>NC_140912.1:5844671-6458468 GCF_045865225.1 Trachurus japonicus | reverse complement strand
TTTTTTCTCTCCTCAGCTGGAACAGTAGTCATAGGAAGCTGCGTTTCAGCCGATCGCTGAGTCAGGCGCTAATCTCCACCCGGCTCAGCTCACACCACATTACAGCTCACCACTGGCACCTCGCCAGAGAGAGACTGCACCGACCTCCCTGGTCCGGTGATCTACAGATCTATTTTCAGTGCCTGGGCCAGGACGGGCTCAGCCCTGCTATATCAGCCTCGGTAATACGGGAGCAACCTGTTTTTTAAAACTCAGTCTGGGTTTGGACTGTTAATCTGCAAGTGAACACATCAAATATTACACAATATACAACACAGAACACATCATGTGTGCAACAGGATATACTGTATGTTTAGATGAAGCATCTCTGAGTAAATACATACAATGCACATCCAATACAAGCTGATAACTAAAATTTGAAACACTACATTGTTTTGCTACATTGTTGACATTGTCATTTTTTCAATGTGACTGCACCATTAGTGGGTCAGCAGACCGGTGTGAGAGCAGCAGCAGAGATGTGTGTGTCCCATCACCAGTCAACACAACAAACAAAAACAAGACTCCACTCAATAAACACACTGCTCCACAGAGCCACACAGAGTGGAAACATTACACAGATCTTTACCTGGGTGTGTTGTAGTGTCATTGTGTAATCTGACATGGGGTTGTGGGTCCTGTAATGTTATGTTTTGTCATGTTCTGTCATTTAGTTCAGTGGTTTTTAAATAGGCTATATACATATATACATAGGCTACACTTAATTAAAGAAAAAAAATGAAAAGGTGATAATAATATAAATTAAAAAAAAAATATAAAAAAAAATATATAAATATATACTAATATAAATATTAGTAATATTTTAGGGAAAAAAGAAATATATACATAGGTACAATATATGTATGTATATATTTCTTTTCTTTTTTTTAATTTATTTTTAAATTTTGTATTTTTTTTTTTAGTTTTGGGGGCTTTTTGACTGTGGCCTCTGCACATGGGGCACCTGCTCTACCAACTGAGCTATATGGCGCCCCCAACTCTTTTTTATTATTTAATGTTTCATCCAGTGTTGTGTGTTGTACATCAAGGCCACCGTAGACCAGCAGTCATGATGTAATGGCAGCACTTTAAAAATTCACCTCAGTGCATTAAGATGGTGTTCAACAATATCCCACTCGTTGGTGCTGATAATAACGCAGCATAGAAGACAATTACACATTCAAAGCAAATGTGAGGAGCTGCTGAGCCAGTACAGCAAAACTCCAGAGCAGATGAGGAGCTCACTAACCCGAACCCTAACCCACCCTAACCCTAACCCCCTTACCCTAACCCTAACCCACCCTAACCCCCTTACCCTAACCCTAACCCTTTCAGGGACAGTAAGTTGTATGAAGTTGACTGATGGACTCTGTGGTGCTCGTCCCCCAATGTCACAATGAGTACGTTGAAAATCTAAAGTCAGGCACTCAAGCTGTGTCACTAATCTCCCTCCACTGAAAGACAAGAGGCAGATCGTCCCGCCCTGGCCTTAATCTTTTGTTGACTTTATATAAACTCACCTCAGATTGAGGCTGATAAGCGGTTACCACCCACAGCACGGCGTTTCTCAGAAACTGCCTATGTATGACCGTGTCCGTGCCTCTTGGTCAGTGGAGTTAAAAGCATCCAGTGGAGGCAGCTGATCCTCTGCAGAGATGCTGCACTGCTGCTGAAGCCGAGACCACATCAGATGTTCTGCACTGATGAGAGTCTGGCAGTCTGCTGCTCCATCTTTAGGCTCTGTATCATCTTACTGAGTTCTGACTACTGCTGTCAACCAAATGATCTCACCACGGCCCATTTAGTGGCAGCTCAGGAACTTTTCATATCACATCACATGATCTACATCAGCAGATGGATCATATTTGTCTTTTTTAAAGAAAGACTCCTCATTTATTCTGATTTAGGAAATAATATAAATGTTGAACTTCAAATTGATTTTGGAAGCTGCAGTTGACAGAAACTACATCGAGTTGTTATTATGGAACTTAACTTTCAGTCATTTTGCATGATCTTCATCAACAGATGAAGCTGATACAAAGCTAAACTTCCTGTTTCACAGTAAAACTCCCAGCACCCACACGTTAACATGAACATGGTGATCAAACCAACAGTGTAATCATGGCTAGGCGGCCTCACGCAGAGCACGACACATACACTACATACAGTATGTGTCGTGCTCTGTGACTGTCCACCATGCTTTGCACTTTTGGCTGCCATTATTGTTGTTATTGTGCAGTGCATGCCTACATATACGTATGTATCCATGCACTTTATCTATTTAAACTTGCACTTGCACTTTAAAAACTGGCACTTTATACCCAACACCTTACAGAATTCACGCTGACATTACTACACTTTATGTCTACGTATGAATGTGTATTTGATGTGAATGTATTTTTTATTTTTTTAATTCTACCTCTTATTCCTCCGTCTGTCTGTCTATACCTGCCAAGGGACTGCGGATGTAAATTAGCAGGCTTGCTAACTCCGACACATTTACATTTGTATTCACATACTGATTAATGTGTATTGTCCCTTTCAAATAAAAAAAAATATATATATTGTGTAATCACTCTCTCATTTCATAACAGTTTTATCTATGCATTACACAATTCCTGCAGGATACATTAAGACCATCTGCTCAGCACTACCACACACACTTAGCTCTAGTCCCACACTGAATTAAGCTATAAATCTGAGAAGGCAGCGGACATTAATCTTTCAGAGACCTGCACAGCAGCTTTACTTCCTGATTTAGTTCCATCACTTAAATGCAACATTTTTTATTTAATCCAGTAGAAATTAATAATATAACATAAGTTCTGACCAGGAATAAACTTTAGATTTTTATGGCCAAAAGATACATGAGAAGTGAAACTGATAAAAGCAACTAAATATGACAAAAACAAGGTTTTATTATTCAGATTTACTTTAATAAACAACACATGCACACCTGAAATCTCAAAACATTTGAACATACACAAGCTCACATTCGTTCTCATATAAAGGTGAGTAGGCCTCACTGCTTGTCCTTCTCTTTCTGCTCCTTCTCTTTCTTGTCTTTCTCAGCTTTGGCCTCTTCAGCTTCGTGCTTCTTGATCAGCTCTTCCACCTCCTTCAGCTTCAGCACCTTGATGCAGGTCTTGCCGTTGTCGCGGGTCAGGGTGGCGATCTCCACTGAAACCAGAGAACAACACAGACTGTTGGGAAGCTGCTGCAGCGCCGCGTGTAGTCGCTCTGAAACCTGAGACCTCCTAAACCCTAGACCTTCTAAACCCAGCTCGTGTTGTGGGAGGAATCCAGATTGTTTGACTTGGACTCGCACTTTGTTTTTGACTTTTCTTCCCGGCCGTGCCAAGAGGATGTTGCTGCCGTGAGCCGACCACCTGACCTGCGTCTGACACCGGGGCCGACCGGGCTCGTGCAAACATCACCTGATGTTGATTTCACCGTTTCATTGGAGAGGTGGAGGACTCGCCCATCTCACCACCTCTCTGCACTCCTGACATCTGGAGGAAGTTTTCAGAGGAGCCGGGCCAGGCCAGGCCAGCCAGCCCCCACCCCCCCACCCCCAGCCTGTCAGGACTGAACAATCTCAGAAACCTGCCCCGTTGAACTGAACTGACCCACACACTGCACCAACCACAACACTCTGCCTTTCTGTTTATGGACTAATGAGGTAAGGTGCGTGGCTTTATGTTGCAGTGCACAGTTATTATCTCACCTCCAGGTAATGTGTGTGTTTCACTGTGGAAGTGACAATAAAAGAGCTTGGACTTGACACCATGTGTATTTAAGACAAACAAATGAAACCATGCTGATAACAAGAGGTGGCCTTTATCCTGCGTTATCAGTGTGAACAGGTTGTGGAGTGATGACTCAGTTTGTGTGGTAGAGGAGCAGTGATGAGAATAACAACGTTAACGTGGTTACTAACGGTGCTTACTAACACACTAACACACTTACTAACAAGTAATCAAAAAGGTTACCGTTTCCCCTGTTAATTTTTAAAGGGATAGTTCAACATTTTGAACTTTTACCTCATCAAACTCATCAAATACACAATCCAACAACTCCAAACTACTCTCATGGACAAGTTGTGACCTGCACAATCACCACGCTATGAGATAATCACGTAATGTTACGAGACAAGAGTTGTTTTTGAGGCAAATGCGTAGCTGGAACTACATTCCAGACCCGGCTGCTGGGTGGAGTGATTTCAAAAACGTAGGTAGTTCAGCGTATTTGCTTCATGTGTCGTAATGTTACATAATTATACGTTATTATTTCATAGTGTGGTGAATGTGCAGGTCACAACTTGTCCACGAGAGTGTTTTGAAGTTGTTAGATTGTGTATTTGATGAGTTTGATGAGGGAAAAGCAAAAGTACAGCTCACCTCCGTTGCGTTAGCTGAGCAGCTCACGTCTCTGCCCCGCCGATCTCAAAACAACGTGCACCGATAATAAAGGTAATGAACCTACAGCTATGACTATAGAGATTATGGCAATAGACAAATTTGCCAAAATGTTTAACTATCCCTTTAAGCATTTCATAAAAAAGGAATGCAATAGTTACCTTTCTTGGTAATTACTTAGTACTTTTATAATGTAGTAATTCAGTTACTTTTTGGGGATAGAAACTAGTAACTATAACTAATTACTTTTTTAAAGTAACATGCCCAACACTGTAGAGCAGTTACAGCTCTGTGGCTGTAGGTGGATGCATGAATGTGGCTCCACTGTTTAACACATTAAATGGTCAATAAGAACAGAAAAGTGATATTAAAGAGCAGTCAATTTCTCATTCCCAGTCGGGTCTATAGTTATAATAACTGTCCTTATGGCATAAGGACAGTTATTATAACTATAGACCCGACTTTTGTTCCATCTGCACATCTCTCTAATCCAAACCTTTCTCTGCAGACAGCTTGCTGACGTCCATGGTTTTGTTGAGGACCTTAACGGCGAGGGCGAGCGCTGAGGAGAGACTCATCTCCCCCTCTTTGTAGTCCTGCTTCAGCATGGAGACGGCCGCCTGCAGGGGAAGGACAAAGTAAAACTCACTCCACTAACAAGTCCCAAAGCACCATCCTCCTATTGTTAGCGCCGCGCCATTTACGTAGGAAGAACCTGCGGAATGGCTTTCGCATCCGTTTACAACCTTGGAGCCTGTGTGTAACCCCCCCCCCCCCCTCCTCTTCTGTGAACTATTCTCCGTCTGCCAGATCTCATATCGGCTCAATGTGTGGAGCACGACGCTCACACTGCCCGGATCAGGTGTGTGTTACCTCTTTACTGCTAAATGTGCACTCACTCATCTTACGGTATGGCCTCTCAGACAAAAGTGTTTACACAGTGCTCTGAGGAGGCTCTGTTACCCACAATACTTTGTGTGCTGGCCTGTGAACCCCCCCCCCCGCTGAGATTAGCAAAGCCACTATGAATGGGGACTTGCACAATTAGCTGTCCCAGGAGTCAGCACGAAGTAGGCCACAGCGTCTGTTTATGTGAGCATCCAACTCTTTGTCATGGCCACTGTGCTCAGAGACTGTGCAGCGGCGCCCCCAAGTGTCCCGATGTTGAACCTCAGCTTTGTTCTTGTCTGGACTCATCTACAGTGTTCAGGGTTCCCCCAGGATTTTTCAACTCAAATATAAGACTTTTTAAGACCTCGTCCAATGAAATTTAAGACCAACCTCGCACCTATTCTGGAATGCATGAATGCATGAATGAAATAATGCAAAAGAATCTGTCAGAATAACATGACAGAATAACACAGGGACAAATAACAATAATTTTTAAAAATAAACAATACAGTGTGCGTGCGTGCGCCTGTGTGCAAATGTATTACAATTAGTAATTTGGAGCATGTTTTTAATTTGGTCAGATTTTCCGACCTCCTAGTTGAAACATTGAACGCCGCCTCATGTCGAAGATCAATGAAGTCGGAGAAAAAACATTTTACAATGCAACGTTCCATGATTTCTTTGTAAGTTTACTTAGTATACAGTTATGTTGTTGCGCTGTATCATGCAGATAAGAAAGGGAAAAAATAGGACCTTTGAGAACAAAATTTAAGACCTTTTCAAGGCCAAAAGTTTTTAAGACCCGAGTGTTCCAGTCTGGTGTTTTCTTAAAGACCGTGAATCCAAATGCTCAGATTTATTCAGCTTTTCCTTTACAGTTCGACCCATTTTAAATAACACAGAGAAGTGAGACTTACAGCGCTGTTGTTTCCGATGCAGGTGGCTTTCCAGCCTCCGTAATTCCCACTTGGGTCGCTCTGATAGAGCTGGAAGCCGTAGTGTTTATCCCAGCCCATGTAGAGCAGCGACACTCCAAAGGGACGCTTTCCTGTGGCAACACACACACACACACACACAGAGGGGGAGAGAGAGTCAGCTATACCTATACCCCATATGATAATACTTGAATATCCCTATTAATATTAATTTCAATGTCATTGCCAAGCGCATAGACAATACTCCAGGATATTTCTTGTACTGTGATTTTCTATAGAGTTCAGAGATAGGAAGCAAAAGAAGTCCATCCTTTCATCAGATGATACAAATATGAGGGTAAAGAGTGAACAACTTTTAATAGTTCAAACTAATGATAATGATTTCTAATTTGAATCACAAGATCAAATGAACTCTATAACCTAGTATTGAAATGAAAGGAGGACAGATGTTATAGACTGAAAAAATAAAATAAAGAGACCCCTCTTTTAATTTTGTATTATTTTAGAGTGTGAGAGATATATGAGTACAGGTCCAGACTGTAACCGTGTGATGCTGCTCTGTACCTCCGAACTGGGTGTAGGCCTGTTTGATGTCACACAGAGCCGTGACCAGCTGCTCGCAGGGGATTGGCTCCTGGTACTGCAGCAGGTACCTGCACAGCAACACAAACACACACACACAGACACACACTGTGACTTCACAAGCAAACACAACAAAGCACAGGACACACCCTGACGTTGACCCTCTAAGCTTCAGCGTCACAGCTCACCTCTGTGCGATGAGCCTCAACTCATTGGTCAGCACGTTGGCGTCCGATGTGATTCCCGCCACGCTGCAGGCCATGTCCCTGTGAGGTCAGGAAGACACGGAGGAACGGTTATTTTCCTGTATCTCTGTCTTTTTTTATATATATATTTTATTTTGAAGTATTCAACTATGCAAAAACAGTACAACTCATTCCCACAGGCAAAGTACTATAAATAATAAAGACAAACAAATACATTAAATTATTAAAGAAAAGAAAAGAAATACATAAAAAAGACAATTATTTCATTGTGACACGTGTCACTAAGACAATTTAAACATTGTACCTGGACGTTAAAGCAGAAGTAAGTGGAATGTTTGTGTTAATATAAGTCTTAAATAGTTATATCTTCCGACAGCAATCACTTCTATAGAGTGTTTGGTCTGAAACACGGGTCTGTCAGTCACTCTGCTCTGCTGTAAGCCAAGGAGAAAACTTTCTTTGTATCCTACAACCTTTATCCAATGAGGAGAGAGAACGGCATAAAGGGGCAGTCCTCTCTGTGTGTGCAGCCAAGGAATGCGCGTGAATGTGGTGACGTAGGGACGAGGGCGGGGACTGCTAACTCCATCTGCTGACAGGAAGTTAGCCAAAACCACCGGATCGCTTACTTATGCTTTAATATCAATTTACAATTGAACCAGTTCAAGGCTTACAGAGAGTCCACAGTCGTTAGGGGTAATGTTTCTATAAGAGGTTGCCAGATCTTTAAAAAGGTGTCATATCTATTCCTCATGTCATCTTCTCTAAGGGTAAACAGGTCATCATTTCTGATATCCATTTCGATAAGAGAGGGAGGAATCAGACTTCCCGGTTAATGCAACATTAAAAGCTATGTCAATAAATTTCCTGGAACTCCGACTTCATTTCAAGTTTGTCACATTTCCTAAAAGACCGAGTCCTGGATCTAATGGAATCGGTGTATCCATGATGTTAGTCAGTGATTTTCCTCTATGTCTCAATCTATTACACAGGGATGCAACCATGCTGCAGCAGTTGTAATTAATAAATGATGTTGCGAGGTCACTCACTCATTCAGCTTGTAGATTTTCTCAGAGAAAAAGACTTCATCCAGCAGCTTGTGGATGTTCCTCCTCTCTGCAGCCAGCAGCACGCCGTCCTTGGCTAAGATTCCCAGGCAGGTGCCGGCGTGGCCGATGGCCTCCATGGCGTACTCCACCTGGTACAGGCGCCCTGCGGAGGACACGCACCGCTGTCAGGATGTGGACGCAAGCACAAAGCACTAGCAGGCAAGAAATGTACCTTTAACTTCAAGACCACTTAAACAGCTTAAAGCCTCATTACTTCCATTGTTCAATAAGTCTTATTACCTTCTGGCGAGAAGATGGTTGTTCTGGAATCATATCGACGCGACTGTGAGGAAACAGAAGAGTGAGTTAAGTTAATCAGAAGTTGACTTATTTAACTTTAAGAGGGATTATAATACTGCAGAGTTACAATTAGTCAGATTTCAATAGAAAAATTTGGTTTTAAGCCTTAAAAATGCTCTGGAGTTTTTTCACTTTTTTTTTTTTTAACTCCCTACAAACCTCTCGGTTTAATAGTCCAGCCAGTGCTGAGTTAATATAACATAATATAACCAGAATGGAGAGACCTGCATTTCACCGCCAGGATAAAACATCTCAGAATTTGTTTGGAATTAACTTCAGCTGATTTTGATCACATATCCAGATGGGAGATGAATTTAAAATTTAAATTATTCTCATACAGGATACAAATGGCCACTGCATATTGTGGCCTTCATAGCACATTGATACCCTCCTAATTAAATGAGTACTGTGTGTTGAACATGAGTAAAAGTAAATCCTAATGAGTGAGTATCTTTTCAGAAGAGCTCAGACATCACAAAGACATGGTTCACCAAAGCTGCTCTGCGGTGGCCCAACACCTCACTGACAGACGTTATGTCAGTTTCCCCCTTATCCTGGTTATGTAATGTAGAAAAAACAACTGAAATATTTCTCATGCTCAAATCCCAGGTTAAATCTCCAGACCATGAGGACCGTGTGAGGGCTCCACGCTGACATCAGTAGTTATGACTTCAGACTTTGCTGCTCATCAAACAGCTGACTGGCTGCAGACGTCCTGTTTTTAGTCTTATTAGGAAGTAGAGAAGGAAACAAGCACAAACACAGATCAACATCTACAAACCAGGATAACTCACCATGCTGGGAGACTGTGGTCAAACTCTGCTGCTGTGGAAACAAATATAAACAAATCTGACAGTTATATAAAGCATAATCAAGAAGACAGAAGAAAATCACTATCATCATTTTGAAATTGAATCATTGGAGTAATTGAACTGATTTATATAATTTCATGTATTTGACTGCAAACTGATCATTTGGGGATTTGTGCTGGTTAACAATCAAAAGACATTTGACGACCTTAAGCACTTTGAAGAAAGTTATTGATTCAACTTTATGATCATTTCAGATGACAAACTGTATGTTGGACTGTAGAGTGTGTTGTCTTCTTTTATAGTACAGGTGTGTTACAGTAATATGAAAAGTACAGGTCTGCTTGGTCACTTGCTGCTGCCTGGTTGTGTCGGTGAAAGTGAAAGAGACCAAACTCAGACTGGATGAGGTTGTTTCTGACACAAAACCAGCAACTGAGGTCGGTAATACACTAACTTATCACCATCATTATTTTTGTCTTTATTACTACTGTCTTTGGTTGTTCGGCTGTTTTTCGTATAACATAATATATAATGTATAATGTATAATATTTCTTTGGGCTTTAAGACCAATTCCATCAACAGTAACGGAGATGAATCAACAGAAATGTCGGCCACCGTAGCGCCGGACGCCTCCGCTCAGCTAAGGAAGAGACTTTTTGTACAAACATCCAACACACACCGAGAAGAAACAGACAGGTGTTTAATGAAAGAGTGATATGATGTGTTTTAGTTTGTAAAAACGTAGAAAACTTACCGCTTAAAGAGCTGTCTGTGGGGCGCGTATTGATGACAAGACAAAACGCAGAAACGCAGATGTCGACGTCATCGAAGCGCGCCTCTTTGTTTATGCATTGATTGATCATGGACGATATTGATTGTAAAAATAACAACAAAAGTTCAAAATCAGAATCAGTTTTATTGATAATAATACGTTTGTACTTTTAAATAATTTAATTTAAATAATCAGTGGACTGGACCAACCAGTTCTGGTCTCGTTGTGTGCAGTAGCGCCCCCCACAGGTAAAGTTAGGAGTTAGAGCGGCTTGTGTCTCAGGTGATGTGAGGTGATGTGGGGTGCTGTTGTATTTTCTCTGCTCCAGCAGGAATCTGACTAATAAAACATGAAAAAACAAGTCATACAGCTGAGAGCGTAACCGACTCATATAACACCAAACAATACAAACTAATGAAAAACAAACTAAATTAGGGTATAAAGTCTTGAAACATAATTTCATTCTTTACCGATGGAGTGACAGTGAATCTATTTATTTGGGTTAAAAAAAAAAAAAAAATCACGTAGTGGTCATGTGGTTGACCCTGACTGGGCTGTAACTTAGCCGTTCTCCTCAGGTAGCAGGTGTGTGTGTGGACTGACAGGTGTGTCAGTGTCAGCCAGTGTGAGGAGTTCCCTTGAGGCAGTCAACAGCCATGTGAAGTATGAATATCTATATTAATATTGATATTAAAATTCATTTTATTCAGCGGGAAGCCTGCAGGTCCGGTCTGTCTACATGAAACTATTTAGCAGCAGGCAGCAGCATGCTAGCTGGAGTTAGCATCGATGCCTGTTGCTTGTCAAGTGGGAAACACTGAGATAGATGGTTCTGTCCAAAACTATTGAACTTAAAGGAACAACACCATCACACCACAGCAAGATTAAAATAGTATTTTTATACAGTCTGTGGTTGTATTATTGTCCTGCTAATTTAGCTAAACAGGTAGCCATCTCTCTGTTTCTGTCTCAGTGTCATCAGGCGGGAGGAGAGGAGAGGAGAGGAGAGGCCTCTGACCTCTGACCCAGCTGCTTCTCTGCCTGACCAGGCTGCTGCTGCTGCTGCTGCTGCTGCTGCTGAAGACTGAAACAGAGAAAACTCAACACTGTAAGTTAACAAAGTCAAAGGCAAACAGCCCTCAAGTTCCCTTTCAAACCCCTGGTGTAACAACTGATCATCAATCAGCCATGTTTCCTGAGCTCCTGTGTTCAACTCTGAACTTGCTGTCTTTCTTTAGGGCGCTGTCCATCTATTATGTCCACCTTGATCAGGATTCTACAGCTGGCCCCCACCTCCAAACAGGTACACACACACACACACACACACACACACACACACACACACACACACACACACACACACACACACACACACACACACACACAAACATGTTTTCTGCTGTGTGTGTGTGAGTGAGTGATCAAGTAAGCCCAAGGAGTCGGTCCAATTAGGATTTTGTTGCAATAATCCATGTGATTTAATTTAAATTTAATCCTTGTCAATAATAATCTCCATTTTTGGGGAGGTGGACATGGTGTTTAATTACAGGAATAATGTGTGTTGTAATGTTAACTCGAAAAATGGTTTGAAAATGTTCTATCAAAACCAAAATTAAAGTAGAAGTAAGCGGAATATTTGTGTTAATATAAGTCTTAAATAGTTGTATCTTCCGACGGCAATCACTTCTATAGAGTGTTTGGTCTGAAACACGGGTCTGTCAGTCACTCTGCTCTGCTCTGAGCCCAGGAGAAAACTTTTCTCGTATCCTACAAGTTTTATCCAATGAGGAGAGAGAACGGCATAAAGGGGCGGTCCTCTCTGTGTGTGCAGCCAAGGGATGCGCCTGAATGTGGTGACGTAGGGACGAGGACCAATAGATCCATGACGAGGGCGGGGACTGCTAACTCCGTCGGCTGACAGGAAGTTAGCCAAAACGACCGGATCACTTACTTCTGCTTTAAGGACATACAGTGCTGATAAATCTAACTTTGGCCCTGAATTAAATGTTAAATCATGTTTACAGAGAAGTCAAAGATCTTTAGTTGCACAGCTGAGATCTGGTATTCTTCCTCTGGCCATTGAGGTTATTCGATTTAAAAATATTCCTGAGGAGAATAGAGTATGTGAAATGTGTGAGTTAGATGAAGTAGAAAGTGAATCTCATTTCATGATGATTTGAGAGAAATGAAATCTATAGACAAAACCCTGAAATATTCTGGTGCTCTGATGACCAAAAACTGGAATGGTTGTTTAATTTCAATGTGTTTTAAGACTGCTAGTTTTATTTCTAAAGCCTGGAAAAGAAGACAGGACATCTCTGATGATTTCCTCTGAAGGCTGGCATTGTTTTCCTTTTCTTTTTTGTTTTCTTATTTCTTTGATGTGTTGATGACGTGCTCGGGTCCTCGTTTGTTTTCTTGGTGTCTTATGGTGTCTGTATGCATGACACAATAATGAAATTCAATTAATTAATTAATTCACATTATATCAGGACGCCTCATTGAGATTATAAGACCTGAGAACAAGAAGCAGTCGCAGGAGATAATCAACAACAAAGACAACAATAGTATTCAATAGAAGAAACTAAAAATAAACCAAATAACAATTTACAATGCTCATTGCTCATTAAGTACATCAAATAATGAAGTTCCAAATCGTCCCATTTAAACGGTGCATACACTGTAGTGCCTGACACTAGTTATATCAACATTGGTGTGAACAGAAGGAATGTTAAGGGTTAAGTAGTTGCTGGATTGTATGTCTGTGATATAATATTTAAATAAGTGAAGAAATGAGGGGTAGTTTAGAAGCTTTAACAGTAGAGCCTCATAAATGACTCACCAGATGTCGAGTTCATTGTGATGTAGTGAGGTCCAACCCAAGGTGTGATTTAGAGAGCAATGATGACAGGTACTTATTATTTCACTGTGATACTCAGGGTTTTACAGCTGGAGCGTTGAAGGAAGACAGGCATTTTTCAATTCTATGTAAGAGGCCAGGTTTGTTTCTTTTAATTTCATTTTCTTTTTTTTTTTTTCAAGTGCTGAATATGAATCTTGGATGATAGTCTAGTAGAGCCACATTCCTAAGTCTTTGTGTGAATCATGGCAGATTTATGGACATCAAGAAACCACTTCACACAGATTTTAAGTGCGGTTCATATAAGGGTGGTGTCAACAATAACACAGACCAAACAGGTATTTAAATATATAAACCAGTAACTGCCATACGTATTTAGAAGTCCTCCTTTCAGTTGGGGGAGGTGATACTTTTCAGTAATTACCCATGTTGACCAGCAGGGGGCATCCTAGTCTTGCCTGTGTTTGCATGTCTGCTGTGGGGTTAATTCAGTGGTTCCCAACCTTTTTTGGCTCCTGACCCCATTTTGACATCACAAATTTCTGGCGACCCCGCACCGTCAATCAAGATGCGCCAGATCAGATATTTTTATGTGCTGCATTTTATTTGGACTTGATTAATATTTGAGGAAGTGAAAGTATAGAATACTGTTGTTTAAGATTGTGTGTGGTGTTTTTAATCATAATTTCAGTAATTATTTTTAATCAAATACTAGACATTTCAGGCGACCCCATTTGAATTTCAGGTGACCCCACGTGGGGTCCCGACCCCAAGGTTGAAAAACACTGGGTTAATTGCTGTCTGCTGAGGGATAAGAAAGGATAAGACATACTGTACCTTTATTAGTCCCATGATTAAGAAATTTGTAGTAAATTGTACAGTACAAATAGAAAAAACATAAAAAAATAACTAAAGAACAATAAAACACAAGCACAAAAGCAATAAAAAAAACAGCAGTGGCAAAAATATAATCTTATTATATACATTATAGGAGTAATATTGGTGTTGATTGAGTTTGGTCAGTGAAATCAGTATAAATCACTTGAATATGAATACTGCACACAGTGGTGACTGCACAGTGATATATGGACTCGGGCCCTCCAGTCCTTCAAGCTGCTGCACCACTTTGATTTGTGCTCAGTGCAGTAAATCAGCTCTGTAGACTTTCTCTTCAGGAGTGCTGCTCTGTATCTGACCCCTGATCTGTGACCTCTGACCCCCATGGTTAGCTGGTGTGTGCGTGGTCATATTTCATTCAGTGTTTTTCAGTCGAGCAGGTTATTTTTTTTTGTCATTTTTAAGTGAGTTTTGGTTAAATCCAGTGTAAGTTCAAGTTTTTCAGTTGCTACTAAAACTGAAATGATGTTTTTTTCCCCCCCAAAACTTGTTCAGCTTCTTTTTCTTAATAATGAGACCGAAACTCCAGAGCTGCAGCTGCTAAATGGACCTTGTTGTGATTAATTCTACAAAAGTGGGAATATTCTTCAGAGAAATCACACGATGAGATCGGGTCAAATGATTGTACAGCGCCGGAGCGTTGAGAACAGAACTCTTTGTTTCTTGTTTGAGGTTTTCCTCCCAGTAATACAGCCCCGAGTTGCCAAAGCCTGGCAGCTTACCTTGCGATTATCAAAAATAATCACATCCTCACATTGTTCTCTGAGGATTGGCGCGGGGAAGCTGAGGGCTGCAGCTGCAACACCTCAATAAACAACCCGTAACACCGCACTGTTTATTCACAGACGAGTCCTACACTGTGTTTTGATTTGTTTTGCTGGCCCCGGTGTCTGCTGGGGAGCTGGCTCGGCTCGTGGATCCTCCTGGACATCCCGCGTATTTATCTTTGTTGGGCCTCTCACACAGGTTTCACATTGTTCTCACTCCAGACTGTAATTTCTAACATTTGAGCTGAACCCAAAACATATATTGTATTTCTTCTCAGGAGTAATCTCCCTTAGCAAATAGAGACATTGTTTTGACATACAGGCTTATAGCTGAGTGATGGATGGGAACTAGCCAGTCTCCTGTGGCCTCTAATTGTGTGCCATCACTAAGGTTTATGCTGTTGTAATCATTATTTAGCTGCCAGTGCTCAAGGCCTCTTCCAAAGGGATTTTTATTGGCCCCTATAAAACTCAATGCAGTGGCAAAAGGTGCCCAGCACCCCCATGAAATACAGCAGGCTGGGATAGCCAGCCACCAATCACCCTGAGGAGGATGGCATGGATCCATAGATAAACCAAACATTTACACGCACACACACACACACACACACACACACGCACAGACTGTCAAACCCGATGTAACGCCTGACTTTCCCATGTGTTTAGCTACCAACAGGTCCAAAGTAAAAGTAACGACTGCCCCCGTCCTTCCATCAGTCCTCTGTCAGAGGTCAGACTTTGTAAATATTTCTGTATCTTTTTACACTGGAGGTTAAAGTTTCTCTCCACACACGCTTTAAACTATGTAAATATACTTTATTCACACTTTGTTTAACATAGTTTACACATACACACACTGTTACTTCCACTTTTTTTAAAATGTACTTTTTATTCGCTTTCTTTTAGTAAGATTAAGGTTAAAGTTAAGGTTTTTTTGCCTTTATTGGATAGCATATAGTAAGATAGACAGGAAAGGGGGAGGCAGAGAGAGGGGGAATGACATGCAGGAAAGGTCTGCCCGATGCGGGATTCGAACCGGGGACGTCTGCGTTGAGGACTGTAGATAGGGCGGCCGCTTTAACCACTGTGCTGCGCACCGCCCCGTTAAAGTTAAGGTTAAAGGTGTACAGAAATGGCCATCTGTCCTGTTTGTCGCGCCGAGTTGTCACGAGTTGCCGCACGAGTTTACCCGAGTAAGGAAAACAAATTTGATTGGTCGTTATCGAGCGGGCGGGATATTCAAAGCTTGGGGCGAGACCGAGCTCGGTGTGTGTGTGTGTGTGTCTCAGGCGTTTGATGGACGGATTACGGATCCAATATCAGTGGCTGATGAATCGTGAGCAGGCTGACGTATAATCCGTGCGCCTGCATTATCAAATGCGAAAAAAGAATACCACACTTTCATCCCGGATTTAATCAAAAATAGAATTTTGCACAAAGTTTGGCCTCCATCGTCTGAAAGATGAGTTATTACACTAATTTTATGACTCAGAGTGGGCTCAAATTCAGTTTTCTTTTCTGTACAACTTTAAGGTTAACATAAATAAGTAAGTAACATACACGTGTGCCAGCTGGGCACAAAACATACAACATAACATAACATAACATAACATAACATAACATAACATAACATAACATAACATAACATAACATAACATAACATAACATAACATAACATAACATAACATAACATAACATAACTTAACTAACATAACATCGTAACATAACATAACATAACACAACATAACATCATAACATAATGTAACGTAACACAACACGACACGACATGACATGGACATGACTGACACAACAGTCAGCAAAACACATCATACACAAAATATATAAAGATGCTGCTTGAAAATATGGGGAAATCATTTCCTATTAAATGCTTTGACCTTATCTTTGCCATCTATATGAAACCAGGTCTTACAGTTCACACATTTGAAACATTTTGACCAGTTCTCTTCAAAAATATCAGTTTAGATCCTTAGTTTGAATGTAATTCTTGATCAGTCCCCCCCCACCATCATGCTGTTTGTGACAGGCTGCACATGTTTGAGCCTCAGTCACAACCAGACTCAGCAACCAGACAGCATTGTTAGAGCCAGATCATTTATTTAGATTTTGTGGTGTTTGACTTGACTTGTAATTGACAAGTAAGAAGTTCCATATTTGGGTTGCAGGGTGCTTATTTAAGAATAATGACTGCAGTTTTCTTATTGGTTAAGACATATACAGTAATGTGATGCATGTGTGTGTGTTTTTTGAAAGTTTTGGTTAGTGAAGCTCTGGATCTGAGAGAGCACACCAGCTTTTCAGCAGGATTTTGACAGGATGATTGTTCCTGTCAGTTTACTCTACAGTTTTTCTTTTGTAACAGAAAGAAAGTTTTTTGGTAAACGTTTCAAAAAGAAGAACATGGACTGGTTTTTTTGTTTGTTTTTTTCAAGCGTGTCTCGGCTCTACAGTTTTAGTTTGTAGGAAGTAGAGCCACACTGTCAGAATGGTTATTAGTTTGTAATTGGCACTAACTGACCCAGTGTCAGTGGTTGTGCTGGTGCTAGCTCTGGCTTTCCGTATGAACAAGGCTTCTGCTGCTGCTCGGCCCTGCAGCTTGACAGAGCTTCGGTGATGTTCTCTGGCTGTTTCAGGTTTGTTTTCATGAGACTGTCATTGGGTCACTGCAGTTGCAAGGTGGAAACACTCAGTCATGGTTGGCCCAGATATGTCTTGTTTGATCAGATAAAAACATCATATGAACATGTTATTGAGTGTGAGGAAGAGAAAGTCTGCTTTAAGATTCTTTTTGTCTTACGTTTTATTTACCAGTCTCAGTTCCCATTCATGTATCTAATTATTCAAATTTACAAGCCACTCCTAATTTTGCTGTGTGTCACAGTCTCACAACAAAAAATAACAAAACACAGCCAGTGAAGAGTAGGATCACTTAGCACAACCTTCACCTGATCTTTTCTTTTCAGTGTCAGAAATAACACACAGGTAAAAGGATAAAGGTCACGACCCTTTAATCTGTAGCAGTAGAAACAGAGAAACAGAAAACTGCTGACTAAACATGTTTCTATATCAGGAAAACTGCTTTTGAAGATGCACATGGAAAAATGGGAACCAATCGGTGAACATCAAGATGAAATGCTGTTTATGAGCCTGAGTCATGACTTTGTAGTCTGGAGTGTATTTTCCCTGCCGACCAGTGTGCACTGGGTCATTAACATGACATTAACATAACCCAGTGTTTTGAATCTAGGAGAGTGTCAGAGTGTTATTTCCCACCAAGAAAGGTTGCACTGAAGGGAATCTACCTTTTAACTGGTTTCTATTTTAGTTTAATGAGTCACAGAGTCTAAAGTGTGACACAAAGCAAAATTAGGGGTGGATTTTGACATGGTGGGATGTTTGAGGTATCAGACAGTGTGTCATCTCAGGTGTCAGATCCTGGGATTTTCTCCATCCTGCGTAAGAAAATCTTTTATATTGCTTCATACTGTAGGAAGAAAGTGCTCAGAGCTGTTTCCACCGTGGCCGCTGGGAGCTCAGCAGCTTTCATTTGGAATGGAATGTGCCTTAAATATATATCAAATATTTGTTTAACCCCTCCAAATCCATACAATTTTTCATAATTAGAACAAAATACCAGACTAATAACCTAATAAAAAAGAAGAAAGAATTAGAAAGAACTAATAAATACTGATAATCATGAAAAAAACCTCACAGACAACTAATTCTGTGTGAAATGTGAAGTGATATTATAGTTTTATTTCACAATTTGATGTTAGATTACATATTTCATTTGTATGTTTATGTATTTTATTTCGAATATATATTTTTTCATTGTTTTTATTGACATTTTACAGACATTTTTGATGCTTATTTACCTAACTGACAAAACTTATCTTAGCTAAGCATAAGCACTGGGAACATACAGTATGTGAATAAACACATTTACACATAATATTTGTTCAGATTAAACGCATATGACCACACATAACTCAGATTTAGAAGAGTTAGACACATGTTCAGTGACTCTCTCCAGTGTTTAAGCTAACTGACTGCTGACAGACTCACTTTTAATTTAAAGACATGAGAGTAGTGTCATTGTCTTATTTAACTCTCAGCAAAAAAAAGTAAAGCAGTAAAGCATACTCCCCAAATCTGGCAATGTTTTCTTCTACACTGGATGGATCCTGCAGTGTTTGGGCATGGACTCTTATCTTACAGTAGAAAAATGACCTGTCCTTGGTAAAATACCAGGAGGCCCCTTTGTTGCTCCTACTCTCTGTTTTTGATGATCCTTCCTCTTTCTCTCATCTGATCTTGGTTTTCTGGTTGACAGAAGAGTCATGTCGGCCTCCTGGTTATGCCCCCCACCTCCTTTCTTTTCTATTGTCTCCATCAGCCCCCCCTCTGCCCTCAGCTACTGTCTCTGTTATTTTATGTGAAGCTCCTGTCACTTTGGACAGCGACGCCGGCCTGAATGTGCTCGCTGAGGGCCCCTCCACGCGGAGTTGGATTCCAGCTCTCAGGGCCGAAGGGAGGATTTCCTTTTCAAAATGTCTGGCTGGTAAATATGTCACCAGGCTGGAAACCGATCCCATGAAAAACAGGTGGGATGTTTTCAAACCCGCCACGGGAGTGTGTGCGATCTATTTTCTTCCCCTCACGCACACACACACTCGAAGGTAAAGCATGTCAATCCCCCCGCCAGCAGAGGTATTGTCTGTCAAGTATAAGCAGGCCCGGGGCAGTTTATCTGAGATCTGCTGCTAAATCTTCTCTAATTAGATTGACTGAAGATTCAGTGTGTGTGTTATTTCTACACGCCTCCGTAAGAGTTGGATTTCACTGTACGCCCCGGTGGTGATAACAAAAAAATGAAGTGACACTGACCTTTCAACTGACAAATCCATTTTGACAAGGAGGTGTGTTGTGTGAGGAGAGTAATGACTCACAGCGAGTTTGTTGTCAACACATACCCCAAAGAGGAAAAAACCTGTTACTCATTCTTCTAATGAAGTAACAGAAACACTCCATCATTCCCACAACCAAAACAAAACCACCAACACCTACTTCTTATCTACACATACATTAAAACTCCATACATACATGTGTTGTGAATGCCCCCAATTAACTTCCAAGTTTAAAGTATTCAAAGACTAATATAAAGACTAATATACATGTTTGGCACTTATACAGTAGTTAAAGAAAATGCTGTCTGTGGATGTAGGAGTGCAGGTGCCTCAGCAGCATCACACCACCATCAAATCCTTAGAACACGTACAGTGTGTGCCATCAGTTATAGAAACCAAATACCAAGCATAGACACAGATATGACAATTACAGACAACTTTGCTGTGGTGCTGTATGTAGGTATGTAACCTGCTCATCATGCTACCACCTCTCTACAACCCAGTTGCATATAAAATACATTTATATAGGCTACAGTTTAAGCACACACCAGCAGATACATTGTCTACAGTATTTAATTACACTAGCAGCTATATATTTTAGGAAGGATATTTGTCACCTTCATGTTTTCCTATCAACCATAACCCTTTAATGACTCTTACAATTTTACAACAAAGGGCTTCGGTCATCTAAACCTAACCACATGCACAAGTTTGTCATGTTAGTTTAGCATGTTAGCATGCAGCTAATTACCAGGAATCACCAGGGACAGCTGAGGCTGATGGGAGTGTTGTCTATTTTGAGATATTTGGCCAAACAGTCCAATCAAATATGATGTGAAGTATCTTTGGTTCATACTTATTATAATGTGAGAGCTTAGTGACATACAGTACCGGTAATACAGTCACTGACTTTTAATTTGTAATCCCTTCACCACTTGTCAGTGACAAAAGTAATCACATGACTGAAACATGTTTCTGACTGACATCTTACTGCCCAACACCACTCATATTTATTATTATAATAACCACCTGGTTATGGTTCAGGAGCTGCTGCGGTACAGTACTGTACATCCACCTCATGGCTGGCCCGTCCATCCACCCCACATGATGCCTGTGGCCACTAGAGGGCTCTGTCATATGGAGCTAAACATACAATATGTCACTTACAGGGGCTTCTTGCTCAAATGAATGATGCTGTTTTTCAGTTGACAGTCTAATTTGATTATGAACCCAAATACTTTAATTTAACATGGTCATTTGAACTGTTGTTGGGGGGGTTTACCAAAATCAAGAGGGTTTATCCTCTGGAGAGCATGAATATTGACAAAAACAACAACAACAAAAGATAATTCACTCAAAAGCAGGAAGGTCAACATCATGGCAGCACTGTTGAAAAATAGAAACGTACTACATCATATATAAGTTAAGTTAAGTTAACTTTATTGTCACATATAATTACAAGTAATTACAGTGAAATTCTTATGTACCTTTGATCATGTGCATAACATAAATAAAGATACAAGAAAATAAAAGAAGAAGAGCACATTAAACAAGGCTGAAATTTAAAAAGTTAAACATGAAGCATACGTCATATTTCATGCACTTTGTACCCCAGCCCCCCACCCCTTTTTAAAAAAAAATGTAATGTCATTTCCTGATAAAAGCAGCTGATGAAGCTTATTATTTTTATTGGTTATATTGCTCCATAAAGGCTGATTACACAGCTCCACCCCAGTAGCAGAATAAAAACCACATCAAGATAGATAAGCAGTTAACTTTATAGATAGTAATTTAACAGGAGTATTAAAGTCATTCAGGTGTGTGTGTGTGTGTGTGTGTGTGTGTGTGTGTGTGTGTGTGTGTGTGTGTGTGTGTGTGTGTGTGTGTGTGTGTGTGTGATGGGTGTCCACATTTTTGGCCACACCCACCACTCGTGTCAGTCATGTGCTGAGTGACACCGCCTGTTATCAAACCTGAAATGAAATTCAGATTTAATTGCCACATTCCTCCCCTGGAAAACAATCACTGTTATTCAACAGGAGAGTCCTCCAGAATCCCACCCACCCACAAACACACCACCACACACGGCCCCCCCCCCCACACCCACCCTTTACGGCCGACGACGTGGACGCGCAAGCGCGAGTGCGAGTGCACGCACGCTCCGACTTGCAGCCGATTGTAGGCGAGAAGAAAAAGGAGAGAGAGAAGAGAGAGGGAGAGGGAGGAGGGCGACGTGACGGGAGGACTCACAACAGACTCACAACACAACACAACAGCAGCTCTGAGGACTACGGCAGAGAGAGAGAGAGAAGCAGAGGGAAGAGAAAACCCCCCAACTGGATGATATCTCCAGCAGGATACCTACGTGGAGCGGACGGAGCCGCTCGGCGACAGCGCTGTTCTCTGCGGTGAAAGCAGCAGCCTGAGCGGGGGGACAGGACAGGACAGCAGCCTGCTTCCTCCGCACACACACACACACACAGAGACACACACACAGAGCGGGGAGGGTCTGCGGAGCGGAGCGGCGGACTGGAGACACGGTGGAGGAGGTGAGTGAGCTCGGCTGTTTTTTCTCCCCTCTTCTCCTCTACACAGTTTGTAACCTAGGGGTTGTCTGTCAGCGCTGCGGTGCACTGCGTTGCGTTGCGTTGCGGCGCGGACTGCGCTGTCCTGTCTATCTGCCCTGTCAGTCCATCAGCTGCAGCCTCCGCCTCAGTAATGTAGCTTATTACCTTCAGACAAATGACCACGACACCTTCCTCCCCCTCCAGCAGCACCCCCCCCCCTCTCTCTACCGTCAGCCCTGCCTAGGAGAAATGTCCCGCTGTTTTCTTACATAATGCGTAAATGTGCAATTACAGATGTTCCTCGGTGTGTGCTGGACGTCACATCTGGACTGCGGTGAATGTGTGTGTGTGTGTGTGTGTGCGTGTGTGAGTCAGTGTGTAGCAGCAGCAGCGGCAGTAAACGTGACGCACTGGTATAAATGGATGGTTTCTGCTGTAGAGCTGGAGCTGGTCTGGAGCTGGTCGGGCTCAGTGCCGCAGAGGACGATGGAGCCGGTTGGAGAGGAGACTGGCTGGGGGGGGGGGGGGTTTGTGTGTCTGTGTCTCTGTGCTCCTCCACCGCTGTGACATGTTTTGGTCATGTGTGTGAGGTGGTGGTGGTGGTGGTGAGGCCGCGCTGCCTGATGATGGGCCAGCTGGACACAGGGGGGGGGGGGGGGCAGCGGTCAGTGCACATCCAGTGAGTCAGCCATGTAGCAGGCTATGTACTACTACTGTATGTATGCACATTACAAAGGATGAGGCTGAGTGTAGTGTAGTGTAGTGTAGTGTAGTGTAGTGTAGTGTGGTGTAGTGTAGTGTAGTGTGGTGTATGGGTGACATCCTGTTGACCAGTCACAGCCAAAAGGGGAAATGTGCAGCTGCTGTGACTTTACATAGTGGAGCTCAGAGCTGGAACAATGGAGGATTTACTCCGTTGATTGACAGAAAAACAATCTGCTACTTGAAGTCATTGTACATCTTATGGTTTTAGCTTCTCAGTTGTTGGTTTTTTCTTTTTAGTCTTGTGTGACGTTAAGCTACATTTATTTGGTTTGTAGACTGTTTAAAAGGTTTAATCTGACTATTTAAACAATTAGTATCTGCAGTTCTTTTCCAAACTGAAGTCAACCCTCTACAAGTGAAGGGGTGGGAAACATGTAGGCTTTATTTGTAGAGGACATTTCAAGATTCAACCACATAGGAGCTTTAACACAGGAAACCACTGTGTTCCAATTGCTTTAGAAAAAAAGTGTTTACCTTTGTAACTGCAAAGAGCAGGGCCAGAAACTAAGAGGAAGATGGAGGTAAAGCAGGTATGATAGATAGATAGATAGATAGATAGATAGATAGATAGATAGATAGATAGATAGATAGATAGATAGATAGATAGATAGATAGATAGATAGATAATTTATTAGTACAGACTCTGGGTCCAGTTAAAAACACAAGACAGGACAGGAAAGTTGGTATTCTATACAATTACATCTGCAACTATTGGTTGTTTAAGTAATTATTCAAGCAACACTGAACCAGTCAAAGATGTAATTTGTAACATGTTTGCTATTTTCCAACATTTTCCAATCAACAAGATTGATTAAATAATTGAGTAAGTCACTGGCAGATGAAGATTTATCATTGTCAGCCTCAGTTCTATTGTGAATCCTGCACCGTCGCTCATCTTCCAGCAACAAACAAAGTGTGTTTGTTAGCCAAGTCTCAGCTGGAGCTTAAATGAGGTTATTTCAATCTAGCTGACATGTTAAAACAGGCCCTCATGGCCTCAGTCAGACCAGACCAGACCAGACCAGACCTCCAGCGCCCCTCAGGTCTGCCCACCAGCCCCAAAGCCTCCAGTGGAGAGACCCACCCTCGTCCTCCTCCTCCTCCCCCATCCCTGCTCTTGCGGCTCTGAAGTGCCTGTGTTAAGCAACAGCGCGGAGGAGCCGTGCGCGCGTGTGTGACGAGTCTCTGCCGGCCTGCGGCACTTTTCCAAGAAATGCCACAGAGGGAAAGAGATAAAGTCGTTACAAGTGCATTATTTCTGAAATGCCGGGACGAGTTCCTCTGGCCTCCTGTAGGTGATCTGCAGTCGACTCCCCTGCTGCTGCTGCTGCTGCTGCTGCTGCTGCTGCTGCTGCTGCTGCTGCTGTTAATGCTGCTGCTGTTGTTGCTGCTGCTGCTGCTGCTGCTGCTGCTGCTGCTGTTAATGCTGTAGCTGCTGCTGCTGCTGCTTCAGTCAGAGCAGAATTCCTTTTTATTGCGATGTCAACTTTGCTGACATTAACATTTCATTCACTTATTACGTAAGTGGCAAAGCCCCGGAGCGCATGAGTGAAAACATTGCTTTGACAGCTCCAGCTGCCCAGTGAATATACTGTACCCAGGGACGCAGCAGAGCAGCTCACAAGTGCCTCGATTTTAAACATGTGACAGATGAAGACGTCATGGTAGAGATTCAGAGAGAGAGAGAGCATCCACACGGTGACACTGATCACATGCACAGTAGATACAAAGACTGGATCTTTAGTTAACGTTGAATAAAAGCTCCTAATCCTTTTCTGAAGTGGGCATTTTCCTGTGGTGCAGTACAGTAGCTGCGTGTTGGGATGTCCGTCTCAATCTCTAGGTTCTGTTTTCCAAACAGTGTGTGACAGGTCTGCTGTCAGATGTTCATTCAGTATTCATGAACGCAGCTAGTCAAGAGGAGAAACAAGGCTGCATTCATGTATGGAGCCTCTTTTGATGGGAAATTGACATTTCAAGGCCGAACAGAGGAGTGGGAATGATGTTAATGTGTTTCACATCGAAGAAGTCTTGTCTTTAATAGTTTCTCCAGTTACGCTGTTGTGACAAATGTACCGTTATGTTCAAAACCGATGTGTGTTTTTATTGTGTTTGGTTTTTGTTGTGTTGCTCCAGTGCTGGGAGCTGCTTAGATTGGAGCATGTAGTGTAGTCTGGCGGTTTTGCTCCCTGAGTGTTTCACAACTTGCCAGAAACGTTATTGAGCAACAATTTTCTCATTATGCTACTAGAAACATACAATATGTTTGGCATTACACTCCCTTCAAAATCTATTTTCTCTTCTATGTGAATGGAATTTCAAGGAGACGGAGTTGAAACAGACGTGAACAATCAGACGTACCGAGAGCAAAGAGCTGGAACAAACAGATCAAACAGATTTACACCCGAGGGTAACTGATGTGATCTGAATGAGATAATGTCGAACTACCAAACTGTAGAACTACAGCTGAACTAAGCTTATGACTTCTTCATTTCTTAAAGGGGTTTTTCAACATTTTGGCAAATTCGCCCATTGCCATAATCCCTATAGTTTTAGGAGTAGGTTCATTACCTTCAACTGTCGGTGCAAGCTGTTTTTAGATCGGCGGGGCAGAGACGTGAGCTCTGCACGGCGCGCAGTATTTCCGCCTTTTCCTCATCAAACTCATCAAATACACAATCCAACAACTCCAAAACGCTCTCATGGACAAGTTGTGACCTGCACATTCACCACGCTATGAGATAATAATAGAACGTTATGACACTGAGTTGTTTTCGAGGTAAATGCGTAGCCGGAACTACATTCCCGACACGGCTGCTCAGCAGAGTGACTTCACGACTCGAGTAGTTCCGAGTATTTGCTTCATGTGTCGTAATGTTGTATAATTACACATTATTTCATAGCGTGGTGAATGTGCAGGTCACAACTTGTCCACCAGAGTGTATTGGAGTTGTTGGATTGTGTATTTAGTTTGATGAGGGAAACGTAGAAATACCATGAGCCTCTGTTGCGTTAGCTGAGCAGCTAGCGTCTCTGCCCCGCCGATCTAAAAACAGCTTGCACCGACAATTCAAGGTAATGAACCAACTGCTAAAACAAAGGGATTATGGCAATAGGCGAATTTGCCAAAATGTTGAACTATCCCTGTAAAGAGAAAACAACCGGCCCATATGATCTCATATCTGACCTTGATTCATATTCACACTGACATCCAATCATTTCTTACAAATTTATCATCAAAGCCCACTGACCTGCATCTCTGTTTTCAAGCCTTTGCTATTAGAGAAATGCTGTTGTTGTAGGATGCTGGTTGCCACGGGACCCCAGCGTCCTCGCTCCAGCAGCTGAATCACGTCCAGACCTGCTGCTGCTGCTGCTGCTGCTGCTGCTGCTGCTGCTGCTGCTGCTGCTGCTGCTGCTGCTGCTGCTGCTGCTGCTGCTGCTGCTGCTGCTGCTGCTGCTGCTGCTGCTGCTGCTCAAGGCCTCATGTAAGACAATACTGGGATGAGGTCAATGTTACACATACCATGTCAGTGCAGCTATATGCATCTCTAACCAGGTGTATTTATAGAGCCCTTCACAATGGTGGTGGTAGTGGTAGTAATGGTGTGTGTGTATGTATATGAGAGGGGGTGGGGGGGGGCTGGCATCTTAAATAGCACCTGTCTTTGTCCTGACACAGACCAGAGGAGACTTGAGAAGATACTACAGTAGTGTAGTCGGGTTTCCATTGTTGAGACTGGCTTTTGTCAGTGAGAGGAAGAAAAACAAAGTGTCTGCCTTTCTCCTTTTAAGACGGCGGAGCGGCCGCACACAGTTTATCTTCTTGTTTTATTCATTTCAATGAATCTATGTTATCAATCCGAGGTGTGTTACACTACTACACTTTTATCTTTGGTGGAACGTGAAGGAACAAATGGAACAGCCCTCTTTCAAGAACAGTTGCAATGCATTATGGGCTATTGAAGCCCTTGTCAGTAGAGTAGCTGCCTTTTTTTAATCGACACATCAACATAGACAACATACTGTATTTCCTCAAGTAGTGACCAGGGCTTTTTTTATTTTCTCAGCTGCCCAGAGTACTGGCTCTTATTGGAGGAAGGCTTTTATTACAGCAAGGCTTTTATATTTCTAATACTTGCTCATATTTTCAGTTTTTCTTCCATTACTTTGTTAATTTTCACACATTAGAGACCAAATGAAAACAAGCTCATCGTTCAGGAGCTCATCTTCACCTTCCTCCTGTGCTGCTTGGCACCTGTTCTCCTCGCTGAGCTGTCAGAGCTGAGTCACCCAGTTTCCACATGCTCCGTCTCTGCTCCGCTCGTCTGTGCTGCGCATGCCGGACCAACTCACTGCCATTCTAGTAAATCAGAGCATTTTGGACCGGACCATCACAGCTCTGGCAGTTTGACGGCAGCTGTCCCAGACGGCAGCTTTCTTTTGTCTGGAGTGTTTTTGGGGCCGGCCTTTATGTGTTGATGTTAACAACGCCCCCAGCCGTAACAATAGACCTGTTTCTTAATTGAATACCAGCCTATAATTGAAGGAATACGGTAAAAAAAAATTTCAGAAAGACATAATGGGGCATTTATGATATTATTATATTATTTGTTTATATTATGTGTTATCTTATTGTCAGCAAATTGCAGGAAGAAGACAAAATGAACGTAACAACATCCGACCAACAAGTTGTGTCTGTTTATCCAGAGCCTGGTTTTCCATCAGGAACTATTCTTTCAATTTGATGAACGTGGACACTGTAGTTCATTATGAGCTCATCCCACATATGTCGTGTTGCTGCAGTTAATACCCTCCATATGTGTATTAATCCGCAGCGGAAAATAGTCCCTAACCAATGCACCATTCTTGATAAGAACAACGCTGCTCAGCTGTCTCCAAGGGGCTCTTTGGAAGTTTTGCTGCTGCTCCATAGCCAACATCAGTATCAACAGCTGTTTACTCACCAGCTACAAATATTATCTCATTTATTCACCAACAGCTGTCTCCAGCGGTGGATGGCAACACCAATCATAACAGTTGTCTCTGCGGCGCCTCTCCTCTCTGTCTGATAGCAGCTCACCGTGGTCCAGTCTGTCCTCAACACGGAGCGACTCAGACCACATGTTGTAGCGTTTTCTATCGTATAGACAACGGAGGCTGCAGCTCTTGTCAAGTGACTGTTAACAGCTGCTCTCCACAAGACAGAATCAAAACACTGTTTTCATGGACTCTTATTTTGAGCAGACAGAACTTGTTGACATATTTGACAAATATAAAATAACGCCAAGCTCAAAATGTACCTCCGCTGTGCCATTTTATGCTGCCTATGTGTAACTGTGTAAATACAACACCCTCCTAAACAAAACCTTAGCTCCATACGATGTTTCAGAGATGCAAAATACTACACTGGCAGATTTTGATATCACAACTGAAGGATGTTCTCTTCTATCTGGCTCCAGCTGGTCTGTGAGGTTGTGATTCACCCTGATCAAACACTTTGGCACACACATGCACACAGCTGGCCTGGAAAAAAAAACTAACAGGCCCTTTTAACATCTGTAAAGGATTCTTCATGGTTTAGAGTGTGGATAGTCAGTTGGATCAGTCAGTGGAAATGTGACCACTGACACACTTCTGCTGCTGCTGCTGCTGACCCGCTGACCTCTGTGACACTCATGTGACATATAAAGACTGAAAGTGATTTGTCATGGCGTTGATGCGCTGATGGACAGAGTCTTTAAGCATCGGCCACAGTCTGAACCAGACAAGGGAAGCCTTAGGAGAATCACTGCTTTTCCAGCCTCATCTGTACTGGAGGTTAATCCATAAACACATTCCTCCTGTTCCCTGATATGTAGTCTTTAGAGAACAACACTCAAAGAAACTATGTCCAAAACAAAAAAGACAGCCAGAGAGAAATCCTACCTCTCTCCTGTGCAGCTGTCCGACCATATTAAAATCACTTTTTTCCACAGTCTTCTTCAAAAGGCGTTGCCGAGGTACAATATGTGTCACCGGCGCGGATTGTTAGCATGATAGCTGAAGTCCTTTTGATTCCAACATGGCTTGATTCATAGCAGGGCCCCCGTTATTTGTTATTCTTTCAGTTGTTCAAAGCTGAGCCCACAGTGGATTTCTTGCATGCATTATTGCCTCTCGCATCTCTTTGTATTATTCATTTAACCTCGCGCTGTGGCTGTCACCGCTGCAGGCGCGAACACCGTTTAAGGAGCTTGTGCAAATAAATGCGTAACTTGTTTTTTTTTTTCGCTGCTGAAGTTACTACGACGCGGAGGAATGGAGCGCTTGATGGCGTTTGTGGCAACAGGCGGCAGCTGGCGAGGCCACGGATCAGTCCCCCCCCCGGCACGGCCCTGGGCGGAAGACCTGCCACCGGCGTGGCCTCGCTCTCCTCCTCCGTCCTGCTCGGCTGGTTGCAGTTGGAGAGAGAGAGAGAGAGAGAGAGAGAGAGTGTGACGGGGAACGGGGGGTGATGAAGAGCAGGGATTAATACACGATGAAGGATTCCACTCTGTTGTAGTGTCGTCCATCATTTCTATCTGCAGTGATAACATGAGATCAAAGCTGTGTGTGTGGTGTCAAACACATCATTTACATAGTCTGCTCAGACTGGACCTGTCCACTGCAGCCTGACACAGCAGAAATGTCGGTGACTCACTTCGGCAACATTTCCTCCATTTTTGGTTCAGGTCAGAAAAGGATGAGGTTCCTTATACCCCGTTTCCACCCAGCTGGTTCTAGTGCTAGTTCAGAGCCAGAGCCTGATTTTACACCTGATCTTAGCTTTTCAACTGCCTAAACACCTCCTGGCTCTCAAAACTCCTTGCTGGGCTACAGCCAAGAACCGATTACACCAGGATCAGGGGGCCAGGGGGTTACCTGACCAACAGGACCATCCTGGATGGTCGTTTAAGAGTAGGGTAGTTCAGCTTTTCTAAATATTTAGAAGATAGGTGTGTTGTAAATGCAATACGGTCCCCTTACAGCTTTCACCGTATTCCTCTTCGTGGTATTTCGTTACACTCTCCTCACTGCTGAGTCAGACCCAAACAGCTGGTAGGCGAATCGATCCAGCACAGAGTTGATTAGTTCCAGATAAACTAACTTTAATTGTAAATTCTTACTGTATATCGTACTTTTGAACTGGGACTTCTCGTAGGCGGCGAAAATACTTACAGTAATCGTCCCCCATTCAGAACAGTGTACAGTACTGCCTGTGTCTCGGAGCAGCGGGATGCGCCGGTGTTTCTCAGTGGGGGAGAGCAGAGACATTTCTACTGCAGATATTATACTTACTGGCCATTGGTACCTCATACAACCCCACTTCAAAAAAACTCAACTATCCCTTTAAGAATCAAAATGCAGTCGCCGTTTGCTGAGGTCATGACCAGGACGGCTCCTTCTGTTTTTCTTTTTTTTTTGACTGGTTTCGGGCCGAGAATTAACGCTAGTGAGGCAGGCTGCGTTGGGTCCAGGCTTCAACACCGGCAGGGTCGGACCGGTTCAAGCCTGTTCTGTTGAGAACTCTATAGTAGGCATCCAGAGACAGGAGCAGCACCTGCATAGGGGGGGGCGGGGCGGGGGGCGGGGCTCTGACTTGGCTCCTTGCCAGTGGAAAAGCAAACTGTTTTTTTGGGGCCACATCAGTTGAACTAGTTAAGAACTGGCACCAGGTTCTTTTTGGTGGGAAAAGGGCTATTACTGTCATAGTAAACAATTCTGAGCTTCTCTTTCTGCAGGAATCAACCTGATGGCTACATTTTCACAGAGCTGACCCTCTGTCAGTTTCCCCTGGTGGCGGCGTGATGGTGCAGTGGTTTGCACTGTGGCCTCGCAGCAAGAAGGATCTGGGTTGAGCCCTCACTGTGTGGAGTTGACATGTTCTCCGTGCCTGTGTGGGTTCACAGACGTGCAGGTTAGGTCATTAGGTTATTGTTTGTTTCTCTGTCAGCCTCATCATAGACTGACTGATCCATCTCACTCAGCCCACATCAGCAGGAACTGGCTCCTCACCCCTAAAGACTAAACACTGAGGTTAATACAGAATGAATGGAGCTGTGCTAATGAATGTGTTTCTCTCTTCATCCTCATTAGACTACAAAGCAAAGAATGACCCATAACTTTCACTAGCATTGTAAAGGACCAATGTTAATTGTCTATAAATTGAATGAGCATTAACTGACTTCTTTAGGTCCATAATTGACAACAGACATATCTTCTTCTTTTAAGCCAAAGTACACAGATCAACAACATTAGTGCTGGTCTGAGTTGTGTTTGTGGTGAGTGGATGCTGGTCCAGTATTCTCTCACAACACCTCCTCCTGATGAAGATGTATCACTGATTACATTATCAGGTGTTTTTTTTTGCTGAAAGCAGCTGCATTTGGCAACAGCACCAGAGATGAGAGCGGTGAACTAAAACAATAAAGCTGTGGGCTGGGAAACCAAAACAATGAGCTAATAGACATCCAAGAAAAAAAAAAAAAAGAAAAAACTTCAAACAGCTGAGAAGAAACACAGAGTCAGGTGATGACTGCTGCCTGTGGCTTTGTGGCCCATTCAGATACTGTTGATAGCAGATAGATAGGAAGGAATAGTTAAGTTTAACATCTTTTTCATGGTGGTTGTGCCTCCCCTGATCTAAATAATGAAATTGCTGAGTGTGATGCAGTCATAATGGATGTTAATGATATATGAGGACAGAAACTGGACACAAAGTGTCTGAAATGGGAATTTCCCCTGACTCCTTGCCAGTTTATCTCCCTTTCCTTGTCCACTTCTGGGTGGTTCAGTGTTCAGAGAGCCCATCCACATGATCCACATGACCTCAGTGGAAGCATTAAGCCAGAAGTCATCTGCCCTGCCGAAGTGTCTTTGATCACTTCTCTGAATCCCTAAAAGCCCGGGGGTGGCGGCGCTGCCTGACCCTGCAGTCAGAGGTCCACGCAGCACAATCTCCCTGCAGCCATCAATGAAATATCACGTTAATCACCGTGCTTAACGGCCTGTGAAGTTGCTTTGTGTTGTGTTTTGACTTGGAGTGGAGCAGCTGAGTGCAGCTAGAAGCCAAACCACTGCTGCAGCTGGACGTTGGTCTGAGGAGCCGCAGCAACAACAACAGCTGAGAGGCTGAGAGGATGAGAGGATGAGAGGCTGAGAGGCTGAGAGGATGAGAGGATGAGAGGCTGAGAGGATGAGAGGCTGAGAGGCTGAGAGGATGAGAGGATGAGAGGATGAGAGGCTGAGAGGATGTGATTAGGGATGGGTACCTTTCGCATTTGAATCGATACGGTATCGATACTTGGTACCTGGGAACCGATACCGGTACCAATCGGTACCTGTTTTCGGTACTTTTTGTGTGTGTGGTAATTAAAAAATTTTTTAAAATAAAAATGTCTAAAATTTTAATATTTACCTCCTAACAACATCACAACTCCTCAGCCTTTAAGAGTATTTTATGTTTTAGGGATGGGCAATGATTTTAATATAATGGAATAGTCATTCAATTAAAAAAAAAAAATTAAAAAAAAGTTTATGAGACTATAGTCTTGTCTGAAAAAATGTCCGTTTTTACTGTGGGAAAAGGAGAAACATGGAGAGACTCCTACAGCCATCAGAAAGCTCTGTGTGAAACTTTGTGAAATAAAAAAAAAAACTGAAACTGCAGTGCAAACTCTGCAACATGTGGACTTCACGTTTTGACGAGAGGAGAGTGGGAGACTTCATCCTCGTTTAGATACTCTCATTATGTGACGAGGACATGACGGACCGCTTCGGTACGGATTGTCACAACAGTCCGTTCTTCACGTTAAATGACGGTCGGCTGTTTTTCAGGTATTGATTTTAAACGACGGGCTGGCGCTGCCGCTTCTCCGCGTCTCATTTCAGAGAGAGAGAGAGAGAGAGAGAGAGAGAAGGGGGTCGGGCGCGAGTGTGCGGGGCTCATGCAGACTGCACTCTTGCTGACGCACGACGAAGGTGCGTTCAGGTACCGAAATGTGGTACCGATTGACTTTATGTGAATCGATACTCGGTACTTTGGTGGGAATTCGGTCGGTACCAAAAAAGTACCGAATTTCGGTTCCCATCCCTAGATGTGATGCTGCACAGCAACTGAAGAATATCACGTTCCTGTGTATTCCAGCGTGAGATGTAGTGATGCTGCACTCAGCTGTGATTTACATCGCTTAGGACGGAGGGGGGGGCAAGATGGAGAACATTCAGTGCTTGATCCTTCACTCCAGTGTAGTAGTGATATTTTTTAGTGTGGGAGCTTTATCAGTGATCCATAAGAAGGATGCATGTGTCCTTGATAAATAAGTCACATCACAGGCTGCCGTACGTCTACACAGGCCAGAAAACACTCACTGACAGAGTCACTGACGCTGCTGAATAGGGATGTCATGATTATAGATTTTCTTGGTACGATTATTGTCAGAGAAATAATCACGGTACTACTATTATCACGATTATTATGCATTAATTAATTTCACAACATGTATGTATGTGTAAAATCAAATATAGTCTTGCTAATTATTTACACAAAATATTTTAAGTATCTATTAAAAAAGGACTAATTATATTCCCCAGGGGAAGTGTTTGAATTATTCAAGCCATTAGGCTAATTGTCATCTATACCAAAAGTTTAAGTTTATTTTAATCGTTTTTTTTCGTTAGTTTTTTTTTAATTACAAATGACGTGAACTTTTAAATTCCTACAACTTCAATGTTACAATAGTTAAATGGACCAGTATCTGTGCATTTACCTTTACTTTGGCGCACATCTGTCGAGGTGGTTCCGACATAATCTTTTTTTTGGAAAGTGACGGTATTTAGGAATCTTTACGATAAATTAATTGTGGCGTTTAACACCGCGATTAATTGTGAAAACAAGTAATCGTGACATCCCTACTGCTGAGCCAAGTGTTTGAATCCCCCTCCTCGTCTCCTCGACTGTGACCAAACCACCAGGATACAAGTGTGACGATGCTGCATCCAAGCATCCGGGACGCACTAGGCTGTTTCATTTTCAAATACATGACGATCCCGTATGTTAACAGCCACGCCAACCTTCTTTTTTTGCTGCTGCTGCTGCTGCTGCTGCTGCTGCTGACTCTGGTATTGTTCGTTCTCCCTGCGCTGGCGGCAGATTGATGGAGCTGTTTGTGAGATTGACAGATCTAGCACAGCCAGCCTCTCACCTCAGGCCGGCCAGACTCCTCCGCCTGTGGAAAAAAACCACGACAACAACAAAAAATAAAAAACCAACAACAACTCCTGAGAGGGATAATCAGTTGTAAGAAAAACTCTGGCCCCTCTGCAATTAGCAGCGTGTCATTTTGGGGGGTGTTCTCAGGCAGCTGGTAATGTCACATCTCACTTCATGTCTGTGGTGGGGCTGTTAACGTATCTGACAGCGCCTGCAGACCGGGGAGGCTGCCTTACTGAGCGCTCGTGCCACTTCCCTGAGAGCTGAATTACTGTCTTTTAATAAGTGCTTGTCTCATATTTGCTCCGTCTGTGCTGTCAGTTAGTTTTGCGAGCAGCGTCTGGATGCAGGACCGTGGGCTGGCGGGCTGCGGGCTGCGGGCTGCGGGCTGCAGGAGCCGGAGCCAAACGACGCCCTGCTGAAGGGCGCTGGCGGCGGATACACACACACACAACACGCGAGAGGAATTTGAATACACGCACGCACACTGTACGACAGACAAGCATGTGACCTGCTGTCTGCCACTGCTTTGTTGCAATATGGCAGTGTGTGTGTGTGTGTGTGTGTGTGTGTGTGTGTGTGTGTGTGTGTGTGTGTGTGTGTGTGTGTGTGTGTGTGTGTGTAACAGAGAGAGAGAGTGATGTAGAGAGAGGCAGTGGTGGCCAGAGCCAGAACAAAGCAGTCTGCGACCAGAGGACTTGGGTGTGGCTCGCTCAGTTTGATGAGGCACCAAATGAAGTCTGATGCTTCTGTCATCCACACGTCTGCTTTTTTTTTTTTTTTGTACTTTCTTTTTATAGAAGGAGCATAGACAACATACAGAGAGACATAGAACACACAGTTGTCACCTATACATTCATTCAGACGTTAGTTATACTGATGGAGTTACAAATACAGTGATGGCTCAATGAGCATCTCTTGTGGACATGTAGCTACACAATCCATTTTTCCCAATAGTGCAAATATTTATCAGTCTGTAGATTCAAGGAATAGGTCATCCTTTCCATATTTTGGATATTAGTCACAACATCGATCCAGTCTGACTCTGCTGGAGGTGTGGTCTGTAACCAGCTTTGAGTTACGGTTTTCTTACTGGCTGCTAATAATATTTTTAAAAGATATTTGTCTCGCCCCAGTATGTGGGATGCAATATCAGGTAGATTGTAGAAAAAGAACTGTTCATTTCCTCACCAAAAAATGTTTTGTATCACTTCCACACATCTGCTTTAACACATCTGTCGCTGCAGGTCCACATGACACATCAACAGCTCCTGTGTTAGTGACCTGATTTAAAGAACTGGCTACTAAATAAGGAACCGACACCTTTCAGGTGCTGGTGGAGTATTCTCTGATCAGATATAGGTCAGATAATCTACTTATTCTGACAGTGGCAGCAGGAACAGGGACAGGATGTGTGTGAGGGAAGGTTACGATGTGCAACGAAGCTCCCTGATCAGAATGAAAGCAGGGATTCAGCAGCTACATGTTCTCTCTCTGTTTCCTGTTGTTTGTCGTCTTATCTCTGCAGAGTTGTTGTGTGGTTTCTAAAGGAAGAAGAGCAGAATTCAGAACAGAGCTGCAGTGATTTGCTAAAAGATTTGATTCAAAATGAGTTTGATTTAATAATAATAAGAGGAGAACGACCAGGTTTTTGTGTCTAAGAACTTTCTGATTCTTACATAAGAGCAAACAAGACATTTGATGAGATGGTGTTCTGTGGAACTGTATTTTTCACTGCTCAGGCCGATTGATGAGTCAGTGATGAAAACAATTATTAGCCAGAAGAAAAACATGTGAAATATGGTGGTGTAAAACAAACACAACCCTCCTTTTTCCTTCTGTCCACGCTCTCTTGTCATCATCTGTTCCTCTTTCCTCTCCTCTTCCTCCATCTTTTCTCTTTCCCTCTCTGCTCCTGAAAGCTTAGTCACGCTGCCAAGGTTGTCTGAAAGTTGCTCCGTCCCCGCAGTCTGTCCTCTTTGCTCGGCTCTAAACTGGGACGCCTCGCTACGGATATAGTAGCAGGTAGGAGGCAGAGCTTCAGTGGCTCAAAGTCACAGTCACGGTGAATGTCAGACGATGCAGGTTGAGACTTTACACAGGTCTGCTCTTGTGGTTGCCCTCTGCTGTGCTGTACTGTGCAAAGCAGGAGTTTTTAATGCCGTGGCAACACATGAAACTGGGTTCAATTCCACTTTTCCTCTGGGTGAGAGCTATTTGACTAAAATGTAAATGGCCGTGTCTGAAACCTATTATCTGATTGTAGTAAAATGTGGAGGAACTGACACTCTTTCTCCCCCGGTGGTTCAAACTCTTTGTTTAAAACACAGTCATGTGTCACATCACACGCTCCCCATTGTCCTTTATTCTTCATATGTTCCCCTATCAGCTGGTTTCACGCTCGTACAGCTGCAACCAACAATAGTTTTCAGAGCAGATTCATGCTGCTTATTATTTTTTTTGCCATGAACCGATCAATCATTTGGTTTAAATACTGTATATACGTGGCGGTGTCAGTGTCAAGATGCTGCGAGGACATTCTGTTTGGTTTCACATGAGACATAGAAAAGCTGCAAATACTCATATTAAAGGTACATTGTGTAGGAATTACTCCCATCTAGCGTTGCGGTTGTATATCGCAAGCAACTCAATGGTATTTTTCATGCTGCATTCACGTGAAATTGGGCAGACGGCAGACGGACGACAGCCGCTGCACGTAACGGCATAAACAAGCCTCTATGTAAACAAGTGGTCGGTCAGCAAAACAATACACATGACAATATGTCGTATTGTTGACCTGACCCACGTTTTACCGACTTTCTCTGGACTTCTGTGACTAAAATGACATCTGGTTTGTTAGCGACGGCCGTCTGCCCGACTGCACATGAATGCAACATCAGTGTAACGCTCCATTCCTCCTCACTGCACTGCGGTTTCCGTGGTTTCCTACCGTCACGCTGCCACTGAACGTAAAAACATGGCGACACCACATGGCAGCAGCACCAAGCTTACCGTCTCCATGGAGATATGAATGATATGAACGGCTCATTCAGAGCTGAAAGGAACACTTCACTTTGTTGATGGGGGATTACTGATTAATGAAAAACAGACTTTTGAACGAAATAATCGATTTTCGTAAATAGATAACAGGAGAAGTTACACAATGTCCATTTAACTAAAAAATGACGTGGTATACAGATTTATTTTTAACAACTGGGGATGCACCGATCCGGCTTTTTCAGTCCTGATGCCGACACTGATACCTGTGTGTATCTAATATCACTGTTGGATGAATAAACTGTACACCTGCCTTTGTTGTCTACCTGCTGCTGACACCTGATGTAGCACGAGTGACAAACAAGGCTGGAACGATTCTGTACTGTAGCTAGAGTTGAACCTTTTGCCATCTGGCCGCCGTGTTAGAAAGCCCTGCTGTAGTAACTCAGCGTGCAATGGCCTCTTTTATCCCTGTTGCAGTGAAAAAGCTCAACATGATGAAATAGGAGAGAATTATGTTCTATTCTTTCTTTTCCTCTCACTTTCTTTTACTTTAACTATTGGCATTGACTGTATTTATTTGTTACCTGTATGTCTGCCTTCTATCTGCTGCAAATCAATTTCCTTCAGTACATAATAAACTGAACTGAACATAGAAGTGAAGTGAATAGATCAGCGTCATGGATCAGCTCCATTATCCTATACCCGATATAGAAATGAAGTCAATATCTGGGCTGATGTCCAAGCCACTAATAACTGTTAGCTGCAGCTCATCATTGTTCTGTATGCTCTATTAGGATCCTCATCGGTTTCCTTCTGTCCTGTTGGAGATCACCATCCATCTCTGTCTCTTTATGAGGCTCCTTCCTCCTGCTGTCATCGCCTTCATGTACAGTATTGATGGAGCAACTTAGAACAGAAACGATGATTAATCAATTAGTTGAAAGCTGATAATATTTGATAGTATATTTATTATTTAAGATTAATTTATCGTCATTGCTAATATTAAAGTGATAGTTCACCCAAAATTTCAATTGCACTCATTATCTCCTCCCCCTCATGTGGACTAAGGGCTGGGAGAAGTTTCAGAGTCCTCCGTGGCTTCTCTGAGTTACAGGGGGTCTCGGCGTAGCAGTGCATGTCCATATAACGGTTGCAAATGGATACCAACTGTCTTCGTAACAAAAAGACACACCACAAAACATCCAGAAACCTCCATGCTGCTCGTATGTAATGTCCGTCTTGTATTGAAGCCCAAATCTTGCGAGATTTGGACGGACCAGGAAGAGAAGCTTCCGCTACAAACAAGCTTGAAAAATAGACTTATTTCATTTTTTTCAGAACAATTTCGCATTTCGGGGCTTCAATACAAGACGGACATTACATACGAGCAGCATGGAGGTATTTGGATGTTTTTTGGTGTGTCTTTTTGTTACGAAGACAGTTGGTATCCATTTGCAACCGTCATATGGACATGCACTGCTACGCCGAGACCCCCTGTAACTCAGAGAAGCCACAGATAACTAGTAGATAATGAGTGAAATTTGAATTTTGGGGGAACCATCCCTTTAATAATAAAAAAATGATTGATTAGAAATGAACATAAACACAACCGCCACAACAACAACAACCTGCAGCAGCAGCAGCAGCAGCAGCAGCAGCAGCAGCAGCAGCAGCAGCAGCAGCAGCAGCAGCAGCAGCAGCAGCAGCAGCAGCAGCAGCAGCAGCTGTGTTTTCAGCTTCGTCTTATTCTGGCTGTTTTTGTCCTGTTTCATCATCATCATCATCATCATCATAAGTATGTTAATGAAGCAATCAGCTGGAGTTCAAAGCTCAGCTCTCATCTTTTCTCTACTCCAACCATTCATTCATTCATTCATGCTCCACACATACCTCTCCAGCCTCCTCTGACAGGCAGCGGTTGCTAGGTACCAGACTCTCTCTGCAGCAGCTGTAGTTGTAACAATAAGAGTCTGAGCTGATGAGCTTCAGAGAGTAGTCACAGCTCTGTTTATGAACTCCAGCCTGCAGGTAAGACGGACTGTTGTTTCCTCTCTTTTAGACCAGATTCAGTAAAAACTTCCTCACGTCCTGCTCCTGTTTTACAGTTAGAGATGTGACTTGTGTATGTGTGTGTGATGTGGGGTTTATCAGTGTTCTTTCTCTTGTTCATGATGTGTAAACAGCTTTAGAGAGATGGATCTACTGTGATATAACAATCTTTTCATTTGGCTTCAGTAGCTGTAATACCTTTTGAATTATGGACAAGATTTACACCTCGTACAAGGAATAATAAAGATAATTGGGTTATTGAAGGGGCAGTTCAGTGTGTACAGTCAGTGGACATGCAGATGATGAATACGGGGCTCCAGTTAATCATTTTGGGGGAGTGTGTAGTGTGTGCATGCATCAGGGGTTGTTGGCACCACAGCTGTTGTAGATGAAAAGCTGGGTTTCCTCTGAGGCAGCACAAGCTCTTTGGTGGAATAATGAGAGCTGAGCAGCAGCAGCAGCAGCAGCAGCAGCAGCAGCAGCAGCAGCAGCAGCAGCAGCAGCAGCAGCGCTACAGTCTCATCTGGAACAATAACGAAAGCCGCTCATGTAAAACTAGAGATGCAGACGGAGGGCTCCCATTGGCCAGGGACGAGCGAAGGGAAGTGGCCGATTGGCTTCTGAGTGGTCGCGATGTGGTTGGCTGTTGTCACGGCGCTGAAAAGTCTCACCAGAGAGAGTGTGGATCTGTAACAGTGATAAATAAGACTGTGTGTGTGTGTGTGTGTTAAAAGAGCTTAGGTCAAGGTGAGCACAGTGGGGTTTAATTTAGTCTGAGCAGGGTGTGAAAGCTCTCCCCGCTGTGGCTACATGGGTGTGAATGAAGGGTCTTTGAGTCAAGACACACACACACACGCTACACACACACAACGTGCTTGTCATTAATGATTTTTCCATCTCTCTGCGTCCTGGAGGCGATGCAGGTCAATCAGAGCTGCAGCAGTCAGTCCATCCACAGGAGAGCTGCTCAACACTAAACTGAGCCGCAGCTTTTTCCATGATAATCGTTGACATTCATTTTATAAAACAAAAACTCCAGACTTTTTAAAGGTACATTGTGTAGGAATTTGTTGCGTTGCGTTGCGGTTGTATATCGCAAGCAACTAAATCATATTTTTCATGCTGCATTCACGTGAAATTGGGCAGACGGCAGACGGACGACAGCCGCTGCACGTAACGGCATAAACAAGCCTCTATGTACAGTATATAGATGTCGATGTATATATGAATGATATGAACGGCAAATTCAGTGAATAGATAACAGGAGAAGTTACACAATGTCCATTTAAACATTTTACAAAACATTTCCTGACATATGACTTTGAAAATGTGTGCTAGACTGTACAGTAGAATGAGTTACAATAAGAGTAAATAATAATAAAAGAGGGGAGAGAAGGAGGGGGGGATTAAAATAAGAATGAAATGGATGAAATAAATAAATTAATAAAATATTTAACTAGATAAATAAAAAATAAAAGAAGTAATAAAACACACATACATCTATGTTTTATTATTTTACACTTAGATTTCACACTGCTGGCTTTCATTGTGGGCAACAGGGAAACATGTTTCCACTGTGCATATGACAATAAACACTTTGAATTGAATTGTTGCCTCTCAGCAAATGCATCGATCAGCGAATCAATCTATAATTGAACAGTTAAACAGTTCAACCCTTTCTACCTTTATCACGCATATCATCTGTTTGTGCTCATGCTGCATCAGAGATGTTCAGATTACTGTCTCTGTGGTTTGTTGTTCTGCTTGTTATTGTCCTTGTATATTTATACAGAGGAAACATGTTACACTGTGTAACATGCAGAAAGAAGATACTTCAGTGAGAAATAAAACACACTCTTCTTCAATTCATAACCTCTCAGCCTTATTTGGTCTGGTATGACCAGTAGCTGGTGTTAACACTATTTATGACTGTTGCTGTGTAACTGAGACTCCTGAGTCAATGTATTGCCTTGTACTACTACTATTTTAAGTAAACCGTTTCTCTCTTTAAGTTATGATCTGTAACTTCTCCACATTAAAATGTCTAATGAGCAAACACATGTTATATTACATTTTCCTAATACTCTTTTTATTGGCTGGCAATTTTATGAGCACAAACAATGGAAAAACAAAACCCTCAGAAAAAAAAATTCCCACCCAAACTAACAGTGAACGCTGCAATATATAAAAATGTAGTTTAATAAGAAGAAAATAGGAAAAGAACTGTGAGAATACAAGAATACAGCAGGTAAATGAGGAGCACATAGGTAATATATGAGAGGGCAGCCAGCCCACATCTTCCAGGGACAGATGGAGAATGAGAGTTTCTGTAGGAAGGAGTGCAGTGGTTCCCAGATCCTCCAGAAGTTGTCCTTTGTGATTAAGGTCCTGAGTCAGCTTCTTAAGAGACGGTGTCTGTGATATCCACATGTGGACTGGAGGGACCTGGGGGGTTGACCACTACAGCAAGATACCTTTTCTTGCCAGAAATAAAATAATTATTAACAGAGATTTGGAATCTGTGTCAGAAAAATAGTCTGGAGTTGGGTTTAGACTGGACAGGAAGAAGGAGAGAAAACTGTTGACCAGTGACCTCATCAATTACACAGTGAACCCCCCCCCCCCTCCAGAAAGTCAGATGGATGCAGTCACATGACCAAAACGTGTACCTTTGTGTATTTTACATGTTATATATCACTTTTATGTCCAGATATTATCCCAAATGTTTGCACTCATTTTTGAAATCTGGAGAAAATCCTCTTCACATCCTTACGGTAACACACTGGGTCACCTGTCAGTGCTGTTACTTCCTCTTGTCAGGGGTTACATGCTACACAGGTGACAGGTGTGTCTGTGGTTTCTGTGCTCTGAATCATTTTACTGGCATCATGCTTTTCCCTGACATCATTACCCTTTAACACCTATAATATTAACCATTCCGCCTGGACTTATTTTGTTTTTTTAGCTGTAAAAGTGTCATACAGTCTGCTATGAGTATGTGCTTTTGTCCCTTTTTTCAGGACAACTTATTCTTTCAACATCTGGCAGTTGTTTTTCTCTACTGTATGATATAAGTGGTGTAACAGGGTGTAATAACAGGAAAAACACAAAAAACGGAATTGAATTTTTGTGGTTTTTACTCAATAAGGCACTGAGAATATACATGAACAAAATAATTTGAATGTACAAAATGAAATATAAAATATAATACACAAAAAAAAACAATTATGTCAACTTTGACCCAGTAGTTTTTTGTTTTAGGTCTCATTTTTCCTAAGTGGGTCCAGGCGTTTTTGGCCCTGGTGGTACTGCAAACAGCAGTGCCTGTCCAGCTGTAAGCAGAGACCTACACTGCACTGCTGACATTTCCATTGAGTGTTTCTTTTGTAGACAGTGTACTGCTTTCTCCATCTCTCCAGTACAAGTAGGGACAGGGAAACAGCTGGCAAAGACTTGTAGTGTTGTTGATGGCTGTTCTTCAGAAGACATCCTAAAAGTAAAAGAAAATCAGATCAGAAATCATCTCAAAGAACATTTTTGATATCAGCAATAGAATACAAAAAAGTAATACACATGGCAGCAGTGTCTAGAATCACAATAAGTAAGACACCTTCAGTAAAATAAATAAAACAATAAGATGCTATTCCACATTACATTGTTTGAAACTAGCAGGATAATATTGAAACAGCCACTAAGAAGAATATTGAAATCAAGTGTTTAGTTTTAGTGAAGCAGCAGATAGCTACAGGTACACACAAGCAGATACAGGTACACACAAAAACAAAGAAAGAAACAGAAATTCAAACAGCAACAGTAAACAAACATGATCAATCTTTACTACTCACCCAGATTCAGATGAATTTCCTCTATCCCTGGGTGTTGTTTTCTTCCTGGACGACCTCCTCAAAATGTCCGGAGTGGGAAAAAAAGAAAAAACACGGCAAAAAAAACGGCGAAAAAAATCGACCAAACACGGTAAAAACACGGCGAAAAAAGGCAAACCCACGGGTAAATAACACAACAAAGAACACACGGATACAACACAGGTTGAAAAACACGCTAAAATACACGAAAAGTCCGATAAAATCTCACTTGTCAACACAGCTCCGTCAGCTCCGCTTCGGTTTTAATACATCTTTTGCTATTGTTTTGATTAAGAGATAATACATTACATACCAACAGTATATAACTCCAGGGGCCCAGCGACCAGTGGGGCCCACAAAATACCCCAGTAGTCTAATCTTTGTATGACTGAATTATTCTGCATAAGACCCTGACTAATACTCATAGTAATGCTGCATTAGCATCAAAACAAAGTAGGCTAAATAAAAAATGATAATACATACGTAGTCTAAGAAAAAAAGTGGAAAAGTCAGGGGGCAGGGGCCCACTTTAGTATTCTCTCAGGGGGCCAGAATTCCTAGCAACGGCCCTGCATACATAGATTAGATTTTGATTCTTTGAACGGATAAACTCAGACGTAGAGCTTTCAAACAATGTGAGATTTGTCAAGGTGGTATGAAGACTGAAAATTGGAGGAATTAACAGATGAGAATCATTATTTAGAAATTCAACGGCTCCTTACTTAAAATTCATCATTGGTTGCTCTGTGTGTTTAAAGTGAAAGCTCCAGACAGCCTGGACCTGTTCACTATTGGAGGAAATTTAAATCTCCCACCTCTCCAGTGCATCTCCGCCTGACTGACAGTTGATTAGGTGGTCGAGACGGAGCAGCTGCTGCCCCAGAGAAAACAATCAGAGAGTCCCACACTGGCCTCTAAGTGGATTTGGTGACTGGATGGAGGGAGGAGAGAGAGGGGGGAGGGGAGACGGCGTCTGTGCTGCATGTCTGGATCTCCTTGTGGACTGTATGTGTGTGTGATTAGATGGGCCTTTTGTTTTCCTGACTGTGTGTGTGTTGCCAGCTCTATGCTGGGATGTAGCGCTGCCAGCCGTGTGCTGCTGGACGTGTGTGTTTGTATAAGATGAAATGTTAATGATCCATGTGGGGAAACTGGGTTGTTCCCCCAACAAATTAATTGGTCCTAGTTAGGAAAAGTGAACATTTAACACAAGCGCTGAACACAAACTACCATGAATAATATGAATAAATATAATTCATAACATAATGATATGAGAATATGTTGAAAATGGGATCCATTGACTGCACTGCAGCCCTATAAACAGCTCTGTTGCTGACTGAGTGATAAAGTTATGTAATTGCTCAGCCTAGTGTTGGAGTTTTCCCATTCTGAAAGTACAAGACATTTTGCATTTTTTAATGATGCAATGACTAAACTAACTTGTAATTGTTTTCATGATTATTTATATTATTAAATATTTGAATCATGTCTCGACACGTTATTTATATGCATATTTTTTGATGGATGGATGGATGGATGGCATTTGAGGAACTTAATCTTCACATTTTATTCTATATTCCCGGCAGCACTACAGGGGGAAAAAAAAGAATATATATTTTTTAATATATATTTTTAATTTCTTTCTTCAGTTCATCCATATCCTATATACACATACACAAAAAAAAACAAGAACAAAGCATATCCTCTCATGCGTACATATACTGATTAATACAATAGTAAATGATGTTACTAGTCATTGAATCAGTAATAATAACATAACACAAGTATCAAGTGAGTAATGGAACGAAAAATAAAATAAGTAAATAACTAAATAAAAAAAAAAGAATAAACCCCAAAAAATAGTAGAGTGGTCATCTGTGCAAGTCATTCATTGATTTGACATCTCATCGCATTTTCATCACGGGTAGTTGCTGCAGCGTGTTGTGGCTGTATTTATCTGTGTTTTTTATAGAGGTGTGTGTGTGTGCGTTGGTAGGATGCAGTCAGAGTTTGTGGTCGATGTTTAAAGGAAGTGGAGACAGCTCAGAGCTGGTGGTTGCTGCAGTAAATAGATCCACTCAGGTAATGATGTCAGACCACGGGCAGACACACACTCGGCTTAATGCAGTTGTTGCTTCGTTCTGTCTCCAAGTTCTGAGCAGTAAAAACTGTCGACGTGCTGGAGCGGAGAAAACACATCATCTCATGCTTTATTACATTTCTGATCACATTTACTCACAGTAGATTTCTTCATTCACTTTTGACTGTCCTCTGCTGTGTGAACCTTGCTGTTCAGGCAGTGTGTGTGGTACGTACAGTACGTGTGTGAGATGTGCTGGCTCAGTGTGAGGACCCCCCTCTCCTCTCCTCTCTATTACCCCCATTCCATCCATACGTGATTTATTGATGAGCATGTCTTCATCTCTCCTGCCCCCAGAGCCGATTCACACACATGTCCTTTGTATTATTCATCTCTGTGTGGTCATGTGTGTGGAGATTCACAGAATATCACCATAATGTGTGTGTGTGGGTGTGTGATTTCATGGTAATGACCGAGACGACACAGCTCTTCATGCTTCTTCATGGAGAGTATGATGATGATGATGATGATGATGATGCTGCTGCCTGTGTGTTTGTGTAAGACACTGTTTTATGAGATGTGCCCTGAGGCTCATCCTTGTGGGAGCTGCGTTTGGCCTAATGGCTGCATTCTTGGAACTAAATGGAGTGTACCTAATCCATGTCATTGATATCTTCACAAACACACACACACACACACACACACACACACACACACACACACTGGTACAGAGCTCATGCCTTCCCTCAGGGCCTGTGAGGACTGGTGGCTGATGGTGCAGGCGGACCCTCTTTCGCGTCTCTCTTGAAAATGCCATCATGAATGTGATGCATCTTAATATAAACGTCCCAATCAGAAGAAGCTGTCGGCTACCAGGCCTCATTACTGCTTACTGTTACGGAAATATCACTTTTTGAAGGCTCTTTAACAGATATTTGGGTGTTTGTCTTGCCTTCTGGTCCCCAAAATGTGAGAACTGACAAAAAAAATCTGTAATTTTTAGGCTCCCTAGATTGAAATCCATGTGGTTTTATGAGCTGTTCCCTTGGTTGTCTTCCGATGATGTAATTAGTTTTAGAATTTGCATAACCCCACCCCTACCTGGTAGCAGTAGAAGGGGCGGGGCAAGCAGTGGTTCATTTGCATTTAAAGGGACAGGCACTGAAACCAGCCGTTCTGAACAGGGCTGTTTGAGAGGATGAAAAGAGCTGTGATGTTTGATCCTTGGGGGATTTTGACCAAAGCATGTCACAGACATGTCTTTAAGACACCTGGGAACTATTTTAATTTGTGGAAAAGGGGCAGAATATGTCTCCTTTAAATGAGTGTTTGAGCGTTTCTGACATCATCCTGAGGGATTCAGCAAACATAAATGTGGAATCTGACACCTCCGGCCCTTTAGCTATAGCAATCACTTTTTCTTACTATTATTTTTTCAGGCTGAGAGAAAACAGGCCTTTGGTCCTCAGGAGAAACGAGGGTTTTGTTGTTGTGGTGGGTGAGCTCAGCTGCAGGTCTGGGGTCTTGGGGTCTGAACAGAGAGCTATATGGCTCTGAGTTGGTCACATACTCTCTGATTCTGTGACATAATCCACAGAGGATTCAGTTCCACTGTATTATTTCTAATCTGTACAGGATTGGACTGGGAGGGCAGAGAGGGTGACAGAGCCAGGGCTGTTGCCATGGTAACCCCAGGACCGGGGATAATGATTGGGCACAGGCGTCTGATTTCAGGGAAAACCATAGCTGGATGTTTTCGAGGGGTTTGTGGAGCTCAGTGGATGAGAATAGTCCAGGGCTGTGTATGAAGGTTGAGAAGGTTGTAGCTTTCACTTCATGATAAAAGCTTCTTCTCTAATTCAGTGGCTTGGCATTTTGGGGAAAGATGACTTCTCGCTTGGCAAGATTGATACCACTGTCATAAAGACTCACCAGCGCCTCAGAACTTCACTAACTCATACGTCGTATTTTGGTCAAAAACCAAAGTGTCAAACCGACAGAGTTGCCGTTTTGCAGAGGATTACGAGCTCAACTGTTTCTTGTTAGCGACCTGATTGAGTCATGACAGCAGGACGCTGCCGGGCATCAAGCAGCTGCACAGCCAGGACTTCAACCATCAGTACATCCACGAGAAAGCCAGGAAGTATATGAGTGTGAGCTTTCAGTGTTCCCTTTGTACTTGACCGTTTTTTTCTTTTGAACATGAGAAAAAATAAAATAAAACAACACAACACAACAGATAAGCAATAACAACAAAATAGTAAAGTAGGTCAACACATGTTCAAAAAGGAGTGGGGAGAAGTCTTAGCTTATCTAGTCCCACTATCTCCCTGTAAAATAACTTATGTTTCCCTTATACTACTTTTAATAACTCAATTCATAATAACTCTAATAATAATATTATTAATAATAATAGCCTAATAGTATGCATATACGAAGTAGCATTTGTAGAAAGTTTTCATTATTTGGTTTGGTGTCAGCTTTTTATTATCAAGGGAACACTGGAATTACAGATTTTGGTTTTTAAACCTAGATCTCAGTGTCTCTGACAAAAGTCACTAACTTGAACTTGAATATGAACTTTAGTAAGATAGAATACGCTCAAAAACAGTGCAGCTCTTCTGTGGAGTTAAGCTTCAGATATGAACTGCACGGTAAATGCTGTACGTGGTCACAGAACATAAACAAGACCAGAACTAAAGCAGCAAGAAGAGCTCAACATGAGAATCATACACCTCAATACTGTAAACAGATACAACCATCATTTCCTGAAAAACAGATGAAGATGTCAAGGAAAATGTAGAAGACAGTGGTTTTAAAAAAAAAGGATGAACAGATCTGTGAGAGTCTGGGTCTGTGTGAAGGACTCCAGCTGTAAATGTAATCATGTGAGGGATCATTTCTGTGTAGGAGCTTGTTTGGGGTTTGAGTGAGTAACTGTAACCACTGCAGCTGATCTCATTGAGGTAAGAACTTGATTTATGAGGCCGTTTTGACTCATCCTCACCAAACAGGCCTTTCTGTTCCCCTCTCAGCCTCCAGGGTCACAACCGTGCACCGTCTCTTAGCGCGTCGGCCATTTTTTCAATGATGGGATGCAGTGGAGCGTTCAGTGCCAGAGGTCTTCACTTAACAATGTAATCACCTGGCCGAAAAGAGAAGATGAGAGTCGGCAGCGGCTCCACGTTCAGCCCACAGCTCCAGTCCTGTAGCTGATATAGAATTAACTCTGAGTATCACGGTTCAGTCGCTGTTTCTGTTTCCCTCTGTTCCTTTTCAGTTGTTTGGTGTCCCGCTGAGAGATGTTTACACTCGCAGCAGTGTGGGTGTTTTAGGAACACAACATTCTTTGTCCCGTGTCTGAGTAAGAAGTGGAAGCACATTGCCACAAAGGTGGATGATAAAGGAGATTTCAGAAAATCTGCAGCGTTGGCCGATCCAGCTGAAAACTCTAAGGATTGTCTTGAAGCTTTAGAAATGGTAAGATGATGAGTCCTCACATCCTGGATCTGCTCCTTTAACTGGGTTTTACTGAAAGCTGTTTCACTGTCCCACTGGTGCCTCAAAAACAGAGGTTCCACCAAAACAACTGCTTGTTGTTACTTTGTTTTCACATAGTGCTGTTTGTGGTCTGAAACGGAGCTGCAGTGATTAGTCAGTTGACCAACTATTCCAATAACAGGCTGACTGCAGGCAAAGTAGCTGTTCTCAGCCTCTCTAACATCAAGGTTTTCTGCTTTGGATTCTTATATCACAGTGAATTATTTTTTCTTTTTTTAAAAGATATTTTTGGGCGTTTTTTTCCCTTTATTTTGATAGGACAGGAAAGCAGGGTGAGAGACTGGGGGAATGACCACTGAGCATCCTTATAAATTCAGTATCTTTGGGTTTTGTATAGATTGTCAGACAAAACCTGAGATTTATAGATGTCACTTAGACTTGTTAACCATTTATAGAGTAAAAGATTCATTGATCCATTCAGAAAAACAACCCCCAGATTGATGAATGGTGAAGTCTCAATGTCTTGTTAGTCTTTGTCAAGCTTCAGTGTTAATGTAGTCTGAGCTGAAGGAAGTTTGCTGCTGCGATTAGCCTCTCATTGGCCAGAACAAGCCACCCGGTGGAAGTCCCGCCTTCCTGTTGCAGTTTTCACAGTCCCCCCGGAGAAAGGAAACATCAACAGGAACGATGGATATTACGATACGACTGTAAAGATATTAAAACCGTATGTTTCTGCCATCTCCAAGAAGGATGTTCTGGCTTGTTTGCCGACCGGCTACGGCAAAAGTTTTATCTACCAAGCTTGGCCCATCGTCATCGTCCCACAACGATTGTGATTGGTTGAAAGAAATCCAAACGGTCGAGGTTTTTTTTTTTACTCCGATCTGAGAATCAGAGTCAGTCCAGCCAGACCTTTCTGCTCTGGAGAAGCAAGACTAGTGTTAATTTTGAGTTAAGTTTAGTGTTAAGTACATGACTTAACACTAAAACAAAACTCAAAGCAAAGTGGCACAAGCAGAGACATACAGTATTTTGATTGTTGGGCGTTTGAAACAATTTTAAGAGGTCAGACTTCATGTGCAGAGTATTTCCCTCTGCAGGCCGTACTGTACCTCAGCCCTCCACCATGAGTCAACCTGCTGAGTCCTCCCTGCCATCTAAAGCTTCACTTCATCTGTCTGTCTCATTTGGAGCAAGGCCCCTGTGCTCTGAGGGCTGAAGCAGCTGTGCAGCCTGCAGAGCCCCTCATCACCTGCCCCCCCCCAGTCTGTCTGACCTGCTCACATCTCAGCAGCAGCAGAGGCACAAAGTCCTTCACCCTCAGACTCTCAAGCTTCTCATACTTCACTGTCCCCCTGCCAGGGAAGCTTTGTGAAAGAAGAGTGTCCAGAAACGGTAACGTATATCTGGGGGATGTGCCAATCTCCCTCTGCCCTCTCTGCGTTTCTAAGCCGTCACAGGAAATGATTCATGTGGAAGGAGCAGCACAACGCTGGAGCTCTGCGGCAGAAAACTGGAAGTGAAAGTTCCATGTTTGCCCCACCGCCTCTTTATCGTGTGGTGTCTCACCAGAATAGAAAGAGGACCTTGAAACGTCTTCCTCTTCGGCTAATTGGAGACTCATTTCCTCCTGGATCTCAGGGTGGGTGGGAGCTTCGCTGATGCGGTTACATGAGAACCAAGATCAGCTTCTACTCTCTCTCTCTCTCTCTGGAGAGTGGAAAAACAGGGAGCAAGATGATGTGAGTGGCTGCCAATGAATGTACAGAAGCAAAGCCCTTGTATTGTTATTGTGTCCAGCCGGGTTGAATTTGCTGAAACACACGGTCTGGTACACACAATAGGTGGGGCCGAGGCAAACAATACAGGCTTTTCCTCAGAGAACAAATCAAAATGTCAAAGGGACATTTCTCGGAAACTCTAGTACCACTTAACCACGTACAGTAATCACTTTCTCCTCAATGAAACACCCCGACTTTCTTTCTTTTCTTTTGCAACTGTGTTGAAGTGGCCACAGGCCCCGCTCCAGGACCCGCTCCTAGAGAGGGACCCGAGGGTGCCGCCATAGGCCCAATCCATACTGGAAGTCCCAACCGGAAGTTATGCTTTTTTTCATGTGTCTTATTCATTATATTATATTATTTATATATGTTGTTTACATAATATAATATATTGCAAATCGATGAAAAGTTAACACAGTACATTTCTGCGATTATTTTTTCTTATTCTAATTATTAACTTCTCAGTTTTACATACAGTAGACTTGTGTGAATGATTGTTGAAGTGTTTTAAATCTAGTCACTTAAAGCAAAATAAACACACGGGAAAAGACAAATGTCTTCCTGTCTTCTTGTATACTTCTTCAGTTTTAATCTCTGTAATCCACTTGTCTTAATGTATATACTTGTATATTAAACTATCGCTTTATGGTGGATGCAAACTTCAGGTAGATCAGATTACTGGTATGGAGCGGCGAAAAACCGAAAACCAACTCCCAGTGTGGATTGGATTACGGCTGCACCCTTGTCCACCATAGATCTTTTATACTTATTCAGTCTTAATCTCGGAAATCTACTTGGTTTTGGATTGCAAACTTTAGTTTGGTTGCAAACTTGTAGATCACAATACCGGTACTGACTTCAGGTTGGGACTTCCCTCAGCACCCTCCTTTAACAATTCCTACACTCTCTCAGTGATTGTATTTGCATGGGTCTTAATATTATTCATATATCTGATTTTCCTGTTCTTCTGGAAGTACATGGACTGATGTGACTCGTACCTTTGTCCTCCCATGCTGCTCTGTGAGACATTCTACATCCATCTTGCTTAATAAAATGCGCCGGATGTTTTTAACAGAAGTCAACGGTGTCGACCTTGAGGATCTCAGACCTCCATCTCTGCTCTTAACTCCCTCTGTCTCTGCTGACTGCGGAGGACACGACGGTTCCTCTTCCCGTCACTCGGGTGACGCGGCTTCTCGACAGCCGCGTGGCCGCGGTCGCCCCATGACTCACTGTGACAGCAGTCCACCCTGGAGCTTCTTGTCTTCTTCATCTGTTGTTTCCTATCAAGGCTGCCCTGATCCTTCCTATCTGTACCACTGTACTACATACATACTGTATCTGTACCACTGTACTACATACTGTACATACTGTATCTGTACCACTGTACTACATACTGTACATACTGTATCTGTACCACTGTACTACAGTACATATACATACTGTACTGTACTGTACTGTACGCCTGGCCTTTCCAGTGTGTCAGTCTCTTTCTTGTTATTAGCTGTAAATGAGGAGAATAACACCATCGCTGAAGATTTCCTCTTATAAAGTGTTGTAACAAGAGTCTTGGGCAACATGTTACTTCATTTAAATTTAACATCGCAGCCACTGTTTTGATTTCAGATGTCATTTTTCATAACCGGTCAGAACATTGATACTCTGCAATAACGTGTTCAAAATTATTCATAATATGCAAGAATATCTGCACATGACCTACTTAGATTTTTTCACTGTTTTTCATGATAGTACTTTCCAGTGAGCCCAGTGTACACACAGTGAAGCCAAACAATCAAACAATAAGACTTTATAATCAGTTTATCAAGTGCTCTGTGCTCCAGTATTCTCTTGCCATCCTGCTGCGTAACGCTGCGCGCTGCCCTTGAACGCAACCTTTCTGGCTGAAGGGATTTCCAGGATATGGGTCCCACCTCTTCCAGAGCCTTTGCTGCTGACATTGTGTGACCATTTCGTGGTCAGTGGCGAAGCCCACCTAAACAGTTGACCACCGTGGAAACACCGCAGTTGACAGCACAGTCAGTCACTCTGTACTCACTGTTTGTTTTTTTAAGCAAAGACAGCGGATATGGCAAATGAAGCAAAGTGGATGTACGGTCAGGATGAGGCTGAGGTCAAAGAAAGGCTGCTTCATTCATGTGTTCTGTCTGGGATGTTTGGATGATGTCAAAAAATAGATTTTCATTATCAAAAAGAAATTATAGGGTCCTATACAATCTGAATTGTTTTTGCCCAAATTCCGTTTTTTCAGTTTTAATTTTTGGGATAGTAGTTTCTTTTTCTTTTTTACTCTTATTTTACGAACAAAAAGAGTGTGTTTTTAATATTAATGACTAAAATGTACACACATTAAATAGAAATTACTTTAAAATGATTGAGGTAACAAAAGACACTTTTCCCTCCATACCTTTAGAACAAATACTGCATGATGCAGCATAACACTGCACTACTACTCTAAGTATGTCAAGTACCAACAAAATATGAATGCTTATGAGCTTTAAACTGTTTCCAGTAAAATAAATTATATTAGTTAAAAAAAATTTCCTTGTTTTTCACATGGCTTTTGGACAAATAGGTGGTCATTGCATCTTTGCGCCACCCAGATTTGCTTCCCTCCCCAGAAATAGTTCCATCTTCCACACGAAAACAACATTTCAGTCAAATTCCGCAGTATTCCGTGTTAAAAATAGATTCCTTTTAATTGGCCAATTCAATCATAGGGCCCTCCATTCAATTAACTCTTTGACTGCCAGCCATTCTCACAGCAGCTTCCTCCAGCTTGCCAGGCATTTTCCAGCTTTTTGACTGATTTCCGTAGACCCACCATATATTATGTACTGTTACTACATACACATTCAACCCATCAAAGGAAAGATGAGGGTCTCTAGTTTCCAGCAAAAAAAACTGTTTGTTTCTATCTTGTTCCAGTCTTGTGAAATTGGCGGTTGAATATAGGTTAGTTTAGCCCAAAATGCCATTTTGGCACCAAATTCTTGAGAAAAAGAGGTTTTTGTGTCGGCTGTCATTTTCAGGTGAACCAGTACAATTGGCTCCTTTATATTTTGCTTTAGTGATGCCTCAACATCTGTACAGTTGTTCTCTTGTAAACAACAACTAAATCAACACTGACAAATGACTTTTGATGACAACAGACAAAATATTTAGCTACTGACACACACTACTGCAGCCTTTTTTCTTTCTTTTCTTTGAGTTACAACTTTTTCTTTTCTTTTTTTTAGTGTGTGTGCGTACGTGACGTGTGCGTGTGCATACGTGTGTGTGCCTGTGTGTGTGTGTGTGTGTGTGTGTGTGTGTGTGTGTGTGTGTGTGTGTGTGTGCGCGCGCGGATCAGTTCGACAGGTTTTTGTAGCCGAAACACGGCGCTTTAGATCAGATCCAGCTTCCTCTGGTCAGCAGGCAGCGGTCTCACTCACTCTCTCTGTCTCACACACACATCTACACACACACACACACACACACACACACACACACACACAGCAGCTCTGCCTGACGCCCCCTGAACTCACAGCCACAGACAGTCTGCTCACAACAGACAGACACCATAGCTCTCCTCGTCACGTTCGCCGGCGCCGTCCGCTCCTCATCCACACTAGATCGGGGATTTTCAAGCTGCTATCTGAGTGATTTCTCGCAAAATCTGGCGACTTTCCAAACGCTCTTGATGACTAACGACGAGCGATCAACGGGGTTGTTGTTACTAACGTTTGTGCTTTGTATCACGGAGCTGCACGGAGCTGCCGAGCCGCCATGAGCCCCGCCGCCGCCCCCTAAGCTCTCACCGGCGGCCAGAGTGTCACGGAGCGGCGCCGCTGCAGTCAGACACCCGCTCCGCTCCGTGAGGGGGGAAAAACACGCTATAGTTTTTATATCTCTCAATCCAAATGTGTTTTTCTGCACTTAATTTTGATGATACAAGTCTGATCTTCACAGAGGAGTAGGGCAAGACATTCAACATGGCGTTGCCATTAAAAAAACGCTAAGACGAGTTATCTCGTCTTTGGCAGACTACGCTTGGATTCGCTAAGACGAGATAACTCGTCTTTGGCAGTCAAAGAGTTAATGATGGACATCTATGGAAGGATTCTTTTTGGGGGCTGCAGAGGATTGTTGTGTTCAGTATTGTGGCTTCCCACTCTCTCTCTCTCTCTTAATCAGTGTTTACATCACTTTGCTTTTTCAACCAACTGCGAGGAATGAACTCCAACGAGAGTGTAGACCTCCCCACCAGCGGTCACTGGGGCAACACTTGTTTTTTTATGACGAATTCAGTGTTGGTTCATCGTCTTCAGGGGAATTGTTGTTAAAATTAAAATGATGAGTCATGTCTGTCTTGTCCTTGTAAGGTTAAAACCATGATCAAAGAGAATAAAAAGCCTGAGAAAGCCACTGAGGAAAAGAAAAGAGACTCCAGCCGCCGGCGTGTCGCTTCACATTTTTCTGCTTTTCTGCTGAAACTTTAAGAGCCGCTGTCAAAAGCCGGCTCCGTAATGTGGGCACAGACATGGAATTTGACGTTCCCTCTGCCGATTGTCAAATACCATCTCTCGTTTGGAGCACAAGCCACCGGCGATTCTTGTGGCGCTCCTTGTTCTGCTTCTCTTGTCTTGGCTTTTCTCTGGCTGCGCGGTGGTGACCAGTGTCGAGTTTCAGGCCACTTCTGCTCAAGTGCTGCAGAGTCAGACCTCTTCATCTCCAAGACCTCTGGCTCCGTCTGCAGCCACTGAAGCTGCTTTTATGTATTTTTACACTCACACACACACACACACACGCACACACACACTCCAGTGCATGCATTAGATGCTGGCCTGTCTTGCCTGTCCTCAAGGCGTGGCAGGTTGTTGACATGAGGCTGAAGTGACAGGCCTGCAGAGAGGAAGTGGCCGGGTGTTCGGGGTTAACAATCACCCTACCTGTCACTCAAAAAAAAAAAAATCTGTTCAGCAGTCGGAGCCTGGACAGCGAGGAGCCGCATCCCGCATCTGCATCAAAAAGCCAAACACATGCACGCATCCTGTCGCTTGTGACATGTTTGCTTTTTCCCGGTCCAGCTCTGTGAGGGCCGTTATTAGGGCCAGATTTGCTTCGCTTTGATCTTCCCCAAAAACGCCACGGCCCTACCATTCATTACAGTGCAGAAATTATGCATGAGGAAGCGTCAGTCCACAGGCATTACTCAGCCCCGAGCTCCTCTGGACCAGATTGGAAAGTAGCAGTAAGGAAAAGAAGATGTTTCAAATTAAGGGTTAAAAGAGGGATTGCATCCTTTTGTGGGCACATAACTGCTCCTGACGTTTCACATCTCCAGCTAGAACAGCTCAGAGTGAGTAATGCAGCATAAAGTAAGTACTGTCATTTCTGAAACCATCTCCTGTTTCTGTGTCGCTGGTGGAAAATTCCCCTGGTTGACGTCGTGGGCTCAGTTAGCCCCCGTGCACCCCCCGTCCGCTTGACGTGCGGAGCTCTGCGGCGGGAGTCAACAGAGGAGTTTATCCCAGCATTGATTACTTGAAAATGAAAAAATGCGAATGTCTAATGCACAAAACAGAGAGGCTGATATTGATCGTTTCTCTGCGGACGCTAATCCCAGCACAGGACTGTGTGGCCGACGGGAAACAGAGGTGGAAAGAGGAAGATCAATGAGGATGATGGAGCCATTAGTGACACTGTGACCCTGGTGAGGCGGAGGCTTTCTGTAGCGTTTCTGTAGCGTTGTTGGGAGGCCAGGACTGGTGATGTTGGGGATCGTCTGTGGTCGGCCTATTGACAGCATCTTGTCCTCGCCGCCTTATCGTGTTCTATTCCTTCATTTCCCACAGTCCCGTGGTGTCCAGTGGCTCCTCAGCAGTAGCTCAGCTGACCACACAGGGCGCTGTCAGTCAGACACGGTTCAGGTTCTGGCCCTGGTTCCATTCTGCTTTCTGTTGAACTAGCAGCATTCACACCAGATTAAGTGGATCCAAAGTGGGCATATGTTACTCTGCGTTACTCAGGAGGAAGTAAACACAACAGTTGCAATATTTTTGCCACTTTTTTCCTTTCTCTGTAATTCTATTAATGTCTATTAATTACCCAGCCTGACCATGTCTTCCCCAAGTACAAAGATAAGAACTATTTTGACTTTATTAACTGGTTCCATTCTGCTTTCTGTTGAACCAGCAGCGTTCACACCAGTTGAGTGGGAGAACGTTACTCTGCGTTACTCAGGAGGAAGTAAACACAACAGTTGTGATATTTTTGCCACTTTTTTTGCTGCCTTTTAAAGTCTATTAATTATTTGGTCTGGTGTTGGAGTGAACCCAACCCCTTGACCATGTCTTCCCCAAGTACAAAGATGAGAATTACTTTACTTTATTAACCCCAAAGGAAAATTCATACAACTTCATACAAAACATACAACTGAGCTGCTTTCTAGCTTTTCTTGAAATTCTGTAGACGCCCAAGTCACCACCAAACATTTAGTTTCCTCAGACCACGACAAATTCTTTTTTCTCCAGGTTGTCAGTCGCTGCCTTCTCCTCCTTCCTGTGTCTTCACAGCCGAGAAAAGGACAAGCCCACTCATGATGTCACCGTTTCCCAGCAAAGAACCAGCTATTTCTTGGTTCCCTTAGGTACCAACTTTTCAGGTTCTGCACCTGTTATTTTAAGCTCAACCCAGATCCACATCGTCCACTTGTTCTACATGGCATCAGCAGGAGAAGAGAAGGAGGTTTTGGCTTCACTGATACAAAGCTCCATTTGATTTAGTTTCAACAAAATACTGTATGTCAGCCATGTTTTCAGCCATGATTCATGGTTGTGTGGTTTCATTCTTAGCCTGGTGGCGTGATGTTGATGAGTTTGCTGCTTTGACTCAGACTGTAATACAGCAACTAATAGACGGTTTGTAATGACATTTATCACAATCGGTCTTCACATTCAGCTTGTGAAGGATGTGGCAGCACATGATGCTCTAACCTTATTTGACCAACCATTTTAAAACTTAACTGACATCAATACACAGATGTTGTAGTCCAAAAGATTGAAAGTGGCTTATCAAAGTAAGAAGGTAGCTACCAGGCAAAAAGAGAGCCTTCTTTCTAACCCTCTGTAATACACTGCAGATTCCCTCTAACATTGGTAAACTAACATATAAACAATTTATACAAAATTGCTAAAAAAGCAAAAAAGAGAGTGCTTTGGTCTTTGGATGTCAGACATATCATGTTGGTGATGCCTACGAAGCAAAGGCATTTAGGCACATGGGGCTCAGGCAAACAGGAGGCTCATTAGGAAAATAGAAGGATGTTAATATGAGCAAGGCAGATTTATATTAAGAAAACAGAAATATCTGGAAAATTTTACGACTGATTTACAGTTTTGACCATAATGTAGCAGCGTTTTGTTTGCGTGCTAACCAGGAATGAATATCTCAGCGGTCACATGAAACGACAGCCACAGACCGTCTGTGTGTCTCAGGGTCAGTTCTTGTTGGTCAGACTAAATGTCAGGACACACCCCACCACCCTGCAGAGGGGGGGGGGTCGACATTTTCTCTCTGCTCACAGGCTGGGATCAATAATGACTCGCTGCTCATCACTTATAGAGTCATCGTTGTCTCTGAGGGGTTTGTTAGCTGCATCCAAACATGGAACTCACTCTTTTGTGTTTGCTGCCAATCACATTTCAGTATGTTGATATAAGAGGTCTAATGCTGTGGTCACAGTGTATTCACATGACTTATATATCAAAGTGAATATATGAAAGTTTTGGCACACAAGGAGCAAAAGTGCAAAAATCCAGTTGAGTTGAATGAGCCTCACAAATCAGAATCAAAATAGTTGCCGTCGATAATTTGCTCTTGATGGACTGATCACTGCAGCTTTAAAATGAAAGTGGAGAAAGTGAAAGTGACAAATTGACAGAGATCACCAGCAGATATTTTAGTCACGTCCAGCTAAGCTGCTTATCAGCAGCTGCACATTTACAGCTTATCCTCATTCATGATGTTAATTGTGAACTATGAAAGCACCTTATTTGCTAAGCAATAGCTACATTTAATTGAAGAATATTTGTAAAATTCAGCCATTGGGCCGAATCAGGCCAAACTGGTGTTAGTGTTGGACCTGCTGATCTTTCTTGAGTGGTTGTATGTTCTTGTTTATAAACTTGATGAAGGTCATGTGACTGAAACTATTCAATGAATTCTTTTAAAGTGTTGGTTTTTTTGTAAATGGAAAAAAAGATGAGATCTTTGATCTGCATCTGGTTATGTGTCTGAAAAAGAAGGATTGAACAGGAACAGAGAGAAGGAAGGGAAAGATTAAGCAAATAGAAAAACACAATGATTGAAACCAGCTCCAGTGTCCTGCTGTCCACCTAAAAAAACCTAACTCTTATATTGTGAGAAAACACATTAAATAAAACACTGAGAGGATCCCAACTACGCATGGCATCAATAGATTTCAATCAGCCTGTAACCATGGCAACAGCTGCTCGGAAGATGTTTGATTGTAGTGAGGAGGGGGCCTTTAATCAATGCAGCTCCCTGACAGTGATGTTCCATTAGTGTGTGTGTGTGTGTGTGTGTGTGTGTGTGTGTGTGTGTGTGTGTGTGTGTGTGTGTATGTGCATGGAGGATGGGGGGTAGGTGGTTAGTAGTAGTGTGTGTGTGTGTGTGTGTGTGTGGTGATAGGAGGAGAGCAGTGCGGGTCGAGGTGATGTCATCCCCCAACTGGGGATTGTAATGAAAATGTGCAGAGGATGGAAAGGCAGTTCTGCAGCATGTCTTTAACACGCCAACACACACACAGACACACACGCACACACACAGACACACACACACACACACACACACACACGGACACACACACATGCACACTCCTCTTGTTTGCTTTCCTTACCTCTCTCTCCTCCCATCTCCTCTCCTTGCATCATCCCTTCTTCCTCTTCTTGTTTCCTGCTCCCTCGTCTTCCTCCTCCTCTACTGACCACATGGCGAAGGGCAGAGAGGAACAATGAGATGACATGAGGTGTTTTCAGTTGATGATATTATGATTATACACAACAATATTTTCTATGTTAAAGCCCCAGTATGGAACTTGTTTATCCTGTTACATGCAGCGTCTGTTGTCTGTCTGACGTCTGCCCGATTTCAGGTGAATGCAACATTAAGAATACGTTCCGATATGCAACCGCAGCGCTAGATGGGGGGAATTCCTACATATTATACCTTAAACTCTATAATGTGTTAATTTAATTCTTTACTTTTTCTCTCTTCATTGAGGGAAAGTGTCTGGACCAAAGCATGATGGGAAACCTGACTGTATTCCTTTTTTAGCATCTATGTCAGTGCAGAAATTGCAGCTTGCACATGCATTTCTTTCCGCTGCACAGTTGCACACACACACACACACACACACACCTCTCAGAGTGCAGCACTGAATGACTCGGCACTCTGTCTCTGGTGTGCACGGGTTTCTCTGGCAGATATTTGTGTCTGTGTGGGCTCAGTTCCTGTGAGCTCTGCTGGCCCGCTGGAATTCAGGAATTCACACACACACACACACACACACGCATACACACACACACAAGGCATTTATTATTTTGCTTTTTTTAACCTCTAACTTTCCAGGGAAAGTTGCCTGAACACTTTTTTTGTTCAGTAGAAACACTCTGCATCACATTCACACATTAAATAAACCTGTGTTCTCATTAGGGAGGGTCCGGGGACGGGGACTTAGCCTCTGCTAAAGATGATAAATAACCATTAACATCTGTGAAACAACTTCAACTCTTAACTTTTCATCAATAATTTAAAGTAGCAAATGTTCCAGACTTTAACAGTCCATGTGTTGTATTCGGTCAGGCCTCATTTGGCTTCTTGTAGATACAACCACATAACTTCTACCATTATTTCCCATAGTGTTGATACTGAAAAGGATTGATTGGCTGATTGATTGATCGATTACTTTATTGATTCATACAGTCTGAACATATTGGAAACACTTTGCTGGACTGCTGGACAGAAGACGACTTAATCTTTCTGTAATATCCTAAATCTCGTCTTAACTCTCAATAAACTCCACCACAAACAGCCAATCACAGTCCTTGCTGTCCTTACATGGTTTTCTATCTACATCACAGCCCACGGATATGGTGCAGTTAAATTAAAAAATTTTCAGGAGGCACACATCTGCTACGCCATCCCTTACTGTCCATGTGTTCAGATGTATATGTGGCCGATGTTGTCTGGCCGGCCCTGAGTGAGTTTCGAACCCGGACGATGCAAACCGGGATAAGGGATAAGGGTGCTAGAGCCAGATCGGTCTTATTTCTGGAGATAATTTCCCTTCTCACCGTGCTCCCTGTCTTCATGCTGTATAGATGCCGTGTACAGTTACATAAATATCTATTTTTCTTTTATAAAGAAGCATTTTATGGAGCTATTTTATTCCCTCATTCTGGGGAAGACGTACTGGTGTGGGCGGAGTTGTGTTTAGTTTAGTTTAGTTTAGTTTTTTTGAGTGGGTTTACACGTCTTTTATGGTTGAGTGAGTTTAACTTCAGTACCGCTAGGGCTGACCCAAAAGAATTGATCATGAAGTCCGTGATCGATGTTTTTCTTCTTTTTTCCTTTTTTTCCTTTTTGACACCGGTTCTCATCGGCAGTTGTTACATTGAATTGAGTAGACGACTTGACATCCTGGAAACCTGCATGATACGTTTTGGAGACATGCAGTGTTTCATACATTCATTATGTCTGGGGACGCTAATAGACGCTGCTCACCTCTTCTCACCTGCTCCGTTGTTGTTGTTCCAAATAGTTTTAGATTTTCAGTTTTGTTATAAACGTCAGCAGCAGGTTCTGACTGTGACGAGCCTCACGCGGTTTGAAGTGTATTCAAGCTGCAGGCAGTTTTACTGGAGCAGATTTAAAAAGCTTTCTTACTTTGCTAAATAGCGCCTGGAGGGAAGACACTGAAAACACTGATTTCCATCATACACCCACATTTTCTTCAGGTAATGTGAGACTTTGAAATGACAACCTTGTGGCAGCCGTTATACATCTGTGACCTTTTCCAGCCTGACTCTGAGTAGGTTCTGAGAAAAAGTATTTTACTGCACTGTAAAGCCAGGCTGCTTTATTTGCCAGTGTTTATTCTTATTATCATAAACCCATGTGTCAGCTGGATCTGAAGTTTGTGAAATCCCAAGATTTGATCGTGTGTTCAGCTTTATGCAAATCACACACACCTTGAATGAGTTTTAAACTTTAAAACGAGACAGTGATGAACACAAAGTGTGTTGGTCTGTAGGTCTCAGTCATGTTGTTTGGTAGATGAGCAACGTTACCAGCAGAGATGAGGAGTGAGTCCTCGGAGAGTTAAAATATGTCTGTAATCCTGAAATGATGAGTGATCAGATCAGGGGAGGGAGCGCACGTGTGTGTGTGTGAGCGTGCATGTGTGTGTGTGGAGGTAGAAACGATTTAATGTGTGTTACTCACAGCTCAAATTGTAATTTAACCGAGCTGATCCTATTCTCCTAATGCAATCATCCTGGGTTTAATCTAAGTACAGTACAAGCCTGGGTTTTAGGATGAAGACGGACACACACCTCCTGTGTTGACGGATTGTTTATGTGTGTGTGAGCCGTGTTGAGGAATGCTGAGGTTTGGTGTTTATTGCTCTTGTGCTGGTGAGAAGCGACTGTGGGAGAGGAGGGGGTGTTACTGTTTACCAGCCGGGGCTCTGAAGACCTGCAGGACCAGCTCAGCTTCTTGGACCGGGGCCAGCTCAGCTCCCTGGCAGCTTTCTCTAACGTTTATGAGAGCTTTAAAAAAACAACAACAACAACAACAACAAAAAAACTCCCCGTCTCCTCTGATGAGTTAGTTTTTCTGGAAACGCAGCGATTTACCGCACGTTCGCTGCTGTAAAACATCAGCTTCTGCGCCAGACCATCATCTGTGGATGTGGTCGTCATGAAAGATGAGAAACTTACCTCTTCACTTCAACCTCCAGAGGAGAGACAGCTGCAGTCAGACGCTCATGAGTCAAAAACTACGTCTCAAGTCTTTTGTATTAAAGCCCGAAACTTTTCAGTCAGTCACTTCCAGGAACCACTAAACCACAGAAAACAAAACAAGGCCAAGAGTCACTTTTTACTCAGTTCTGTTTGATTGTGAAGAACGTCGTAGAGCAAGTTGTAACTTTCAGCGACGGCACGTTCAAGTCTTGTTGAGATGAATTTTTGTTGACTTGACTGCTGCTCTTATAAATAAATAAAGCTGTGAGGCGTTTGTCCTGTTGAGCTCCGATACATGAGAACATGTTAAACACCAGGGCTGCGTCATGAAGAGACAATATCCCACACCCACAAGCCAAACAGGTCTCACCTGCAGGATACACACACTTGACCTGCTTCTCCTCAGGTTTTAATGATGAGAGAGCACGGTGCAAAGCTGATAATGAAGAAAAGAAATCTACTCAACAACCCTCTTGATGTGAAACTGAATCTTTTTCTTTCTTTGTAAAGGTGTTCCTTCATTTAAGCTTCAGCTGCTGAAAAAATTGGACACTTCAACTGTCATGAACCATCAGGGCCAGAGATAAAGAGAGTGCAAACTGGTGAATGAGCTTTTCATTGGCTTCTTACATCTTGGGCACAGGGAATGATTCAATTGAACAATAAAAGATGAAGTATTTGTACAGCAGATGAACAGGTAACTCAGGGCCTGATTCTGACTGACTTATATCTTAGATTAAAAGTACTTAACTTAGTGTTAGTGGTAACATTTAGCTCGTTCAGTTGGTGTGTGTGTTGCAGGTGATGATGTAAGCAACAACAGGTGCAACAGTTTTGCATGTCGTAATCATTTCTGCCACGGAGACAGATGAAGTTATGAGAGGATATGGCAAGATACAGTAGAAGGTGAGGAACAAAGGATAAGGTGCCATCTCATCCTGTGCAGCTCTGAGGACAGGGACTGGGACAGGGACAGGGACTGGGACTGGGACTGGGACAGGGACTGGGACTGGGACAGGGACTGGGACAGGGACTGGGACTGGGACTGGGACTGGGACTGGGACTGGGACAGGGACTGGGACTCTCAGTCCCTGTCCCAGTCCCAGTCCTCTCAGTGTTTTATTTAATGTGTTTTCTCACAATATAAGAGTTAGGTTTTTTTAGGTGGACAGCAGGACACTGGAGCTGGTTTCAATCATTGTGTTTTTCTATTTGCTTAATCTTTCCCTTCCTTCTCTCTGTTCCTGTTCAATCCTTCTTTTTCAGACACATAACCAGATGCAGATCAAAGATCTCATCTTTTTTTCCATTTACAAAAAAACCAACACTTTAAAAGAATTCATTGAATAGTTTCAGTCACATGACCTTCATCAAGTTTATAAACAAGAACATACAACCACTCAAGAAAGATCAGCAGGTCCAACACTCCAACACCAGTTTGGCCTGATTCGGCCCAATGGCTGAATTTTACAAATAGGATCAAACATCACAGCTCTTTTCATCATCTCTAAACAGCCCTGTTCAGAACGGCTGGTTTCAGTGCCTGTCCCTTTAAATGCAAATGAACCACTGCTTGCTCCGCCCCTTCTACTGGTACCAGGTAGGGGTACAGCTTGTAAAACCACATGGATTTCAACCTAGGGAGCCTGAAAATTACAGATTTTTTTTGTCAGTTCTCACATTTGAGGGGACCAGAAGGCAAGACAAACACCAAAATAAAAAGCCTTCAAAGAGTGATATTTCCATAACATGTCCCCTTTAACATGAACAGTTTCTCCTCCACCTGAGTGACGGCTCTAAACGGTCACGACCTGCAGCTGAACCTGTCCACCAGCCGAACTGACTGACACCCTCTGATTAAGACGTCCTCCACTCTCTCAGTCTCCCTCCGTTCTATACAGCTCTAGCTCATTTCAGCACTCGGCCGCTTTACGGCCTTATCTCAACACGCTGTCAGCGCTTCAGATTCAGCCGTGTCAAAACAAAGGCCTAAGAGGCGTTCGGGCTCCTCCACTTGGCCGCTTCTTTTTTAACTTCTTCTATCATCTCCTCTCTGTCTCGCCGTCTGCCTGACTTCTGTCACTTTCCTGCTTCATCCATCACCATCACAACTCTTGTCAGCTGCGCTTTTCTTGCAGCAAATGCTGAACATACTGTATTAAGGTCACATCCATCCATTGTGCTCAACATGTCTCATAGCCGTCCACTTCCTTCCTGAGCGGCTTCACTTCATGCAGCTGTTCAAGGAAATGCCAGGAAAGTCTGGGGGTTTTTTTTGTTTGTTTTTTTTCATCTCCTGAAATCTTTGCGCCAGCTCTGCAGCTCCACCTCATGTGATTTGTCACAGCCGTTAGCTGGTATGTAACCTTGGCTCCTCGCTCTGAACTTTGACCTTAAAGGACAATCCATCAGGCCCATCACCGATCACCTGGAGGCTTCTACACAGCCTTCCAGCTTCCTGAGGTCTGCTGCCGTCCAGTTTGCATGGATCATAAACTCTCAGCAGACAGGCTACTGGCAGCAAACAGGTCACTCTTCTCCAAACTTGCTGTTCAGTGATTTTCTGCTCCTCTCCTGTGGAGCTGAGAGGAGCGGTGTCGGTCGGTGTCGGTCGGTGTGTCGTGTCTGTCTAAGCAACGGTATAGCCAAAGAAAGGATCCGTCGTCAGGGGGAAAAGCTTCATTACCAGCAGCAGGGATTTGGCGTGCCATGCTATCCTTTAAGATGCTAATCCGCAATATCCTTTTATTTTGGCGACATCTGTGGTGTTTTTGAATGGCATTTCCCAGAGATCAGTGCTGTGTCAGATATATGCACTGTCATGTCTTTAATGTTTTACAGTGATAAACTCTGAAATAGTATCGGTGCTGATGTTGTCTACTCAGGCATTCCTCTCTTTTCCTACTCATCTCTCATTCAGGGAAAGTGGCCTATTCCTCCATCCCATGCACAAATGTATGTGCATTATGATCTGTATGTAAGAATTCTATATGAAACTCATTATAATTTGAAACATTTTCATACACTGACACAGTGTGTCTAACCCGTAGAAATATTTATGTTTAATATTGTCAGATGTGTTACTTCACAAAGCTAGTGTTTACACAATGTCTCACAGTATGAGACCAGAATAAAAAAATATACTTGTCTAAAATGAAGTGGTAACAGACATGTATATTTTATATGCAATTTTATAGTTTTAAATGCAAGTTGCTACAATTAACTTTAAATATGCATTCCCAACAATATATGTGAAATACAATGTAAAAAAAACAAAACATTATAGATATTTTAAATATATAGAGAATGCAAATCTTAATATTGGTATTCCATGTGATAATCCCTTATAGGTGACATGTCTTTATATTGAGACTCACAGTATGAGTTGAACTGACAGCTGAGATGGAGCACAGATCAGCTGCAGAGCTGAATGACGGCGAGAGCGTTCATGCTTTTCTATCAACCTGAAAAAGGCAGCAGGGGATTGTGGGTGATCTAATAGAAATATAGCAGCTTTCAGGTAAATGCTCAAAGAAACCAAATCCTGCTCGGGGCATGTCTATTATTGTGACATCACAAAGTTACAGAAGTCTAGATTTAAGGTTTTTAAAGCTCAGTTTCTGAATGCAGACTGAGGTTTAATACTTTTACAGTAGTGATATAGAACCAAGACCTGAGTGCTAATGAAAAAAGACATGGGAATCAACATTTATACAACATGGGACCTTTAATATTTGATGAAAAGCTCATGTGTTGAATCATTTTCACTGATCACTTCAGTCAAAATAAAATAACAAAGTCTTATTTGTTATCAGACTCCAGTCTTCAGCCAGTTGTTTAGTTCTGTTTACACATGTGATCTTTAGCCTCTACAGTAGAACTGTGTCTGCTCCGCTCCGCTCCAGATGTTGACTGCACCATTTTCCTGCTGTGTTGACATTTCACTCTCAACAGATATATATATATATATATATATATATATATATATATATATATATAAGACCGAACCTTTACTAAGTCTTTTGGCCTTTTTCACATACTGTAGTTTGGGTGTAGAATGAATAGCTTATGAACAAGTCCAGTCTATTTACATGATTTCACTCACTACTCAGATTGAATGAAATCTGCAGACTGGGAGCTTGAGTGACAAGCAGGTGTAATGCATTCTGTAGTGTTTTCCTTTCATTTCTTTTGGTCTCTATTCATACAAGTACAACAAGCGCCCAAAAGGAAACCAGCAGACAGACCAGCAGCACCGACTGTATTTACATATCTGCATAACAGACACACAACTCTGACCTTTCACTCATTGAGCAGCTCATTAGCGGCTGCATCAGCGGTGTGGGGACACGGCTTCGAGTCTTGTGTACTCTCTCTCATCTCTGTCTGTTTCTCAGCTCTGTCTTCTCTGCCTCCGCTCCGTCTTTCATCCCGCACAGTTCACTTCTTTGTTTCTCACAGACAGCCCCCCCCTCTCTCCTCTCTCCCTCTCTCCCTCTCTGGCTGTCTGGTGCTGGTATGCTGGTGTGCTCCTGCAGACTGATGTAGGTGGTCAGGATCAGTCCAGACAGCAGGAGGGAGAGGAGAGGAGAGGAGCGTCTGTCTGGGCCGCTGCCTCATCCTCTCTTTCCCTCTTTCTCTTTCTCTATCTATCTAGCACATGCGCTTGGCTGAGAAAACCTCAGAAAGTAAAATGTCATCCAGAAAACCAGAGAGTCAGGATTCAAAACCAATAGTCGTTTTTTTGTTTTGTTTTGAGCGATTGTGACTTTGCTTGTTTCTGACCTTTTCTCCCGCCGCCGTCTCCTGTGTTTTTGCATCACGGCTCGACTCATTTGAGCCGAGACTTGATCTGGGAAAGCGAGAGGGAAATAGTAGACATTTAATGATGTGGCCTTTGTGTGTGTTTGTGTTGGCAATGAATATTCAGAGAGTCAGAGCGACAGAACCAGCATGAGAGAGACCAAGTCTGGTAGATGAGAAGACGACGTTGAGAAGCTCTCGCTTAGAAATAAGAGATAATTGAAAGGAATCGCGCAGCAGAGGGGGGCGGGGCTACTGGCAGACATCGCTTCATCCTACATCCAATATGTATCACTTTCAGTTTCTGTTTTATTTTTTTCATCCTCTCCTCTTGGGGTATTGACATTTTATATTTTTGCGGTGACTGATGTCCTGCAAAACAAAACACTCACTCTTTTACATTTCCTGTATTTGAGACTGTTGCAGTAAAATGTGCTTCATAAATAGTACTAACCACTGACCATGTGAAAGGCTAATGATACTCCTGTCACTGAAGAATGAGAAGACAGTGATCCCAGAAACAAACTGTAGTGTACACACACATATACTGACATCAAACAACATTTTTGCTATTTAAAAGATCTAAATAAGTTTGATATTTTATCCTATGAAAAGAAAACCGCTGCTTAGAAAACACTCAATATTTGCTACTGAAGCTTTAATCGCTGCTACGGTTGTGACTTCGCTCAATGAGCCTCAGAGTGTGTGAAACTGGACTGAGTGTGTGTGTGTGTGTGTGTGTGTGTGTGTAAAAAGAAAGAGAGGGAAAATGGAGTGCTGTGTCCACTGTCAACAGGGAAGTGGTGAATTACACCATTGTACTCTCATTACAGCCACTTTTGTGTGGAAGGTGGCAGCTGTTAATCTTGGCACACGGCTACAGGCCTTGGATTATCACATGAGTACACACACACACACACACACACACACACACACACACACACACATATACTCATGGGGTATGTGGCTCTGATAAGCGGTGGCCAGTAGCTTTTAAATTCATGAAGCAGCTACTGTTGCTCATTGTTTTAATGGCTATCAGTTCTGGTCTGTGTCTGTGACTGGGTCTCATGCTTCTCCTTTGTGGCCTGTGTGATAGTGCTTCTCTTTACAGTCTGACACAGAAAGCCCTTTGAGGCTGACTTCTCTGTCATGGGACAGATGAAATCTCCATGACTCTACTGACCCTGTTGTGACTCAATGTACTGGAAATGTGAGGACATGAACTGATGTCCGCTACGGATGTGAGTCTTTGGGTGTCTCACGATTCGATTCCGATTTTTAGGGTCACGATTAGATTCGACATCGATTCTCGATCGATGTGCCTCACCTGTAACAACGAGGCTGCTAAAAAAAACATGAACTCTTCGTATAAAAAGAGTTCAACATGTGAAGATCAAACCTCCAGAGTGCTGATCAGCTGCACAGCGTGTGTGTGTTTTATAACGGCAAAAAAAACATTGACTGACCTCTCAATCGACGATAGAGGACTGGGTTGCTGATCGGCACAAGCATAGTCACAGACTAGTCACAATACAGCATTTTAATCTTATCACTTACAGCGAGAGTTGTTGCAGCAATTTAACTTTAAAGGGATAGTTCAACATTCTGGCAAATTGGCCCATTGCCATAATCCCTATAGTTTTAGGAGTAGGTTTCGTTACCTTTAATTGTCGGTGCAAGATGTTTTTAGAACGGCGGAGCAGAGTCGCAAGCTGTTTAGAGCTAAGAGGCTAATGGGATGTCTTGATTTCCCTCATCAAACTCATCAAATACACAATCCAACAACTCCAAAACGCTCTGGTGGACAAGTTGTGACCTGCACATTCACCACGCTATGAGATAATAACACAACGTTACGAGACAGAGTTGTTTTAGAGGGAAATGCAGAGACTGCTTGATGAAATAGGAACACGCATCAGTGGTTTTGCATGAATTTACCAGCCCTAATGTCCACTGGTTTCTCCTGTTTGACCCTTGATGTTGCTTCGCCGCCATATTTCACATGTTTAACCGTTCTCCATCTCTGTGTCTCCGCCCCCCCCCCCCCTCCCTCTGTCCTCCTCCAGTTGGGATGTCCTGAGTCAGTCCTCCGGGCCCAGAGAGCGCTGTGCTGATGGGACCTGCTGCGCCACCATGAGCTTACAAGATGGCGGCTGCAGCTACGCCAGCAGCGCCAACATGGCCAGCGCCAGCGGCAGCATGCGGCGGCGCCTGGAGGACCAGGAGTTCACCTTGCGCGTGTACCCGGGCGCCCTGGCCGAGGGCACCATCTACTGCCCCGTCGGCGCCCGCAAGAACACCACAGCTGCCGAAGCCATCGAGTGCCTCATCGACCGGTTGCGCCTGGAGCGCACCAAGTGCTACGTGCTGGCCGAGGTGAAGGAGTTCGGGGGGGAGGAGTGGATCCTGAACCCGGGGGACTGCCCCGTCCAGAGGATGATGCTGTGGCCGCGCAGCGCCCTGGAGAACCGCAGCGGCCTGTGCAGCGGGGACGACTACCGCTTCCTCCTGCGGGAGAAGAACCTGGACGGGTCCATCCACTACGGCGGCAGCCTGCAGATGTGGCTGCGGGTGACCGAGGAGCGCCGGCGCATGGTGGAGCGGGGTTTCCTCCCCCAGCCCACAGGGACAGAGCCTCCGTCTGACCTTTGCACTCTGCCGGAGCTGACGGAGCGCGCCATCCTGGAGAGCCTCCGCGCGCGCTTCCGCCAGGAGAAGATCTACACCTACATTGGGAGTATTCTGATCGTGATCAACCCGTTCCAGTTCCTGCCCGTCTACAACCCCAAATATGTCAAATTGTACGACAACCACACGCTGGGGAAGCTGGAGCCCCACATCTACGCCGTGGCGGACGTGGCGTATCACGCCATGCTGCAGCGGAGGAAGAACCAGTGCATAGTGATATCCGGTGAGAGCGGGTCGGGGAAGACCCAGAGCACCAACTTCCTCATCCATCACCTGACGGCGCTCAGCCAGAAGGGCTTCGCCAGCGGCGTGGAGCAGATCATCCTGGGAGCAGGGCCGGTGCTGGAGGTAAGAAACTCACTGGACAACACACCAACAACACCTGCAGCACTGTATGTGGGTCAGATCAGATCAGATGTTTGTGTGAGTGTTGACAAGAAATCTCCAAATTACATTTTCATGGTACTTTGTCAGGGCCAAGGAACAGCTGATTAGATTTTGGTTGTGGTTGAGTTCCTCATGTCACAAAGAAGACCTGTGAAACTAATAGAGAGAGACAAACACTTCCAAACCTTTGATGAATGCTGCCTGCTGAGGAAAGCAGCTGATTGGACAGAAATTAAGTGTTTGAGTGAAAAAACGTTGATAGTTGTTCTATGAATTTGCTCCAGCTGAGTTGAGTCAAATGGAGCTTTTTACTGTGAGAATTTTCTAATAAGTCTGGAGCTTCACCTGCCGTTTAATCCAAAGGAACACGTGTCTAACTTTCCCGGTCCATAGTTCCTGCTTTTCAGTTTGAAAATTGAAAAACGCACAAATTAATTTTCCTTATTTTCCAATTTAGTTCTTGAATGTAGTTAGCTATTTTTTTTACTACACATCTCTCTTGCCATGTTTCTTTCTGTCATCCTCATCATCCTTTAGATTTTAGATTTTTGGAAACATTTGAAAACTCTGGCAGTGTAGTCTGAACGGAAACTGACCTCTGGAAATGATGTCATACACACCCACAGTCGCTCCCTTATTGGCTCTTATCATCACTAATCCAACATGGAGAATGGAGTTACTGGACATGAACAGTAACTGGCCTTGTTTTGTTTGCTGGTCACTGCTGTACAGTTTAATTCTGTGTTCATGCTGCAGCTGCTTTTGCTTTTCCTCATTCGTAGCATTTTCTGTATCTAACCTCACAAGGATGGATACAGATTGTTTCTGATATACAATCTGGAGAAAGATGTTTTTTTTGTACTAAAATGTAAATGTCGTATTGTGGTTGTAGCCTCAGGACAATCAGCTGGAATACAGATGAAATTTAACCCTTTAATGTCAAAGCAGAGTGTTTGGTGCTTGTTGCAGTGCTGAAGCCGTGGTGTCTCCTCAGTTTAGGATGGATGTTTCTAATACAGTCGTCCTGTGTTTGCTGTGTGCGGCGGACTGAATTCACTTCATATGTTGTGAATTAGACACCCCGGTTAAAGGAAGTGACAAAAGCCTGATGAAATCTGAGCAGAAGTCAGCAGGTTATTTCTCTGGCGCTGGAATGTCAGCTCATGAGACGAGGCATGAAATGGATTATAGAAATGTCCTTCTCAAACTGGAATGCCCCCACATGTGGGGAAAACCTATATTTAGCCCCCGGATTTAGCACATATGACTCTTATATATATTATGTGACCCAGAAATGGGGGGTTTTCCGTACTGTCCAATCTCTGCATTGACAGGGAGAGAAAAAAAAAAACTAATGGAATGTCGTCTAATCCGCCTTGGATTATAAATCAATAATGGATTATGGAATTTCATTGGGAATTTCATGTTTTTTCATGAAGGACGATCTCATCAAGGACGACATGTTTTCTGCCTGATGGCCCAGACTCTGTGAGCCTTCAAGTGGTTTGTTGTTTTTCTGGCTGCCATTTTGTCCCGCAAGCTCGCGGCTTCCTGTCAGGACGTATGGGAACGTCATGTCAACACACAGCTGTGTCTGCTGACACCATGTGGGTCCCATGTGGAGGTCTGTACAGCACAGACACTTGGATCTATAGTTTGTCATCTGGAAGTCATGAATCACCTCCTGAGACGTCCGCGCTGACTCTGGGTGAAGAAAATCGTGACTGCAGCTGCTTTCAAGTTTCCACTTTATTACTTAAAAAAAAGAATGGCCCCCACTGAAAGCTAACTGAATCTAGATGGACTCGCGCTTTATGCAGCACCAACAGTGACGGAAATTAAGGTGTTATGAAATAACGGCGTGACTAACGGTGCTACTTTTTGCAGTAACGAGTAATCAAAAAAGTTACTGTTTCCCCCGTTATAACACCGTTACTGTTACTGACAATAAAATGCGCAGTTACTTGACTCAAGAAGTTCCGTCAGAATATAATACACCTGTTAAAGTTACATTATACGCACTTTTTTTTCAGTCCATCAACTAGTCGGAAGGAAGCCGTTTATTTGGAACTAACCAACTCACTCAGTATTCCTCCGCACAGGTAGGCACGGCGACGCATTGTCGACAAGCCTGCCTGTGCGGAGGAATACTGAGTGAGTTGGTTAGTTCCAGATAAACGGGAGGTTTTGGGGGGCGAGTCCAAGTAATTTAACATATTTGAGAATTTTATAAACAAGCAACGCAATAGTTATTTTTCCTGGTAATTAGTTACTTTTATAATGTAGCAATTCAGCTACTTACTCAGTTACATTTTGGGGAAAGTAACAAGTAACTACAGTATTGGTGCATTAGCGTCTGGCATACATAGTTACAGTAATGAATAAAAGAAGATGCAATATGTTGTTGTAATAATAATGATATGATGATGATGATAATTTATAGAGTAGATATTGATGGTGATAATAATAGTAATAGAGCAAAATGTCAAAATTAATATAGCCTACCCCCCCCCGACTGTGCCTTAGAGGAAAGCCCTGCTCTATATATACTTTTTATGCCCAACACTGAGCACCAACAATCTCTTAAAGATAAGAGAGGAGGATGTATGGCGTGTTGACAGTGACTAGCTTCCCCAGAGACATACCTGTGATTGAACCTGGCTGTCACATGCGCCACAGTTGCACTTCTCTGCAGCTGCCGGTTGGACAGTGACCAGCGAAGGCCTGTCAGAGGAGGCAGCGGTGAGCCGACCCAAACGGCCTGGTTCTGATGATAACACACAGAGGAACATTAGTCTGTGAGGAACTGGATACCGTTGGTTGGTGTGTGCGGTGTGAGCATGACTCTCTCCCATGTAATCACTTCCCCATCAATCACCTGTCATGTCCGAGGTGCCACAGACAAGCTGCGCAGTTTACATGTGACAGAGGCAAACAAGCAGATATAATGTAACACAACATACATTAGTTTTGTCGTCTTGATACTCTGCCAGATGTAGGAAACATGATATCAGGACAATACAGGAAGAAGATCAGATTTAAGGTGAAAATATTACTACAGACAACTTCACAGCATGTCGAAGCTGTATTAGGTGCAGTCAAAGTGCAAATTTTGGAAAATACACTAGGGGAACCAGGAAAGTCTGACAGGTTTGGTGTGGACCAATTTTTTTTTCATTAACCAGTAATCCCCCCCATCAACAAAGTGAAGTGTTCCTTTCAGCTCTGAATGAGCCGTTCATATCATTCATATCTCCATGGAGACGGTAAGCTCGGTGCTGCTGCCATGTGGTGTCGCCATGTTTTTACGTTCAGTGGCAGCGTGACGGTAGGTAACCACGGAAACCGCAGTGCAGTGAGGAGGGATGGAGCGTTACACTGATGCTGCATTCACCTGCAGTCGGGCAGACGGCCGTCGCTAACAAACCAGATGTCGTTTCAGTCACAGAAGTCCAGAGGAACCCGGTAAAACGTGGGTCAGGTAAACAATACGACATCGCCATGACAACAAGCTTGTTTATGGTGTTACGTGCAGCGACTGTCGTCCGTCTGCCGTCTGCCCAATTTCACGTGAATGCAGCATGAAAAATACGACTGAGTTGCTTGCGATATACAACTGCAATGCTAGAGGGGAGTAATTCCTACACAATGTACCTTTAATGAAATTGACATTATCATGGAGGTCACAGTGTCCGGTTTCACACTATTTACATGAATAATTGCATGCAAAGCAGTGAGATTAAAGAGCCCATGACACCACTGTGTCAGCTCCACGTTGTCTGGGGTCACATCAGTAGCAGCATGACAATGAGCAAACTCATTAAGACTAATCCTGTAAATGTGTGAGTGGAAGCAGGAAAACACCAAGTCCAGTGATACACAGCCAATTAACCAGACTGTGATTATTCTAACTCTGTTGTCTGCTTATCTGCAAATCTGTTTAAATACTTAACAATGTTAAACAACATGATCTTGCCAGTATAATTGGATTCAACTAAAGATGTTTAGTGTAAATTGTTTGGTTTATGTTTTTTTAGAGTGACATTGTGGTCCAACATCATGTCCAGATATATTCAGAGACTAACACTGCAGAGTGATTCAGAAAAAACTCATCAATATGATCATGTTTGAAGAACATTACATATTACATAAACATGACATGTACATGAACTGTTTCCCTGTAGTTTTCCGTCTCCCCCTGACAGCTGGACATGACGTCCACATTAACGCTCTGTCTTGCATCGTACGGCCGACAGCTGGATGCAGAGATATTAGGGGCCTGACGTGTTTTTCTATGAGAAGCAGCTCTCTGGGGTAAAAAGTTTACCGTCGGCCAAGGCACAAGAGCCGCCGAGCTGAACCGGTCGAATTCTTTGGTTTCCACAAGTTGTAATGCCAATTACAGAACCATTGGCTTCGGTCAGATGCTGCTGCTGCTGCTGCTCGGGCTCCGTGGATGTTTGAATGTTTTGCCCGAGGCCGAGTCAGGCTGGAAATATGAGGTCAGCGAGGCTTATTAGATGGATTACAAATGCATGCCAGTCTTGGAGAAGTATTAAGAATCTGGCCAATTTGCTGGTTCCCTAATGTGTTTACATTAGGGAATGTGTTGGAGCTGTCAGGTCCCCTTTGTCTCCCTGTATGCAGCCATATCCTCCATATGTGATCCATCCATCCGCTCTAATCCTCCCTCTTAATGCTGCAACTGGCCTTTCACTTTCTCTATTTGCAGATATTTAACTTTAATAGAGTCGGGGAAGTTACCAAAATGTAATAGATCACGCAGTGTATGACGTTATTCACCTAATTCCATTTTAAAACATGAGCTGTTCTAATAGGAAACCAACCAAGTACAACACTTCAATATATTCAATGCGACAAACACGATATGTTTAATGCACCTTTAATTGATATTTGAATGTGAATCTGCCGCTCCACTCAGCTCTGTGAAGCAGAGCTGTGATATGCAGATCACTGTTAATCTGCCCAGTCCACAACTTTACTGTCCTGAGTCAGTGTCACTGCTCTCAGTGTTGTGTTCACTACACACAGTCACAGATCACCATGGTGAACACTTTAGCAGCAGAACGGTCACATACTAGCCTCATGAGCAGATATTTGACAGATCATTGAACAACTAATGATCAAGCTGCTGCACAACTGAAACAAAAGTCACACTGTCACCCTTTCAAAAGTTTGAAGTGAACATGTCTGAAGACTGTGTGGGTGTTAACTTACTATAGAGTGCATGTTGCATCAAGCTGCTTGTCAGAAACCTCCTCATTCTGCAGAGAGATCATGTCATGCACATACAGTATATTAGGGCTGCAACTAACGATTGTTTTCATGATCGATTAATCTATTGATTATTTAAACGATTAATTGATTAGAGGTTTGGAATATAACTACAGGAGTATTTATGTCTTCCACTTTTCTCTGTTATATCAGTAAAAACTGGATATCTTTGGGCTTAGACTACTTCTATTTCAATCATTAAAAAAGTCATCTGATGAGCACTGTCATTTTTTTTGTCATTTTGTTCATTAAACAATGAATCAAGAAAATAATGTACAGATTAATCAATAATGAAAAGACTCTTCGGTTGCAGAACTAATATATTCTGTTGACTCTGTCCCGTGAAGACAAACGCTGCCATGAGGAGATCTAAGCCTGTGCATAGGTTTTGCATCGTGATTATATTCTTATGTGAAGTAAACACAAGCTACTGTAGCTTGTTTACGTCGTCCATCTTTGACTTCACCTCTGCATCAGCATCTGGAATAGAAATGAAGAGATTTCAGTGGATGAAGTGCGTCTCCCTGGCAGCAGCCGCTGTGGCTGGGCCTCGGTTTGAGAAACATTTGTGTAAGAGCCTGTAGACTCAGATAAGTCATTCTCTTTGGATTCACTTAAGAAGCTTACTGCCAACTGGATGAATGGAGAGGGGGAGGGGAACCTACGAATGAGTGAAATATCATTTATTTTAAAACCTTGTTCCTTATAAATATTTAAAATCAATTATTATTAAATTTTATGCCCACCACGGTTTGATTGACAGAATTTACATGTGAATTAAAGAGCAGTACGTCTTGTTTTTTGCGGCTTCTTTCTGCTCAGGGGAAGTGGCAGAAAATAAGCTGTAAGTGAAGGCTGGAATCAAACGGAGCAGCCCGATAAAGAGTTTGTTGCTTGTGAGTGGATGCAGATGCTGAAATGTGAGTCTGACCTCCCATGACCTTCCTCTTCTCTCTCCTGTTTGCCCTCAGTGCGCTGCATCCAGCTGAGCAGCGTGGCTGTCAGCCCTGCACTTCACATTGTGTTACTGTCGAGTGCAAGGTCAACAGCGCTGCAGACCGGAGCTATTTTAGTCAGTCGTCGAGCCGGCGTGGACGACCATCACTTGCACACAGCAAGAAACGAGGGCAAACGTATTCACACGCAACACAACAAGTTCATAGCCGAACACTTGAGCAGCACACACAAGATTCATACCAGATTTGGTTTCCACCTCACAGTCTGCCTTTTTTGGCCTGGCTTGGTGTTTTTCATTATTAAACTATCAAGTAACACAACATTTGATATCCATGTTGGCAAATCTACCCTGAATTTATACCCTTAGTTTGGTTTTAAGTTGATTCCCACTGATGGAAACTGTGTCCGTCTGAAGTCTCTCACTAATCGTTTCCGATTTGTTATTTATACTGTTTTTATTTTCTGTAAGTGCATGAATTTTTTACACGGTCTGCACTTTGTCTTGCTGCTGTCTCGACTGCAGCAGCATGCTGAGCTGCTCCTGGCTGTGGGACTGCTGCATTTCAAATTAGATTTGGAGACTATTTTTGTCGGCACACTGTGCTGAGATCAGGGGAGGGAAATATTCCACAAGTTTTTGAAACATGTACAAGCTGGGTGACACGTGTCTTATTAAAGGTAGATTTTCATTTATTTATTTATTTTTAAAGCCAGTCTAGGTTTTGTATTCATACTGTGAGGTTAGGAATTATGTAACTTTGTGATGTCACAACAAAAGTGCTCTCAGCCAGGCCCCGCCCACTTGGACTCATCATCCATCCTTGCTGGATTTGGCCTCTCTGGGTTTTTACATGAAAAGTGATGTATTTTTATTCAGGCACTCAAAAAAGGGCCAGCCAATTAGAAGATTGACTCTGAATCTCCTCTCCTGATTGGCTGATTGACCAGTTCTTTAAATGCAAAACAGTGCAATGGTGTTTGTTACATGTTCCATAATATGATAGATATTGATATCATATACTTTTTTTGTTGTTAAAGGTATAATGCGTAGGAATTCCCCCCATCTAGTGGTGCGGAACATATTCTTGATGTTGCATTCATGTGAAATCGGGCAGATGTCAGACAGACAACAGACGCTGCATGTAACAGGATAAACAAGTGGTCGGCCAGCACGAGGCAAATTATTTATGAAAGCAATATTTGATTTTTGCTAATAAAAAGCCAAATAAGGTACATACTGGGGCTTTAAATCAAAAAATGTTAAAACTATTTGTTCACCTTTACTCTACTGCAGCCGTGGAGATGATAACTCACTGTGACTGACAGTGCTCTTCTTTTCAAGGACAGAGGAATGTGTGTGTGTGTGTGTCTTTCTATTTAACTATTTAAAGCTGACTCACCTTGACTGAGCACATAGAGCTTTACTGTCTTGATTGACGACCCTCCGCTGCAGGGGATCAGTCTTCTGACTTTTAGGCTACAGTGCTGCGTACGTGTCCGGCTGTGTGATGATGAGCCTTAGAAACACAGCAGAGAGGCTCCACGGAGCAACAAGTGACCATCAGCATGACATCACGCCTGCGGTAACATCTGAAGATTCTGGCCGTGGTCTGACGGCCCGGCAGGAAATGTCTCTTGTTATAAAACAGGCTTTAATAAGACTGTGCAGATGGCCGGTAGCTGCAGCGGTGTGGAGCGGGAGCAGCCTTCACAGCCAGGTGACAGTAGAGATTGGACTGTACAGCAGCACGGCGCTGACAGGAAGACAGCTGGCACGCTGATGAGAAGGACCTGGCGCCGCTGGCCGCCGTGTCTGCTCGTCTGCTCGTTGATGTACAGTCAGGTGATCTCAGATCCTCAACCACACTAACTATTGAGTCCACTAGATATACACCAGGGGAAACTGGACTATTATCTTTCATGTGATCCCAAGAGCTCAGCTGTATCTATTTTGCTTTGATAGAGTGAACATGGTGAGTGCTCAGTCAAGGTGAGTCAGCTTTAAATAGTTAAATGGGGGCGGGACTAGATAAGCTTTTGCTTCTCCCGCTTTCCCTTTCGGCCATGTGTATTACTTGAACTAAGATGAAGTGTGATGATGATTATTTAAATTGACATGCCCGAAATAAACAAATTGATTGATTGATTGATTGATTGGTGCTTAAAGGTAGAATCTGGGTGGATGTTTCTGGGCGGAGTTGGTGTGTTCTCCCCAGCCAGTGACAGAGTGCAGGTGAAGATGGGCGTGTGGTGCTGTGGGGTCAGGGGAGATGGAGGGGCGATGTCATAAAATGACACTTGCATTGAGATTCAAACCCTGGTCAACGTGATTGGTTGCTAGGGATTCTGACGTATTAAACCTGACTGGGTGCTGAAAAACTGAATCCAACTTTTTCAGACTCTGGCTTTGAAACTGCATTTTCAAATCTAAAATGCTCAGTCATGGCGTGCATGAGCAACTTCTCTGCTGAAATGTCTTGTAGCAGAACCCAAACACTACACTGACATGTTGATAATTTTAAAAAAATCAATTTTTGGTTTAGGGGGTCTTTAAAGGAGAAGTTTGAAAGCCGAAGTGAAGAACGGTTCCATGTGAACAGCAGTTGAACATGGGTCAGTCCTGACAACTGCTGTCAGGGGGCGTGGCAGTTGAGCCTGAGAGGAGCGGCTTCGTTTGAATGTTGTGTTTACAAACTGCAACGAACAAACCTACAGACTTCACCTTTAAAGACTCGTGGCTTTGTGTTCTGTTACTATATAATGAAGAGTTTGCAGACAGTTGTGTGTGACAGAGAGAGTGTTAAATAGAGCTAATTCCGTCCTGGGTGTTGTTGGTATTACAGTGCAGCTGATAGTAGCTCTGTGGTTGTTGCAACATGAGGTTTGCATGACATCAGCACTTGACAGGAGTGTATGAGGTGAGGGATAAGGATGATGTTGATTTGATTCATGATCTACGTATGTGACATATTGTACATATCACAGCATGTTGTGTGTTTAGAAGTTTTACTTTGAAAGTCCAACCACTGCTAACCATCCCATTGCGTGCAGCTGGTCTGCATTCACCTCTAAGAGCTTGGTGTTGCAACACTGGTACAAGTTCTGAGAAACCACCATCACCAGCTGTGATTGGGTGTCACACAATTGGTTGGTACGAAGCGTGACTTCCTGTCAGGACTTTCAGGATAAAATAAGAGCAGAGAGAGAAAGCAGAGCTGAGCCTTTAGCTGACGTGACAAGTTTTTGTGTCCAAGCAAAATGTGCAGCTACTCATGTGATCATGAGTTCTACCCAAAAACATTTCCCATATGTCCACTTGGCCACCCTTATATTAAGATATTTTAGAATATGGACATTTGTGTCACATTTTATATCGGCTGTTTCTCTTTAGATCTTCTGGTCGAAGGTCATGTGCCGGTATAAGAGAGATACCATAAAGTATAAGATGTTTGACATCATGTTGGATCATCAGACACAGAGAAACACAACTGAACTGTCAAGGGAAGGTGAGCTGGGAAGAAAAGACGTGTTTACCTCATCCTTGTCTCTCATGTAAGTTGGACAGACCTCCGCTCAGACTAATAAATTTGAAACAAAAGGCCGATTTTTTTTTCCAGAAATCTTGCGCTCTGTGCTGGAAACAGATATAAATGTTGGACGCACACAGTAAATGATTCAGGGTCTCGTCTCGCTCAAGGACGCTCTGAAAGGTCACACAGCTGCTGAAGGACGCGTTGGACGCTGCTCTCTAACTAGTGGGAGCCGTTCTGCTGGGGTTTCCTGGCTGATGCTCAGTAAATGCTGAATAAATCTTAAATGTCCTGAAAAGAATTAGCTTGTAAAGAACTGTACATTCAGCATCTTTTCCCACTCTAGGATTCACTGCCGGTCTGGGTTGTTGTCATTTGAACAGTGAAGGCGGCTGGTCGTTGCCTCGGAGCAGACTATAGGCGACCCGGGATCATACGTCTGTGCCTCAAATCCCCCTAAAGGCCGACTCAGGCTTTAAGACTGACCCCAGCTGTGTGGTGCTGCGTCTGAGGGCCACAGGGGCCAGACTACAGCCTGCCTTTGTTCTGGCCGTGTGGCCGGCAGACCTGCCTGCTGTAGAGGTAGGCAGCCCCCCCCCCCCTCACTAGTACAACCCTTCACCAGATGGTTCCCATCCACAGGCCCCTCCACCTCCCTCCCTCGCTCTTAACCAGGCCCTCAGGGACACGACCTGTCTCCTGTGGCTGATAGATGGCTCCAGGTAGTGCCTCGGCCCTTTGCTTTTAAATGTGTGTGTTCAAAGGCCTGTGTGTCATTAAGTGTGTGTGTGTGTGTGAGAGAGAGAGAGACGGTGTGTAAGGGCTTGAGAAACTGCCCGGTACCCTTATCCAGCACAACAGAGCCTGGGATTGGAGACAGCTACTCACTTTAAAGCTTTAAATCCCATGTAGCCCGGGCATATGGACACACTTACCGTACAGTAACAGTACCACAGCAGCTGTGGGTGAACCCACTGAACCTGACAGGACCAATGAAAAGTGTAACGCCTGTGACCAGGCTGGCAGTTTGGCAGAGGAAGAACGACTTAGGGCACCTTCACTCGGTGTACCGTGGGGAAGCTGTCTTTTTTTTCTTCTTTTTTCTTATTCCCACTTGAATGAGGGCAGCACCGCACCGCACTGTTTCCACTGCTGAGGGGTGGAGGGTGTGTGTGTGTGTGTGTGTCTGTCTGTCAGAAGGTGTTTGCACTCAGCTCTCCCAGCAGCAGGGCACCAGGAGACGTTCACCCACGACTGAGCGTGTCCTTGGTTCTTTAAATCACAATGAGACATCCAGAAGCTCTCTAACATCCAGCCTGGTGTCTGCAGGACGGCTGGCTTCACTGCTCCGCTCATCATGAGGAGGGACGGCTACCTTTCCTTCTGAACCGATATGGGACTGATACTCAATTCGATTCGGTAATTTAAGTTAGTTTGTCTATAAAAAAAAAGATTGTCAAAACTTCAGAATTTTTAATATTTATTTCTCACACAACTCTTCAGCCTTTAAAGGTCCAGTGTGTAATAATTTGCAGGGTTTATTGGCAAAATCTGAATATACTACCCATGAATATACGTGCCCAAGACGAATTTCCCCTTTTGGGGACAATAAAGTTTATCTAATCTAATCTAATCTCTATAATCGTTTTTTCGTAGCCTCATAATTCTTCTTTCATAGATACACAGCAAGGGTCTTGCTTTAGAGACTGTCACCATCACTCGTGCTGCCATGTTTATCAACAGCAAGAATTAAAAATCCAGCCAGCCAGAGAGCACGTTTTGCGAGTTTTGTGAGTTTTGCATTCATAAATAAACCAACGAAAAAGAAGGAGTAGTTAACAGCAGACATATCATAAAATGGTTTAGATCTTGCTCCTGAAATACTCCCAGTCGTCCCAGCTGTGGTAAACAAGTTTTTTATCCTCTGAGGCCACCGTCACTTTGCCGACGGGAGGGGTGAGTGTGAGCGAGTGAGCGCTGCAAACTAGAACCTGAATGCTAGATATCACATTTGTGTAGTGTTTTATGTTTGAAGTGCTTCCTCAGATTTGAGGTATTACCGTCGCTGGCCTTACACTTGGCATCACAGATGCTGCAGCAGCAGAGTCTGGATCTAGTCTGGACGACATCGCCGAATGCTGCGTTGCTCACATCAGGATTACACTGGGTTGCGCTGCAATACTGTAGCGTACAGTGGGGCTTCAGCTAGACACTGCGTGCATTCAGGTACAGAAATGTGGTACTGTTTGACTTGATGTGAATCGATACTCGTACTTTGGTGGGAATTTGGTTGGTACCAATAAAAGTACCACATTGTGTACCCATGATGGGTGTTTATTCACCTTCCGCCCATGCGTTTTACCGTGGTGGCGGCTCTCTCTTGGTTCAGCTCTGTTCTTTGACGTGTCCCACTTCTGTGTTCTCATACCACTTCCTGTGCAGACTGATTTTGTGCATTGCATTTCCATAGCTAGTTTAAATCCCGGCTTCCCTCCAGCAGAATGAGTCCTCCTTTCATTACATGTGGCTTAACAGTAGCCGCTGCCTTTACCTCGGCGGGTCGCTGATTGGCCAGCGAGCATGGCTGAGTGTTGGCTAATCATGCAGCCCACCTCAAGCCCTCTACGTTCCCGTTAGCAGCTTCCATCCCTATAATCTGTATCCTCTGGGCAGCAAGTGCTCTTCCATGCTCTCCCAAACATCTGTTGGCTGGATTATCCCCATCTCCTCCTCATTCTGTCTTTCTCAGGAGCATTCCTGCTTTCCTCTCTCAGGAAGCTCAGTACAGCGTGCATTTATCCCCGCAGACAGCTGTACACAGTGTACTCAAATGATCTGTGCTCGTATAGTTGACCTGGACCAGGTTCAACCTGATATCAGCAGCCAAAGTTTTCTGCTCTCGCTTTCTGCAGCCCGGGAAATTAACTTCTGCTGTTTTCTCAGTCTTAACTTCTTAATCTGTGACTGTTACTTGTTTCACGTCCAATGTTTTCTCCATTTCTGTTTTAACCACTCACACGTGTATAAAATGCAAAGTCATCAAGCAGAGTATCTCCACTCACCAGTATACTGGTGATCTCTCCTTGTATGAATTGTTTATAGCAGTAAAGCTTGTTTCCTAGAAATATATAATATAAATATATATTTGATAAATTAGTGAATGATTTTATAAAACATGAAAGAAACTGTTGAAAGCATCCTTCTGTGTTTCCTGGAGCCCAAGGTGGCACCATCGGATTAAAAATCTTAAAACCTAAAATATTTGATATGTTTATCTGGTAACACTTTACTTGAAGGTATCGTCATAAGCGCGACATGACACAGTCATGAACGTGGCATAAACATTATGTCAATGTCATAACGTTGTCATTAAGTGTCATTCGGTTAACCCTAACCCTAACCCTACAAAAACCGAATGACACTTAATGACAATATTATGACATTGACATAATGTTTATGCCACGTTCATGGCTGTGTCATGTCACTCTTATGATGATACCTTCAAGTAAAGTGTAACCGTTTATCTTTATAAATAACCTGACATCTGATTATCACAATAGTGGATCAGCTAAGTTTTGCAGTGTTGAACGACAGGACCTGGAAGGAAAGAAGTATTTTATTTGAAGCGTTGATCTTTAACAACTAAAAACCAATTCAGTGTAGTTTATCTGTATCAGATATTCTGATTGGCAGACTGTTTTCCAGGTGACCAAATAAAAAATAGAGCAGTTTTCATGTAATCACAGGATGGTGGGTCCAGGTGGGCGGGGCTTGGAGCATGGCTAAAATGCTGACTTCTTCGTTGTGACATCACAAAGTCACAGGAAGTCCTGATGGCTGGTTTTTAAGGCTCAGTTTATGAACAGGCTGTGTGTGTGTGTGTGTGTGTGTGTGTGTGTGTGTGTGTGTGTGTGTGTGTGTGTGTGTGTGTGTGTGTGTGTGTGTGTGTGTGTGTGTGTGTGTGTGTGTGTGTGTGTGTGTGTGTGTGTGTGTGTGTGTGTGTGTGTGTGTGTGTGTGTGTGTGTGCATTTCTCTGTGGACTGAGGCTTTGATACTTTAATACACAGTATTAATATAGAACATACATCGGATTTATGATCAAACAAGACATGGAAATCATATAATATAGGACATTTATGACTTAACCTACATCTGGCTTATGGACTTATCCAACTGCAACATTTAAATGATGTGAACCTACATCAATGATTTGTCCTTCCAGAGGTTGAACACCCTCTGATTCTTATCCAGGCCTTTATATTTGGCCGGATGCAGCAGTAGTATCTTATCTCTTTGTGGCTGTGCCATGAGTTTCCTGACTGTTTGCTTTCTATCAGAATAAAATCATGTTAAGATAGATTTATAGATGGGTACTGTTTTTATATGTAGTAAAAGAGGACCTGCAGTTAATATATGGTTTAAAGCCTCAGTAATTGTTATAAGATGATATTGAAAGTGATGTGAGAAAGCCATGCTTCACATCTTCTTCTTGTTACTCCTTTGACGTGGCTCCACCCACCAGACTTAGTGACAGGAAATTGATAGTCCAAATGGGCCTGATTCAATCTGAGCCTGCTTACGTGGTGTCACAGCAATCAGACCCAGATGAGATTACAAACATTAGGAGTCTTGGTTGGACACGAGGCCATCTGGGCTGATGGGAGCAATTTAACAAACTGGATCAGCATTAGTGATCTCGTCAGTTTGAGCGAGGTCACGGCGGAGGCACAAATCAAGACCGGAATTTCTTCATCAAAAAGAAGCGTTCAGCTCTTTTAATTTGTGATTTCAGTGTCTAAACTTTCACCCTTTTTTTTTCTCCATTCGTCTTATTTCCTGCTCTCCTCATCTTCTGTTACTCATGGCCTTTTCTCTCCATGCTCTGCCTTTGTGATGCAGCCTTTGAAGAGTTATTTTCACTTTGTAAAGAAAACAAATTCAGCCTAAGTTTGTTCGTTTCTGGAGATGGTTTGCCTCAGACTAATTGGTAGCCTTTGTGCCTGACTGTAGTGTACGCTGCTGCCTGGAAAACACATCAGACATCAGAGCAGAGATGATAGAGATGATATATAATAACATTTGTTTAATCCAGTGCAATCCATGGAAAGAAAGACATGCAAATAAGAGCAGATGATCATTGTTTTTCTGTGCCCTGGAAACACTCATCTCTATGTCTGGTTGGGTTGTGCTGTACATACGTTTACCACATGTGATGTCAAATAGTTGTATATGTTTTCTGGATGTGCATGTGTTTTCAAGCTGCAGTGAACTGAGCAGCGATCAGGGCCGCTGTGCATATGAAGTCATTTGAATACACTTGAGCTTCAAGCTAGAACTGAGGCCATATTCCCCATCACAGCTCTCAGTTTGAAGATACGAGGACCCCCCCCTCCCCTCCTATCTATAATGAAGTGACTCCCCACCCAGACCCAGACCCAGACCCTGACCTGAGGTGTCTGTGGCCTGGGGCTCATGGTGATAAAGCCTCCTGCTCTGTTAGATAGGAAAGTGTTTTGGCTTGAAGTCAGTTGGTCTGGAGTGAAGTCCATTACCGGGGACGTTCCTCCTTGGAGCTGCTCCGTCTTTGTGGTGAGACCCCCTGTTGTGGAGCCCAAAAACCCAGCTCATTCATATTCACGTCACAGCCGCAGTAATTACAACTGAGAATCTCTCCACGAACCCTCCGCCTTTTTTTTTATCCTGTCATTCCTTCTTAAGAGATTAATCTGTGCCTCTCGCTGGAAAAGTGTAATAATAGTGAAGAGAGACAAGGTCTCAACATGTAATCTGACAATTAGACGCTCTTTGTCCGGTGGTTTATCACGTGCAGCGACGTTGCTGGTGTGTTTTGTTAAAGCATCAATGTTACAGTAGCAGCCAGTGGTAGCTAGCCATGCATGCTAACTGAAGCATGCAGGGCCGTTGCTACTGTCTAATGACAGACTGCTTTCACTATACTGTAGCACACATCCTTTTTAATCACTGTATTTAAGCTGCTGCTGCTGCTGTCTGTGTTTCAGAAGCTGCACCTACACCCTCGTATCCACCTATAGGCTCTGACTCCAGCTTAGTATGAAGCTGAGCTTGATGTTTCCTCATTGGACCATATAGACACCAAACATTAATCCTACTTCTGCATTGATTTAAAGAGGAACTATGCAAAAATGTTACCTTAATCAAACAGCTTCAGAGTTATTGTGATGGTTAGATGACTTGTAACAGGGAGAATGGAGGCTCTCGGCCTTCCACCTGGAGTCTCTTTACCTGAAAACCAACCTTGCAAGATCAGAGCCTCCTGGCCGGTGTCCCAGCTCTCGTCTGGCGAGAAACATGAACTGTTGTACGGCACTACGACACAAACACACCCTGAAATCTGTCATCTAAATGACAGACAAGACTACAGCAACGGATCATTGTTGATCCGTGAGTTGTTCGTATTGCTCTCCATAGATCGGCACACAAGTGGTCTGCGGATCGGTTGATGGAAAAAAAATAGGTTGTGCGTGTAGCGCGGAAACACTTAGGCACACCGCCCCAGCTGAGTAAACGCACAATTAAAAAAACTCTGCTCATATCAGCAGCTGTATGTACGTCACCACAACAACAATTGTACTACCAAGGCCCCCCCGTCCATCCGAAAATGACCAATTATTACTATCGGTTTTTTTCATCATTATTTTTTTTATCACTTTGTATAAGGACAGTTCAACATTGTAAGATCTAGCTGCTAATGCTGCTCAGCTGTAGCACTGTGTGTGTTTTATAACGGCAGAAAAAACCCAAAACAACTACGTCGATCATCCTCAGGGCACAAGCCGAGTCACAGGCACTCAATAGAGCGTTTGAGACAGGTTTGTCCGCTTTCACGTACCGTATGTTCCAATGGGTGCACCGGCCACCTATGTATTTGTAAACAACTTATTCTAAGCTACGAGACATTCTTCATTTGTATGCGATTGTGATCAGATTTCTGTAAATACGCATTTATGAAAACAATATTTGATTTTTGCTAATAAAAAGCCAAATAAGTTACATACTGTCCCTTTAAGCATAAGATAGAGCTGGTGGGAAATTCACTGGGAAAAGTTCAGATTGGAATGCGTCCAGTGGGCGATGTGAATGGCTGCAACAGATTTCATGAACGTGATTCAGTGCTAAAAGTTCAGGAGAAGACTTGTTTCATTGGAATCTATCATCTGTTCATCTGGCTGAAAACCATAAATACAGAATCAGTCCCATCAGCAGGTTTTAAAAAGTCCTGTTTCTCCAATAGAAAAGCGGTTCCAAAGAAAACTGTTAACATTAACCGCAGGTTGCTGAAGCCTTTAGTCCAACCCGTCTCTCAGTTCACAGGGATTTGGCTCGGCTGCTGTGAAAGCTGAGTAACAGTGTTGTTATCAGATCTGGCTTCAGGTCATTATCAGTCTCTGTCCAACCCACACTGCATTGTTTTGGTGCTGTTTGTTTGTTCTTCATATATCTGGATCACTGAGAAGACTTTCACACAATAAAAGTCCTAATCACTATCTTTGTGCGCTGTCACAAAACACAACTTTACACAGGTTTCAACAGGTCTGTGTAGAAATACAGTCCAACAAAGCAGAACCCCCCCTCCCAAATGAAGTACAGTCAGACTGAAAGCAAAACAGGCCGTTGTGGGGGATTGAATGAATGAATGAATGAATGAATGAATGAATGAATAATGGGATGAATGGTGCAGATGTCCCACCGACTGTGTGTGAGTGGGCGGCTGAATAAAAAGGCAGGAGTGGCTGGTGGAAGTTTGAACACGTTCCAATGTTTGTGTGACGTTTTAATGTACACATGTACATCTGTGTATGTTGTACTGTATTATTTGGTGTTGTGTACATACAAAGCTGCACTGAACTCACCTGACTGAGGGAGCTGTGGCTTATTTCCACCCATTCTTCCTGCAAACTGTTCAGTCACCATCTTTTCTTTCCTCTCTCCTCATTTCTGCACTTTCCCTCACTAAATCCTGGATAGGAGCTGAATTTAATCAGCCTCAACTCTCCCTCTCTTCCTACTGAGAGGACCAGCTGTTGTATCCTGTGGCAAAATCAGATATAGTTCAATTTATTAATCTTTACATGAACCTTCAGGTCATAGAATAAGATGCCGCATAATAACCCTTGGATCTGTACCTAGATTGAAAAGGGAAGTTTGAAGTGCAAAAATGTTGTTGTCTTGATTGTCTTTCTGTTTTTACTCCTAATTATTTGCCGTATTATTCCATCGACGGGCTGCTTTGTGTTTGCTCAGGTCTGATGTACGTGGTGCTCTCTGCTGGTGCAATGACCTGATTTCCCTCCAGGGAATCATTAAAGTTTCATTTAATCTAATAGACCATAGCAGCACAGATGACTGATGCTCCCACTGCCATAAACTGTGGTCATACAGCAGCTTGTTCACAGTGCAGCCACTCAGAGGCAGAGCGGCTGTCTCTCTGCCTCCCCGCTGCTTTTTCAGACGAATTTGAGGCTCATCTTTCATCTCGTTTTATAACGATTTCCAGTTTTCCGTGTTTTATAAAAGCGTCTTTTTTTCTTTCTTTTTCATTTCTTTCTTTCTTTTTTTTTTTCTAAAAAAGAATTTATAGGCTATTTCTTGGAAAGTGTGTAGTAGGCCAGAATTAAAGTAGTGAGGAAATTAACAGTGAATGAACAGTTTCTGTCAGAACCGTCGTAAACATCTTGTCTGACTGCTCAGTGCTCATCAGTGGCGTGTTCAGGGAGTGGCCTTGGGGGGCACGGGCCCCTGAAATCTGAGTGGCCACCCCGGGTGCCACCCCAAAATATGATGACCTATATGCCCAGTGAGAGGCATTTTATACATTGTTTTATACTGCCTTTTGTCAAGTTTTTTTTTCAACAATAAAATATTGAGGTTTTGTTTTCTTTTTTTAAAGTATATTTTGGGGCTTTTTATGCCTTTATTGGATAGTATAGTTGAGAGAGACAGGAAATGGGGAAGCAGAGAGAGGGGGCCGCCTGATGCAGGATTCAAACCGGGGCCGACTGCAGCATGGATTATAACCTCTACATATGGGGCGCCTGCTCAACCTGCCTCACCACTCGATGCCCCAAATTGAGGTTTTCTATCACAATTATATGTTTCCACTCCTGTATTTTGACTAGTACATCTAGTTTTTCTTGCAGTGTTGGTAATTGAAGTAGATATGGGTTTTGCAGACAAAACTGGACATGGCCAAAACATGTGTGGTTGTGTGTTTGCATGTGCACATGCATATAAGTACGTAAGGTGTGCGTTCAGGCACTCATGCTCATGCTTCATGCCACCCCACCATAAGTCCACTTGGGCCACCCCTCTCAAAAATATCTGGACACGCCCCTGGTGCTCATAGTGTTCGATCTAAAACTGAGTAGAAGGCAAGTTCTGATCTGGGAACAGCACCCAAATATCAGCACACAGACACCACGCTTAGACGAGCTGGATGGAGTGATGGGTAAAAGTGTAGCGCTGGTGTATCGCTGCAGCCGCTCGCTGTGTCTTCTCCCTGCTGCAACAGCCCTGCAGAGGGAAGATGAAAGCGCTCGGTTGCCGTCCCCTGCCTCCTCGCCTTTATCTCCTCTCTGTCCCACCCACCCCTCCACAGCACCGGGGGCACATGCCACATGGGGGGGAGGGGGGATGAAAAGAAAGGGGGGGAGGATAACACAGAAAGAGGAGAGTGAAGGGAGAGAGGGAGGAGGAGGAGGAGGGTGAAATCCTCGTTTAAATAATGGAGAGAGAGAGAGTCACTATCAAGTGAGTGTGGGCTCCCCAGTGCCCCAGTTTCCGGGGTTTAGTGAAATTGAGATGGAGTCGGTAACGCCAACAGATTCTAGTTCTTCCTGTAGCCGCCGCTGCTTCCTCCTCCTCTTCCTCCTCCTCCTCTTCCTCCTCCACCTCAGGACTGAAGCGTTGCTGCTGCAGGAGCCTTCCTCCTCCTCCTCCTCCTCCTCCTCCTCCTGCTGCTGCCAGCTCTCTCCTCCCCAGCAGCCTGGTCACCTTGTAAACAAAAGGCACCGAGGAGTGTGTGAGGAGTGTGTGAGCGCCCTCGCAGCGCCGACTTCCGTCCTTTTAAGGTGTTTGATAAGCCGGGTCTGCTTGGGTCTGACTCTGTGCTGTTTATGGCTTCCTCCCTGTAAACACTACAACAGTTTCATCCTAACAAGTGCAGCACTCACAGGCCAGAGGTCAGAGCTCGCTCCTTCCCAGTGATATAAGGGTCAATGACGTGATGCAACCCAATGTCAAGTGGTGTAACCTGCATTTTTCAATAAAAAACAGACTATATACAGGAAAATGAATCTGGACTCAAATGTGGAATAAATGTTTCTTGACAAATTTTACATAATATTTAGGTTTTCGTGTATGCCCTGCCCAATGTTGCCAAAATGCATTAAAATTTAAATGTAATGTTTTCAGAAGAAAGTATAAGTACACTTAAATCCACTGTAGGTGGATCAAATATTCAATATTGATGACTTTAGACATTTCCTGGGGCACTCAGTCTTACTTTTGTTAAAAAATGGTTCAAATGACGTAAAACTAACATGAATACCAAATGTACATTTGATCAGATTTGATCTGATGCATGCCTTTAAAACAATTTTCAAAAGGTATTTCTGAATTATTTATCTTGCCAACCCTTTTTTGTCACTGACCCATAAACCAGACGCAGTCACTGGCAACTACGTTGACTCACGTCCGGAGGATTCAAAGGTGTTGATCACTTCAGCACAGACACTGTCAATGCTTTATAGTTTGACTAAAAATCAATCCCTTAAAAATGATGATAGATAGATAGATAGATAGATAGATAGATAGATAGATAGATAGATAGATAGATAGATAGATAGATCAACTGTATTGTCTGTCACGAGTGACAGAAATTCGCCTTTGACAGGCTCGTATAAAAACACTAAGAAACAAACAAACATTAAAACCAAAAATGTTGTGCAATCATGCTAAAAAGAGTGGGGGGGGGGCTGTTAAAAGCAGCAGAGTGTTCATTTTTTATTGTTCAGGCCTTCAGGGTGGTTATTGCAGAGGGGATGAAGGATGTTTTGTAGATGTTTTTCCTGGCCAGTGGAACCTTATAGCGTTTGCCTGATGGCAGCAGCTGGAAGCAGTGGTGGAGGGATAATGAACTGATTTGAATTACATGAATGTTGCAGCGACAATAAAATCAGCCCTCTCAGTGTTGATACAGTATGTTGCTCTTAATGCAGGTTTATTTAATGGAATTAGTGCAATATAAACATAACAGTCACAACAGTTTCTTGATATCTTGTTATTTTTCTTATATATTACTGTATATATAAATGTTGACATATTTGTTCAGATGACTGTGATTGTGTCACATTGACAGATAAACAGAGATGCACCACTGCAGCTGTCACTGCAGCCTCATGACATGGCTGTTAGTTAACAACACTCTGAATGATCCTGTGGCAAAGCTGCTGTGGATTTACCCCTGTTGGGCGTGTGTGTGTGTGTGTGTGTGAGCGTGCAGTGACACTGTATGTGTGTTTGTTATGGGATTACATTTGGGGAATGCTCCAGCGGCCTGTTGTAATGTTCACATTTTTGTGGTGTTGGTGGCTGCTGCCTGATGTAAAAATAGAGAGGAGGTCACTGCTGCTGGACCAGGCTGCGTCCTGATGTCTGACACGCGTCCCGTCAGAGTGATAAGATAGGGATGGGGAGAGAGAGAGAGAGAGCATAAAGCAGGGTTTTTTTTCTTTTTGCATTCTTCTATATCTTTTACGACCCTCCACCTTTATTTATACTGTACCAATTGACTTAAAGGTCCAGTGTGTAAAATTGGCAAAGTTCATTGGAAAAATTTGAATATAATAGCCATGAATATACGTATTTGTATAAGTGTATAATCGCTATAAAATAAAATCCATTTGGTTTTCATAGCCTTATAATTATTCTTTTATATATAGCAAGAGTCTTGCTTTAGAGAGTGCCGCCATCTTGCGCAGCCCGAACGGAAAACCCAGCCAATCAGAGAGCTTGTTTTGTGAGTTCCGCGTTCATGAATGAACCAACGAAGGAGAAGGAAATAAGAAGGAGGAGGAAACAGCAGACAGATCTAAAATGGTTTAGATCTTCACCTCATTGCTCCATGCTCCTGAAATACTCCCAGTCGTGGTAAACAAGTTTTTTTGACCTCGGGGGCCACCGTCACTTTGCCGACGGGAGGGGTGAGTGTGAGCGAGTGAGCGCTGCAAACTAGAACCTGAACGCTACTGTAGATATCAGGGTTTTACCCCCATTTTACACACTGGACCTTTAATGTTTATTTGGATACATTGGTGCATGCTGTGATTGATGTATACTGTATCCATGCTCATTTCATGTCTCTGTAATGACTATTCAGCGCTGCACTTTTGTTATATTGGGAAAACTTCAATAAAAAAAGATCTTGAATTAAAAGAAAAAGTAAAGTGAGAAGAAGGAAGAATGTGTGCTGAGTTTCCAGAGAAACGCTCCAGCTGCTTCCAGATCCAAAGAGGAAGCTGTGCAGACTCACAGGAAGACCAGGGTGTCTTGCTTCAGGTGGCTTCACCTCCTTCCCATGTTCCTTTCCCCCACAGACACAGATAAGGTGGGAGGAAATGCCATGCTCCTTTATTAGATTAATTTGCCAAACCCACCGTTCTACAGAGCACTAATTCAACTTCCCCTCTCCTCCCTCCCCTGGCACTTTGGTAACACAATCCCTCGTCCACCAGCGCAGAGATGGGACGATAATTCCCCGAGTCCATGCCATTTTGGCTCTCAAGCCTGAGTTCTGAACAGTAAAGCAGCTCTAAGGTGAAGCTGGAGTCACTGATTGTGTTTTTGGACGACATGGAAATGGCCAAACTGGAAAGTGGATTTGTGCACTCCACGGTGTTTATCTCATGAATTTGAAAGCTGGCCTGCAGAAGGTTTGACCTGAATGTGGCACAATGCTCAGCTCAAAGCCGCCAACCCTGATGTCTAGACTTTAAAGAGGTTTTTATCCACAGCATCAGTACAGATACAGAGAAGTATTATGTGGAAGATCCATTGTGAATAAGGACGAGTGCATCTGAAGGCTTTTCAGATGACTGTGATAAAAGATTTTATATCTGTGGAGTTGCAAATGTTTCACTACAGCATTAATGTCAGAAAATAATACAGCAGACAGGTGGACAGCCTGCTGGAGGATGAAAAGCTGAGCTAAGTGTTCAAGTGTCCCTGCATCACCTCACTGTGTCACTGTACTGATGCTGGCAGCTGGGCTCTGATTGGTCTGGACAAAGCAGCACCAAGCTGTGAAGGTGTGTTGCTAAAGGGCCGCTTGTTGAGCAGGGTGTCCACTAATCAGAGGGTGGGTGGTCTGATCCCAGATCCTCCAGTCTGCATACTGACAGTGATGCTGTGTGGGATTCAAACCAGCAACCCTCCACAGTCCTGCTGGTCCAAACGGTTGGCAACCAGAAGGTTAATGCAACAACAACATATCTAACCTTTAACATATACTGTATTTGGGTGTTTGTCTTGCCTTCCGGCCCCCAAAATGTGAGACTTGACAAACAAATCTGTAATTTTCAGCTTCCAATCCACGTGGTTTTACGAGCTGTTGCCTCAGTTGTCATCCAATGATGTCATTAGTTTCAAATTTGCATAATACCACCCCTACCTGTGAGTAAGCAGTGGATCATTTGCATTTAAAGGGACAGACACTGAAACCAGCCGTTCTGAACAGGGCTGTTTAGAGAGGATGAAAAGAGCTGTTTGATCCTTGGGGTATTTTGACCAAAGCATGTCACAGACATGTCTTTAAGACACCTGGGAACTATTTTAATTTGTGGAAAAGCAGTATGATATGCCTCCTTTAAACTGTAACAAAGCTGTTGTGTTCAAATTGCTGGACTCACACCTGCTCAGATGATCTATGTGTCTGTCCCTGAGGTGAAAATCAAATTTATTAAACCCTTATCAGCCCTCTAGCAGCCCACACTGACTCCCATCCAGCTCCTTTATTTTTAGATTGAACTTGATCGTGGACGTTGTGTTTTAGTTGGCCGGACACCGCGCTGGCTTCACCGACTCAAACGCACTTGTTCATCTGAGCTGTCGGCGCACTGAGGGGTGAGAAATGATAACCTGAGAACGGTTACATAAAGTAGAGCTGGAGGCTGCTGCTGGTTCTGGGATCAGATGGAGCTGGAGAGTGTGTTTGTGTCTGTTCAATCAGGTCAGTGAGTGGATGGGGATGAGAAAGGGGCGGGGCCTTTCAAGACGGACATGAATCGTGACCAGCGGATGAGGCAGAGCGATGCTATTCAGTGGTGAAAGAGTGTGAGATGAGATTCCTGAGGTGTCCGCCCACATCAGGAGATGAAGGATGATTGTGCTGTTCTGACTGAGGGGCAGTCTTCTTCTTCTCTGATCATGACGGATGAACTTCTCTGCTCTCCTTCATCTCACATCAGACTGTGACTCTTTAATCTTTGCAGAAGGGCTTCATTGTTTCTGCAGGATTTCTCAACATTTTTCCCTCCATACCTGGCAACCACTTACATCACTCCATACATGCCCCATCGCTGAGGTATTGTACTGTAGAAGGTAACTTCTCTGGTTACACTGAGCTCTCACAGAAGAAGGATGCCAACGTTTTCAGTGAAATATAACACAAAGAAAAATGGAAAAGAGGAGGTTATTTAGAAGAAGTTTAATCGGTGCTGATGAAACAAACCAGTTTGTTTCTTTACACTGAACTTAACGACTGAATTGTAGAGAATCAGAGCGATATAAAGATGTGTAGCGAGTCCATGTTGACCAAAGTTTGAACAGATGGCTACAACAGTGGCACCGAGGGAAACAGAGCGGTTTAAGCAGTGCCGTCTAACTATTGTATGCATGAATTAAGCAGCTTAGAAACTGCTCAAACGGACATTTGTGGGCTTTGAGGGGTTTTGTACATTCACAAGAACTTGCACAGAAAATAGAAATAGACCCAGCTTCTAATTGAGACCGGCTTTTATTTGCTCAAACCAGCCATACCCGGAGTCTGTTTGAGACTCGGCTTTTATTTGAGAATTTACAGTAATAAAGATGGAAGGTTGTGGGTGGTAGTTCATTTGTGTGTTATATGTCTCTCTACAAGTGGAACAGAAATGTAGCATTAGAAGCTACATTCACGTCTGTGTATTTTATAAACAGTTAGTACTTAACCAATCCACTGCTGACAGGGAAATAAGAAGCAACAAGGAGCCGTTGAACAGAGTTAATGAAGTGACTTCCACAGTGTTGGAGACGAGGATGAGAGAGGAAACGCCCGAGGTCGTAGCCACGGTTCCTTTCCCCAGAAAAAAAAAAAAATATATAAACAAAGCAGGCATGTACACACACATACACACCAACACACAACTACACATACACACATGCTCCTCTTCACTGAAAGCAGCACACAGTTGTTTCTCGTGTGTGAAGCAGAGACAGTTTGAATGTGACCAGTGTGTCATCTTCTATTTTAATCCAGTGGAGATGCAAATGAAGACGGATAAAACTCACTGAAGGGTTCCTCCCACTCTTTTTTTTCCTCTTCTGACTCATTTGCATTTGCTTTGCCTTTTCTTTACTGATATTCAAATTCTGTTTTACCGAGCCAACGGTCCTAAACCTGAGCATATCAAGTTACCAACTGAGGTGAAACCAGCAAACCGTCTGGTGTGTTTACAGGGAGAAGACTTGATGCATTGAAACAACCAATCATAGCTCTGCACCAGTGATGGGAATAATGGTGTTATACAGTAAAACAACGGCGTTACTTTTTTCAGTAACCAGTAATCAAAAAAGTTACTGTTTCCCCTGTTATAACCGTTACTGTTACTGGTAATAAAATGCGCTGTTACTTGACCGTCACAAAATAATACACCTGAGCGAGTTGGTTAGTTCCAGTCCAAGTAAATGGACATATTTGATCATTTTATAAAAAGGTAACGCAACAGTTACTTTTCCTGGTAATTACTTACTTTTATAATGTAGTAATTCAGTTACTAACTCAGTTACTTTTTGGGGAAAGTAACTAGTAATTATAACTAATTACTTTTTATAAGTAACGTGCCCAACACTGGTCTCCACACACACACACACACACACAGCCAAAACATACTGAAGCATCTCCATCGTAAACTGTACACACACACACACACACACTCCCCTCCTACTGAAATTTCAAATTAATCATCTCTCAGTTCAGCACACACACACAGCAGCAGCGTGTAGGAGTCCAGCTCTCCGGGGATTAACACCTCAACACGCTCGGTCGTGGGATTTTCCCACACCACCTCGCACACACAGTTACATTTTCTGTCAGTCACTCGGCGCTGCGTGGCAGGCTGGCGGCCAGCGCCGAGCACACTCCCAGAAACCCCTCGGATCTGCCAAACGAGGAGAAGCTGTGGTGTGTTAGAGCGCTGGATCGAAGCAAAGGTGGTTTGAGGTCGATTAGGCGTCTTAATGTTTGTGGAGAGGTGTATATTTTGCTTCACGGGCTGTTCTCTTCTTCTATGGGAGAGCCTGTACTGGAAACACACACACACACACACACATGGAGCTCCTGAGCCAGTTGTTGGTCATAAACATTTCATCAGGTGAAGTTAAACACAGAGCTGTTCCTCTCTGTGTTGTCGTAGGTTTTTTCATCCAGCTGTTTTTAAGTACAGGAAAGAAAAAACGAAGGAAGCAGAAAAACACTGTAAAATAAAGTTGTGTAGCAGCAGCAGGAAGAGTTGGTGCAGCTAGAAACCAACAGTTTGTCCTGTAGCGTGATGACACTTTCATGTCAGTGTTGCAGCCTCCAGCTCCCCAAAAAAGTGTCAGTGCACATCAGCACAGCCCTGTGATAGCTAAGCTAGCTAATCCTGCAGCTGATTCCAGCAACACTTCACCTCACAGAGTGGTGTCAGCTTTCTGCTGCTGGAAGACAAAGTGTTTTTCCCAAAACGTTCCTCTAAAAAGAAAAGAACTGATGCAGCGATGAGCTACAACAACATCAACAGGATGTATAGAAGGAGTGTTAGTTCATCCTACAATCTCATCATGTCCTGTTGGTCTGTCAGAAGGGACAAAACTCCAGCTAAAGTGAGTGTTTGTCCATTTTTAAAGGGATAGTTCAGCTTTGTGGCGTTGTTTGAGCTACAAATGCCCATTAAAGGAGAATTCTGCTCATTTTTGACCCCTAAACCATTTTCCTGATGGTCATCCAGTGTTGGGGGGAGCAAAAAACGTGACTAAAATTGATGCAGGCAAACCAGAGTTACACCATGGCTACCCAACACTCAGGATAGCGACAACGCTAACCCATGGGGGCAATTCTTTCAACCACAACAAGCACTCAAAAAACAATCAAACATCTATGGTACATGACTCGAATCCTTACGAGACACCAATGAACTCATATGTGTACAGTATAAACAGTATAAACTGAAACATCCTGGGAAGACATTACTATCCGATCGCCCACCACAGAAACAAACACTTTTTCCTTGTTGTGATGATTTCTTTACAAAAATAAATGGTCGAGCAGTGCAGTGGTAATGTCCATAATATCTCTGACCGTTCATTGTTGTAAAGAAATCAAGGAGGAAGTGTGTGTTTCTGTGGCGGGGAGAGCAGGTGCTCTGCGATCAGATAGTAATGTCTTTCCAGGACGTTTCAGAGTTTGGCTATCTGAGGTGAGTGATTACATGCAAAAACACAAAGTTTACTGTTTATTGTTTATTTATACTCTTGAACTGGTGTATTATTTCGAGACGGGACTTCTCATAGGTGGTGAAAAGACTCTGATTAATTGCCCCCCCATTGACAACAGTGTGCACCGGTATTTCTCAGTGGGGGGGTAGCAGAGACCTTTCTACTGCATCTAGTGTACTTAATGGGCATTTGTAGCTCATACAACCCCACTTCAAAAAAGCTGAGCTATCCCTTTAAGCGTGTCTATCTCCTACCCGGTGGCTTTAATGTCATTGGAGTCATTTGCTGCTGTGAGTGAGATGTCTGGGACAGTGGTTGTGGGGGAGGCAGGGGAGTTTGGAGGCAGTGTGTGTGTGTGATGCTGGTGAGTTTGTTTGTGTTGTGCAGCAGCAGAGGAACAGTCCAGCAGCACAGACAGAGAGCAGAGGTGTGTCGGTCACAAGCTGTTGTGTATGTGTACGAGTCCGAGGTGTTTGAAGTGGTGGAGCTGCTCTGCTGCTTCATGCTCTGTCCATGGTGACCTGGAGAGAGATGTTTGTTCTCTCCCCACCTCTCTTGTATCTCTCTTCTCCTTCCTTCCTCACTCTCCTCTCCTCCACTCCATCTTTACTCCTTCTTCTGTCCTTTCCCCTCCTCAGTCTTCCTCTACTTCATCATCATTGGCATCTGTTGTCCTTCTCCCTCCCTCTCTCTCTCTCTCCCCCCTCCCTCCCTCTCTCTGCACCTCCTCTCTGACAGTGGTGCGGGGCCTGTTGACAGTTCTCTACAGTGGAAGGAGGCTTTTATTGGGCCTGTATGTTCAGCCCTTCCTGAAGCCAATGGGATCCAGATGTGGAGCAGCAGTCAAGTGACAGCAGCCATTTATGGAGAGAGAAAGAGAGAGAGAGAGAAAAAGAAGAAGAAGAGAGAGAATGTGTATGTGTGTGTGTGTTACTGTGAGTGTGAGTTGTCATCTTCCCCACCACGTGCTGCCGAACGTTCCTCTGCACATGTGCACATGTGTTTGGATGTGTGGGATTTGTGCTGCAGTTTTCTGTTCATATGGAGGAATGAAACACTGTGAGTGTGACAGTCTGGACCGAGCTGCTGCCACAGTGTTTATTGTTAAGTTGTCTTTCTTAAGCAGCAGCGGGGGACATTTTCTACATTCCTTATTATTATGTTCAAAGGGCTGTCTGAGGTTTAATACTGGGTTTTAGAGCGCAGGTTAGAAATAAGCTCAGCACGTACACGTACCACCTCACCACAAGTTCAGTTCAGTTCAGTTCAGTTCAGTTCAGTTCAGTTCAGTTCAGTTCAGAAGACCTTTGTTGCACGGTCCTGAAGTTGAAGTGAAATCTGACTGCATCACTTTTTGTTTAAGGAAATAAAAGCTATGATAGTGCAGCTGTTGTGCATACTTTTCACATACAGTGAAGTCCCAAAGGTCTGGGATCACTTATGGACATCGCTGTTATGCGTCTAATGTAACTCACTTTACAATTCAGTTTTACTCAAGAGCATAAAAAAAGTTTGAAAACATTTTGTTTTTTTGCCAAATTGTGCAGATTTCCTTGTCAAAACACAAAAAATGAGTCTAAAGTCATTTAGAATTTGAATTTGAAAATGTTGCTTATCTCAGATGTAATCTGAAACATACTGGGCCTGTAGATCCTGTATGAACATTCAGATAAGACTTTGTTTTTACCCTTATTCAACATGTGTGAACATTTGAACTTGCTAACACTAATTTATAATAGATGTTATTCTTAATGTTCATGTGATTTTAATGCCTCCTGAGTCGCTGGCAGCTCCTGCGTGTTGTGTTTGGGTCGAGGACGGGACTGATATTCAAAAAAGCATCACATTGTGATTGTAATTGTGATGTGTGATTGCCATTTCAGTTGGAACGGTTCTTGTTGCTTTTTCAATGAAAAATTAGAATATCGATAGAATTGATAATGTGATCTTTTTCAGTCTTGTACCAAAGAACTGTCTCCGTAGCAGCACAACACTTACGGTGCTAACAATGTACACTATACATTGGATTATGCACTCGGCCATATTGTGATTTTGATTACATTGTGATTGATTGTGCAGCCTTTGGAGATATAGATACATCTATAACAGTTAGGTTTGGAGTGCAGCTAATGAGTATTTCCATTGTTTGATGATTTTCTCAATCTTAATTTTCTGTATTTGACATTAGAATATTGTGAAAAATGTCCAAGAGGATGTCCTAATGTTCTGACCTCTGACCGACATAGAGATATTCAGTTTATAACAAGGCGAGGACACATAGAAGCAGCACATTGACATCTGAAATGTTCACACAACTTCAATCATTAACTTATCAAAGTACTCTCTGATCCATTTTTTTGCTGAGACTGACTGGTTAATTGAGTAATTCTTGCCGCTCTAATTAGGTTACAGTGGTTTGTAGTTAAAGGCGGTGGAATCCAGAGGGGCTGCACGGTTCACCACGATGACAAAAGGTCCTCACAGTTACACAAGCGCACATCTGTGTGTGTATATTGTGCGTCTCTGGCTTCCTGAACCATAAAAGGAACTGGCCGCCGCCTGACTTTTCTCTCTGCAGAGGTGTGTGTCCCTTTTTTTTGTGTGTGCATGAGAAGCATGCGTGCATGATTGTGCGTGAATGGAGTAATGGGCCCGTGTTGAAAGGATGACCCTGACACAGCCGCAGCACACAGATGACTAATGCTGTACATTCATGCAGCAACATCCTGGACGTTGTTCTGTAGGCCAGATAAAAGCCGCTGCAGCCTGTTCATGCATGGATGTGAATGTACATGTACAGAGAGATTAGACCGTTCTTGTATAGCTCAGTCTCAGACTCTGGAAAGTGTCGGCTTTTCCTTTTGAAGCCAAGACAAACTTGTTTATTTTCTTCATCTTGCACAGCCGTGTGAGCTTGGATGGGGATCACTGGATATTTTCTAACATTTGTTCTTTAACTGACTTAACGTCTGTCACACGGGGCGCTCCATCTCTCTCCGCTGTAAAGTGTATTAATGCTCACTTGAGTAAGACCGCATATATTCCAGAATAAGCCTTTTATATTTTACAGCTGGGTCTGTTAGACCCTTTTGTGGATCCACGGGCCAACATCAGCTCAGTGGCCGGTTTTAAACCTCCTCGCGGTCAAATTCGACAATAAATACTGGGCATTTACTCAACTGGGTGAGAGTCACCGAGCGGAGTTTTTCATGTCAAGCACCAGTCATTAGGCCGTGATGTTAACTGCTCAGGCTCGCCACATGAAACCAGCCCCCGCCTCGGCGTGTCACCTAATAGCAGAGCAGTATTAGCCAATAAGTACACCCACATGGACAGCCGTGATGAAGCCGCCTCCTCAGAAAGCTGAAACCGCAGCGGGTGGACTCTGCAGGTGATCACAGTGATGTACTGGAGCCAATGTGAATCATATTATGGTTAATGTATTACTGTGCAGTGTTTTACCGTCCATGCCTTATTCTGGATCAAGTTCAATCTTCCATTAGAGCGGAATGCAGCGTTTTTGAACAGAGACGCCTGTGTGAAGCCTCACACTTTATTATTATTATATACAGGAAATTTAAAGGGATAATTCAACATTTTGGCAAATTCGCCTATTGCCATAATCCTTATCGTCATAGGAGTAGAGTCATTTCCTTTAATTGTCGGTGCAAGCTGTTTTTAGATCAGTGGGGCAGAGACACGAGCTGCTCAGCTAACACAGTGGAGGCGAACGGTATTTCCATGTTTCCTTCATTCAACTCATCAAATACACAATCCAACAACTCCAATACGCTCTGGTGGACAAGTTGTGACCTGCACATTCGGCACGCTATGAGATAATAACACATGAAGCAAATACTTGGGATGTAGTTCTGGCTACGCATTTACCTTGAAAACAACTCTTCCATTATTATTTCACTTGTCTTTTTCATATCAACAAAATGAGTTATAACACGTTAATCGATCTTTTCTTTTTTAAAGATATTTTTTGGGGCGTTTTTTTGGTAGGACAGTGGAGAGAGACTGGGGGAATGACATGCGCTGAAGATCGTCTCAGTCGGGAGTCGAACCGGCGATCAGCGCTGCAGACATATGCCAACATGGGACTTGTTCTCTAACCACTCCACCACCAAGCACTCCATGTTAATCAAGCTGTTGTCTTTACCTGTGGACTTTCTGGTCCCTACTGTATGTTCACTGTTTCTAGTCTTTATGCTAAGATAAACTAAGCTAGGCTATTTCAGACAGAACTCATCTGAAGTTATTGAGGTCATTTATAAGCACTAAGAGTAGATGAGATGACATTACGCTGCATTATTAGTCACTAAATCAAACATGCAACGCAACAGCACAGTCATGAAGAAGGTTTAGAGGACTAAAGGAAACAATGACTGGACAAGTGTTTATGTAGCTGTGTTGTATCAAACAGGAAATAAAGGAATGATGGTCTGTGATCAAAGCCTGGAGGAGGGAGCGCTCCCAGCCCACACTGTGTTGACTCTGTGCACCGCATGTTTGTGTAGATCTGCAGAATTTCAGGCCGTATCAAAACACTGTATAACATTTCTTTGTTTTTCCAACACCTAATCCGGCTCACCTCCTCTCCTCACGTGCCGGCCTATACCATGAGGCCCCAACACTGTGTGACCTGCCAGGATTACATAACCGTCCTCCTCCTCCTCCTCCTCCTCTGTCCTCACCTCCTTTCCCCTCCCTTCCTTCCTTTTTTCCTAGAAAGGAGAGCTCATCCCATGTGTCTGTTGCAAAGAAAAGAAAGAGTGTGGGAAGGGGGGAGAGGAAGTCAAAAGTCAGTTGTAAAAGACGAGATGCAGAGGAAGGAAGATCTGAAGTCAGTTCACTCTGATGTCTGTGAGATACAGTACATGGCACATCACTCATGTGCTTTATGTCCAATCAAGTGTGGTACTATACTATTACTTGAGTAGTCGCATGACATCCTCAAACACTGCAGATTGTTATCTACCAAAGATCTCTGGTATGTGTTTGCTGCCAGACCTTTGTCTTTTATCGGCCGTTATGTGCACCAGACGCTGGAAGTCTGTTATCCACATGACACCACTGCCTGGAGACACAGAGAAGTTCCACTTTTTAATTTCTTTGTTTCTATTTTGCACCATCTGTGACGGCAACAAGTCTTGAAGGGACATTGTGTAACTTCTCCTGTTATCTATTCACGAAAATCGATTATTTTGTTCAAAAGTATGTTTCTGTCAGGACCACTATGTCAAAATAATATTTATTTACTTGCATAAGTTTTATTTGGCGGTATGATACTGTTCTGGGACTCCCTGCTCTTCCATGTGCTTGCGTGGAAAGCCTGAGGCAGGAAGAGCACACCTTCACACCACATGAAATGACTTTTCATGTGAAAAGTCACCGCGGTAACGCAGTGAGGAGGAATGGAGCGTTACACTGATGCTGCATTCACCTGCAGTCGGGCAGACGGCCGTCGGTAACAAACCAGAAGTCATTTTAGTCACAGAAGTCCAGAGAAAGACGGTAAAACAATACAACATCGCCATGACAACATCTTGTCAGGTGTATTGTTTTGCCTCGTGCTGACGGACCACTTGTTTACATAGACGCTTGTTTATGCCGTTACGTGCAGCGGCTGTCGTCCGTCTGTCGTCTGCCCAATTTCACGTGAATGCAGCATGAAACCATGCTGCATTCAGCACGATTGAGTTGCTTGCGATATACAACCACAACGCTAGATGGGAGGAATTCCTACACGATGTACCTTTAATGACTGCTTGGTTTCAAGACGTCAATTTACAGTAAACAAAAAAAAAGTATTTCAAATGAAAAGCCCCCCAGAGGTTAATCAGTAATTACAAAGTGATTAGTTGCAGGCCTGGTTTAGTGCTGGGCTGGAGTGATGAAGGACTTAGATCACCTTACTTCCTCTCTGTGTGAGTCAGCCTCCCAGCTGCTGGTGACAAACACCGGTCAGCCCAGTTAATTAGGGCTTGTGAACGTCCACTTGCACGAGATGGTAGTTTAGCAACACGCTGTTGAACGGCTCTGGAGGAGATTTAGGAGGTAGTTCAATGGAGCTGAACGCAAACACACACACACAGACACGCAATCGCACAATGTTGTCATTTGTCACATCTTGTGAATATTGCAGCTCGCCACTATGAAGGGCAGAGCTCTTCACACACACCTGCTCTCTGGTGCGAGTGTGTGTGTGTTTTCATGGTTGACCGCACACCTAGAGGAGAGGCTGCCATCGAACTTCTTCAAACCACACACACACACACACACTTGGTCTGTTTTCTCAGCTTGCCATGTGAAGCTGGACTGCACCTGTTAGCGGAGGAATGTGATGTGATGTCATCTCTCTGAGCTGCGAGCGCCTCTGTGAATGTGGAAGTAGTAAAAAAAGCCTGAAAGAAAAAAAAAAACCTTTGGGTCTAAAAGCGGAGTCAGGCGGCCTCAGGGAGAAACCACGCAGCATGAAATCATCCTGAAAGATTGTTCTCAAGGCATTTCTGCTGCTGCTGCTGCTGCTGCTGCTGCAGATGCTGTTTAACTGCTGGAGGAGAGATGCCTAACCTGAAGTTACAATACCAACAGCAACTGACATCTCTTTTTTCAGTAAACCTAATTTGTCCCCACTGACTTTGATTATATTGTATACTGTGGCTCCTATGATGTGTACAGTACAGTCATACTTTATTCATCAGTGTTGTTAGTTGTGATGCAGCATAACGAGGCAAAGGACTCACTGAAACAAAGGTACATTTATTAAATCACTGCCGTCAGCCTTCTGCCTTCTTGTTCCTCACAAGGATCCTCTATTCCATCGTTTCCAAGGGGAATCTGATAAAAGTTTAATAAAGGCACATGTCTTACTCATGGAACAAGCAGTACAAAAATCCGAACAACACATGATAAACACAGGATAAAAGAAAAGCATGAACATGTCACAGTGTGGGCCCAGCAGAGGCTGAACATCTGACCGAACAAGTACAGGACGTCTCATCTGACTGTTGGCAGTGGAGCATTGTGGCTTTGACAGAGTTGAATAAATCATGGAATAAAAATTGTTGCAGAAGTAGAGCCAGACAATTTATGAAGCATCTTTGAAAAATTACAACATAATCAGGTGCAATATCCAAATCACAGGAGCTGCAAATTTGTTTTGTAAAGGGTAAATTTGTGTCACAACAATAGGAATTAAGCATTGTGTTGCCACCGTGCTAATCTTAAATGTTTTGTGGTGCAAGCTCCAGCAAAAAATCATCGCTTTTCTATTTTTAACACTTTCTATTTTTTTTTTTTTTTTTTTCTTTACAGAAAATTAAAAAGTGATCTTTTGTAATAGTGATATCTGCAAAATAATTAGCCTACAAAATCTTTTTTCCCCCCCTTAATCTCCATTGGTAAGTGAGCGTTTTGGAGTTGTTGGATTGTGGAGTTGATGAGTTTGATGAGGGAAACCAAGAAATCCCATTAGCCTCCATAGCGTAGCTCTGAACAGCTTGCAGCTCTGCTCCGCCGTTCTAAAAACAGCTTGCACCAACAATTAAAGGAACCTACTGCTAAGGATTATGGCAATGGGCCAATTTGCCAAAATGTTGAACTATCCCTTTAAATTCTTGTGGAGTTGTAGTAAAAAAGCAACTGGACTTCTTCTCTTCTCTCCAGTTGCTTTTTTACTACACAACTCCACAAGAATAAGATGACCTGGATGACTGAGAACCTTCACGGACATCCCTTTAAGTTATATTCTGAATCTTTTCTCACAGCTGTCTGATATCCTACAGGAGGACACACAAAGTAGGTGGAGTTCTCAGCCTTTAAGTTAGATTAACTGAGCTCTCAGCCCCCCCTCCTCTGTGTTTTTATATATGCTTGTAGGGCAGAGACACAGTAAGCAGCAGACGTCTGCATTAATAATGGCCCAGTGGGCTGAAACGAGTTTCTCTGGAGTAAACCGGTACTGAGCAGTCTGACTGTCTTTGAAAGGGGAAGTCTTTGATTAGGGGACATTAGGGGCTTTAACACACTTACTGTACAGTAATCCCCTTCACTGGTAATCTAGAGGCATTCTTGACATTTTTTCCCTAATTTGAGAAAAGAGAAATGTTCCCTCTCTGTCTGCCTCCATCTTATCTGAACAGATCACTCTGTAGAACTGTGTCTGTGTGTGTGTGAGGATCTTCTACTCACTACTACATGACTATTTCATCAGTGACAGCGCCGTCAAAAGTGCAGTAAGACATGTGTCAAGCACATCAACATGACAGTCCACTCCTGTCTTGTCACAGTTGTGTAATGAATCAGTAAATGGGGTAAGTGTCTCCCACCAGGCCTGTGATCTTAAGTGCACGTGTCTATGCAAGTGTTGGCATTTAGTGTATCTGCTACATGGTTCAGTGTGGTCGCTTGATAGCAGATGTGTGTATGGGCTTGACTGACAGACTGTGTGCAGATAGTGTAGCTGTGGATGCAGAGCTGTGGTTACTGGTTTGTTTTTGTCAGGGTGAATTGGCAGAAGAAGCCTCAGCACTGCTGCTTCTCTCCCACTAGACATGAATTGGACTTGATTAAAGTTGGTTGTTGAATAGCACATCTCTAATTTCCCTGTAATTACAGCTCAATTACATAGTGATTTTCAGGAAACTTAGTAGTGTTGAAATAAACTTGAAATTATAAATTGGAGTGTTACCAAACATGTTGGCCATGTTTTACATTTGTATATACGTATCTATATAACAGATGACTGTTTTCTTGTTTGTCCTATATTTTAATTCAGTGTTTTTCAACCTTGGGGTCGGGACCCCACATGGGGTCGCCTGGAACTCAAAGGGGGTCGCCTGAAATGTCTAATTAATATTTAAAAAAAATTTCTGATAAAAATATTTTTTAACTAAAACACCACACACAATCTTAAACAACTGTATTCTATACTTTCACTTTCTTGAATATAAATCGAGTTCAAATAAAATGCAGCATATAAAAATATCTCAGCTGGCGCATCTTGATTCATGTGCAGTCACGTGATCGCCAGAAATTTGTGATGTCAAAAAGGGTCATGAGCCAAAAAAGGTTGGGAACCACTGCTCTAATGTCTATTGATCTTGTCATGTTGCAGTTTTCTGTCTTTGTCCCACCCACTTTGCTGCTGTTACACTGCACATTTCCCCACCTCTCTGATAAAGTGATATCACACCCTGTCTTATTTAACTAACGGGGTGACCAGTCTACTCAAGAAATACGATATGAGGTCTCAGAGAGGCTTGATAAGTCATTCTAACCCCGGTCTCCCACAGAGCATCAGCTCCTCTGACCTGGATATTCATGCATGCAAAAAAGAAAAAAAAGAAATGAGAAGAAAAAAAACACAAAATATGTTGCTGAAGCAAGCAGTCACCATCACCTGGACATCGGGGCTCTGCAGCCAGCATCAATAATTTTAACCACTCAGCACTCCATGAAACACAGACAAACTAATGGAAGCCAGCCCAGCAGTCATTTGGCGCGTCTCCACTTGTTTTTCACAATCTAGGTCACCTAATAGGTTTCCAGAGTGTTTGGGGAAAAGCTGCAGCTGCACTGGGGTAAAAGACAAAAAAACGAATGAAATGAAAGATAGGAGGGGGGCGGGGTGGGTTATGAGTATTAGTATTTGAGCTGATTTTTATCCCCCTGCTTTCAGGAAAGCCTTGACATGCTAATTAACAGGCTAGCTCCCATTTTGTCCCGCTCCCCTCAACACTTAACGCACTAAATCCTGCTCTGAAGCAGCAGCAGCAGCTCTGAGGCTGAGGAGCCGGGGCTCTGCAGCGGCACAGGAAACTACTGGCTAACGTAATGTGACAGCGTGGAAGAGCCCCCAGGGGCCAACACAGTGCATGAGCATACATTAGCATACTGTCAGCATGAAAGCAATGCCATTTGGACATAGGGATACACACACACACACACACAGAGTTGCAGCAGGATTAAGCCTTAGGGTCAGTCCTTTGATTCAACATAAAATCTAACATATGGCTGGCTTAGCGCTGTATCTTTGATTTGTGTAAATGGATGCTGTGGTGAGCCGTTCCCAACACACTTAAGTTGGTTATTTCTGGACTCCATATGGCACCACAGGCGATGCAGTGCAGGCTGGGGTTAATTCGGTTTATATTGAGTCATGCTGAATTTCAAATTGAAGTGACAATTTAGCCCTTTAAGTCTATGGGAACTGCAAATGTAACCAGTTTTCTTGTTCTCGGATGTCTCCTCTCTCACTGCCTGGCATACACCAGGATCTAAACAAAAAAAACGTAAACACTGTGCCAAAAACACTTCACATATACAATATATTAGTGTTTCCGCTAGGATTTTTTTAAAGAGTGGTGGCGCGACAGTCCATACTTGACCTTTGCTCCCATCATGCAGCTGGAGGTCACTGCCATGTGAGCATAACGGACGGATCAGTGCAGCATCAGCAGGGTGTGAACTGGACCATGTGAAGCTGTAGATGTATTGTGGCTCTCTGTTCCGCCCCTCACCTATGACCATGAGCTTTTGGGTTGTGAGCTTGGACTTGTAGGCAGGTGTATTCAGACCTGGCCCGTTTGGAGCAGTTGTTCTGAAACAGGGAGCGTTTAAACCCCAAAGAACCGTTCCTTCGGTCACATGTGAACACAGCAAGAAAGAGAGAGAGAACAGCTGGTTTGTGAATGGCATTTGTTTACAACTTTGGACCGTTTGAGACTGTTACCATGTGAACACAATCCACCCAAAAGAAAAATGCAACAACTGTAGTATGGTTTTAGCCCTTGAATCAGAACAAAGCAAACAAGCCACATGTCTGATTCACCCTTAGAGACGGGGTCTGGAGCTCTGACATCCATAGGGAGCTGTGTGGAACTGCTCCTTCACCATGAATGGATGCATTCTTTATTTAAAGGGATAGTACAACATTTTGGAAAATTGTCCTATTGCCATAATCCCTATAGTCATAGCAGTAGGTTCATTACCTTTAATTATCGTTGCATGCTGTTGGGAGATCAGCGGGGCAGAGACGTGAGCTGCTCAGTGAACACAATGGAGGTGAATGGTACAGGTCCCCTGTCCCTCATCAAACTCATCAAATACACAATCCAACAACTCTAAAACACTCTAGTGGACAAGTTGTGACCTGAGCATTCACCAGGCTATGAGATAATAACGTATAATTATGTAACATTAGGACACATGAAGCAAATACTCAGAACTACTTTTGAAATCACTTGGGTCTGGAATGTAGTTCCGGCTGTATTTGCCTCGAAAACAACTCATCTCATTATGTTACGTGATTATTTCATAGCACTGTGAATGTGCAGGTCACAACTTGTCCACAGGTAATGAACCTACCCCTATGGCTATACAGTAGGGATCATGGCAATAGGCGAATTTGCCAAAATGTTGAACTATCCCTTTATAAACAACAGGGGTCATGGGGAAGAGAGGAGCCACAGTGACCAAATAAAAGTTTCCATTTTTGTTTAGTGTTGTCGTCATGCTTGTTTATTCTTTCGGTTGAGCTCTTCCTTTCCTCTGTGCCTCCACGCACCCATATTTAACACACACACACACACACACACACACACACACACACACACACACACACACACACACACACACACACACACACACACATACGTACATACACAAAAACAGAGTAATCACCGATTCACAGTGTGTGTTTTCCTGTGCTGTGGTCACAGCAGGCGTTGACCACGAAACAGAGTTCACCACTAAATCATCCAGACGCTGCCGCCCTGCTCGTTAATCTCTCTGACACACACACGCAACATGCAACACACACACACGGCGCCCAGCAGCAGCCACCACATGACACACACACATACAGAAGTGCATGGATTATCAGCTGGGTGACCGCTGCCCCTCTGCCCCTCTGCCCCTCTGCCCCTCTGCCCCTCTGCTCCCTCTGCCCCTCTGCCCCTCTGCCCCTCTGCCCCTCTGCCCCTCTGCTCCCTCTGCCCCTCTGCCCCTCTGCCCCTCTGCCCCTCTGCTCCCTCTGCCCCTCTGCCCCTCTGCCCCTCTGCTCCCTCTGCCCCTCTGCTCCCTCTGCTCCCTCTGCTCCCTCTGCCCCTCTGCTCCCTCTGCCCCTCTGCCCCTCTGCTCCCTCTGCCCCTCTGCCCCCTCTGCTCCCTCTGCCCCTCTGCTCCCTCTGCCCCCTCTGCCCCTCTGCCCCTCTGCTCCCTCTGCCCCTCTGCTCCCTCTGCTCCCTCTGCCCCTCTGCCCCTCTGCTCCCTCTGCCCCTCTGCCCCTCTGCCCCTCTGCCCCTCTGCCCCTCTGCTCCTCTGCCCCTCTGCCCCTCTGCCCCTCTGCCCCTCTGCCCCTCTGCTCCCTCTGCTCCTCTGCTCCCTCTGCTCCCTCTGCCCCTCTGCTCCCTCTGCCCCTCTGCTCCCTCTGCTCCCTCTGCCCCTCTGCCCCTCTGCCCCTCTGCTCCCTCTGCCCCTCTGCCCCTCTGCCCCTCTGCTCCCTCTGCCCCTCTGCCCCTCTGCTCCCTCTGCTCCCTCTGCCCCTCTGCCCCTCTGCTCCCTCTGCTCCCTCTGCCCCTCTGCCCCTCTGCTCCCTCTGCCCCTCTGCCCCTCTGCCCCTCTGCCCCTCTGCCCCTCTGCCCCTCTGCTCCCTCTGCCCCTCTGCTCCCTCTGCTCCCTCTGCCCCTCTGCCCCTCTGCTCCCTCTGCTCCCTCTGCCCCTCTGCCCCTCTGCCCCTCTGCTCCAGTGCTGCTCTGATTGTCATTGACAGTTTCCATCAGAGCCAGGCTGCGTTCACTCACTCAGCTCAATCATTTCAGGAAGTGGATTTTCCTCCCGAACTGAAAAGTGGAAATATTTTGCCACAGAGAGGCTCTTACATCCAGAGATGATTGAGGATGAAAGCTCTGTCATTATCATGAGAATTGCAGTTTCGATTTACATTTTGGATGGAGGGCATTGAAGGAGGAGAGCTGGCTGCTGGTCCACTCTCCCTCTCTGAGGCCGAGGATGTTGCTGCGTTCACAACAACTCGGAGGTCAGAATTCCCAACTCGGAAATTTCCGACTTCCAATATCATTGCGTTCACGCTGCAGAAACTCGGAAGAGAAAAAACATGGATACCCGAAGGAAGTTTGGCGTATTGTGGCTCATCGCTGAATACAAAAAATAAATGCAGCAGTAAATTGTGTTTATTTTGGAGGCAAATGAAGAGGAGAGGAGACGCCACAGATGAGTGCACATAATGTTACAGCCTTGATAACAGTTAAACGTTATTTCCATCACATACGAGGAAACACAATTTCACACAATACAACAATCACAGCTTGATATAAACGTATTTCATATAGGCTACTGCAATAATACACAAAAAATATGCATTAAAACCTCAACAAATAACTTAAAATTTCTAAATTCTAACCGTTTAAGACGACGTCAAGTCGGAAAGTCGGAGCTCTGAAATGATACCGGAGTTTACGATCTGTAATGTCCGAGTTCGACACCGTTCAATTCATTTTTGACAACTCGGAGCTCGTTTTTTTTCCAACTTCTGAGTTGTCTTGAAGGCAGCATGTGTCCCAAGCCGTGGACCAATGAGAGGGAAGAAAGCTGGAGCGAGGGCTGAGAGTGAAGGGATGAATAATGGGCATTTTATCCTGTCAGCCTGTCACATGTGTGTGTTCAGACACTAGGTTTTACTTTTATCATCCGTGTTGTTCAACCAGGAGCTTCCATCACTTCTCTCCCCCTCCTCCCCCGTCTCTCCCTCTCTCTGTTTCTTATTTAGTCATTTATCATAACTCCCAAATACTGATTGCATCAGCCTGAAATTTCACCCCTGCTTCTGTGAACTGCAGCGCCGCTCAGATATGAAGATATGTCTGGCTGCCTCTCCACTGCCTCGCGCTTTCTCTACATTCTCCTTTTCTGTTCTTCTTCTTCCCGCTCCCCGTTCCCGTCATTCCCCCTTTTCCTAATCTCATTTGTAATTCTTCCCGCCTTTGTTTTTCATTCCCTCTGCCGTCCCCATTTCCTTTCCTCTCGTCTTTTGTCTTGTCTTCTCGTTGCCTCACTCTTTCTTCATTCCTCTTCATCCTCTTTCCTAGATAATCTCTCTTTCCTTCAACCTTCTTTCACTCTCCCTCCGCTTCTTGTTTCTGTTCTAGCATCTTTTAGTTTTACTGGCACTTCATCTTTTATCCTTCGATTCCTCCTCTTCCCTTGTTTCCTTTCCTCTCCTCTCCTCTCCTCTCCTCTCCTCTCCTCTCCTCTCCTCTCCTCTCCTCTCCCCTCCTCTCCTCTCCTCTCCTCTCCTCTCCTCTCCTCTCCTCTCCTCTCCTCTCCTCCTCTCCTCTCCTCTCCCCTCCCCTCCCCTCCTCTCCTCTCCTCCCCTCTCCTCTCCTCTCCTCTCCTCTCCTCCTCTCCTCTCCTCTCCTCTCCTCTCCTCTCCTCCCCGCTCCTCTCCTCTCCCCTCCTCTCCTCCCCTCTCCTCTCCTCCCTCTCCTCTCCTCTCCTCTCCTCTCCTCTCCTCCCCTCCTCTCCTCTCCTCTCCTCTCCTCTCCTCTCCTCTCCTCTCCTCTCCTCTCCTCTCCTCTCCTCTCCTCTCCTCTCCTCTCCCCTCCCCTCCCCTCCCACCAGCTCCGTTGGGGCCCATCAGAGTCCTAATGAGAACCTGAATGCGTCCTCCAGGGGCCTCTAATGATGGACTCCCCGTGTTCACAGTGTGTCTTTGCACACGCTTACTGTGTGTGTGTGTGTGTTTGTATAAATGCCCACACACTGTCAGGAGTTGTGCCTGTGTCTGTGTTCAGCTCTGCAGTGTGTTTGCCTTCATAGGAATTTGGCAGTTTAGTGCACGGTTGACGTGTCTAAGTGTGTGTGTGTTTCACAGGCCCCTTCCCTGAGCCTCATGACCTCTATTACAGCGCTGTGATTGGTAGCTTTCCCCTCTACTCCCAACACATTTTTTCACTTTGGTCCAGAGTTCAGTTCCCATCATTAACTTTTGCCTGTAGATCCTCAGCGTTTTAAGACCCTGTCGTCTGGATCCATAACTGTTGATCCGTCTTCAACAGACTTTGTGTTACATCTTCAACAGACACTGATAACAGCTTGGAGCACATTTAAAGCCTTTACAGACCTACATGATCTTATCTCTACATGTGTTAGTGCTGCAGACGGCTTCATCCTGAGTGTTACTGTACCTGAGCATCGAGGCTTTCGTATCTGCCAATCATCACCTGTCTCCGTGGTGATCTGTTGACCTGGAGGTGACTCTTTCCATTTTCTCCTCAGGCCTTTGGGAACGCCAAGACAGCCCACAACAACAACTCCAGCCGCTTCGGCAAGTTCATCCAGGTCAACTACCAGGAGAGCGGCACTGTCAGGGGGTAAGACACACACACACACACACACACACACACACACACACACACACACCTACACACACACGCACACACACACACACACAAAAACACAGAGCCAATATGCGAACTAAGCACTTGCTCAGGCCCCGTGACCACTACAGGTCCCAAAGAGCAATTCACTTTAGAGAAATTCTGCGTGATTGCAAAAATCTTTAATTGCTGTTGTTGCAGTGCATATTTCATTAAATATTGCCTCATTAACATATTTAAACATACAATTTGACATTTGTAATACAAAAAATACGTGTCTTAATGTAAGTGATAAACTTGGAAGTTTCATGGTGATATGTGTTAGTTCATTTTTTTTTGCCCTATTCACCTGTGGTGTCTCCCCTTAAAGCAGAAGTAAGGTGAATGTTTGTGTTAATATAAGTCTTAAATAGTTATATCTTCCGACAGCAATCACTTCTATAGAGTGTTTGGTCTGAAACACGGGTCTGTCAGTCACTCTGCTCTGCTGTAAGCCGAGGAGAAAACTTCTTGTATACTTCCTTGTATCCTACAAGCTTTATCCAATGAGGAGAGAGAACGGCATAAAGGGGCGGTCCTCTCTGTGTGTGCAGCCAAGGGATGCGCCTGAATGTGGTGACGTAGGGACGAGGGCGGGGGCTGCTAACTCCATCTGCTGACAAGAAGTTAGCCAAAACGACCGGATCGCTTACTTCTGCTTTAACTTTAGAGAAATTGTGCGTAATTGCAAAAATCTTTAATTGCTGTTGTTGGACTTCACACTGTTGTTTCACTTTTAATAGGCCTAGGTGACGTTCAGTTAGTATCCCACTCAGTAGGCTACTATCTCACTTTGAATATTAAGTGTAAATCAACCCCAGGCTTCACATTTAGCAGAATTTGGTGCCATTTCAGATCAAAAACCTGCCAGGTTGAAATGTTTATTCATAATGACTGATTAGAAAAATCAAATAAGTTCATAGTAGGTGTGTAATTAATCAACAGTAAGTATTATTGGCAGGAATAGATGGCCCCAAAATAAAATTTTGCTTAGGGCCCTGTGGAGGCTTGGGCCGGCCCTGCATACACACATAGAGACACACACACGTATGGTTACAGGATACACACAATATAACTACTATTAACATATTTGGATGTTGAGTAATCTCCCACATTGATCACATTAAAACATAGAGATCAGTCATTTGGTGAAACTTAAATGTGTATGACTAATGTTTTATGTGTGTGTGTGGTGTGTTCAGAGCCTACGTGGAGAAGTACCTGCTGGAGAAATCCCGTCTGGTCTACCAGGAGCACAATGAGAGGTGAGAGGACTGAACACGCTGCTGCTCATCCTTATTGATCCTTTCATCACACGTTCATCTGACACATCTGGTCTCCATGTTGTCACTGGTTGAAATGTTAACACATCTCTGAAGTCACATGCTCAGATGTTCTCAGCTACTGGTGTCTGATGAAGATACAACATGAGAATTCATCATCACTGAAGTTGATTATTAAAAAAAGGGGGATAATCAACATAGAAAATAATCAGTACACTCATTTACTGTAATGATCCCAATGTTAGATCTAGATCTCACAGGCTTCTTGTCTTTCCTGAAGTGGCTAACAGCTCTTTTGCATGTTCTGCCCACTTTTTATAATGTGCATATTTTAAGAGAACCCTATCTGAGAGTGGATAATTAAATAAACCTCACATAATCTCATCTGCATTTTTTTTATTCAGTGAAAATCTAAAAGAAAAAACAATCTTGAAGTAACTCTGTCTGATGTGATGCAGCAATAAATAATCTACATTAGAAACTGGAAACGTTGAGAACCATAACTGCGCTTTATTGAGAAATGAGATATTAAATCCATATCTCTGCACTCTAAGAAACTCAATACTGAAATAGCCTCCATTTCCTCTGCAGACTGAACATGCATCAGGCTCAAACAGCCCTCTGCCCCTCCCTCAACTATCAGCTTTCACTCTCTCACTTTGGTCATTTATACAAATGAGACATCAGTTTTAATCAACTGCTAAATTACGCATCAGAAAAAAGGTGGATGTCAAATATTTCATAGAGATTTATCTGTTTTTCTGTTTTCACACACTCACGTCCACTGTAATCCCACAGTGAGTCAGTGATCCACACACACACACACACACATGCTGCTCCACCCGCACCCACATCTTTAAAACCATTTTCTCCCCTCAAACAAGGCACACACACACACACACACACACACACACACACACACACCTTTTGCACCAGCTCTGTCTCCATATCTCTATCAGGCCACAGGAAAAAAAAGTCTTTGTGAGGGCAGAAAAAACAACAAGGTAAAACCCTCCACTGGTCATCTAATCCCTCTAACCCTGGTTGGCCTGAGGTGTCCGTTTCATCCTCATGACAGCGCCTGGCGGCCATTTTCATAGAGTAGAAAGTGAAGACAGGACCTCCCAGCCAGCCACTGCAAAATGTAAAACCTGTTCCTGCCTCTGCACCCCAGAGCTGGACAAAAATAGACAAATAAAGAAAATCAAGGTGAAGGAATGAGTTTACCAGGATTGTAATTGAGAAATAGTTCTTCCTGAAGTTGTTGTGATGTTGATGGCAGAGGAGTAGTAGTAAAAAGTACAATACTGGATGTCATCAGGAAGTTGAATCTATTATAATAACTAAACTTCACAAGTTAAAGTCAAATTAATGAGTTATAGGTTTCACCATTCAACTCCAGTTAGATTTTCCACCGTCAAAATCTGACATGTAAAACAATTTGAAAACATAACGTCATTCTAAGAAGCAGCAGTCACAACATATAACTGGAAATGACCTTAGTTGGCTTAGTTGTAACATCCAGCACTGTGTCAGAATCTCTTGCTGCGAGCTGGAAGAAGTTGTTTAAAACATTTCTTCGTGGTCCAGTCATCACAGGTGTGAGACAGGTGAAAGGTGAAGTAAAGCAGAACTGCAGAAGAAAAACAAATCTGAAGCTATTTTAGCTGAGGACTGTTTTATGTTCACTGTAGCGAGAGAATATCAAGGACTGTTTGGATTTTCCATGTAGCCATGTGAAGTCAGCAGCTCAGCTCAGCTCAGCTGACTACACACTCACAGAGAGAGAGAGAGGGAGGGGGGGGGGGGGGCGTCAGCCTCAGAGCTCAGCTCAACACGTGGGATGTGTTTCAGTGGAAGACGGGACAGTGATGTGTGCACCATGTATCACTGGTCACACTTTCGTACACTAATTACTAGAGGTTTAAAGTGATAGTTCAACATTTTTGGCAAATTGGCCCATTGCCATAATCCCTATAGTCATAGCAGTAGGTTTGTTACCTTTATTTGTCAGTGCAAGCCATTTTTAGAACGGCGGAGCAGAGCCGTGAGCTGCTCAGAGCTACGCTATGGAGGCTACAGTAATGGGATTTCTTGGTTTCCCTCATCAAACTCATCAAATACACAATCCAACAACTCCACAACGCTCTGGTGGACAAGTTGTGACCTGCACATTCACCGTGCAATGAAACAGAACATCATGACGAGACAGAGTTGTTTTCGAGGCAAATGCAGAGACTGCTTGCCGAAAAACTGCCCCTGACGGGAACGCGCATCAGTGGATCAGCGGTTTTGCATGAATTCACCCCCCCAAAAATATAATACTATTATAAAGTGCTACCTGGTAATAAGTTAAATATAAAATATGTTTTTTTCTTTTTTTCTTTCCAGTAAATAAAATATTCTCAATAATAAACAAAAACTATATGCATAAAAATAAAATTCTCACAGCTTATTGACACAGATTTACAAAACTTGCAGCACTAACGGTTCAAGCCAGTGACGGACTGGCCATAAGGCAATGTGGGCAAATGTCACAACGGCCGTCTGATGACGTCCTGTACCGAAACGGTTCAATACAATACATCGTTACGCCCCTACAAGGAAACTTGGTTATGTACTGTATATTATTTTTGCGTGTTTTTAGGATTATCATGTGTCCACCTCTTCCCTTCTTCAGTTAGTCTTATTCTTGTATGGTATGTAGACATGTACTTGGTGCAGACTGAGTCTGATTGTGATCCTTGGCAGATTGGAACATGTTATGGCAGAAACATGGTTGTATGAGGCTGCCTTAAGCGCTGTGGCAGTGCGGTATGACTCAGTTTTTTCTTAAGTGTAGTTTGGGGTCAGGGCTTCTACTAAAGGCTGCATGAGGGGGAATAACAGGCGCTCTGCCCTGAATCAACCAGATCCTGATTCACATGCAGTATGTTCTTAAAGGTGCACTGCTGACTATTATTGTTCAGGGTAGACTTTATGAAAAACACAAGCCTGTTTCAATTTTAGTTAATATAATGCATGTTCCAGTCCAGATATGATGCTAATACAGACCACACTGAGTGTTTGCCTGCAGCACAAGTAATAAGCACTGGTGCCCTTTTTATTTTATTTGTAAGAGCATTTCAAAGTTGTGCTTTATATGAATTCAAAAACTTCTAGTAAATGACTGCATTGTAAAATGAAGTCACACGGGATCGTTCTAACTCTGCACACCTGTTCAGTTTGTGCCAAACAAATGTTATAATATACTGTATATTATATCCACAACATTATTCATGTAATAGCCATGAACACATTGTTTCCTGCAGTTTCAGTGCTGAACCATCATGTGTCATAAAATAAAGCCTCAAAGTAATAATAGGAGAAAAACATTTACCTAGAAAATGAAAGATAAAGATTGACAGGTCCAGAAGTGCTAAAAATCTTGACTAAAGAACATTTTTTCAGTTGTTTTTTGAACAAAGCCAGTGTAGATTTTGATTTTAGTGATGTAGGTAGATTTTCCATAGAGATGGTCCTCTGTATTTTCCTCTGTAAGTCCAATAATAGGGAAGATGGAAGTCTTTTGAATGTCTTGTCCGATATGAATGGAAACTGGAGGAAAACTTTTTTTAAATCCGGAAACTGAATGGCAACTCATGAGATAAATATACACACTTGTACATAAACACAGGTTTGGTATATGTGCACATTGAAAACTGATAACAGATTGAATTTTCTAGTTTAGTTTAGTTTAGTTTATTAGTTTAATAAGGGACAATGTGCAATTACATTAATCATTTAAAGGAAAAAATTAACTTAATAAAACTTATCATAAAGACATTATTTAGTAGCTTGTGAACATTAGAGCTTGTGTAGGACTCCAGAGGGTCTCAGTTAAACCCCCCCCATCTACCAGTGCCTCTCTGGGATTCTTTAATATCCTCCCTGGACCTCCTAACTTTCCACCGCTCCATCCTGCTCTGTGTCCCTGTGCAGAGAGGTGAAGCTTGTTTCCAGCTGTAATAGAATCACATCTCAGTGCGCTGGCTGAGGCCCCGGCCTTTGTCATGGTTAATCAGAGGCCCGTACCTTCAGCCCACACACACCACACACACCACACACACCACACACACACCACACTGCTGCTTTGTCTGGCTGGAAACGTGAGCCCGCCGGCTCCAAGGTGTGACTTATTTGTTACAAGTTGCAGGTTTTTGTAGGGTTTGTAGTTTTCCACTGTACTCTGCTCCTCAGTCTCAATAGATAGATAGATAGATAGATAGATAGATAGATAGATAGATAGATAGATAGATAGATAGATAGATAGATAGATAGATAGATAGATAGATAGATAGATGTGGTGTCATAACCTCTAATTGTGTGTTTGTGTGTGTAGGAACTACCATGTGTTCTACTACCTGTTGGCTGGAGCCAGTGAAGAGGAGAGGAAGACCTTCCACCTGCTTCAACCTGAGGAATACCACTACCTCAACCAGGTCCGCAAGCCTGCACACACACACACACACACACACACACACACACACACACACACACACACACACACACACACACACACACACACACACACACACACACACACACACACACAAAACTGTGTATTTAGTGCATATACATTGTGAAATAACTGCATATATCTTTATGGTCTGTTGTGTTGTGTTGTGTGATGAAAATGATGAAAATGGATTTGATTGTCTCAGTATCAATGTACAACTTTATAACAAGTTACAAGTCCAAGTACAGTAACTGCTGATCAGTGTGGTGGGGTTTTTACTGTCAGTCATTTTTAAAGAGCTCATTATATGATAATGTGATTATCACTTTCACCACGGTGGTTTGACATTATTATGAAAATCTAATCAAATCAAATGAATCAAATTGCTTGTGGTTTAAATAATCACTTGTCACTATCAGCACAGTATTTACCAGACAAATCAAAATACTTTATGATCTTACAATCTACAAAACAACAATCTTAGACAGACTTAACAACATGTATTTGCAGTGTCACACACAATGCTCTGATTGACCTGTGCATGCAGTGGACCTACTGATGGTGGACATACTTACTGTATATAGGGTCATTGGCATCAGCTTACAAACTGTTTTATAAAATAAGTTCTTCATTTATTCTGAAAGAATATCTAGCCCCACTGATGTGTATACGTCACCAATAAATAATCAATAAATAACCCTATTTATGTTTGGTCTAAAATACATGAAGCTTAAAGGGATAGTTCACCCAAAATTCAAATTTCACTCATTATCTACTCACCCTCATGTCAACTAAGAGCTGTGAGAATTTTCAGAGTCCTCCGTTCCTTCTCTGAGTTACAGGGGGGGGGGGTCCGCGCAGCAGTATTTGTCCATATAATGGTTGTGAATGGATACCACTTTTCTTCGTCCAAAAAGACACAGCAAAAAACATCCAAATACCTCCATACTGCTCATCTGTAATGTCCCTCTTGTATTGAAGCCCTGACATGAGAAATTGTTCCACAGAGCAGTGAACTGAGACACTGGGAGCTTCCGCTACAAACAAGCTTAAAATATAGACTTATTTAATTTTTTTCTGAACAATTTCTCATGTCGGGGCTTCAATACAAGAGGGACATTACAGACGAGCAGTATGGAGGTATTTGGATGTTTTTTGGTGTGTCTTTTTGGACGAAGAAAGTTGGTATCCATTGACAACCATTATGGACAAATACTGCTGCGCGGACCCCCCCGTAACTCAGAGAAGGAACGGAGGACTCTGAAAATTCTCACAGCTCTTAGTTGACATGAGGGTGAGTAGATAATGAGTGAACTATCCCTTTAACATTCAACATGGTGGAAAGTACACAGATGTTAAAATTGCTTGATGATTTTAACGCTGATGATCTGTGTGTCATTAGTCAGCAGTGATGGTGATAAAGCAGCGTCACAGCCTGAATTAAAAGCTGCTCGATGTCTAGTTGGACAGGAAAGATGATGATGTGACCGATACACAGCAGCATTAATAGGGTTAGGGTTATAAACACAGGTCACAGGAAACACCGTGAGGCTCAGGAGGCATTAGGACTATGTTCCATCTTACATTTAAGAGGATGTGTTGTTGATTAAAAACAAAGAGGATGATGCACCTTGTAGAGAGATAGATGGAGACAGTTTCTCCCTCCACTCCTGTTCAGTCTGTCGGGTCTTCTTCACATATTTATCACAACTGGAACAGTTGATTGCATCAGCCCCAGATATTCCAGCCCTTCATCTGTGTGTGCCTCATGTGTGTGTGTGTGGCTGAGTGTGTTTATGTGCTTGTTGTGTACATGCCAAAAGCCCCCACATGTGCATCTTCTGCAGTTGGCAGCAGATTTTTTTTTTTTATTTTTTTAAAGAAACTTTATTAAGACATCATGGTGCAATACAATTCAATACACCAACAGAACATCGCCAGGGGGTTTCAATACAGACAATGCAGAGACAAGCTTTCATACAAAAACATTATATAGTGTACATAAATTCAAAGTCTTTATAGCTTTCATGTTGATGGATTTTTTAATAGACTTAATGTATTGTTTGGCTTCATTTTCAAAAATAAGAAAAAGTGGATTTTGATTAGTGTAACGACATTTATGAATGTGCCATTTGGCTAATTGTATAATAAGATTGATGATATAGTATTGTTTTTCTTTAGAAGATGGATTGTCAGTGAAGCCAAACAATACATGTTCAAAGCACAGGGAAAAAAAGAGGTTCAATCGAAAAACAACAAATCAGGTTACAAATATCTTCCCATAATTTAGTTGAGAAGGGCAAGACCAAAATAAATGAAAAACATCTTCAGGGTGTCCTACACAGAAAAGAGCAGTTTAAATCTATATCTTTTTTAAATCGTTGTAAAAAAACTTTGATGGGTAAACTCTGTGGATTATTTAAAAGATACTTCTTTTACCTTATTATTAACTATTATATCTAGCAGGTAAATTCCAGATTTTTTTCCAATTAAGGTTATTAACAAAGTTATTCCAATAAGCTATTACATATGGAGTTGATACGACTTCTTTCTGAAATAAAGAGCGTATATTACGGTTACTATTGCGTGTCGAGGAGAAACAAATTTGGCCTATATCTAATTTGGTTGGATCAAAGGGCAAGAGCGTTGGGTTTTGTACTAATGTACTTTCTAAATAACATAATTGCTCCAGAAGGGATTGCATTTATGACAATATTAAATTCACTAATAGGAACAGGGATTCTATATTTTAGGATAAATTCTTGATATGAAAATAATGATCCGCTTGAGTTAAACAAAACTGATGAAACCAAAAGTATGTTGTGCATAAACCAATGGGGGTAAAATAAGGATTTGTTTTCTATATATAATGTCTCTATTATTCCATATGTAGTATCTATGTGGGGGAAAAATTATGTTTATAGATTAATGACCAGGAGAGAAGCATCTGTTTTGGTGGAAGTTGGATAGTTTTAAGGGGATTTTTACAATATTGTAATTACAAAATTAAAAGGAAATTTAAGCCTCCTAATTTAGAGAAAATAAAGTTTGGTATGAAGTTCCAAATTGAAGAGGGTTTCTTGAGGAATTGTTTTAGCCAATTAATTTTAAATGTATTATTCAAAGTGTGAAAATCTAAGACGTTAAGACCGCCCTTATCATATGAATTCATTATTACTGATTTCTTTATGTAATGGTTTTTGTTTCGCCATACAAAGTTAAATAACATCTTGTCAATGTTTTTTGAGATCTTTTTATTAACATCAAGAGATAAAGCAGCATATGTAAGACGGGATAATCCCTCAGCTTTGGTCAGCAAAATTCTGCCTCTCAATGACAAATCTCTCTGCAGCCATTGATTTAATTTTTTCTGGGTTTTATCAATAATTAAATTAAAATTTTTGATCGCATCTGGCTTCCTTATCCTTAGTAATGACAATACCTAAGTAAGTAATAGAGTCTTTTACAGGTATATTACTTATGGAAGGGATATTACAGGATTTAAGAGCAAGCAATTCACATTTCTTTACATTCAAGCAAAGTCGGACGCAATAGAGAAAGTACTTATCAAATCAATGGCTAAAGGTATCTGAGAGCTATCTTTTAAGAATAAGGTTGTATCATCAGCCAGTTGGCTGATGATAACTTCGTTGCCCGCCATAGAGATACCTTTTAATGGACTAAGCTTTAATGGCGTCGGTGAGTAACTGCGTACATAGGAGAAAAAGGTAAGGGATATAGGGCATCCCTGCCTGACCCCGCGTTTGAGGAAGAAACGGGGAGAAGTTCCAGCATGCAATTTGATTGAGCAGTTTCCATTTGTATACATTGTTTTAATGGCACTGCTAAAGTACGAACCAAAACCAAATTTTTTTAGGGCATGAAATATAAAATTTATGTTCGATTGTATCGAAAGCCTTGTAGAAATCTAAAAAAAGAATGAAACTTTCATCAAGGCATAAGTCTGAATAATCAATTAAATCAAGCACTAATCTGACATTGTTAGAAATATGTCTATTTCTCATGAAGCCGGATTGAGTTTCATCAATTATACAGTCTAAAAACAAATTTAATTCTTTTAGCAAAAATCAACGGGGTTAATTTATAGTTCATTATTTAGCAAAAATCAGATGTGTCTTTATTTAGAAACAGATTGGACCAATTTGTCAATAAAAGTTTCTTTCTTTGTTTTGGTTTTGTATAGATAAGGCTTGGTTAAGGTAGGAGGAAGCGATTCATTTCTTATACATTTCTGAGACAAGACCTAAGAGGAAAGGTGCAAGCTGTTTAGAAAAGGCTTTTATAAAATTCAGAAGTAATACCATCTGTGCCTGGAGATTTATTAAGTTTGAGGTGTTCAATGGCCAATAAAACTTCCTGTAGTGTTAGTGGTTTGTCACAAGATTCCTATTAAGTCAATCTATCAATAGATTTTGTTTCTGTATGAGACCCTAAAAATTTGACAGGTAGATTCTTCACAGTATTTGGATTTCATATAATTTGGTATAAAAATCTGAGCAATATTTAGCTATTTTACGGGGGTCATCTATAATGTCTCCATCAATATTTAATTTTTTGTATAGTGTTATTTTTAGCATAAAATTTTTCAAGTCTGAAAATGTAAGCAGTATTCTGCTCCCTTCCTCTAGCCACCTTCTTCTACTTCTCACACAAAGGCCCCTTCAGCTTTCAATTTATAAATGTCATCCAATTTGTTTTGTAAACTAATTAAACGTTGAGAATCATTTTCAGTTAGATTTACATTAATTTTTTGCGTTATTGATGTAATTTCTGAGATTAGAGTTTCTTCTTCAGCTTTTTTGGCCTTAGCAATCGAACTTCCATATGTTCTCAAGAATTTTGATAATTCGAATTTTAAAAGTTCCCAATTACTACAAAATTATTTTCTAATAAAGATTTTTTGCCAAAAGCGTTCAATTAATTGATTGGACAGTTTTAGACACAGTGTCATGTTTTAGAATAGAGCTGTTCAGTTTCCAATATGAACTTCTATGGTGAATATTAGGATTAAGAGAGATTTGTATTGAAATTGCTTTGTGGTCTGTTAAAGGAGTAGTGAGGATATTGACATTGATAATATTACTATCAAAACAGTTCGAAATCAACCAAAAGTCTATGCGGATAAGCTAGAACATGTTTTTATTGCTCCAAGTATATGAACCTCACACCAGGATTTTTTTTCTCTCCATATATCAATTAAATTGAATTTATGCATAAATTGTATTAAATTGGAGGCCATATAATAATTGGATCGCGGAGGCCACCTATCTTGAAGACCATCCAGAGCAATGTTAAAGTCCCCCCCCCATCACTATCATTCCGTTTGGATATTTAGAAAGCCAATGTAAGAGGCGAGATTCTAACACATCAAGCAATATATCGTTTTCACCCTTCGAATTGTACCCATACAAGTTAACTAGCAAAATTACAGTATCATTGATATTAATAATCAAAATAAAGAAATGTCCTTTAGGATCACCTCTGAGTGTAAAATGTCCCCGTTAAAGGAGTTCTTCAAAATAGCAGCGCCTGCTGATCTTTCTGAGCCATGTGATACCAAATATCATTACCCCACTGTGCTTTCCATAATTGTGCATCATTCTTAACTGAATGCGTCTCTTGAAAAAAAGAAAAATCAGTTTTTTGCTGTTTTGCAAATAGAAATAAAGCTTTTCGTTTGATATTCTGTCTTAGCCCCCTGGCGTTAAGAGAAAAAAAACAGAAAAAGACAATGTAACAAAAAGTACTAGAACAAGTACTATAAAAGGTAAAGGTCTTAAGTACTGGGAAAATATAGGGAACAGTCTCTATCCCTTAATAAAATAGAACAGGAATACTGTATAATCCAGTGTTAAACAATCTCCATATGAGGTAGATAATATCAGTAGTAAGAGGCTTCATTTTTCCAGTTTTTAAATGATAGAAAAAGGTAAATGTTAAGGGGGAAAAACTGAAAAGAAAAAAAAAAACCTTTCAATTACAAAAAGCACGTTTTACATTCCTAATTTCTTTCCTTGTCCCCCATCATTGTAATAATAAGCCATTGTCTGTCATATTGTCTTGAATTTAGAGATAGATCTTCAGCATCCCCTAGCAGATTTCTTGGTGGAACACACGAACAGTCACAAGTTTAAGCAATAATGCAATAGGGTGATGATCACACAAAAAATAATAAACAACTTGGAGAGCATCGTGAACAGTCTTGTGTGTGAGATGTAAGAGTAGGGGATGATGTATGCTTGTTTTGTTCCGTTTTTTTTTTTTTTTTTTTTTAAGTGTGGGGAGCCGCACCAGTGGGAGAAGTGGTCATCTGGGTTCGATCAAGTTGTTCTGGATGTACCTCTTTTCCATCAATGATGACACGGGTAACCTGCAATATGAGCCTTCTTTCCTTCTTTCTTTGCAGCTTCAATCATGGGCCACAACTTGTTTCGCAATGCTTTGTCATCAGCAGTTAAATCTTCAGCGAACCTCAGCTTATTGTTTTTGAGGTATTCACTTTTTGCTGTTCTCCACAGAAGGTCTCTTGTAGATATATTTGTGAAGCGGATGATGGTGGTCCTGGGTCTGTTTGGCATCCCTTGGTGTTTCCCTAGGCGTGGGACAATGTCAATATCATCTGCAATTTTTTGCTGAGAGCCAGGTATCACAGCACAGCAGATGTTGATAACCTTGGTCTTGATATCCTCCGGATTGTCTTCAGGGATACCATGGAGTCTGAGGTTCCATCTCCGACCATATCTTTCAGCCTCGTTGACCTTGAGTTGCAGGTCTGCTATTTGCTGTTCATGGCTTTCATTGGCAGTTTTGACTTTTTTCATATCAGTCTTTAGTGACTCAACTTCTGCAAAGGCGAAATCAACTGACTTTTTCAGGGCATCAATACTCACTGCGTTCCTGGTGATCATGCCTTCCAAGTTATCTGCACGCACATTAATTGCTGCGACAATGTTCACCTGCAAGTCTGCTAGAGACATCTCAGCCTTTTGTTTTTTTTCTTTTGGCTTAACTGGTGTGTCAGGGGCAGATACAGGCAAAGGAATGAGGTCAGCGTCTTGGTTGCAAGCGTGAGTTTCAGAATGTCATAGTCGTGGTCCACGTTGGCTGAGGTCAGCAGTAAAAAGCCGAAGAGCTTGCTGGTGTCTTGTGAATATTTAATGGTACTCCGAAAACCATACCTTCGTTGTGGACTGGAGGTTCTTTGTCTTTGCGTTTCTTTCCTTGTTCGTTTTGCGTCATGTTGACGGAGGTAACGTTAGCTCCACACACAGTAGCAATGTAGCTTCTTTTCTTTTTAGCTTAGCAGAGTTTGTGTGTTCCGGTCGGCAAAAAGGGGAATTAACTTCTTATTAGCTGAAAGACGAGTATTAGAAAAGCTGGGAGATTGTTTACACGCTGTCCGTAGCTGTCTAGAGCGTCATTCTAAGAGTTGCAGGATAAAGGCAAGGGATAGAGGTCCGAAAAACTGCTCAGCCATTGAAACATGCGTCTGCCACGGTCGCCATCTTGCGCCACCCTCAGTTGGCAGCAGATGTGTGGAGGATTCAACCCCCCCACCCACCCCCACCCCTCTCGTATGGAAGCTCACTGGGGAGGCAACAAAAAAAACATGTTCTTTTGTTCATCTCTTCTGGCTTCCCCCAAAAAAGTAACATTTTTTTTATTTTTATTTCTCCGTCCTTCCTTTAATCCCCACGACAACAAAGCCCCGCCTCTTCCTCCTCCTCCTCCTCCTCCTCCTCCTCCGCCGCTGGCTGGCTGGCTGTTACTATGCAGCTCTGTTTCCATGGCAACAGCAGGAATCAGGAGTTAATCTGGCGCTGGCTTTCTCTCGTGCAGAGGGCGCCGATGGTCGTGTGCGTTTGTGTCAGTGTGTGTGTGTGTTGCTGACACACACACACACACACACACACTGACACACATACACATGCTCCTCACACAAACAGTGTCACAAAAGAGCAGAAACGATTATCCATATTTATCTGTGTGTCTGTTCCTCAGCCATGGACCCTCACCTGAGCACTGACTCGAGTGTGTAACGTGAGTGTGTAATCAGGAGTGTGTTAAAGACAACACAAAAACAGTTTGACAGTGTGAGTGTGTTGTGTGTGTGGTGATCCTACCGCTCCACTCAGCTTTGTTGTGTCTTCTCATCCTCATCATTCTTTTAATGTCATTTTGAACCACAGCAGCCAGTCAATTAGTTTTTTCTTTGGGGGGGGGGGGCTTTAATTGGGGGGAATCAAACAGGGGCCGCTGCAGTGAGAACTATAGCCTCTCTACTGCGGTATTCGACGCCCCACATGCTCATTAGGACGAGGATTATTAGGACTAATCTGTTAATGCTAATGATGCATTTGACACGTTTACATGTTCCTTTATAATCTGTTTCATGAATAAACCTTGTTTACATGATTCTGTCAATTATCTTTAAAGGGATAGTTCAACATTTTGGCAAATTTTCCTATTGCCATAACCCCTTTAGTCATAAGGGTTGGTGAATTAGCTTTAATTATCGGTGCAAGCTGTTTTTAGATCAGTGGGGCAGAGACGCAAGCTGCTCAGCTAACGTAACGGTGGGCAAAGGTACTTTCGTTATTCCCTCATCAAACTCATCAAATACACAATCCAACAACTCTAAAACACTCTTGTGGACAAGTTGTGACCTGCACATTCACCACACTATGAGATAATCATGTAACATTACAAGACAGAGTTGTTTTAGAGGCAGTTTGCTTCATGTGATGTAATGTTACATTTATACAATATTATCTCATAGCGTGGTGAATGTGCAGGTCACAACTTGTCCACGAGAGTGTTTTAGAGTTGTTGGATTGTGTATTTAGTTTGATGAGGGAAAGGCGAAATTACCATTCGCCTCCATTGCGTTAGCTGAGCAGCTCATGTCTCTGCCCTGTGGATCTCAAAACAACATACACCGACAATTAAAGGTAATTCAATTACTGCTATGAGTATAGGGATTATGGCAATAGGCAAAATTGCCAAAATGTTGAACTATTGCTTTAAGTATTTTTGGGGGCTTTATGCCTTTAATTGTAGAGATAGACAGGAAATGGGGAGGCAGAGAGAGGGGGGATGACATGCAGCATCTTCAGGTCTTGGTTTGTTTTCAAAACCTCTGGTGGTGGTGACGGTAATTCACCCGTCGAACGTTGTTTGACAACCATTAAACAAAGAAAAAGGTTTGTTTACATCACCATGACGTCCCAGTGGCTCAGAGCGGAGCTACAAGGAGCTGCTCATCCTGGACTCTACTCTCTCCTTCCAGTCACACAGCAAGAATATCACAGAATACAGTTTAAGACCGCCTTCTTCCACCTCAAACACATCACCAGACTCCGCCCCTCACCCTCACACTCATCCACACCAGATTACTACAGCAGGCTCCTGTTCTGGTGCCGTACAAAGCCCTGGACGGGCTCCAGCACTCACACACACACCAAGCACATCACCCCCCCCTCATCCCCCTCCATTGGCTCCGGTACCTGTCCGACCTTCTCCACCAACACACTTCATCCCGGACCCTGCTGCTGTCCTCTGATACCGGTCTGCTCTCCACCCCCCGTTCCAGACTAGCGACCCCTCACTGACAGAGACTGTGTCCGAAATCACTCACTCATTCCCTCCTCCCTACTCACTATATAGTGAATTATATAGTGGACTATATAGTGAACTCACTGGTCAAATGAAAAACACTTTCGGACACTACTCCGCCGCACAATCAATTACGTATTACGTTGGGTAATTAAAACGTTCCGACCGCGGTAACGGCAATCCGTGACCGCAATGCATGATGGGATATCTTGCTCCGGTTAGTGACCATCGGATGTTCACTACATTTCACGGTGAATTGTGGGATAGATTCAGTCACTATATAGTGAACATTAATAATGACTAAACATTCAGACACCACTACAAAATGGCCTGGTCACTATATAGAGAGTAGGGGGGATTTCGGACACAGCCAGAGCCTTCTGTGTGGGGACCAGTGTTGGGCACGTTACTTTGAAAAAATAATTTGTTATAGTTACTTTCCCCAAAAAAGTAACTGAGTTAGTAACAGAGTTCCTAAATGGAAAGGAAAGTAACTACTGCGTTACTTCTTTATAAAATGCTCAAATATGTCAAATTCCTTGGACTTCCCTCCCTAACCCCCGTTTATCTAACTACTGCACCAACAAACTCAGTATTCCTCCACACAGGCAGGCTGTGAGACGCGCTGTATCACTCCGCCTATCAGCTGTTTAGATCAGCGGCGTGTGGAAGAGGCGGAGTGATACAGAGCATCGCGTAGCCTGCTTGTGTGGAGGGATACTGAGGTTGGTTGCGTTGGTTAGTTCCAGATAAACAGCTTTTTCTGACCAGTTGATGGACTGAAAAAAAATGTGTCGATAACGTCCCACACTTAAATGGTGTATTATTTTCTGATGGGACTTCTTGAGTGAAGTAACAGCGTGACGGCACATTTTATTGTCATAACGGCGTTGTACTGTAACAGAGGAAACAGTAACTTTTTTGATTTCTCGTTACTGAAAAAAGTAGCGCCTTCATTTTAAACGCTGTTATTCCCATCACTGGTGGGGACCCCCACTCTTTCTGCATGGCTTTTTCAGCCCCGGTCGGTTTGATGGCACCTGTAGTTTCCACGGTTACAGCAACAGCAAACATTTGTTAAGCAGCTTTGTCAGAAGAACAACCGCTACATCTTTTTACATTGACACCAAACAACCTTTTTCTAATTATAAAGAGGAAGCTGGTTAAAAATGAGAGCGTCAGCTGCTGCTGAAATGAGATTTTTACAGAACTAATACAAAAGGAGCTTCTTCTGTAGCGTAGGAAGGAACCAGACGCTGATGAAGATGGCGTGGTGTCTGAGCTCATCATGGATTGAGTTATTGCAGCTCTGAAGATGTGTGTGTCTGTTTGTGTGCGTGTGTGTGTGTGTGAGGATTGCTAAGGTTTTCCTCCCATATTAACAGCATGTGTTTGTGTAATCTCTCTCAGTCTCTTCAAAGTGTGCGTATTGCTGTGTGTGTAACCGATGCCTCTTTAACCCCCGCTCTGCCTTGCTTCCAGATGACAAAGAAATCGCACAAACTCCACTGGGACAATTACTATGAGAGCGAGCTGGTCAGTATCACGTGGACGACAAAAGCTGTTTGTTGTGCGTCTGTGCTCATGGGTGTGTCGTGGTCCTCGGTGGTGGTTCGGTGCCCGGTCTTGGCCTTGTTCTGTCTCTGCTGTCCACACACATCTGCTTCCACTGAACTGGACTAGAGATGGCGGCGACCCGGCCTGACCTCAGCTGCTCTGCTCTATGAAACACTGCCTCCTTATAGCGTTTAAAGGGATTCCTTCATGTCATGGTTTTACTGTATTTAGTGTTTTTACTTCCCAGTTTCTCTCTAGAACAAAGACACCAGCTCATTACTAAAGGTTATTTACTATATGTTTTGAAAATGAATCAGAGACTGGAGCTCTTACACTCCTCCTTTCTCTTTGAAACCAAGACACATTACAACACTGCAGTACACACTGATAAGCCAGATAACAACATAAAGGAATTCCTTTAAACTGGATTTTGGCTGCTGGGAAATGGGTGATGCTTTCAAATCTGGGAACCACCATCTTTAAAGGGAAGGTTCAGGATTTCACCTTTACTTCACGTCAAGTCAACTTTGTGTCTACAGCACATTTATACAAAGCTTAGGCTGCCCACTGTCCAGTGCAAAGGGCATTAGAGTAAGTACAAGTTAAAGGGATAGTTCAGATTTTTTGAAGTGGGGTTGTATGAGCTTCAAATGCCCATTAAGGACACTAGATGCAGTAGAAAGGTCTCTGCTCCCCCCACTGAGAAACACTGGTGCATCGTGCTGCACCGAGACACTGCATCCTGTTGTCAATAAGGGACCATTAATCAGTGTATTTTCACCACCTACGAGAAGTCTCAAAATAATACACCAATTCAAGAGTTCGATCTAAAGTAAAGATTTACAACGCATCAGCGGGTCGGAAAAAAGTTTGTTTATCTAGAACTACCCAACTCACTCAGTACTCCTCAGTACTCCTCCACACAGGCAGGCTCCGCGACGTGCTGTATCACTCCGCCTATCAGCTGTTTGGATCAGCGGTGTGTGGAAGAGGAGGAGTGATACAGCATGTCGCAGAAATCATACTCTTGAACTGGTGTATTATTTTGAGATGGGACTTCTCGTATGCGGCGAAAATACACTGATTAATGGTCCCTCATTGACAACAGTGTACTGCCTGTGTCTCGGTGCAGCGCGATGCACCAGTGTTTCTCAGTGGGGGAGAGCAGAGACCTTTCTTTTTTTAAAGTATATTTTTTGGGCTTTTAATGCCTTTAATTGACAGCACAGTGGAGAGAGAGACAGGAAATGGGAAGTAGAGAAGGGGGGAATGACATGCAGGAAAGGGCTGCCCGATGCGGGATTCGAACTGGGGCCGCCTGCAGTGAGGACTATAGCCTCAACATGGAGCGGTAGCTCTACCAAGTGAGCTAAACGCCGTCCCAGAGCAGAGACCTTTCTACTGCATCTGGTGTACTTAATGGGCATTTTTAGCTCCACTTCAAAAAAGCTGAACTATCCCTTTAAACAAATGTGTAGAATAAGTCAAAGAAAACATTACTTGATATTTATTATGTAAAGCATAGTAACCATAGTGCAGAGGACAAACAGGTATGCTGTTAAATTTAAGGTCAGAGGAGGAGGAGGAGGGAGCAGGAAATGTTATCATTTCTGTGGATTATGACAAATAAGAAGAAGTTTGTGATGTGGAGCCGAAGAGAGATCGTTTCTATTTGAAAACACTGTTGAGCCGTGTGGACGGAGGCTCAGTAGGAGAGAGCGTTAGACTGCTTATAAAAATAAAATATCTCAGGAAAAATCTTTTTAAAAAAGGAAACAAGGAAACCAATAGTACGTAATTAATAGTAAGTTCTAGTTTTAAAGAAAGCAAAATAATTTCCTGCGCTGTGTTTATTCAGTGAGAACATTTCACTTGTGCTCAACAAGCCTCACATCCTGCAACTTCCCTCTGAGTGTGTGGTCTATTGTGTGTGTGCAAGTGTGTGTGTGTGTTTGCTGTCTCACTGGTCCTCCTTTGTGCTTGCCTCCTGTCTTGCCAGCCTTCACCTGCAGTGAGTAATGTTTGGTCAGTGGGATTTGTTGTGTGTGGTTAAGAGATTCAGAACGTCCTAATGGGGGATTATGTTACTTTGACTTTGCAGATGAACTAACACTTGACACTAGAGTGGGTCAGAGTAAATACAGCTCATCTGTTACACTCACTGTATTCCCCTCTTGACTTCGTCTCTTTGTCTTTTACTGTTTTCAAACGGGTCTTTAATTCAGGACAGGTTTTCTGAGGACATTTTGCTTAAGTCAAATTCATCTAGTTACAGAAAAAATATCCCACAAAAATCTTTTCAGTAATAAAAACTGACCTCTTGTCGGATCAAACAATGTGGTTTTTTGAAAAGCTGGAACCAATTTGGATTCAGAAGAGCAGAATTGGCAAATTAAGAATCTGGGAGAAGATAGTAGTAAACCATAGCTTTCAGCAGTAACTCCGGCCCTGTCAGTCACACGCTGCATCTTGTTTGTGTAACTCATACATTAATAGAAATCTAGCAAAGATTATCTGTTTCCCAAATTATGTTGTGAAACTAAGTGAGTTTGAGGATGACTGACTTTACCTGCCTCCAAGATGGATGGAGAAAAGGAAAAGGGAAGGTGAAAACTCCAGCTACAGCTATAAGAATATAAATCATATTTTTATTATGTGGGATGATCCTGACGAAGGCCACAAGTCAAAACGTGGTGGTCTGTCATTAATACTGACAGTGTGGTTGCCAGGTTTGATACTGTGGAGCCAAAACCTAAAATTGGAAACACGTGCTACAACTGAAACCGCTGCATAAATAGACGCATAGTTCTGCGAACTGTGATCTCTGGTGTAAATGAGAAGTGCAGTAGGTGTATTGAAGCACGTTGGGTAGGAGCAGGCCTGCTGCTTCCTCAGTCACCAGGCTCAACTAGACCAGGGCCTGCCTTGATTCCTCCGTACTTGACTGTTTTCTATGCCACCAGCTTTAATTTGAATTTGCGATTAATAAATGACATATTTTTTCATGTTGAATTGGTTATTTTATCCTCTACTGTATTTCAGTCGTTCCTAACATATTTTTGTCACATCACATGAGCTCATAGATTAAAGGTCCAGTGTGTAATAATTTGCAAGGTTTATTGGCAAAATCTGAAAATACTCATAGATTAAAGAAGAAAAAAATAGAAGAAAAAAGAAAGATTAAAGGTCCAGTGTGTAATAAAGGTTTATTGGCAAAATCTGAATTAATATAGTTGTGTAAGTGTATAATTGCTATAAAATAAAAGTAGCCTTATTATATATACATATACCAAGGGTGTTGCTTTAGAGAGTGTGGCCATCTTGCACCACCATGGGAGGGGTGAGTGTGAGCTAACGAGTGAGCGCTGCAAACTAGAAACTGAACGCTACGTGTAGATATCACGGTTCATTTTACACACTGGACCTTTAATACAGCTTATGTACTGCATGTGTCTACTTCTTGGCATAGCAAACTTTCCAGCTCACCTTTACAAATGAAGCAGTGCAGTCCTCCTTCCTAAATGCTGAACTGTTTCTTTAGTTCTTGTGAACACTTGGAGCTCCTCACATTTCTGTCTTCCACAACCGCCCTCTTACTGACACACTCTCTCTCTCTCTCTCTCTCTCTCTCGGGTCAGTCAATGACCTCATCGGTCTGTGACCTCCACTGTGCAAGGAGATGATGTCACCCCCTCCAGACACACACACACAGAAACTCAGCGGCCCTTGACAGCTGTCTGAACATCTGACCGACTCTTTCGGCCTATTTAACCTCTGACCTCCACCATTGGTCAATGTGGGTGGGGGGGTGGGGGGGCACACACACACACAAACACAAACACACACACTGCAGTGAATACTGACACTCAGCTCTTTGAGCAGTGACTGAAGTGTATACAACTTCCAGATGCAACGTCTGGAGCTGAAAATAGAAAACAAAAACAAAAACAAGTATGAGTCTGAAGATCCCAAAGACCAAACATTGTGTGGTGTGCAGTCAGGTGTGTGGTGCTGTGGCTCGCTGGCTGTGGGCTTGCATTTTGATTTTGTTGTTGTTGGGGTGTCTTTGGTTTCTGGTTGTGTTGAATGTCTGGTGATGGAGTGGCATGCTGGTGTTTGATCAGGTTTTTATAGTCATGGGTAAGTAACAGCAAAGTGCACGTAACTTCTAAGCAGATCCATGAGGGATCTGTTAAAGGCTCCATGTGCAGAGCTTCAGGAGTGAGTCTGCACCAGGAGTGTTGCAACTGGCATACAATTACAATTTCAAATTCTGATGTGAGGGGAACAGATTGTATCTTAATCATCCCTTTACTGCACTTTTTTTTCTTTCTTAATACCAATAGCTAAGGTTTTGGTTTCTGACCAAAGTATTCCCTCGCAAATGATCTCTTTATTTTCTCAACTTCCTTCAACATATCACATTGTGCCGCTTGGCGCTGAGGTCGAACATACCCGACAATTTGAAAACCGGCTTTTCCCGGGTTCTCGCCGTAGCTCACCAAGCCTCAAAACCTCCTTTGTTGCAATTGGAGAAGTTTTCTGGAGAAATCACCGCCTCTCGCTGGCTCCGCGGCTCCTGGCGAGTTGTGAGCCAAAGAGGAAAACAATGGAGCAGCAGAGGAGGAGTGGTGGATGTTCAAGTGTAGAACAGGCAGACCCAGTGTGGATTATGGGTTCCTGTGTCTTCTCTAGCCGGCCGCTCTCTCTGGTATGTGCTAATTACAGCCTGAAGAGAAGCTCGCTGCCGGAGCAGAGACATGCTGACCCGACCAGAGGGCTCCAAGAGACGCGCACACACACACACACACACACACACACATAGAATCAACGTATCCACACACATCCTCTCTCTCTAACCCCTTATTTAACACCAGTGCTCACTCATTTAGTATCTCCGTCACACCACAGCAACACTCATTCATTCATAAGCTCACAACAGACCGGTGTATGATTCGGGCGTCTCACAGGAATGCTCTCCTGTGTCGGCTCAGCAGGGTTTCCCTCAGAGAGAGTGAACCGAGGTGATTCACATCTGTGTAACTGGAATAACCCCCAGAAAATGATCTGTTTTTAGTGGCATGCTGCTTTAATTAATTACTTCAAAGTGAATTGACTGGATTGATTAATGGTTGTCATCTGCCGAGCTGACTCAGATGATCATGTCTTGTCTCCTGTGATCAATTTAGTTTCTACACGGTGGCCTGAACGGTGATGTAACCAATTAGATACGTGACCTCTGCTGTGAGACGTACGTACATGTAGCTGCCTGAAGTTTAACCCATGACTTGACTTGACTTTTCCCCATTTGGATAAAATCCATGGAAACATGCAACGCGACTCACATCTCAATAAACAGCTCGTAGACCTTTTTACAAAGATGTTCCACCCTCGTGTTTCACCTTCTTCTTGGATGAGAGGTGAAACTCAAGTTCAGCTGAATCCAAGGAAACAGTGCAGATAATCCGCCAGTCACACTGCGCAGAAAGGAAAGGTGTAGAGCTGTTTCAGAAGAATTACCAAGAGTTTTCAAATGGTCTGAAAAGAAAGAATAAATCTTAAAAACAGAAAATTAAAATTGCATTAAATCTGGTGAAAGGTACACAGAGACTTGTTAAAGGGATAGTTCAACATTTTGGCGATTTGGCCCATTGCCATAATCGCTATAGTCATAGCAGTAGGTTCCTTACCTTTATTTGTTGGTGCAAACTATTTTTAGAACGGCGGAGCAGAGCCGTGAGCTGCTCAGAGCTACGCTACGGAGGCTAATGGGATTTCTTGGTTTCCCTCATCAAATACACAATCCAACAACTCCAAAATGCTCTGGTGGACAAGTTGTGACCTGCACATTCACCACACTATGAGATAATAACACAACGTTACCAGACAGAGTTGTTTTCGAGGTCAATTCAGAGTCTGCTTGCTGAAAAACTGTCCCTGAAGGCAACGCGCATCAGCGGTTTTACATGAATTTACCTCTAAAACAACAACAACTCTATCGTTCCGTTATTATCTCATAGCGTGGTGAATGTGCAGCTCACAACTTGTCCACCAGAGCGTTGTGGAGTTGTTGGATTGTGTATTTGATGAGTTTGATGATGGAAACCAAGAAATCCCATTAGCCTCCGTAGCGTAGCTCTGAGCAGCTCGCGGCTCTGCTCCTCCGCCATTCTGAAAATAGCTCGCACTGACAATTAAAGGTAACAAACCTACTGCTATGACTATAGGGATTATGGCAATGGGCCAATTTGAATGTTGAACTATCCCTTTAGTTCCACTTTTCATATAGAGCAGCAGGTCTTGGCTGTTTATGATGTTATTTACAGAAACCCAACTGTTGCTGTCAAACTGCTCATTCATTGAACAATGTGTGTAACCCTGCTCAGTCAAACACAGATACACACTCCTGTAGCCTCTGCAGGACTCCAGCCGAGCCGTCACCAGCTGAACAACATCTTCCTCGATGCTGATCTCTCTCCCTCTCTCTCTCCCTCCCTCTCTCTCCTGGTGTCGTTGTTTCCACCCGACACCAGCAGGACTGCTTCACCGTGGAGGGAGAGGATCTGAAACACGACTTTGAGCGGCTGCAGCTCGCTATGGAGATGGTCGGCTTCCTGCCCGCCACAAGAAAACAGTAAGACGACCGACGTTCAACTGTTGTCATGTAGAAAACTGCAGAACCTCAGCACCACTCTCTCTCTCTCCGAGAGTCAGAAATGTCATAAATGGGCTAAATGTGCAGAAATCTATCTGATTACATTTCTGTGTAAGTGTATTACCAGCTCAGCAGAGATCAGAGGACTGGAGATGACTCTGTGATTGCTCCGACTCCTCATCTGATGTACTTGGATGGTTCCCAAAATTAAATATTTTGATAGAATCCAGCCCAAATATCACAATATATATGATAATAATTATATAATGATATTAATATATACTATATTTTATGTTTCAGGTATAAGTGATGCTGTCAGTAAACAGGGTTTTTTACATAGCTGTGGAATGAGGATCAACTTAGCAGCAAGGCCGACTGGGAAAAAATATATAAAAAATATCACATATAACAGGCAATATCATGACATTTGATATCCAATATCAGCCTGAGCCAACACACTGATACTTTGATAATATTAGATTTCTCAGAGACTCTTGCAGCTCAAACTTTAAAATTAAGTTTCTCTTTTTCTCACTGTCTAATTTCCAGATTGAAATCTTTACAGTGGAGTTTGTGGGGGTGTGCAGAGCCCATTGAGTTGACCTTTTGGGGGGTAAACATGTATCAGTCAGGAAGTGAAACTCTCAATTTCAATTCCATTTCAAGTTGTGTTACAGTCCAATTCTCCACAGCAAAGGACACTGTAGGTTTGGCCTGTTAATAAAGACACCATCCACCCTGTCTTTCTAATGATTGTAAATGCTGAGACAGCGTGACAGTCATTTTATGCAACACAATCTGAATGTATTAACAATACGTGTCTTTGTTCCTCGACAGGATTTTCTCCCTGCTGTCGGCGATCCTCCACCTGGGAAACATCCGCTACAAGAAGAAGACCTACAGGGACGATTCCATCGACATCTGCAACCCAGAGGGGCTGCCCATCGTCTCAGAGCTGCTGGAGGTGAGTGACACACACACACTAACTAACACATACACTAACACAGTGTGGAGCATTACAACATCTACGTGTTTTCTGGAATGGAGTGTAATGAAACCTATTTCATACAAACTAAACTTTATTTTAAATATAGTCTGGTTTTCATTTGAAAATGGTCACACAATACTTATTATGTAAGAGTTATAACACCACTTTAACAAGTCTGAGTCAGAAATACAGTAGGTTTTGTCTCACGGACTTTATGCTGACATAGAATACTCTAAATACTTGGAAGGATAATAAAAATGAAGAATGGGAACAGGGCTTCACCACAGGGCTTGTTTATTCTCCCTAGATAGATACTTTCTGTCTCCCTAAGTTCTTCCATTGCCCACCAGAGATACTTAAAACCCCCCTGGACTTGGTGAACCTTAAAAAGCAACTAGCATCCACTTAACTAAAGTTTTCTCTCTGCTGTCGTCTGTGAGTTTTCTCCCCGTATGAGGGTTTTACAGAAAGGCTTTTAGAGAAGAGGCTGAGGGCTCTCTGCATACGAGCACAGCTCGTGGTGACAGTGCAAGTTAAGAGGTGCTTCAGGTCCCAGAGAGCCGTCCAACCACCGCGTGCTTCCACAAAGTACTGTTTGTGTACAAGCTATTTTCAGAGCTCTGGTGCTGGCGTGCTGCTGCGTAGGCGAGCTTTCCCATCTGACAACTTGTTGTTCTCCAGCATCACCTGCATCGTTACATCACCATACAAATCCCAACAATGTGTTTCATGTAGAAAGAGAAGCTGTAATTCTGTTACAGGCTTTTGTTTCTTTGATTTTAGGTGAAACATTTTTGTAGTGCCGTGTTCTATTTTTTCAGTTTTCTGCCTCCTGCTTCACATCTTTCCACTCTGAACTGAATCTGAATCTGAGCACTTTGTCTCTGTTCATAGTTAGAATAAAATGACCGTTGGTTTTTAGCAGCAGTTGTTCCAGTCAAAATGTAGAAGTAAAACTCATCCCTATTCATCACCTACAGAATCGATGCATTGTAGATGACCTCATGTCAGTTTCATGTTCCTCTTTCAGCTATTTAAATATATTTTACCTTTGTATTTTACCAACCAAACTTCTGTTTTAACTAAACCGCACAAACAAAACCTGACAGGTAGTTCTCACAGTCAGTCAGTAAGGAAACAATGAGATCATTTACTCAAGTAAACCTCATTTAGTAGAAGTAGAAGTTCACATCCTGCATTTGTAATATGTATGTATATATATAATAGGGTTAAATTCCAGCAAAAAAAAAAAAAGTACTCAGAAGCAGAGGTTTAATATTATAAGTTTAACATGAGTACAGTAGGATCATCTACAAAATTTTGTAACTGTAAAATCTAAATCTTCGTCATGTGGCTGATAAATGTAGCCAAGTCAGCTCAAGTACAAAAAGTGCAAGTTCTGCAGAAGTGTTAAGTTAAATGTAGCTTTCTGAACTTAGATGTTTTTTTTTTGGTTTTGATCTTTACATAGATTGTCCTGATCAGAATCTAGTCAACAACTGAACTGTCCAACAGTATCCAGTCTGAAGCCACGGCGCAGGAACTTTTCAGCTCTGATCCTCTGATCTCAGCTGTTTGGTAACTGTTGTAAACAGGGTTGGGACCTGGTTTGAGAGAAAAAAAAAAACCCATTACAGATGAAAAGTTCCAAAGGCTCCACATGCCGTCTGTCTGAACTGATGATACTCACTCTCAGATTCTTACTTAACTACTTGTAACCTTGTTGAATCCACATGGCTGCTGCTTCACTGCTGACCAGGTTGCAGTCTGCCGAGGCCGACACCCGGCTGCATGGGGCTAACGTTAGTCAGGGTTTGCTTCTTTGCTACTTTTAATTTGGGAACAATCTTAAACCTCATGCTTCCTACATTATAAAAACCTACAGTAAGACTTAAGACAGGAAGTGTCTGTAACACGGCCTCTGGTCTGGGGGTTCACACTCTTTATTGTCCAAAAGAAAGACATGGAAAAACCTGCCTCGCTGTGTTCTCCAGTTTATGCTGTTGTGCTGAGTTTGGGTTCATTCTTGACACTAAGTGTAGACCACACACACACACACACACACACACACACACACACACACACACATACATCAGAGCTCAGTGTGAGGACGGCTCAAACATCCACATGCTGTTCTGATTTACCTCGGGACTGAGGGATGGTGTCACTTCCTCGTCCCCGTTACAAACTGCAGCGATTAGCCGGATGTGCTTGTTGAGTCGCTGACAAAACAATGTCCGAAGTGTGGCGGAGGCTCCTGTCAACAGCACAGCAGGGATGTTATGGCTGTGTAGACCCCCTACCCCCCTCCCTCCCTCCCTCCTTTAACATCCAGCCTGGTCTCTTTGACTCTGCAGAGGTCCAGAGTGGCAGTGACGTGAGCCCAGCCACATGCCGGCCACATGCTCTGGGGGGGTTTGGTGTTTTAAGTTCAAGTTTATTTGGACGTCTGTTAGTTGGTGCAGAGGCAGCAGCTCGTTCCCCCAAGAGACGTATAAAACATTCTTACAGGGAAGAAGAAGACAGAGAGGAAACCAAAACACAAGTAAACAGCGTTTTGAGGGAATTTTAATCTAAATTTGGAAATGTTTCTGAGGAACTTTGTGTTTGTAGGATGATAAGCCGATGGGAAAACAGTTATTTGATGTGTTGTGGAAGACATATGGTGGTTTTATTAGTTTCATGATGTGTATTGATAAAAAAAATAATATTTGGATAAAAACTTCACTCTTTTAAAGCAGAAGTAAGCAATCCGGTCATTTTGGCTAACCTTCTGTCTAGCAGTCCCCGCCCTCGTCCCTACGTCACCACATTCACGCGCATCCCTTGGCTGCACACACAGAGAGGACTGCCCCTTTATGCCGTTCTCTCTCCTCATTGGATAAAGGTTGTAGGATACAAGGAAAGTTTTCTCCTCGGCTCAGAGCAGAGTGACTGACAGACCCGTGTTTCAGACCAAACACTCTATAGAAGTGATTGCTGTCGGAAGATATAACTATTTAAGACTTATATTAACACAAACATTCACCTTACTTCTGCTTTAACTTGCTAAAAGTTTGTGTTTGTGGCTTTTAATTACTTTTACTTTTGAATTCTTGTGTTGGATGCCTGAGTTCCAGATGAAGACCAGACACACATGTCTTATAGATGATGTATGAGCCTGTTTATAGGCTCATTGCATAAATGAGAGTGGCTGAAACACAGCAGGGGCCTCATTTATCATTGTGGATACACGCTTTTTTACACGCTCTTTCCCCCATTTTGTGCGTACGCACTTTTCTCCGCCTAATTTGGGATCTATCAAACCAAAACCTGTCGGGAGTAAGAGCAAAAATTTACGACCAGTCCGACCATGGCGTACCGGCATTTACACGCTTTTTGAAGAACAAGAGGAATTGGCGACGCCGCTGCTGAGTCAGAGAACTGCAGTATGCGAGGGAGAGAGGAGCGCGGACAGTGTTTGAAGTAGTGGTGGTGATGATGACCCCCCCCACCACCCCCCCCCACCACCACCACCACCGCACACGTGTTGACGTCGGCACTTTACATGAAAAGCACAGCGACTCTGATTTTTCCCCTGTGCATTTACACTAGTTTGCTCCTAAATACTGGCTTTATAAAACGAATTTCGTTTTCTTTTGATATCATATTGATATTTTCCCTTGCATGTAGGCTACACCTCTTCCACAACCAGTCTGTCCAGTCTGGAAAATAATTTCTGCGACGTGCCTGTGTTAAGTAGCCAGACTGGACACACACAAGCAAGCAGCAAGCACAATAATGTCGGAGCAAATCAAAGCAAATGAGAAAACATGATCGATATTTTTTGTGTGAATAATATTTATTGTATTTAAAAAAACTGGGTGCTGCCCAACATCATTTTAGGAAAAGTCACAGACTGGTGGACTTCAATGTTTTTTTTTTTTTTTTTTTTTAATATATAGCTATGCACAAATGAAAATCAAAGTCTTCCAGTGAACGGAAGTTGGGGGTTAGTGGAAAGGGGTGCAAAGTACTGACTGGCAGTGGAAACCCTGCTTTAAATTATTATGACATAATCTAAAATAAGGGGCAGAATAAATAGCCTATGATTCTTCTTCTTTCTGTTCTGTTTCATTTAGATTTGGGAGTTTTTTGTATTTATTGAAGCCTTTCAATGCAAGATGATGTTTCTGACTGATATTGCCGTGTTACCGTGTATCTCGCTTTCAGAGAAATTCCGCTTCTTTCTCCGCTCTCCGTCCGTCTGTTGTCTTCACCGTCTTCCACTGACGTCATTCCACACGTTTCCAGAGTGCACATGGCTACTTAATATGCACGTAACTGATTTGCATTGACCACATATGGTTGTGTGGGACCGTTTAGGGGGCTGGGTATGAGGCGTGTTCTCATCCACGCTTTTCTCAGGTCCGGTGTGATCTATCAAGGGAAATACCGTGCAGCCGTGTGTACGCGGAGTTTGATAGATCTGAAAAGAGTGTATATTTTTTGGTCGTACGCACATTTTGCCTTTCCGTCGTACTGAAAATTTAAGAGGACTTTTACACGCTCTTTGATAAATGAGGCCCCAGGTTGTTGAGGTTAGTTAAATGCAGTTTTGTGTGAGTCATGCGATGCTGGAACAGCTCGGAGGGAGAAAGCTCAGCCAAAGTGCACACGCTCGGCTGCAGGGAGGAGGTCTTTGCTTTGCATGAGAAAAAAACCCCAAAAAAACCCAAAAGCTGGAGTCGGAGTGTAGGCGACTTCACTTTAACACGTAAAACGCTTCAGACAGGATGAGAGAAGGGGAACCGCTCTCTCTCACGACCACCGTGGCAAACTAACGCCAAGCTCCTCTCAAGGAGAAGCCATCGGCACGAGTGTGGATTGATGCATGAATAGGAACCGAAGCGGCCAGGACCTCCTGCTTCCTGTGGAGGTGGAACTGGAAGAGGAAGTAGAGCTCACAGGGGCTGACGGACGGCTGACAGACTTCATCCTCCGAGCCGCCGAGTTGAGTGATTTGACCTAAACCAGAAACATTCCTGCGCAGACGGGACCCGGGTCCAGAGAGAGAGCAGCACAAATCCCACTAAAGCACTGAATTTGTTTTAATGCTGAAGAACACAGTTGTGAGCCTCAGACCAGTCAACACCGAGCGTTCAGCTCATCCATCAGAACCAGATGCGGGCTGAGACCTTTAATAAAGGCCTGTCGGAGGGTTTTTGTTTTTGATTTTGTTTGCGATGTAGTAAAGAGTGAGAAACAGTAGCACAGCCATGACGATGTGAACACTCCCAGGTTAGAAACAGAGCAGCCTTTTCCTTCATTACCTGTGGCATAAATGCTATAAATACAGATGAGGCCAGTTTCTTCTGGTTTTATTTAGGAGTAAAAGTTCTGATTTGTGCATTTATTTATTTATTTATTTATTTATTATCAAAGGACACACAGCAAAAAGGGCAGTGACACAAACCAAAAAAAACAAAACAATTCTTGCTTTGTGCATTATTGAATATTAAAACCAGCTGGTGTTTGAACCTGACAAGTAGTGTGGTGATGCTGACTTCAAGATTCAAGTTTCAAGAAGTTTAGTACGTCCCCCAGGAGTCAGACTGAGTTAAAAAGAATTTTTAAAAAAATTATTAAAAGAATAAGTCAAGGCAAAAAGATAAAGAAAACATCAATAAATAACATAGATAAACAACACTGAAGAATAAAGACACAGATAAAGCTGCCAAAATATATTATATACCCTGAAATTTAAATATGTATCATCATTAAAGTGCTAAAGTGATGTCTGTGTAACAATTGGATGGGAGCACACGGGCCAGCCTTCTCTCCCCACGTGTATCAGTGAGCCTGTGGCCGCTTCACCACTGTTCCTTCCTTGGTCCAACTGTTGATAGACCCTGACCACTGCAGACCGGGAACAGCCCACAAGATCAGAGAGACCCAGTCGTCCTTGGAGAACTGGATCACATCCTTTACGCTGCCCTTTAAAAAAAATTACAGAACATATCCTGACATATGGATTCATATAATAAATGAGTGACAGGCTGTATAGCGATATAAATAACAAAATAAAGTAGTAGTAATAATTGTGTAAAAAAAACATTAAATTAAAAAACTGAAAGAAAATGGGGGAGAATTAAAATAGGAAAATGTAAATAAACAAATTAGTTTATTAAATAATAAGTAAAATTAAAGCAGATAACAGCGGCACGGCCGTTTCGACTAATGCTGTGTTCAAGGCAGGCTTTTGAAACCGTAAGTTACAGCTTCAAGTCACAACTACGACTTGGTAGCGTTCCAGGTAACCCGTAGCTCGTGTTTTTACCGTCCTGTTGTCTGTGAAAGTTCCCTATAACGGCCACTCGTAACTTCCGACCCGTGAACTCGTACCAGATCGAACTGGTATGACTTCACAGGAAGGAAAAACACAAAGTACGAGTTTCCTTGAACGCACCATGAGTTAGCAGCCCCCGCCCTTGTCAGGCATCAATTGGTCCTCGTGCTACGTCACCACATTCACGCGCATCCCTTGGCTGCACACACAGCCCTTCATGCCGTTCTCTCCCCTCATTGGATAACACTTGTATCCCACAAGGAAAATTTTCTCCTCGGGTTACAGCAGAGCAGAGTGACGGAGAGACTCGTGTTTAGGCTGAAATACTTCATGTAAGTGATTGCTGACGGAAAATAGGACTATTTAGGACTTATATTAACAAAAACATTCCACTGATATCTGCTTTAAAAATAGGTAATAAAACACACATTTATCATACATAAACATACACACACATGCATAAACCTACTTTCATGCACATATACATACATACATACATACATACATATAGTTTAAGATAAGGAGGTAAATGTGGTTAATGCAAAACGATAAACTATAAAAACAGAATAAGTAAAAGTAAAGTAAAATAGATATAATTACATAAAAGGTAAGGTAGGGTTAGGGTTGATATTAATAATAGTAACAGTAAAAATAACAGGTAGAGGAGCAGATATCAGTAGATAGATAGTGGCTAAGCAAGATTTTCTAAAGAGGAATTCAGATAGACATCTCTTCCCAACGACACTCCATCACAACATCCCATCCATCAAACACAGGTATCTTGAAATACAAGTTACACTGGCCATTTTTCCTGCTTCTAACACCTCAACTTTGAGGACAACATGTTCACTTATCCCACCCACTAACAGGAGCCATGATGAAGTGTTATTCACTTCACCTGTCAGAGCTCAGGTTGTTCTACCTGATCAGTGGATAGTGTTTAAACATAAAGATGGCCGAGGCCGTCTGCAGCTGTGTTGGGATGGAACTGTGCTAATGTGCAGGAATAGTGAAAAAGGATTTGCCGACATCCAATCTGACTCTCTGTCTCCGTGTCGCAGGATGGAAAAAAAAAAGTTAATTTCTGAGCAGAATCACTGACCCCAAACCCGTGTTAAAATGTGTGTGTGTGTATTATGGTATTAGCGCTGTGATCATAGACAGAGCAGTGAGTCTGTTACCAGGCGACTAATACATGAAAATGTACCGGCTAAAGACCAATCACCAGGCTGCAGAATAGGCTTTGCTCTTAGTGGAGGGATTATCAGGCAGTGTGAAATGAAGTCTGATTATGCTGCCGCCACCACCACCATCACCCCCCCCCCCACACACACACCAACCGACTCACTACACACGCATATAAATACACATACATACGCAGCCCCCGCCCCCCCTCACCCTCTGTGTTGATGTCAAGGCCTCAACAAAGTAGACAAGTGACAAAAATAGGCCCATAATGGTATTAACTCTGACATTAACACCCTGGCCTTTTATATGTGAAGACATCAGGCAGTCACACAAAGACACAAAGACATGCCCTCACATGTACACACACACTGGCAGACACACGTGGTCACGGCAGCAGCTGTTTGGCTCGCTCCCATAATCCCTGTAGATGGAGGAGATGTGTGCAGTGACATCTGCTTCTCCCACTGTGGCCCTGTCATCAATGGTTTGTCTGGGGCCAAGTTTAGAGTCTGTACAAACTCGCATGCAAGGCCACATAGCATTGTACACTGTGTGTGTGTGTGTGTGTGTGTGTGTGTGTGTGTGTGTGTGTGTGTGTTCAGAGCTGCTAATCTTGGCCAGCTATGTTAGTCTGAGGCAGTGGGGATATTACCAGCTTCAGCTTAGTGGAATGAAGGGTCAGTTAGGGAGGAGTGATATGGATTAAATGTTCTGTCATCATTTAAATCATTTTATCATTATATTGTGGATTTTTATGAAAAGTCAATTTAGAAACTGCATAAACTTACAGTAGTGTTATTATCATATGATTAGTATCTACTGTACATTATACTGTTAATCCATAAAACAATACAAGTCTCTTATGGCATGGCATCTTAATTTATATACAGTAGCACATTTCATACCAAGGAACAACTCAGTGTACTTTACATAAAGACAAAACATTTAACAGTAAGAACTGGAAACAGGGGAAAAAGAACAGCATAAAACATACAATTTTTTAAAAATCAAAATAAAATAAAATAAAACCCAAAATAGTAAAAAAAAAAAAAAAACCTGAAACATTGGACAACCAATTAAAAGTAAGAAGGAAAAAAAGAATATATATATAGTATACATATATGTACAGTATACACAATTAAGAGGACTTACAGTGCAAATTCAAAATTACCATTTAAAGTTCTTAAAAAGAGCTCAGCCATAAGCACATAAATACATTTGCAACAAAATCACTCAACAAAATGAACCTCAGCTATTACAGATCCCACATTTATACACATCTCCTGTGACTTATCTGAAGTGTTGTTCCATAGAAGATATATTTGTGGTTTTAAGAACCAAGAATCATCTCGGTGTAGTTGTGTGCTTCTCTCTGGAGCCCCTCTAACAACAGATCTCTGAGCCAATCAGAGGAGAGGAGGCCCTGCACCTCCTGAGGCTTTGATCCTTTCCTTTCACAGTATTAATATAGAACCTAGAGCTGCTTTATGATCAAAAGAGACATGGAAACCTCACTGAATGAACAGGTGCTTCCCAAGTTGTATCAGTCCAGTGAAAGTTCCTGACTGTAAAATGTAGTCTTCACCAAACTCAACCTGAATTCAATTATAATAACAAAGCTTTTCTGTTTGATTTATTCACTGTTGTTCAACAGAACAGACATGAAGGTGAAGGAAGGAAAGCTCCAGTGATTCTTCACTGGTTTGAAGGATTACTTTACTGGTCATGTGGACGGCTACTCAGCCCTGTGTAGTGTGCTGTGCAGCTTCTGACGACTAAATTAGTGTCATGTCAACTCGGGTTTGGAAACTATAAATGGAGACTGTAGCTGGACATGGGGTTAGAAGGACATGGGCATTTATTAGGCAGGAAAGTATAGGATTCAATGTTAACATTAGGAACTTTGTAATATTTCCTCTGTCTTGTAAGTGCCCCAGCTTTATGGAAGTGAGTATTAATCCACTGTAATAACATCTTCTGCTCACGGAGCATCCTTGAGCCCTGTGTGACTTCAGCATGTAGGCTACTGTACAACACTTCATATCTTCCTGCATTTGAATGAAGGTGTGCTGCACATCCTGCTGCTGGTCCCACTGTAGTAAACACTGACCCTGATCCTGATCCTTCTTGAACGTGACCTTCTATCATTTTTTTTTCTCCAGGTGAAAGAGGAGATGCTGCTTGAAGCCCTGACGACCAGGAAAACCGTGACCGTCGGAGAGAGGCTCATCGTTCCCTACAAACTTGCCGAGGTGACCTTTCCACACACACACACACACACACACACGCACGCACGCACGCACGCACGCACGCACCACCTTCACACCTGAATCCTGAACACACAGACTTTTTTTCTGATCTTTTAATGTGCTGACCTATCCACAAGTTTCCGAACGTCATCTATGGTCAAAAGCGGAAGCCAGTTTTGCGTTTCCGGTGGAATTGTACGTTTACGTTTCCATGGTTTTCAGTCGTTGTCATAGTTGCTGTAAACGCATGGATCTATTAACGCTGCCTTTTAACACAGATGTCCATTTGTGTGATATCCATGGTTAAAAGCTGCTGTGATGATTCATGCGTTTTACAGATTTTCATTGGAAAAAAAAAAAAAAGTTCGGAAAAAGGTGGATACTGTATCTGGTAGCCCCCTCTGTGAAAAAAAACATCCAGAAGATGCTAAACATCGGGGGCCGTTTCAGGCTTTTTTCTCACATTGTTTTTGATAATACTGGTCAGAGGGTCTGTGTGTGGTGGGTGTGGGGGGGTGGGGTGGATGTGGATGTGGGGGTGGGGTGAATTCCACACCCAGCTCTAGAAAGCATATCGGAGCCAAATGTTTTTGTTCTGAAGTGCGTCAGCTGCGAGGGGGAGATTCTGTGTTTGTATGTGTACATGCTTTGGAGCTTGTCTGGGGGGAGTCTGTTGTCCGTCTCCCCCCGCCCCCCCCCCTCCCTCTGTCTGAGGCTCCTTTGATAGGGGTCTCTTCCTCTGCGACTTCCTGTTTCCTGTCGAGCCAAGCGGCGGCGTGACATAACCCCCGTCCATTCAGCCTCTCGCTGGACTCAGAGTCGGTGAAGGCCACCTTCAGGACACCTCGGCCGACCTAGATACCCCCCCCCCCGGTGTGTCATTAATATTCAGCAGCTCTGGTTTATCTCTCCGGCTCTGATGGCCATGTGCAGAATTGAATCAGCTCCAGCTCTCTGCAGCTCTCTGCTTGTGGCTGCAGGGTCTTTCTGTCTGAGGGAGGAAATGCTACACATAGATAGTCTGTCACTCCTCTTGGCTCCGCCCCCCCATCTGATCGCTGGGTTAGTTTAGCCCAACAATGGTTACTCCCGCTCTCCCGCTCTCCCACACCCCCATCCCTGCAGTCATGTGGTCTTGTCTCAGGAATGTGCAACCTCCACTGGAATATACAGTACAGCGGCCAGAAACCAGATCCTGGGTCTGTCTGTTTGTCTCTGTCTCTTTCACTCTGTTTCTCCTTCAGTCACATACACGTCAAACACATAAATACCCTTTTCAGCAACAGTGTGATCAGAAACCTACAGTAGTCCTGCGCGGGCAGGGGGAAGGAGCAGCTCTGATAACCTCTGTCCAGCTTCTGGTGTCATGTCATGGAAGTTCTCTCCTGTCTTTAAAGATGAAGAAACAGCAATAGAAGAAACCTCCTATCATAAACTGAGTTAACTGTCCCCAGATTACAGTAATCTGTGGGGTTATTGACCACTACCATCATGAGAGGATGCAGAAGTCATCAGTTTTCACTTAAATCACTTAAAGATATATATCGAAAACTAATATAGAGATATTGAACGCAGCAGAAAAATAGCTTCTTTCTTTTTTTTCTCCAATCAATAAAAACAGATACAGAAATACGAAAACACAAGGGGGATAAACACTACTTTGTCACATAAAGATACCATTTTGTCCATCTTAGCTCTGTTTTGATTGGAAGACTGTAGGTCATTTGTTCCATTGATCAAATTTCTTCTACAATGTCCAGCCAGTGGCTCAGTCCAGGTGGGTCAGTTCTCAGCCAACTTCTTGTAATGGCTTTCTTAGCTGCGAGTGATCTTGAACAGGTATATGTCTTCTTTACCTATTACATCATCTGGTATCAGTCCTAGATATACAGTATATACCGAGGATCATTAGGAATATTATATCCAAAAATTTCACCCATGGCTCTTAAAACCCCCTCCCAAAATGACTGTATTTTCATACATGACCAAGAAAATAGCTTTTTACTACTGCTGCAAAATTTCCCCAGGGAGAAATGTATAGTTTAGTTAGCTGCTTGGAAAAAGTAGACAAGTTACAAGACAGTGTACACGTGATCCAAAATTACAATGCAAAAAAGTCATACTGCAAGTTCCCACTTTGTAACAGTACATAATGTGAAACCAAATACTAAAATACTGATAGTGATGTTTTGCTTATCTGTGTGGTTGCTGTTTAACCAATGAGAAATGTTCTTATAGCTTTGACACATGCATACACACCAATGCATTGTCCAGTTGAGGTCAGGATGACAGAAAAGGGAAACGGGTCGGGTTCAGTTCCAGTAGAGCAGTGAACAGACGTTTAGATGGAAAATGGCTAACAACGACCTGAACTACTTGAGCTGTGCACATTCGGACGAAGTTAACCTACAGAAAAACGTAGTGTAACTATTCATCTAATTAGGTGTAGTCCATTCCATGTATTGTGTCCGTTTGTGTTTGTTAAAACCGTCTCAAGCCACAAACTCTGACCATGACCATCACAGTTATTAGTCTAACTCTAATATAACCTAATTCTAAACTTAAACCCTAAAACCACGTCTCAGCCCTCAGCCTTTTGAAGAAGTGAAGTGAAGATCGGCCAACATGTCCTCACTTTCAAAAAATGTGCTCGCTCAAAGAGCTCATACACACGCACATGTACGCCACAAGAATAGCGAAAGCGAAGCCCTGCCCTGATCTGACCGAGGGCCATGGGAGCGAACCGAGGCCACCTGTGGAATCCATAACACGCCTGTTTTTATACAAAGGAAATGTGGAAAAAAAAAGAACCTGGCAGATAGAGCTGGTTCTTCTCAGAAATGATTTCTTCCTACTTGGACGAGAAAGGCTGAAAAAACCCGTCCGCCCACAGTGGAGATGGGGAGATTTGGATGAGGCGTCTGACCTACAGTTGAGTCAGGTGGGACGCAGTGGATAGCAGACAGGGTTTGGGTCTAGAGTCATAGTGAGAGTGAAAGTAAGTCCTAGTGCATGGAGGGAGACTGTAGTGGAGGTGGAGGCCAGAATCTGGAGCTGAGTCTGTGACTAAAGAAGAGCGTTTTGTGGTTAAGTTAAAACGTCTATTTTAGTTTCAGTAATATTCTAGTTTTAGAATCTGGCTTTTCATCCTTTTCACACTTCCTCTCATTTTGTCCTACTTTCGTTCGACTTCTCACAAACTCATTTAGTCAAGACAACAGGTTTCACACGTCCTCAGCTTAAAGGGATAGTTCAGTTTTTTTGAAGTGGGGTTGTATAAGTTATAAATGACCCCTATAGACAGATCTCTGCTCTCATACCAACTCATAGTGCTGGACAGAGATTAACAGTTGTGAATGGACCCTAACTAACAGTGTATTTTCTCTTCCTACATAATACATATTTTTACAGTGCATCAACTGGTTAAGAAAAAAGCAGTTTATCTGGATCTAACCAACTCCAGTGTTCCTGCTTGACATTTGTACCTCATACAGTACAACCACACTTCTGAAAAACTGAACTATCCCTTTAACAGAGCCATATTTCTAATGAGGACAACAGAAAGCATGAAGGCTTTTGTTACCAGAATTTGGTTATAAAATTAATCTGAACATCAATGACAAAAGAACAGTGGATAGTCCCAGAGAAAGAATCAAATAAGGAGCAAGGCCGTAGCTACCATTGAGGACACCGAGGTCATGACCTCGGTATTTTTTTCGGCCTAATGAATGAAAAAAAAAAAAAGTGCAAAGTATTAGGGAGGACAGATGGAAGGTGACTGAGTGACTCCTCTCTTGTCCAAACAATTCCGGTAGGCCTATAATGCTCTTGATTATTGACGCCCTCACGTACGCTGGTGTTTGTTTACTGGTCGCAGGAAAAAAGGCGATTCATTCGGAAAAAGCGAGTGATACAGCGCGTCGCGGAGCCTGCGTGCATGGAGGAGAAGGCTACTGAGTGAGTCGGTTGGCTCTAGATAAACTGCTCTTTCCAACCAGTTGTTACACTGTAAAGGTTTCGTACATACTTGCACTTGAAGCGCTGTGTTATTTCGGGACGGAACCTCATGTATGCGGAGAAAACAGCTGTTTAATAGGGTCAATCCAGCACCGTTTACTGTCTGTGTCCTGCACTATGCACTAGTTGAGCTACAGTAAGTGGGGGAGAGAGACCTCTTTCCTGCAGATACTATACTGAGGGGGCATCTACTGCACTGTCCATTCTTCCATCAACATTATGTGAAAAGCACAGTGACATGATACATTTTATGTTTACAGACAGGGGCGTCACTAAGTTTTAAGGACAGGGGGGGCTTAGCCCCCAGGAGATGCACAAGATGTGAGCATGTGGTGCACGAGCACAAATATTTCACAAACAAAGACTGTGAAATTTTTTCTAAAAATTTTTGGACAGATTTAACAAAGAGCATACGGTGTAAAGTTTAGGCAACCATTAGTTTTATTTCAGTCTTTTTTATTTATTTAAAGAAAGCTAAGACCTGTAAGATTACTACAGACATGTCTGGAGTAGGCTACAGTAGAAAATGTAAATTTTTCATCTCTGCCTAGTAAGAATACTAACAAAAATCACATTAGAGTAAAATCTACCTTTGAATCATGGGATATCAGGCAAATTAATAAGTAATGTGTAGGCTAACTGTGTAAAAGTAGATGCTAAAAAAAATTAACCTGAGCAATTTTGCAGCTGTTTTATTATCAGAGATACGTATGTCCAGGTGGAATTTGACCTTTGGAAAACTAATTAGGCTATATTTCACTAATAGCCGGTGTCATAATATTCACTCCATCCAAATACAACTGTTTTTGGCTCATTTTGATTTCACCTAGACCTCTTCATATTTTCCCATTCAAAGAAGACCATACAACCGAAATGAAGTTTGACACCAATATTTTACTCATAAAAAATATGCATAGAAATCTGAAATACTACACAAACCAACAACCAAAATTTGCTGCAACAAGGAGCAGTCAGATGTATGTTTGTGGTAACTATAAGGAAAAGCAAACAAACTTCCTGGGCCTGTTTCAAAGTGAGGAACACAGCTGACGCTCCAGAAGGAAGTCACCCAAAGATAGTAGGCTATAGCTATGGTAAAAAAAGAGTGCACACTTCACCCTAGAAACCTGTTAATCTTTATGTTAACAACCAGGACCATCACATTGCATTTCAGACTCTTTTTTTTTTCGAGCTGGAATTAAACTTTATAATATAATATTTTTGCTACTCTGTGGCTGCTATGAGTGTGAGGAGCTAGTCTCCTGTTTGTAATAGATGGTGTGTTCTCATCAGAATTCAGTGAAGTTGGGTCTTATCTGGATGATCACTAGTGATGATAATATCATAAAAATGGCATTAATCTAATATGATGTGTGTAGTTTTTATCTGTCAAAGTGCACCAGATTGAAGCCTTTTAATATAAAATTGCCCAAAATTTCTGACGCCACCCCCCCGCGCACCACAACTATGACCTCGGTATTTCAAAAATCCTGGCTACGGCCCTGATAAGGAGCATTCACAAGACATTGTTTTCCAATGAATCTGAAAGAAGTGATGAAGACAATAACAATATACTGAAAGACGCACAAGAGGAAAGGTGAAAGGAAGTTCTTTGTGTTCATGGAACTGGGGCTACTTTGTATCAGGAAGAGTTTCTCAGTAGCTTCAGCCTCACAGGGAGGGTGTAGAGGTGACGACCCGCTGCTGGGGAATTGTAAAATGATAGACTGAGACACACACACACGCACATGTACACACATGGATGGACAAAAACACCAACTACATAAATGCTAATTTAAAACACATGCAGATTGGCATATTGTGGCGAAACCCACACAGAAATCCAGCAGCGAGGAAGCTAGCGGGCCACGTGCAGCGTGAGCTCATGCTGGTGTTTCACACCTCCCGCGGTTTTTCAGAAGAAAGAAAGAGATGGAAAGCGAGAGAACAACAACTTCCCCTCAGCAGACCCTTGTAATCGCAAACGTAATCACAAGATGAGAGGTGGTTTAACAGCCTGGACCATTAGAGTTTACAAAAGTCCCTGATTAAGTCCTGCTAATTATTTTGTCAGTTTCTTGGGTGGCCATGTAGAAAAACATTTTCAAGCCATTTGCTTCCAGCCATGTCCTCCTCCCAGTTCCTAACTGCTCCCATTGTGGTAAATAATTGAATTACTTGGTGAACACAGAGACAATGAGCGCTCAGCAGGCATGTCAAATGTTCGCATAAGATCTGCCAGTCCCCCGAGTTTCCGCTGAAGCCTTTAAAACGTGATGCCTTCTGAAACGTTGTATTATTCGTAACAAGCTTATATAACTTTGTGGGAAGAGGCGCGTCACAGGCCTGCCTGCTAAAAATACCATAAACAATCAATAATGCAAGAGCAGAGAGGCAGCTTTTAAAATGCACAATTTTGCCTCATCACGGCCGTTGGCTGCGTGTGGCCTCAGCAGGCAGTTATTCAAACAGCCCTTCAAAAGAGAGTGCATCCGCACTGGGGCTCCATCAGGTTCACAGTGTCCTATAAAGGCCTCTCATTTTTTTATTGTTATATAACCAATTTGAGGCATTTTTGAACAGTCCCTCTGCTCTTGTGGAGCGAGTGTGTGTGCCAGCTCTTATTTACTGTCTCAGGAATCATCAAACCAACTTCCTGTGGTCATTTTCCCCTTCATGTTGCTTCCCTCTGAGCGAAGGTTGTGAAACAGTGTAAAGGTGATGGTGAGTCGCAAACACAGGACATGTCTTTATCATAACAATCACTAACAGTGAAATAAAATGCAAAAATATGAGACCACTATTCACTTCACTTATTATCAAGACAATAATTACCTGAGCAGTGACCCCAGCCAGCTCAAAGTGAACTGCCACTTCATTATGTCAGTGTCTTTCACTCTTCGTGCTATTTTTCTGCATTTAGCCATCTGCCAATATAGAGAGATGAAAGAGCTGTCTCTCCATTGGCTGGAATTGTCTGTCAGGTGACACAAAGACCCAGACCTTCACACAGGTGACAAATGAAGACATTACTGTAGGTGTCACCAGAACAGCTTCATCTTGGCACTAATGCTTTAAAGGAGACATATTCTGCCCCTTTTCCACCAATTAAAATAGTTCCCAGGTGTCTTAAAGACATGTCTGTGAAATGCTTCAGTCAAAAATACCCCAAGGATCAAACATCACAGCTCTTTTCATCCTCTCTAAACAGCCCTGTTCAGAACGGCTGGTTTCAGTGCCTGTCCCTTTAAATGCAAATGAACCACTGCTTGCCCCGCCCCACCCCAGTAGAAGGGGTGGTCTTATGCAAATTCGAAAACTACAGTAGTTACATCATTGCCAGACAACCAAGGGAACAGCTCGTAAAACTACATGGATTTCAAACTCGGGAGCCTGAAAATTACAGATTTTTTTTGTCAATTCTCACATTTTGGGGGCCGGAAGGCAAGACAAACACCCAGATATATGTTAAAGAGTCTTCAAAAAGTGATATTTCCATAATATGTCCCCTTTAAGTCTGTGGATGCTACTGGAAGGATGAGCAACATTCTTCCATATCCCCACATTAGGTGGAGATGACACGTTGACACACATCCGGTCTAGTTTCACTCTCTTCTGTTCATTTTCTTTCTCCGCTAAATGAAATCTCCTCTGATTGGATTACGCTGAACATACCGTATGTCTTTAACACGGTGATTGCCGTTGAACTGGACAACGCTTGTGGTGTTCGTGGCGTGAAAATGTTTGACCCAGTTGAAGCAGATCTCTTTTGTCTTGTTCCACTCCCCAATTCAATCATAACACGTCCAGCTGCCAAAGAACGTGCTCCCGTGTCCAAGTCTCCATTTAAGTCTGCTTATGTTAGCTTAGCATAGCCTTTCATCATGTCTAAGGAGAGCATAGTTGCTCTTTGGCTTGTTGAGACGTAATAGCTCGTCTTGGCACTGTTGTTTTTTATGGATCAAAAAGTGATCCATAAAAAAGTTGTCCAAATAGTGATCTGCGGGTCTGGAGGCACTTAAGGCTCTGGCTCTGAAAACACCTCAAGTATTACAGCACCGCACACAGCAAGACTACCAGACCAGGAACAGTAACTCAGAGTTGTGAGCAGTGTGGGAGCTTTAACACAGCCTCTAAATACAAAGTAGCTGCTGTTACTCCCTTTGGCATTTCCCATCTTTAAATTACAGTAGCACAGTCTCCAGCAGACTCTGTGCATTGATGCCAGCGTACTGAGCTCTGCCAATCAATCTTCCTTTGAGAGAGAATCATGTTGGCTGACTGTTAGCTAACAGTGTTGTTTACATCCTGACATTTGAAACAGTCACAAAATAAGAAATACAGTTTGGATCTATGGAACCTGCTTAGATGTTATTTTGATGGAGAGTTAGTTCAGGCTGTTATTATGCTAAATGTAGAGCTAGCTTGCCATTATCTTCGTCTTGTGTTAGCTTCCTGCTACCATCTCTTGTGTTAGGGTTGGTTTTGACCGGTGTTTTAAATCAGCTGTAAAACACAGTAAAAACATTTTTTTTAATCCACTTTGTTTTTCTTCTCTTGGTTACATTGTTAGACTTCCTTATTCATGAAAATGTTGATTTTAATAGTTTGTGTATGGGCCCCTGGGCCTTTTTTGTCAGTATACGTAACCTTCCTCTTGTCAGCTTTCTGCTACCATCTCTTGTATTAGGGTCGGTTTTGACCCAAGTCTTAAAAGAGCTTTAAAACACACTAAAACAATTATTTATTATCCCATTTGTTTCTCCTTATCCATGAAAAGGTTGGTTTTGCACTTATGATTTCAGTTTTAACTGTCATTGTTCTTATCGTTAACCGGGTTGAAACCAACCATAAATATCATAATTTTAACCAGAGCGTTTTAGAATTTTGTGAAAAAAAAGTTTTATTTTGTTTAAATATTGGTTTCCTGACAAAGTCAAAAAGGCTTGATGCAATAAACTTTATTAAGTGGTACTTGTATGCAATAAAAATCGGTCAGTAGCGACCCTTACACAAGAGGAAGGTTAACTAAGTCTGCCATCATAGCTGAAGGAGGGAGGTGGGGTGGGGCAGCTAACCTGTTATTTTTGCATTTTCATTTTCAGTTTGTATGATATAAACCAGTATGTTAGTGAGTAAAATTTGAATGTGCTATCTTTACTGAGGGATATACTGTATAAGAAAGGCTGTATCATTCTTCTTCCAGTATTCATCTCCTAGCTCTATTCTTACTGTATTTAGCATATGAGAGTGATTTGAGTATTTTCTCATCTAATACACGTAAATAAGCTATTTCTCATCTTCCATCTTTTGTCCAATCAACAAACCAAAACTAAAAGATATTCATTTCACAATCATCTAAAACTGCAAACAGTTGGCCTTTTTTTTCTTTGATATGTTACATTGACCCAAATTATTGACCATCTCTGTTGTGATTAAAAACACATTCCTGATCCATCCCATCTCTGCTCTCCACTTGTCCATGTGGTTTCTAGATCTGCTCTGACTCAGTCCTGACTGATGACTCAGCTGCTGCCTGTGTGTGGAGTTCATTAGACCTCTCTTCTGCCCACTTCACACATTTAATATGACACTGATCCAGTTCCAGAGAAGCAAGAGGGGACATTAATGATGTTTTTGTCTTCTTACCGGGGCCTAATCTACTGCATTTGGCAGGTGTTTGGATTTGATGTGGTGAAGTCGCAGGTTTCTATCATGCTGCATGTGACGGCTCTTAAGGCAAAAACCAGCAGCAGTAGCCATGGCACGGTGTCACTTTGTGCTGCAGAAGACGAAAGGTATAAAAAGGTTTTATTTGTAGCAGAAGCGTTCCCTCTTAAGCCTTTGAACACAGAGGGGAGTCACTTCAACCAGGCTCTGAGTGATAAAACACATTCAGAGAGATCCATACGTTAAAGATTAGGAATATACTGACATCCTCTGTGTGTGTGTGTGTGTGTGTGTGTGTGTGTGTGTGTGTGTGTGTGTGTGTGTGTGTGTGTGTGTGTGTGTGTGTGTGTGTGTGTGTGTGTGTGTGTGTGTGTGTCTAGGCGGGCACGGTGAGGGACTCCATGGCCAAGTCTCTGTACAGCGCGCTGTTCGACTGGATCGTGTTCAGGACCAACCATGCCCTGCTAAACAACAAAGACCTGGAGGACAATTCAAAGGTGGGAAAGGCAAACACATAAGACAGAAACACATCTACATCTACATCTACACTGCTGCTGCAACAAAGACCCAACTGAACAATTCAACACAAACAGTGGAATAGACAACATGGAAGCAAATGCACCTATTATGAAAGAAAAGAAATTATTAAGTGTCTCAATTCGCCATCGCTGTTGCTGACATGGTAACATACAGTGTGATGTCCAATCTTGAGTAATAGCTGAGTAAAGAGTATAATCATGTGATTTTTTTAGAGACAATGTTGTAATGTCATGTAATGAATAGCTGAGCCAGACAGTTTTCTAGAAAGGCAAACAGTTAGAATCTGTTTCATTCTAGTTCTGTAACCGATCCAACAAACCATACAAAGGGTTGAAGGATTTCTCTCTCAGCATTGCTTTTAATCTGATTTTACCTGTTTAGGTCTCATCCTGTTCTTTTACTTCATGTTAACTCATCACATTTTTGTAGCTAGCCTGGATCTGGATATTACAATACTCACTTATAATATGTTTGATTACTAAATAATCGTCCAACATTTTGACTCTTAATATGATAAAGGAGAGTGAGGGTGTGATTGCTCCAGTGTTGTAATACCAAGGTTCATTTATCCACATCATTATCCGTGTGCCATTTGTTTTAGTTGTGCAACAGCCTGCCACTATGTAAGCAGGCTTAGGCGTCCTGTTTACCCACTCCTCATCGTATTACAGCCATGTTACACCGTCTTCCAGTTGTCCTGTGCATGTCTTCCCTTTGTTCTTTCTGTCTGTCTGTCTGTCCGTCCTCATCTTCATTTGTCCAATTTATGCTCCACATCCTGCTGCTGTCTGTCTGTCTGTCTGCCTGTCTGCCTGTCTGCCTGTCTGTCTGTCTGTCTGTCTGTCTGTCTGTCTGTCTGTCTGTCTGTCTGTCTGTCTGTCTGTCTGTCTGCCTGTCTGTCAGTCAGTCAACCACATCTGTCTGTGTGTCAGTCAAGTCTCAGTTCTGTCTTATGTCACTCCCAAGTGGTGTCATATAAACTACCATTTTGTGTGTGTGTGTGCTCATGTGTGAGTGTTGGAGTGGCAGCTGGCAAGTCTTACCCAGTGGGGGCATCTAAAGGATTAGAAAACAGATCTCTCTCTCTCTCTCTCTCTCTCTCTCTCTCTCTCTCTCTCTCTCTCTCTCTCTCTCTCTCTATGTGTGTGTGTGTGTGTGTGTGTGTGTGTTTGCATGTGCATGCCAGGAACATTTGGCCAGATGGCATCAAGTTCCCTTCAGCTCAGTTTACCCCCTCTGGACTTCTGCTGTCCCATCTATCTGCATGTGTGTGTGTGTGTGTGTGTGTGTGTGTGTGTGTGTGTGTGTGTGTGTGTGTGTGTGTGTGTGTGTGTGTGTTGGCACTGACGTCATCTTCTGTCTGTGTTTGTTGGGGGGGGGGGGGTCGATGAGGTTGCACTTTCTGTCAAGGTCATTGTTCTTATGTGCAGATAACAGCCTACATGAGCCCCTGTGTGTTTATGTGCTGTATGTTTTTATACCAGAATGAAAAACTGTCCCTCAGGGAGTAATAAAACACTGTATAATACATTTGCATTACACTTAAATTAAACTGGATACGGCCTTTACTGTCCATTTCATAATTAAAGGCCTTTTTTTTTTGCCTCTGTCAGATGGTGAATATTAATGATACATGATGACATGAATCTAACTGACACCCAAAGGGCATCTGGGACTCTGACACTGTGAAGGACGGGATATAAAAAGAAACAGAATGAGAATGAAGATGATAAAGAATCATATATTTTTACTGATGTTTACAGTTTTTCATAAATCTATAAATTACACATGAGAAAATGAACCGTCTGTGTATTTCCATCAGATCCTGTCCATAGGAGTGCTCGACATCTTTGGCTTCGAGGACTATGAAAACAACAGCTTTGAGCAGTTCTGCATCAACTTTGCAAATGAGCGACTCCAGCACTACTTCAATCAACACATCTTTAAATTAGAGCAGGTAGAGTGATATTACTGTGCCTTATCTCTCCTTTCCTTTCTTTTGCTTTCCATTTCCTTTCCGACAATGATTATTGTGCTGCTCCTGATAACACATCATTGCATTATGCGTATTACTGCCACCATGAAACATTTACAACATTCATACGTGATCTGGTACGCTGTGCCTCGGTATTTAATGACGTCAGTTGATGCCCTGGCGTCACATTATTATGGCTGCTACATGTTCCTCTGAAATGCCTCCATGCTGTTGATTGTTGTAGCTGGTGGAGTAAAGAATAGGAGCTTCTAGCTTCCCATTCAAATGCAGGACCTTTGTAGTTCTCCATCACACGTCACACTGGTGAACACCAGCCACTTCCTCTTCAGGGGAATGAATGGAGTAGGCTAACAATGAGGTTAACACACAGAGAGGAGCTGCTTTTGTGATGCTGCCTGGTTAAACACGTCTGTAGTAGAGACTAAACACATGGCCTTTAATGCTCTGTAGTACAACAACAGGAAAACTGGATTCAGTGTCAAATTAGTTGCATAAAAACATAAAAACATTGCCAAATTAAAGCCATTAAAGCTAATACTATCAAAGCTGTTAGCATCAAATTAGCATCTCATCAGCTAAACGGAAATATACAATTGACAAATCACAGCACAGTTATAATTAAAAGAGTAAACATATTCCAGGGCATTTGGAGAGTACTGTGCGCTCGTCAATATTTGCTTAGTCACATCAGAGTGGTGATAGAGTGGTACAGATTAATCAGTAACTCCCATTGAACGTGCCAGCAGTGGTCGCTATGGCAACAGATGCAGCCAGGGGCAGAAAAAAAATAATTTATCACAGTTTCTCAATGGAATTTGATAGAATCTGTAACAATGTACAAATGTCTCATGTAAAACATTAGTGGTGTAATTTGGACCAAGGAGTTTCCCCAACAGCAGGTTGTAGTTGTAGCTCTGCATGTTGATGACTTAACAGCCTGGATTCATTTTTCAGTAACAGTAACATTTTCTGATGTTTTCAACCTATCATAAGTTTTAGTTTTATTTGTTCGGATCCCCATTAGCTGCTCTAGAGCACCGCTAGCGGTCCACATTTAACACCAGTACATTTAAACATACATCTACAATCACAACACGAAAAAGACAAGACAAGTCAACAAAAACGTACATTAAAACTGCACAATTGGATTGTCATCTACATCAAAGAACGTATGTAAGAACTCCAATTTACAGTGGTTATAAAATAAAATTACATACAATAAAATAAAAGGGTAAATCAAATGAAAAGTAGTATTTTAATGACATACAAACACGGCTACCTGAAGTAGCATCACTTGAAACAGTCTATCAGAGTTTGAGTAGCTGCTCTGGAGCCACAAAAGTCTGTATGTGACTCCTGTTTGCAGTTGTTGCTACTGTCTAAGTCCTCAAACACACTCTGGCTGTTGTATTTCAACAAACAGCCTTTGCTTCCTCAAAGTATTTCTTAGCCTTGCTGTGCTGCCTGCAGAGCAGCTACTGAGTGCATAGAGGATGAAGGGTGTCTGTTTGCTTCTATCGAACACACAACATGTATCTTCCTGTGTCATACACCATCACACCATTATGTTCAATGTATTCCATTAATTATGTAGCTTAGTTATTAAGGACATCTGCAAGCAACCAGTCTTTGCAAGTTCAAAATTCCCTTGTGTAAGTGCTTTGTGCCCCACTACACACACACAAACACACACACATTACAGTGCAAGCAGCTGCAATTATAGCGTTAGGTTAAGTTAGCATGCATATCCATTAAAGTAGAGGTCAGGGGAAATTGCTGAATGACCAGAAGAGGCTGACAGGCTGGGTTAGAGTGCAGGAGTCACACAGAGCAGGAGGGTTTCTGACAGCTAAGTGCCACTAACAAGGGCAGTACTTTCAGCTCGGCTGAGGGTTTTTCTTTTAGGTTGTGTGTTTTTTTTTCTGGTTAGTTTAGTTAGTACTGTAGGTTTTTTGTTTATTCTGGGCGCCTCTTTTTTCGAGTTATTTCATCACAGTTTCTCTCACATTCAGAGCCGTGCAGATCAGACAGACGTCAGCTCCAGCATCACTCCCCCACTCACATGTACCACTACTGACCCACTAATCCCTGACCAGCTAGATTATATATTCATTATGCTCATTTATTCAGAGACCGACTGCCAAACCACTTACTATTCTGTGTGTGTTTTATTTTTTTCACATTGTATCCATAGTACCAGTGAGGAAGCACTCAGAGGGAAGAACAGAGAGACAGAGAGAGACAGAGAGAGAGAAAGGGAGACATTTTTTGAGAGATAATGAGTCTCAATCAGTTGGACTGTGTCTCAGTAGCTGTCGGCTCTCCTCTCCCTCTTACTGAACCGTGATAGGCCGTGGCAACTCAGCAGGCGGGCCCAGCGCTGAAGGCTAAACAAGGAGAAGGAACAGAGAGGGAAAAAAAGAGCAGCGTTTCAGTAAACGAGTGCAATAACGTCCCTTCACCCTCAATGGAGATCACAGACCGATCGGGCCGTGCTAATAGTTCTGTTATCTGTTTCTGACAGTTAGCCCTCAGGCTCTACACACACACACACACACAAACTCTCACACATACGCACACACACACATACTGTACAACACACACAGCAGGATGTAACATGTGCCAGCAAACAGGTTGGTTGTGCATTAAATCACAAATTGACAGTTGAGCACTTTGGGCCTTTAATTCTACATCTAGATTTTCTACTGCTGAAACAGGAAGTCATGCAAGGACAACGTTAAAATCAAACTGCACAAAATACCAGCAGAGCCCGAAACATAGGAAGCAAATGCCTCCTAAACTGTTAACACCAACATACAATTACAGAATATCCCATAATACACATTAAAATCTGGGTTAGGTAGAGGAACCATTAACAGAATAAAGTAGTATGGTTTGTCACATTGCTCATTGACCAACATACAGCTTCTCTGCCATATGCCAACAGAGGGAACATAATGTTTAAGCTTTTACATAAAATAATAAATTATATTATTTAAAAATACACTGAGTTTTTAGTTTTTACATGTTGACTTAAAAAAAAATAGTGTCGGAATCTGATCAAAAGCATAGATAGATTTTGCACTTACAAAACAATAACTGATGCATTACCATTGTATTATCACCAGGTAGCTCAAAATAAGTAAGAATAAGTGTAAGTGTCGGAGCTAACATGTGTTTTTGCTTGTGTTTATATATCTGGTTGGGCTCCATTTATTGCATCATTGCGTTGATGGATAGATGGGTGTGTTTTGTTTTTTTCCTTTTACCTGTTCTGTTTAGACAAAGGGATTTAGTAGCTCCGATATCTTTTGTTGCCGCTCATCATTGTTATCATCATTTCCATCACTGAATCACTGCAGATATTGTTTAGATATTTTTTTGTGCAATAGCTGCTCGCCAGTCTTTTTGATTTTCAATAAGGATTTGTGTGGACACGTCATGGAGAAGAGCTTACTCTCTGTGTCTCTCAGTGCCATTACTTTTGATAAGTAGTCACCATCGAGGTGAAATAGTACATACTCAAACCAAAAGAAGTGGGGTTTCTTTGTTTTGTTTTTTTGTCATCACTTCATATCAAAGGTCTGTAAATGTTGGTGGAAACAACCATACGATTTGGTTCATTATTAGAAAAACAAAAATCACTTTCAGTTATTATTACAATATGCTCGGCTCGTACCACCTCCACTTTTACTCAGAGCATAAGAAGTGAAATCTATCTATAGACAAACAATTCAGCATAAATGAAGAACAGTTTCCAACAATAAATGAATCAGCAACAAATAAACTGGGCTTTAAACTGAGCCTTTATTCCATGAAAGATAATAATTGACCTGTTTTTAATAATATACATGTATGCTTTCTCATCTGTATTGACTGACGAGTAATTACACACGAAACACGTTGTTTGCTTTATTAACTGGTGTGATATTTATCTAAGTGTATTTTCAGCCAGCCTTACATTCACTTTAAAGAAGAGACTCCAATCATTGACAAGCGTCCACCTGCCTTTCTTTTAAGTTTTTTATCTTAGTCGTCCCGTGAAGGCAGGTGCTCCTTATCTCTGTTTGGATTGAAGCTTCCACATGGAGGTTTGTTCCTGTGTTATGTTCAGCTAATAAGTGTCAAAGTGCTGCTGAGACGCCGGCCCTCTCAGTACGGTGCCCGCTATTGATTCAGCAGAGTTCACGTTTATTATCCTTTAATCACCGGGGTCCTCAAACCTCTGGCTCTGTGCCGTGGCTGAGTTTATTTGACAGGACAACAGCTGAGGTGGCCCCCCAGCGGCGGGGGGGGGGCCCCGAGCGGCGGGGTGGCCCGGCCCTCTGCGAGGCCGCTCCGTACAGCTTCCTCATCCAGGGTCGCCACATCTCTGCTGATTTGTGTTTGTTTGAATAAAGCGGTGCAGGCGGCACCACGGGCCCCCTCTGGCCCCCTCTGGCCTCGCTTTGACGTCATCAGTAGAGACGCTCTCCGCACCTTCACTGCTGTATGGAGCCTTTAACCGCTGACCTCAGATCAGCCCACGTTCAGTTGCCTGAAGAAGACACAGAAAGTTTCTCAGCCTGCATGAGATTACCAGATAATGAAGACACAGCAGGTTTTAGCTTTGTTCTTGACTTAGAGATGATACGTTTATAAACTTAAAGGGATAGTTCAACATTTTGGCTAATTCTCCTATCTCCATAATCCCTATAGTCATAGCAGTAGGTTCATTACCTTTAATTATCGGTGCATGTTGTTTTGAGATCCACGTGGCAGAGACACGAGCTGCTCAGTGAACACAATGGAGGTGAACGGTATTTACATGTTTCTCTCATCAAACTCATCAAATACACAATCCAACAACTCCAAAACGCTCTTGTGGACAAGTTGTGACCTGCACATTCACCACACTATGAAATAATCATGCAACATTACAAGACAGAGTTGTTTTCAAAGAAAATGCATAGCCGGAATTACATTCTAGACACGGGACTGGGCGGAGTGATTTCAAAAACGTAAAAACTAGTTCCGATTATATGCTTCATATATGTCATCATTTCATAGCATGTCGAATGTGCAGGTCATCATTTCTTCACAAGAGCATTTAGGCGTTGTTGGATTGTGTATTTGATGAGTTTTGAGGGAAAGGCAAAAGCACCGATTCATGAGCAGCTCGCGTCTCTGCCCCGCCGATCTCAAAACAGCTTGCACTGACAATTAAAGGTAATGAACCTACTGCTATAGGGATTATGGCAATAGGCGAATTTGCCAAAATATTGAACTATCCCTTTAAATTCTTCTTGCTTCTTGTTGTAGAGTTCTTGATCATGTTGGTTTAATGATGAAAAACCTGTTGATCTGACTTTCCATCAGGGGGATCCCCCCCCCGCCCCCCCTCCCCTTCAGCCAATCAGTTGGTCTTATCAGCAGTGTGTGTTTACCTTCAGAAAAGCAGCCGAAGCTAAATGAGAAAACACACAACAGCCACCGCCTTAGGCAAACACTGTATCACGTTTAACTGGTGAGATATCATACTGACTCAGTGTAGCAATAACAACATCCAGCACCACCTGACAGAGCTGGAAGACTCCTGTTGTTGAGTTTATTAAGAGTTCAGCTGCAAAGTGCCAGTGCTGTTCCCCTGTCCTCCACAGGAAGTCCAGGACTTTAAAATGGGCACACTGATAAAACAGCAGTTAATTATTCAGACATCAGAAAAAGCTAAGTTGACATTTTGATGCAGGTTTTCCAGCTCACTCCTTTGACGTCGTCTTTGTGAGTCCCGCTGCACGACAGAGTCCCGGTTGCACTTGACCACTAAAAGCAAAACCCACTCACAGAGCACGCCGAGTGACAACACACAAGCCTGCACGTCAGTTTCTACATCTCCTTCTCTCCTTCTGCTTTTAAAACCACCACAACTGGCTCCAGCTCCCACGATTGCACCACAGTTCCTCCCGTCGGCTCAGTAAAAACACTCCGCTGTCATAACAGGAGAGAGACGGGCGCTCGGGGAGCCAGGGAGAGAAAGAGAGAAGGAATACAGAGATAGGAGGGGAGATAGAGAATTGCACACAAATACGCACAACCTCCCTCACCTCTACGCCGGGGCGTCCAGCCAAACACAATTCAGGCCCGTCTAATGCTGCACTGCGTTACGCAGCAGAGAACAGACGCAGACTTGACTAATGGACGGACCAACGGCCACAAATCCTGACCGACCGCAACACAACTCCCTGTTTCTACACAGCAACACGAAGCTTTAGGGCTTTTATTGCTCACAGATTGGTTTAAGTCTTGGCTTATGTCATCTGTTTATGTCTGTTCTATCCCCCAACATCTGTTGTGTGTCTCTGTCTGTCTTCACTAAACACTTTAAAGGGTCAATTCACTCCAATTAGAGAAAGGTATGTAGGTATAGGTGGCATCCATCCATTCAGAGAGGTTTGGATTTACTCAATGATTTCTAACTGAACCTTTATGAAACTTTATTGGTCTCTAAAACACAGTGATGAAGGTCACATACTGTAAAAATAGAGATTTCCATTTCTCTTTTCATTACAAATCTGGTCTTTATTAAAACCCTAAATGTATAAAAGTCATACACATAGTCTGTGTTCAGATACTGAGCCTTAAAGTCCGGTTCCTCTGTGTTGTTAACCTTCCTCCCGGCCAGGTGCATTTGTTTACAATGAAGCCGGCGAGAAATCTATCCATGGAGAGGTGGATAAGGTTATTTATCATCTACAATGTTACCATGTGTATATTTGAGTAGTCTTATCTGTCATAGAGATTACAGGTTACGGGGCGTGTTTGTGTCACGGTGCCGGGAGCTAGGATACCGGGTCGGAGGCTCTGATCTTACCAGGTTTTCAGCCAAGAGACGCTAGGTGGAAGGCAGAGAGCCTCCATTCTCCCTGGAACTAGTTACAAATCATTGATTTAACCAGCACTAGGACTCTGAAGCTAAAAATCCTGCATAGTTCCTTCAGGACTTCAGCCATCAGGACTTCTGTAATTTTGATCTGGCTTCTCTGAGTGTTTTACCTGACTGAGAAACCGAAGAGAAGAGGAGCCTCCTCCCTTCTGACAGGTTCATGGACCTGTTTCTTACTAAAGCTTCAGAATCTGTCGCTGATATTTGCTCCTTTATAAGAGGAGACTGCTTTAAGAGTAAAACAAACTGTGCTGTTGTTGTCTTCCTTGTCCTTATGGACTGATATCTGGCTGTTTGAGCTCAGTTTTAGATTGTTGCAGCAACAGAGATGAAAACAGATCCCCAAGCAGCTGTTACTTCTCTGCTGGACCCAACATGTCTGACACACACAATGATGAAACAACGTCTCTCAGTCGGCGCGCTCTGCCGTTTCCTCCAACCGTAACTGAACCAGCATCTGTGCATGCTTCACACACTGAGTCACAGCTTTGCCCTGTTTGTAAATATAAAATGTCTGATGAGTCTGTGCATTTATCTCCCTATCTGCACGTCTGCATCTCATTATCTTTGTCTCTGAGTCACAAACGCTCACACAGACACAACTGAAGTAAGCCGGATGACCCGAGTCGGTCGCGAGTCGGCGCTCGCCTTGATGGGAGCTGAACAAAAGCGGACGCACGCGACTTCTTTTTACGGCTCTGTTTTCGTTTTGCTCGATCCGGTTCAACCTCTGGATGAAACCAAACATGCCACATGTTCTGAATGCCTTGACAGTTATGCAGCGGCCTAAAAAAAGGCGGAGAGGGCAGACGTGCCGCATGCGCTCAAGTATGCTGCTCTGAATACTTCAGCCCTGTCTCGCTGTAGTAGTTGTGCAGCATGTGTTCCAACCGATTGTGAAAATGTTTTGCATATCTTCCTTCATTACCATAATGGCAGTTCAAAAGCACATGCACACTCCTGTAGAAATATGCAAAGGGATATCAGCATGCACATGTAGAGACACCGCAACACCTTCAAATATAAATAGTATGTACATAAATACCACACATAAATTAGGTCACACAGTCGTATTTACCACTGAGTTAGTTTCAGTTAGTTGAATAGCTGCAGTAACAGTTATGTACCGTTTCTACTGATGAAATATCAGCACACTAACATCTTAGGTACTGTGATGTAGTGTTTTAGTGGTTTTTCCTATTTTACCTGTCCGAGTCAAACTTCTTTAAAGGGATAGTTCAACATTTTGGCAAATTCACCTATTACAATAGTCCCTATAGTTTTAGGAGTAGGTTTGTTACCTTTAATTGTCGATGCAAACTATTTTGAGATCAGAGAGAGACGCGAGCTGCATGGTATTTCCACGTTTCCCTCATCAAACTAAATACATGTGCACGATCCAACAACTCCAAAACACTCTGGTGGACAAGTTGTGACCTGCACATTCACCACGCTATGAAATAATAACATATAACATTATGACACATGGAAAACAGCTCCATCTCGTAACATTCTGTTATTATCTCATAGCGTGGTGAATGTGCAGGTCACAATTTGTCCACAAGAGTGTTTTGGAGTTGTTGGATTGTGTATTTGATGAGTTTGATGAGCGAAAGGTGAAAATACCATATGCTTCTGTAGCGTTAGCTGAGCAGCTCGTATCTCTGCCCCGCCGAAGAACAGCTTGCACTGACAATTAAAGGTCACAAACCTACTGCTATGACTATAGGGATTATGGCAATGGGTGATTTGTTAAAATGTTGAAATATCCCTTTAAACTGTCTCCAAACTTTACATCTCACCAATTTTCTCCTCCTCCTCCTCCTTGTATAAAATACTATTCACATTTAGAGTGTTGCATGGTGAAACACCCCAATATGCTGCTGACCTGCATCCTCCCTTTTATAACCAATCAGGCTCTTACAAAAGATACTGAACAAAACCTACTCACCCCTTTGAACCTGCTGTGACACCTGAGGTGCAGGACCTTGTTTCATCTGTAAAAGGTCATCTATAAATAATCAATTAGTGTAACTTACTCCTTGAGTTTAAAGGAAACCTCTTAAAATTGTGAGATTAGCCAAAGAGCATTTAAAAACCAACTTGTTTTCTTTGTTTATGACTTCACATTTTGTGCTTTAGAGGATTATATCTCTCTGTCAGTCTCCTTTCGTTCTCCTCTAAAGATCTTTATAACTTCTGCTTTGCAAAGAAACCGTATAAATAAAGTTTGCCTGCTTTGGCTCACACTGATATCAGATTCAGCTACCTTCAGAGACAGTTTGGTCCATGATTTGTGATATTGGAAAAAATGAATTCTGGCTGGATCTCCGTGAAATTTTCTGCAGACAGCCGTGATCCCCACAGGGTTAGTCTGACGGTCCCTTCAGCCTCTTTGCTCCTGAAACCAATAGCACAGAATTCCCATTAATATCAAAGACGTATCTGCGTGAAGGGCCATGAAAATGCATTGAGCACATTCATGTTCCTCAGAGGAGCGTTTTGTCAGCGTTCCACATTAAAGGCAGTGTGCCATAACGTTTTCTCAACATCCTAAGCTTTCCAAGAGGGATAAATCCATTTGTTACCAATGACCCCGCTGCTTTTCATCTGGCTACTGGCAGGGCTCTAAGAATAGCACAATTAGCAGTATCTCACTGAAGCACGTGAAGAGCGTTTCGGTATCCAGGGACCGCTATAAGCGCTTTAATCATCTTTGTTATTGATTTACCTGATACAAAGCTCCTCCTTCTCCTCTGTTTTTCTCCAGCTAGGTTCATTTAATTGCTGGCGCTGACCCTGAGGAAGCAGAGTTGTGTTTATTCAGGGAAGGTTTGCTGAGTGTGCGTGCTCTTTTCGCAGCAGTTACAACACACTGGGACCTGCAGAGCTACTGAAGCAGGACCCCGCCAACATATTCTGATGAAATGTACCTCAGCAGCAGCTTTCCAGGGGGAGGGGGACATCAGTCACGCACCACCCCTTCCAACCGTTTGCCAAATGTAAATCCCAGCTGACAGGTGTATGGAAACTGGTGTCTCTCGCTGGGTTCTCCCCCTGGGGGTATTAAGAAGACATGGCTCATATACCTCATTGTCACCATTGGCCCCTGGGGGCATATACATGTTAGCAACTGACTGTGGTTTTACAAATGACTAACAGACAGGTGTTTGCATGGCAGGGATTGTTTTGTTTTGTTTTGTTTTGTTTTGTTTTTTTATTTCCACCATAAAAATCAAGGACAATTAGAAAAACAGAAATGAATCAAGAATAATAAGTTCAGGAGAGGTTAAAAAACCCTATGGGCTCATACAAAACACCTCCCCAAAAAATACGCAGAGATGTGTATGTCTATGTGTAAAGTGACTGCACATGAGGGGGTGAGCATGTACAGGTGATGATGATCCAATGATAACTATACTAGGAAACGAAACTATCGGGAGTCGATATATCAGAGAGGTTTTCAGTCTGGTCTTAAAGTTAATCAGGGATGAAGATATTTTTACTAAATGAAGATGAGAATTCCAAAGTGAAGAACCTCTTTAAGCTAAAGAAAACCGACTGTGTAGTGCAGCAAAAGGGAGGATGAAGTTTATCAGTGTGTCTTGTATTGTAAGAATGGACCTGAGAGTTAACTGTAAAGAATTCATTGAAAGATTTGGGAAGCAAATGTGGAAGATGAATATACGTATTTTATAAATAAATATGCAATATTGAAGTGTATTAATGTCATAAATTGACAATATGTTAAGTTTCTTGAATAGGTTGCAGTCTTCCTGAGACCTTTTGGTCTGATGCCAGGGAGACGATTCATACACAGGAATCACGAATTCTCAAAACAGTCACTTTCAGTTCTGTCTGTCTCTTTCCGTCCTCTTGAGCAAGGCACTGCACCCACTCCGTTCTTGTGCCACCACTTGGTGACAGACTGATGTGTGATTATTCATCTCTGACCGTCATTCCTGAAAAATGTTGACTCAATCCTGTTCATCTTAAAAATAGTCAGCACTTCCAACACAGTGACCTTTACTCTAACAGCTTTAACAGGAGCCCTGATTCATCTTTACTAACCTTTGTTCCCCCCTCCCTCCTCTGTGCCCCCACCTTGCAGGAGGAGTACAGGGCAGAGGGCATCACCTGGCACAACATCGACTACATCGACAACAGCGGCTGCATCAACCTCATCAGCAAGAAGCCCACAGCTCTGTTCCACCTGCTGGATGAGGAGTGCAAGTACGCCACCTGCTGAAATACCCATGATGCTTTACTGTAGGAGGCAGAGAGCCACACATTTCTGCTTCACATTATATTCATGCAAAAAAAATGAAAAATGAGGAGTTGATACTGTTGTTTTCATGGGAGTGGTAGACCTTGTCAGTTATTAGATTAGAAAACTTTATTGATCCCCAAGGAGAAACTGCTTTGCCACCCAATAAAAACACATACATCCACTTAACAAACAATACAAACAGTTCCATACCATTGCACAAAACAGCTGTATCAACATGATTGGATACTTCATACAACAGATTAGGCTGCTCAAAGCAAGTGATTTAAATTGAGATTGATACAGGCAAGGATAAATAAATAAATAAATATACACCTCCAGAAGATAAAAAACAACAAACAACTGCTATTTGTGGTTAAAAAAGTGTCTAAGTCGTTCAGTAGAACACTGAGGCATCACTAACCGCTCACTGAAGGAGCTTTTAAGCTCCTTAAATGTATTGTGGAGTACCATCTACAATCGTGAGACATTTTTAAACATTATGAACATATATTCAGACGGCAAATGAAATCAAACAATATCTACATGAGGAGGGGGCTTATTGGTTTGTCACCGGATGCTTTCAGGTTCAGATCACAGCCATTGATGATAAAAGTACAGATGATCAATAGCAACTGTAGATCTTTCAGTTCCCAGTGTCAGTCCTGAAGTGCAGTAATGACTCTTTGTTATTGTCAAACATCAGCACCTGGTTGTGAATGATTTTTTATTTATTTATTTTATTTTATTGTTTATTTGCCGAGGACAATGCACATTAATGAACAATTTAACGCCGTGGCGTCATGTACTGTAAGTGTGCCGGATTTAGCTCAGAGCTAGTTTCCACCCGTGGTCCTCACATTAAAAAACAGACAGACATACCACAGAGCACAGATAATGATAATAATAATAATAATAATAATAATAATAATAATAATAATAATAATAATAATAATGGAAAAATGTGGAGCTGTTAGTCTTTATTTCCCAACTTGTGAAAACAGGTTTTGCTTTGTGTGTGTGACACCACAGTGTGCTGAATCACACTGGCCCTGATCTCATCCTAAATCACCAGATCGGTGCCGGTTGAAACCGTCGTCTCACTCAACGTGTCCTCGACCTTAACACCACTAAAGCGAAGCATTTAATTTGATGTAAATGTTGCATCTTATTGTTAGGTGTTACTATAATTTATCTACAATGTAAGAAAAAAACAAACAGTTGATGGTTTGTTTGTCCTGGATAATACGCACTGTATCTGCTTTATTGGAAATCTAATCTAATGGATTTTCATGATAATTGTCCATGAGATGTTGGCGGTGGCTGCTGGACATTTGTTCTAGCTCCACTAGAAGGACAAAACATCCACTATTCTAAATGATTACATGACACTGAAACAAATAGCACCGAACAAAGACACGGTGTTATGGTTGGAAAAATCTAATCTGTACTCTCTAAATAGAATTTATTATTGGTGGAGGAACCAGTTTACAGAGTATTGTGATGTCTTGTGGGGTAATGGAGAAGATCTTAAAGGGATATTTCAACATTTTGGCAAATTCGCCTATTGCCATAATCCCTAGAATCTAAGGGGTAGGTTTGTTACCTTTAATTGTCGATGCAAGCTGTTTTTTGATCGGCGGGGCAGAGATACGAGCTGCTCAGCTAACGCTACGGAGGCATATGGTATTTCCAGCTTTCCCTCATCAAACTCATCAAATACACAATCCAACAACTCCAAAACGCTCTTGTGGACAAGTTGTGACCTGCACATTCACCACGCTATGAGATAATAACGGAACGTTACGTGACAGAGTTGTTTTAGAGGCAAATGTGTAACCGAAACTACATCCCAGACACGGCTGCTGGGCGGAGTGACTTCAAAAGCGCAAGTAGTTCTGAGTATTTGCTTTATGTGTTGTAAAGTTACATAATTATACATCATCATAGTGTGGCGAATGTGCAGGTCACAACTTGTCCACCGGAGTGTTTTGGAGTTGATGGATTGTGTATTTAGTTTGATGAGGGAAACATGGAAATACCATGCAGCTCGCGTCTCTGTTCCGCTGATCTTAAAACAGCTTGCACCGACAATTAAAGGTAATGAACCTACCCCCAAGACTAGGGATTATGGCAATAAGCGAATTTGCCAAAATGTTGAATATCCCTTTAACACAATTCCTGTACATCTGCAGTGTGTGGTGTTTTTTTTAACCCTAGTACAAACCCTGGTTTGCGCTCTTCCCTTTGCTTTTTCCGACTTGCTCATAATTGACATCACTGGTTAAACAAAACATATGTCATAGCTTTGATCAAACGACCTTTCCATCACCCTGTGTAAGTGTGTTTTGCACCCAGCTGGTGAATGGAGGAAGAAACGCTCCCAGCGGCTTCCTGTTCATTAATGTGATTGATAGAGACACTGGGCTTTCTAACAGGACTTAAACATAAGGAGATGCTGCCAGCGTTGAAGTTTTCTTCTCCCGTCTATATTGTGAAACTCCGTCGTCCTGCAGGTCAGCGCGCTGCCTCGGCATCTCTCTCCTCCATAAATCAAATCCAGTGCCCCCCCCCCCCACTGCATAAAACATGTCAGGCGATACACACACAGTCATATTTATCTACGTTAGCTGTCATCTTACTTGCCACTTAGAGTAGCTTGTTCATCTGGATCTAATAATACCTGGAATGGTGCGTATATATTTGTGTGTGTGTGTGTTTGTAAAGAGGAGGGGAACCACTTTTGGAGAATTAAGGTCAAATGGGGATCAGTAAAGAAAGAATGAGGGGGTACAGGACCTCTGGTGGGGGTTACACTGCCACAGGAAGGAGCTTGATGCTAAATGATAACACAGAAAGAAAGAAAGATGCTTAGAGATCTCATCATTCACAGTTAGTGGAGCTTGTGGAGCTTCAGGGCCTCTGGAGAAGTAGATTAGGTTACTGCAGAATGGGGGTGGGGTGGGGTGGGGGGTTCATTTCTACAGTAACAGCATCAAGCTCTAAGAACCCCGCGGACACGCTTTAGCCAGAAGAGCATTTCAGAGATGTAGGGGAGGAGAGGTTTGGATGATATGAAACATCCCTGTCAGAATGTTAATCCAGCCAAGCTGAGGTCAGCGGCTGATGGGTAAAATATCCACGAAGCAAAGGTGAAAGCAGCAAAGACGAATGTGCTAATGGAGGCGCTGTGCCTCCCCTTAAATCTGAGCTTAGTTTGAATCCCTGGTGGGTAAAAGAATGGACTGGGATGGTGTTCTCTCTTTAAAGGTGTTCAGAAATGGCCGTTTGTCCTGTTTGTCGCGCCTCCTTCCACGAGTTTCCACGAGTTGCCACACGAGTTTACCCGAGTAAGGAAAACAAATTTGATTGGGCGTTATCGAGCAGGCGGGATATTCAATGTTTGGGGCGGGACCAAGCTCAGTGAGTGTGTGTATGTGCGAGTGTGTTCAGCTAACGTAGCTGACTGTTAGCTAATAGACCTTTAACGTGCTGGACGATCTTCAGAAGATAAAAGTATCACTGGAATAGTTGTGTAACTGCACATACAGTGAATGAACCCTTTTCAAATGGATGGTGAAATCTCATTCAGACCTATGATTCAGACACAGATGCTGTTGTAGGATAAAAGCAACAGGCTGTGTAGGCTACTTGCTGTATTGTTCATAAAATCTAAACTTCATGTTAGAGTCTTAGTGTTCTGACCCTGATCCCTGATGAAGCCCCTGTGTGTCTAGTTTCCCCCAGGCCTCCAATCAGACCTTGCTGGACAAGTTCAAGCGTCAGCATGAAGGAAACGGCTACATCGAGTTCCCTGCTGTCATGGAGCCCGCCTTCATCATCAGACACTACGCTGGGAAAGTCAAGTACGGCGTCAAGGTGAGATGCACGCCACGGTCTGCTGACGGACAGGACCAGTGTTTTTAATGACTCACTAACTGACACTGATAACTGTTAACAGCCATCTGGTTAGTGTTTGTGAACGCATAACTCTGTGGTTTACCACTGTTTGATGGTGGAAACGTTCACACCAAGCCTGTTTGTGTGCAGCGTTCACTCCTCCAGCTGTTTTATGGACACCAGAGAACAATAGCAGAGAAATCAAATTGAACAAACATGTTTTTGTGTCTTTAGATGTGTTGTTTCTAAAAATTGACTTGAAACCAACAATAAAGAGAAAACAGTAAGGATTTATGTAGTGTTTTGCTCTGATTTTATGGACTGGCCAGAGGAACTTGGACCAGTCCCACCTGCACACTCACCAATAATATGACATCATGCTGAGACCAGTAGATAAGATAAAATAACACCAGCTCAGATAATATCCACTTTAGTCTTTGCTTGGGACGCCGAGTAAAGAAACAAAAAATCTTTCACAGTCTTTGTTTGTGACATTGATTTTGAAGCTCAGAGCTCGATTTTGATCTCCAAGCTAAATATCAGTCCATTAAAACAGGTCTACTTTCTGTGTGATAAACATCCAGAAGTGAAACTGTGAAGCTTCTGCAGTAATAAACCCTGATGGACCTGCACAGTCTGCAGCAGACCTACCTGTGCTGTCTCTCTCTCAGCCCAGTTCTTCAGCTAAATCTAATTGTGTGCCCAGCCTGCAGCTGTGTTATGATCAGGAGCACATGTGCTGGAATGGGCTCGGTGTATTGTTGTTTGACTGTATCATATAAACCCATAACAGATAGTTATTGTGGATGTGGAAACCAATCTGCTGAGAATGAAGGAGCTGTTTGCTGTGAACTGTGTAGTCAGCTCTGTTCTTCTACTGAGGTTAGTGTGCTAACTCGCCAGCTCTGGTCCGTCCTGTCACTTCCTGATACCGACTCACTTTATCCTCCAGTCTGCTCTGAACATGGAGACTGTATTATAACCTCCTGTCTTGTAATTGCAACAAAGACGGAAACTCTTGTGAAGTGACAAACACCAGCACCCTGACACAAACACCTTCAAGTTACACACAGCTCAGACACTACAGGTGAATAGGGTAAACATTTAAACTAATAGATATCACCACGAGTTTATCACTTACATTAAGACAAATATTTTTTGTATTAAAAGTTTTGTCAATTTTTATATTTAAATATGCAAATGAGGCAATGTCTAATTAAATATGTCCTAATTTGCATACATTTCCAGAACAGAAATCTGAACAATGGACCAAGCCAATTAATTAATTAATGTGATGGACCGTAATCAGATGTGTTCATTACTGAGCTTTAAGTGGAATTCATACTCCAGCCAGTCAGTATGAGTCCCTGGGATGGGACATTGAACTGGTGTGCGTCAGTCCCTGGCTGTGATTGGTCATCTGTGTGGAGTCAGGACCTCGATATTTATTCTATTTGTCACTTTTCACATGAGGAGCCCAATACTCCGAGTGAAACTGTCTGAAAATATCTGCTGTTTTTAATAACACCATCAAACAGGAGAATGTGTGGATCTCCTGGATGAGCCCGTCCCGCCGAACGTCAAAGTCAAAGTCCTCCTTTGACTGTAGAGCAACAGCAGTGAAGCATTTGCCCATAAATAGTTATAATAGCTGTAAACTGTGCTGCCAACTGGCTTTTCACTGTGTAACAAACAATAAAAAAACACAGCTCTACACAACACAATAACCACCGCTTGTGTTTGTTATGTTACTTGAGCTGGATGATTCAGTTTGTTGAAATATCTAATGAGTTTCACAAACGTTCCCCTGAGCTCGACAAATGGTTTTTCTACCTCTGATGTTGTGACCGACGCAGAAACCGCAGCTCAACTCGACCGGATAAAGAAACAACTCTCTGCTTCATTATGACGATATAAACTTTGCTGTCTTTCCGTCATGCAGGACTTCAGGGAGAAGAACACCGACCACATGCGTCCCGACATCGTGGCCTTGCTGAAGAGCAGCAAGAACGCCTTCATCTGCGGCCTGATGGGAATCGACCCCGTGGCGACTTTCCGCTGGGCCGTGCTGCGAGCTTACTTCAGAGCCCTGGTGGCTTTCAGGGAGGCCGGCCGCAGACACACACACAAGAAAACTGGTGAGGCGGCAGGTTAAAGGGACATTGTGTAACTTCTCCTGTTATCTATTCACAAAAATCGATTATTTCGTTCAAAAGTCTGTTTTTCATTAATCAGTAATCCCCCCCATCAACAAACTGAAGTGTTCCTTTCAGCTCTGAATGAGCCGTTCATATCATTCATATCTACACACACTGATGCTGCATTCACCTGCAGTCGGGCAGACGGCCGTCAGTAACAAACCAGATGTCATTTTAGTCACAGAAGTCCAGAGAAAGACGGTAAAACGTGGGTCAGGTAAACAATACGATCGCCATGACAACATATTGTCACCTGTATTGTTTTGCCTCATGCTGACGGACCACTTGTTTACACAGAGGTTTGTTTATGCCGTTACGTACAGCAGCTGTCGTCCGTCTGCCGTCTGCCCAATTTCCTGTGAATGCAGAATGAAAAATACGATTGAGTTGCTTGCGATATACTGTACAGTACAACCGCAACGCTAGATGGGAGGAATTCCTACACAATGTACTTTCAAAGCTCCTGAAAACTCAAACCATCTATCTGTGATGGGACCCTGCATGAACACACAACAGCGTGAAAATGAAACCAACAAAGCGTCTGGGCTGCACAGCGCCTGGAGGTGCAGGATGTAAACAGTAACACAGTGTGTCCCAGTCAGCTCTGATAAACATCCACATGCTCCTAATGGCAGCTTCCGGACACACGCCACACAAGTGGGCTCTTAACTACTCGTAAAGACCAGGAGTGTGCGTATCGGGGCGGATGCTCCGATGACTCAGGGTGGGTTGTTTAGTAACTGTCAATCAAATATGATCAAACCGCACCCACACAGTCCCGAAGGAGCAGATCAGCTGAGTTCATTGGTGCTAATTTAGTGACTGTCATCAACCAATGATCAACTTCTTTTCCGCAGAACTGTCTTACAACACATCCAACATCTTCAGACTTTATTAAGTTTCCTTAGAAGAAACACACCACTGCTGCTGTGGTCTCAGTGAGTGGTGACCAGTCACAGATGAGTTGTAAGGAGGTTCCTCATTTGTTTTTGTCTCAGACTAAATATCTTGGCATTTTTATCTTTTATTTACTTATTTATTTTTATTTCATTGGGTTTAAGGACAGTGTGCACTTGTATTAATCATTTCAAAAACAAAAAGAAAAGATATGTGCACTTGATTTAGCAGGAAGCTACTTTCCATCTGTTGTCCTCACATAAAACTTAAAGTACAGACTAAGTAGGACATGATGCATTTCCACAACATACTGTACAATATCCAGTACTCCTAATAAAATGTGAATTATAGCAGCAGGTCTACCGTGATAAAAACAAAACATCAGAATTGCAATGAATAGTAGTATGATAATGAAAACCAGGACACAGATTATCTAATGTACTCTCTTGAGTCTTTATTTAGCATATATTTACAATTTGCAAGAGTTAGTTTCCTCCAGTGATTGGATATTTTTGTCACACAGTTTAAAACAAACTGAAAGTTAGTGCAGTTACAGGTAGATAGATGAGTGTTGATGAAGTGACAGCAGCGTGGGTGAAGATTAAAACTCAAGTTTAATTAGATTTTTTTTTTTAGAAAATGTAGTTTATTCTACATACTTTTTATAATCAATGATGTAGAAGTTGTTGTTGTGAAACTCTGTATGTTTATAACATGTTTCTTTCAATGACTGTTGCTTATTCAGTGTATTAGTTATCTCATTTAGTCTCTAGGGAAAATGAATAGCCAAGATACAAAGTTTAAGAAGCCAAATCAGCAAACAGCAGAGATTCATAAAAATAATGTTGCTACATTTGTTGTTGAGATGATTAATGCATTAATTGTGCTGCTGGTTCAAGAAGTAATTTGATGACGCAGAAGCTGAGTTACACAGAATTTCAGCATCTCTTTGGCGTTTTATAGACCTAGCAGTCAATTTGTCAGGAATAATGATCCATCCTGACAGAGATTGAGGAGTTGCAGCTGTAATGACTGTTGGCTGAAGAAAACACCGTCTGAACCCGACGTACACTCGCTTCTCCTCCTGCATTTTCTCAGAAAGAGGAATTATTCAGGAGTTGTTTTCCATGTCCCAGCAGACAACAGTAACGGTGCTGCTTCATGTAACGTTTCAGTACGATCTTAGCTTCAGCGCTCCACTCAACTCCCACTTGTGTGCTGTAATTCATTACTGTAGAGAAATCTGCAGCCAAACTCCTGCTTTAATTGGGCCAAGAACAACAGGGTGTGTTTGTGGAGGTGAGGATTTTAAACTGGGAGCTGTAGCTGCAGCTTCTGCTGTAGATGGTGATGAGGAGGAGGAGGAGGAGGAGGAGGAGGAGGAAGAGGGGTTTGATCTTCCTCTGCAGTGTTTATTTTCATAAACTGGGAGGAACCGCTTTAGAAAATGTCACCGGTGACTTGTCTTTGTTCCCTCTCTATTCCTTATCAGCTTTTCATTCTCTTTCTTTTCTTCTTAATTTCCCCATTTAAATGTTAAACAGTCGTATCCTTGACAACCTAACATGCCGTATAGGAAACATTAAGTCTCTCACTCTCTCTTCCCCTCTCTCCCCCTCCTCAGGGAATGATGCAGCAGTTCCCTGCGCTGTCGTCAAAACCGTCGACAGCTTCAGTTTCCTCCACCACCCGGTTCACCAGAGGAGCCTCGAGATCCTTCAGAGATGCAAAGATGAAAAATACAGTGAGTAAACCCGCCCAGACTGCTGCAGCCTCTCCGCCTCGTGTTGTGCAAAGTGAACAAGATTACAACTGATTATCACTGGGATTTGGTTTCAGATTTATAATGAACAGGGTCACACTGAGGTGAAACCAGGTCACAACATGTTTTTGCAGAAAAAATCATAAAAACTGTTTGTTTGTTTTTTTCTGTCATGTAAATTCAAAGTTATTCAAGTAAAAAAACTCCGTAAAACACTTGAATAACGAACGAAGAAAGAGAGGAATGTGTTTGTTCAAGTAAACTTTATTCCAATAACAAGTTGGGTGTGCCTGTGATTCAGGTTATCCACAGCAAACAATAGGAGCTGTTGCCACCGTCCTTTTTTATCTATGACATTATATTCCACATTAGCAGTATGTTAAAATCTCCTTCATTTAAAATCCAAACAGCAGTGATTGGTGTGTTTGCTGTTGTCTTCAGTCCCACTCAGGATCAATTGTGTTAAATTTTAAAAGGGGCTTCTCGTTAGTTGGGTGTGTAATGAAAGTGCGTCCTGTCGATAAAGGTCTGTAGAATTGAAATGGAACTGAAGTGAAACGTGCTTCTGACTCCCATGTTTTCAATCAGAAGCTCTTCACTCAGCTCATCCCACTCACAGAAATCAATCCCCATGCGGCCGGACTGGAGGAGTCTATTATGGTCAAGATGAGAATATTCCAGCTCTGCTTTTATTATGGCCCTTAATAAGACATTGGAAATCAGACGCTGCTCACATTGACTCACCTCAGAGCAAAGCTCATAACCAGACGTATTCCCACGCATGAGCGATCAGACAAGTTTGTGTCCTGTGAATTGTGAGAAAATGATCTGTTGATGTCATCGGGGTTATCTGGGTTTGGAGACGGAAATGGAAGTCCTGCTGCAAACTGAAGGCGTGGAGTCTGAGAGTCATGTGCAGTTATCAGACTCCAGTGAAAAGATGTGAAGTGGGGGATGTCCTCCATGGAGCATTTGACCTTTGACCCACAGTGGTGGGAAGTAACTATGTACTATGTAACAAAAGTATTTATACTTTTCATTATACTTCCACTTCATCACATTCAAGATAGACTTTCTACTCCACTATGTGTATTCTGCAGCTTTAATGAATAGTTACTGTTAAGATGTAGATTTAACATGATGGATAATATGAGAAGCTTTGAAAATACAAAATGTTAAAGATTCACCCAGAGGTCTCCAAGTGCTTTGGTGTCTGACTCCTCAAAAAGTCTCTGATCTTCTTCCAACATTATTCCATTTCACAAAATGTTTACAGATGAATCCAACAATAAATTACATATTAATTCTGTTTTGTTCCCTTTGAACAAAGCTAGCTGTTGGGGAGCTAACGGCCTGGTGGCTGTGGCTCCATATGAACTGCAACATGAGTGTGGTGTCAATAATGAACCGTGTGTGTGTGTGTGTGTGTGTGTGTGTGTGTGTGTGTGTGTGTGTGTGTGTGTGTGTGTGTGTGTGTGTGTGAGACAGAGTTTTTCTCCTCACCTCAGTGGTTTTGGCAGGGGAACATTAATGTGTTCAGAGACATTACATATAAAAACAAGCAGCTAATGAGCTGGGTGTTTCCTGTTTACATTTGTGGTTTTCTCCTGGTAAAGCTTACCCTCACTGCTTTTACTGTGCTGCAACTTATTTCTGGGGTTAACTCTGTACACACAAACACATTATGTGTTGTGAGGCTGACTAGAAAAGAGCCATGACAGGCTAAGACAGTAGCAAGAAGCAGGAAACAAAGTTGGAAAGGGAAACCAGGTTGGCAGGATAGAAGAAAAAGGAAGCACAGTGAGGAGGAAATGGCTTTAGATGGATGTGTATGTGTAAAATGCACCATGTTCACAATGGTGGTGGTGGTGGTGGTTACTGCTTCAGAGACGTGAAAGTATGTCACATTTCCATGCTGTGATGGGAGCGACTGGGTTCATGTGTCCTCTCTCTTCTCCATCCAGGTATCACCAGAAAGAATCCCCGCACTCCTTTGTCAGATCTTCAAGGCACCAACGCCCTGAATGAGAAAGCCAGCTGGTGAGTCCCACACAGCGCAGGTTATACAGTAGCACAGTTACGATCAAAACCTGAGAGAGGTGTCAATAATTAAATGTAAGCACTTAATCTGTTGGAAAATGGCTAAGACCCCAGATTTATAATTATTAAAGGAGACATATTCTGCCCCTTCTCCACAAATTAAAATAGTTCCCAGGTGTCTTAAAGACATGTCTGTGACATGCTTTGGTCAAAATACTCCAAGGATCAAACATCACAGCTCTTTTCATCCTCTCTAAACAGCTAAACAGCCCTGTTCAGAACGGCTGGTTTCAGTGTCTGTCCCTTTAAATGCAAATGAACAAATGAAATGATTGTTTGGTGTTTGGTGTTTTTTTTTCTCTTTCTTAAAGTGTGATTATTCTAAATTAAGATTTTCTGACTTATTTTTTACACACACATATAAACAAACTAATGCTGATTGTTCATCTACTAAAACCATTTGTAAAATGAATTGTTCTAACGGGTGTTGGATTACTATTGTTGTAGCAGTGGATGTGAGAAAATAATAAATAAAAATAAATAAATAAATAAATAAAATGCAAATGAACCACTGCTTGCCCCACCCCTTCTACTGGTACCAGGTTGGGGTGGGATTATGCAAATTCAAAAAACTAGTTACATCATTGCTAGACAACTGAGGGAACAGCTCGTAAAACCACATGGATTTCAACCCAGGGAGCCTGAACATTACAGTCAATTCTCACATTTTGGGGGCCAGAAGGCAAAACAAACACCCAGATATATGTAAAAGAGCCTTCAAAAATGATATTTCCATTATAAATCCCCTTTAACACTCAGTTGACACCTATAGTACAAAGGATGAACGCTCCTCTCCTCCCTTGCAGGGATGGCTACGGCGTTGGCTATAACGGCCGTAGCTCCAGGTCGAGTCGTCTCTCCTCATCAGGAAGCCCCGCCCTGGAAGAAGACGGGATTTTCCTTAACTCGACCAACAGCAAGCTCCTGGAGAGGGCCCAGGGCATCCTACTGTGAGTGAGACACCCCAAAACCAAGATACAAACAGAGACTAACTTTATTGTCCCACAGGGAAATTAGTTCTCACAGTCTGTCATAAAACACAGAATGCACAAACACCACCAGACACTGAAAACATTCACCCACCCTTTAAACACACAGTCCTACAAGTATTATGTATCATTATGTTGCATCATCACAGCTAATGAGGCTAATAGATCAAGATGATAGTGTGAAAACAGGCGCATCACTCGGCTGTTATGTCCATATAAAAGATATTAGGTCTGATATCTTTGCTGGTTGAGTTTTCAAAGCCTGCTATCTTACTGTATCCCCCTCAGCAGAGGAAACACTGATCTTCCTTTACGAAACCAAAGGAGTGAAATTCTGTCCCAAAAACCTTAGCAGGACCAACAAGAAATGACGCACCATTTTAGTTTCACTATGGCTGACCAACGCAAACATAGAGACAACAGAGCAGCTGTTTTCAGTTTGTGACACAATGCAGAACTGATGGAAAATCCCTGTCTGACTGGCTGAGCTCCAAACCCATAAATAATCCATAAATATAGATTACGTCTCTCTCAGATGTGTTCGGTTAGGAGCCACCATGCAGAACGAGAATATTACACTTGATCATCATCGTAACACAATATTATACTGTATACATAAAAGTTGCTCACTCAGAATTAATGTTTTAATGGATGTACTCACAACTCTGCTACTTTTATCTTATTATTATTATTCCATCATTTAATCAAATATTGTTTCTGTGCTTGAGACAGGAGGATTCATGGTCTATGTCAGATAGTGAAAAAGTGAAATGCAGTCAGACCTTATGAATTCTCTTTCATGTTCTTCCTGGTCTGATGACGTTTTCTATAGAGGAACGTGCACGAAAGGGGATCATTGTGATGTTCTGTCCTGGTCAGGGCCAACCACATTGAAAAGATGCTATCCCATGGCTTTATGGGTAGTGTAGTAGGCAGATTCCTTTAGAGAATGAAGCAAAGAGGGACTGAAACTGTGTAGATCTAATGAACCTTGATGAGTGTGAATGTGCAGCGTTATCAAACACATGTATGCATTCTGCAGCTGATATGAAAACTGCGTTTCTCATCTTTAGGAGAAACAAAAACTGCAAAATCAAGCCGGCCCTGCCCAAGGTAAGACACAAACCTGACGCACAACAAGACAACACAGTCAGAAACGGCAACAGATCTAAATATAGTTGTTGTTAATGTTGACTGCATGTGTGGCTGTGTGTGTGTGTGTGTGTGTGTGTGTGTGCAGCACCTGTTGGACGTCAAGTCTCTGCGCTACCTGAGCAGTGTGACGCTGCACGACCGGATCACCAAGTCTCTGCTTCACCTGCACAAGAAGAAAAAACCGCCCAGCATCAGCGCACAGTTCCAGGTCAGTGGTGCCGCCGCCCCCTGCTGGAGCCTCAGAGAATTACAAAAACATCACTCACACAAAAGATTGATCATGAGGAAAATATCAGGATATTGTATCCCACAGGAGCTTCATCATGTTGGATCTGCAACATAAAAGTGTTGATTTTCTTCACTGGAGGTGACGTCAGCTGTTTGTGTTTGCAGGCGTCCCTCAACAAACTGATGGAGACTCTGGATCAGTCTGAGCCCTATTTCGTCAAGTGTATTAGATCCAATGCTGAGAAGGTAAAGTAAACTGACTGACTGACTGACTGACTGACTGACCGACCGACTGACTGACGGACCGACTGACTGACTGTTTCTTCCCTGTTGTATTCACATTTCTTCTTTCTTGTCTCGTCCAGCTGCCGTTGCGTTTCAACGACAGTCTGGTGCTCAGACAGCTCAGATACACAGGCATGCTGGAAACCGTCCGCATCCGCCAATCAGGATACAGCATCAAGTACACCTTCCAGGTAATCCTCCACTGAGCAGCAGGTCTACTGTCACAGACCATTAGTCCATAGTGCACCTGTAGTGAGTTTTGTTTTTTTTACTTTGTAACTCTGGATCTTGTTGTGTCCTGTGCATATATTTTTATTTTTTCCCACATTTGTTCTCTGAGAGCCACTGAAAACATGAGTCAAACTCTCAGAATGCTTAAACATACTCTGGCACTGGAGCCGCTTCTGATTCTGATCTTGCTTGTTATTATTGCACAAATATGGCTGAATTATTCATCTCAGTTATTTGGCTTGATGTTGACATTCACAGTTATGAGTCTACAAGGAGTACAGTTATTTTACTGTCATTACTGGGGTGTGAGCTGGCCATTGGATTTTTGGATATAATGAAATGTGGAGTATTTTTTTAGTTTCTGTTTTGAACACTAACCCCCAGCCGTCATGAAGCCTCACAGTATCTAAACCTGTGTCTATGCACCGTGTTGCAGGACTTTGTGCGTCACTTCCACGTGCTGCTGCCTCGGGGAACCAGCCCGACCAAGTCAGGCATCAGGGAGTTCTTCAGACGGATCCACCTGCCGCCTGCTGGGTATCAAGTGGGCAACACCATGGTAAAGGATTCTGGGAAACCAGTTTGTGTGTTTTCTGTGGTTCCCCACTGAGCTGTGTGGATGTGAACATGTAAACCTTGTTCCCGTGTGATGCAGGTGTTCCTGCGGGAGGCGGAGCGCCAGAGACTTCAGACCCTCCTCCATCAGGAAGTCCTGCGGCGGATCGTGGCCCTGCAGCGCCGCTTCAGGGCCGTCCTGGAGAGGAAACACTTCGTCAGCATGAGACACTCGGCCTGCGCCATCCAGGTGAGACGTTGTGATGGGAGAGGACGGCGGTGCCTCGTGCACCACGGCAACAGTTCCTCCACCCGACACTGCTGCCGTCCACTCAGGACACTAGTCTATGGTAGCGTGAGGTGATTGATAGTTCAGCATTTTCTCCTGATATTTATAAAGTCCAGGTCTCTGAGGTTATCTGATCATTAGAAGATTGACTTTTACTCAATCAAGGGAATCAAGAATCAAGGGATTCAATCCAATACTTACAAATAAATAAATCTGTAAATATCAAAGTAAAAACAATGCCAAGATCATACAGAATCAAATTATACCTAAACAATGCAAGTTGAATTAAATAACCATATGAAAGAAACAGGAAAAAAAGAAAGAAAGGAAAAGTAAAACAATTGACTTTTACTCCTAAATGTGGATCCATCAGTGAGGCTTCAGGGTTCAGAGAGGAAACTGAGAGCAAAAATTACAGGTTCAATACTTTTCATCCAACTTCCTCAGTTGCATAATTCAAATTGATCCGACCATCAACGAATAAAACTCCAGCCTATAAAACTGACTCTGTATTTTTCACTTTTCTTTCATTATTTAGTTGTTTTTTTCTCAAAATCTCAAATATGACAAGCAGGCACTTTGTAACTGTAGCCACCAACACTTTTCCACATCCCTGATATTCAGTTCTAAGCTGCTCAGACCTGTCTCTGTCATATCACTGTCATTTAAACCTAAACACTGGCTCAGTTTAACACAACTGTAAAGGACCTGTGAAGTCAAATACTTTTTAAAGAGCAGGGGGGGGGGGCAATGAATGACTGTATGATTAGTAACAATTTAAACAATGAATGTTAAGAAGTGTTTACAACAAGGCTGTTTGATTCAAATCCAGTCCATCCTGTTGGAAGAAAAACAACAGTTTTTTAAGACAGAAGAGGAAGGTTAAAGTGCTACAAACTAATGATTAATACTAATATTTCTCTAATGAGTGAAAGAAACGGAGAATGAAAGAAAGCAAACAGTGGACAGACAGAAAGACAGAGGATGAAAATGCTGCACTCAGGCCACTGTTGGTATGTTTGTTCTGGCGCAGCCGTCGGAGTGGAGCTGTCCAAGTCTTTGTCAGGCAGAAAGACAAACAAACCCAGTGCAGCTCAGTCAGTCCAGGAGCAGGGGAACTCAGACATGAACATGGAAGCTGTCAGCTGTTGCAGAGGTTTCATTGTAAATTAATATTTCAGCTTTTGTTTTACAAAGTTTGTCAGATTTATTTTATTACACTTGCCAAGAATACAGTTTTTGAATATTAATGAAGTTTTAAATTAGGAGAAAATGAACTTCATCTAAATCTAAATGATGCTTGATGTTCTCAGCTCACTCTTTGTCTGCCAGATGCAGTTTCCAGATAAAGCAATCACACCGTATCCCACTGTCATAACACTCTATAACCTGCCAGCAAATAATACCAACATCAAATCCCACAAACCTCAGTGACTGACTGGTTCAGGTCTACGTACGTAGAGCTGGTGTCAGGTGAAGCTGACAGGAAGTGACAGGGAAAATAAAACCAACATTTAGACCTGAACAGAATCTTTCAGTCAAAGTTTTTGTCGTTCGTTTAGATGGAAACTAAAGTGAAGGGTTGTAAAACTACAGGATTTCCAACTGCAATCAGCTTGCATCTCTTCTCACTGTAACTCTATCCCCCTGGTCTGGTGCTTTGCAGCGATGGTGGCGCTGCTGCCTCCTCAGACAGTCCAGCATCAGCTCCGACATGGAGGAGGAGGCGGCGGTGTGCCTGCAGGCGGCCTGGAGGGGCTTCATGGAGCGCAGGAGGTTCCTGCAGCTGCGCGACTCTGCCGTGGTCATACAGAGGAGCTGGAGGAGCTACCGCCGCCACCGCAGAGCCGCCGCGGCCGTGACGGTCCAAACGGCCTGGAGAGGATTCAGAGAGAGGAGCCGCTACTGTCGGACCCACGGCGCCGTGACGCAGCTGCAGACGCTGGCCAGAGGACACCTGGCTCGACTCAGGTGAACGGAGCAATTAGAGCAGAGGAGGATGTGGTTTTTTTTTTTCGCCGAGGATTTTGGTCCTTTCTGTTTCAACATTAAATTTAAAATTGTTTCTTGCGGGGCGGCGTGTGGCGCAGTGGGTTGAGCAGGCGCCCCATATGCAGAGGCTACAGTCTTTGCTGGAGACGGCGCCATTTCCTGTCTCTCTCAACTATCCTAAAGGCAAAAGCCCCAAAAAATACTTAAAAAAAAAATTTGTTTCTTGCAACAGCTTCCAATATAGTAGTGAAAATCTGATTTAACTTGATCAAACCAGACTTCTGCACATGGCAGCGACATAATGTTTAAGAAAAGGTTGAATTCCTGATCATTGAGTTGGTTAGCGACCAAATTCATTCATTCATTCATTTTGAAACCTTTAAAGGGGAACTACTGTATGTAAGTCCAGTTGCTTTTCCTCTGTGTTGCTAACCCTCCTTTCGGCCATGTGCATTTGTTTACAACGAAGCCGGCAAGAAATCACTCAATAGGGGCGGCGTTTAGCTCGGTAGGTAAAGCTGCCGAGTCCCGCGTCGGAAGGCCCTTTCCTGCGTGTCATTCCCCCACTCTCTACCTCCCCATTTCCTGTCTCTCTTGACTGCACTATCAATTAAAGGCAATAAAAAAATATATACTTTAAAAAAAAAGAAATCACTCAATAGAGCGGTAGATAACGTTACATATCATATACGATGTTGTCATGTATATTTGTGTAGTCTCTGATCTTACAAGGTTGGTTTTCAGCCAAGAAACGCTACTGTGGGTGGAAGGTAGAGAGCCTCCATTCTCCCTGGAAAGATTTACAAGTCATATATTTAACCAGCACTATTACTGTGAAGCTGTTTAATGAACATAAAAATGTAGCATAGTTAAGATAAAAATCCTGCATAGTTCCTGTATCAGTTTTAATGTTATTGTTTTTTTCTCTTCACCAATAGTCACTGAAGTGCAAAAGCAGCAGCTCTTGTGCACTTTCTCTCCATTTTTGTCGTGTCATTTTGTCTGTGCTTTGTCTGCTGTAAAATACAGTGTTCTCCATTGACCAGGAAACAAAACAGGAGCTGGATTTATATAATGGATATACATAAGGTCACAGATGTACAGTGTAGATTGACAGAGAGTTTAAGATAAGATTCATTATTCATTATCATAAAATTCATTTGTCTGTCAGCTCATCTACCGTTTGCAGAAGAATCAAAAAGCATCTTAAAAGACAAATATTTTCTCCCAGGAACAAGTGGCAACACAAACAGAGCTAAAGGAAGAGTCAATGTTAGACTAGTTCTTCCAATGAATCATAATCTTTCTTTTTGCATTTGTAGGAAACCATATGATCTTTAAACTTGCTCTGTTGGTGTTATGTAACTTATTTCCACTGCCCCTAAGTGTCCAAAAAAACCTAAAAAACACCAGGCGTAGGTTTGGAGCCTTTAATATAAAATATTAATATTCCGTTTTCTGCCTCTTAAATCACTGCTTTTCACTCTCACATCTTCAGGTTCAGAGAACTACAGGAGCAGCATGAACCACATCAGAGTCCAGCAGCAGCAGCAGCAGCAGCAGAGGTGGATGCAGGACCCATGGAGGACCTCAGCACGTCGGGGCAGGAAGACGAGGTCCAGGACGCCTCGGCTGAACTCTGTGAAGACTCTAAGCCGGTTCCGTTTGATGGGGGAGAGGCAGAAAGAGAAGAAGAGCGCAGTCGCAGCGCAGACGAGACCAGCCACAAGAACCGGTCCAAACGAGAGAGCAGGCGGATGAGGGAGCTGGAGCAGGCTCAGTTCAGTCTGGAGCTGCTGAAGGTCCGGACCACCAGCGTGGGGGGTCCCGTGCAGGAGGACGGGGTCTCGTCTCAGCCGGAGGAGCCTCACAGACCCTCCCCCCGAGGGTCCCCCACCAGCCACGGCAGCTTTGAGCTGCTGAGCGTGGAGGACATGGAGACTGAAGGGTCTGGGCTCAGCTCCCAGACCACCGCTCTGGACACGCAGCTGCACCAGCCGCCCAGAGACTCAGCAGAGGGTCCCAGGGCCACTTTTTATATTTCTTCTGACCAAAGTCCAGTCCACGAACAGAAATTCGAAAGCCCCAGCAAATGTTACAAAGAGCGGAGAGAGTCCACGTCCCGAAGGCCGGTGGTGGTTTTAATCAGTATGCAGAAGGAGAGCCCGGTGGACGAGGGGGAGCTGCTGGCAGCCCAGACTCTAGAGGGAGACCCTTCATCCAGTCCTCAGGTCACCCCCATCGTGGGCCTGGAGGTGGGAGCGGAGGTGGAGCAGGCTCACGGGACCCCCCCACAGGTCCACAGATGCAGTCAAGAGGTGGACAAGTCCCCCAAGGTCCCCTCAGGGTCCAGTCCGGATGGGATCTGCTCCTCGGAGGTGGACATCCAGATCGTCCTGGAGCCCAAGACTCCCGAGGCCAAGGTGGTCCAGGTGGTCCGGCCTGCACAGGAGGCCCCCAGCCCCACCCTGGACACCAAGCCCCCCAAAGCCCAGAAGAAGAGCTCAGCCCAGACGGTGATCGTGAACATGGTGGAGAAACCGTCCAACTCTGTGTTCTCCCCTCCCAGACGCAAACTCCCCTTCTCCAAGTAAGTCCAGCAGCGCTGCCGCGGCAACGGCTCATGTGACGTCACCAAATCTGCTTTTTAGTAACATCTCAACACACACCGTGGCTGATCAGTGAACTCTATTAAAACTTCATCTATACAACGACGGCAAAGCAAGGTGTCTTTATTTATATAGTGTAGCACAATGCAGACACAAAGGCAACTCAGTGGGCTTTAGATAAACACAAATGATCAGTTGTAAAAATCAGACACATTACAACACACACTTTAAAATAGACCAATACAAACTAATTTATTTATTTATTTTATCTATTTATTACTCTTAGTATTTCCCTCTCGTATTTTCCCTCTTTTTTTAATTTTTAAAAATTAATTAATTTATTTTATTTTATTGTAACTTATGCTGCTATACGGCCTGTCATTCATTTATTATATCAAGTCATATGTCAGGAAATGTTCTGTAAAATGTCATGTTAAAATGATTAAAATGTTTAAATAAAAAAAATAGACCAATACAAACAATTAAAACAAACAAGAGAGAGAAAGAAAATATTGAGCTAGATACATATAGAGTATAATAAGATTATAATAATAATTTGCATTAAAATTATTTAGAAGAACATACATGCTTATTTAGAGACAGTTTTAGCCTGGATTTAAAAACAGTCACATTGGAGGATATTCTCTGTTCTGTTGGTAGGTGTTTCCATTTGTGTGCAGCAGCAGCAGCAGCAGCAGCAGCAGCAGCAGCAGCAGCAGCAGCAGCAGCAGCTAAATGCAGCTAAATGCAGCTAAAATGCATATTAAGTCAGTCAGTTCAGAACTCCAGAGTCAAAGCAGCACGATTATTAGATTCTGACGGTGCGTTTTGAAGAAGTTGTTGGTGGTGAGCAGCTTTCATTCACACGCCTTCGAATCAGAGAGATCTGAGCCTGGTTGTAACGTGTGTGTGTGTGTGTGTGTCTGTGTGTGGCAGGTCAGATAAGGATTTGGTGAACCAGGAGAGATCTCTCGCCATGTTCAGAGACGACTCTAAATCTGCTGGATCCAGAAACAGAGAGGTAGGACACACACACGACTGTCAACACATCACACACTCACTCATGCATTTTGTTACATACGTTGTCTTCTCACTCAGGAAACTCTTCATATGTGCAGGATCATTTCCTAACAATGTGAAACTTTACTCTGACAGTATGACAGCTGTGAAAATCTGAATAAGTTATTTAATCCTCTCTAATATACAGTATAGTTTAATGTCTCCACAGAAATATAATACACCTGTCTTAAGACTTTAGAATCAAATAGATTTTCATTGGCCCAAGGCATCAAAGGTATATGGTTTCATAGTAGCTCTAATGTGCTGGCGAATGTACAGATTAAAACAAAGTTACCAGAGGATGAAGCAGCTCAGAGAGATGATGCACAGGTGAGAGGTAGAAAAAGAGAAAACAAAAAGGGAAAAAAAGAAGAAATTGTGTGTATTTACAGCCACACACACACCAGGGTTATTGTAGTTAACTATAACTAAGACTAAAACTAAAACTAGCAGTGAAAAAATAATTACGTAAACTGAAATAAATGAATAAATGAATAAAAACTACAATGAACAATGCAAAACTCACTATATCTAAACTGAATGTCAGAGAACATGAGTTTAGTTGTAGTTTTCTTAGAGATGTCTAAAGCTGCAGGAAATAAACGCCACAGCTCAATATGGGACCCAACCCACCACATTTTTTTAAAAATATGATTTTCGTTTTTTTGCAGAATATGTAAGTTGAAATCATGAAGAAGCCACTCCATGTTTCAAATAATAGTATCGGTGGTTTTAAAACATTCAAATTGATATTTGATTTGGGGTATTTTTTCAAGTAAATCCTCCTGCAGCTGAGGCCGATGATCCCACATCAAATTAGCATACTGGCTTTTCTTTGGCTGAAAAAAGAACAAAAGCAAGTGAATAGCCAATCAGCTGCACATTAAAAGGGTCTCACATAAGTAGCCATGTGAATCGGCCAGCAGAGGAGCTGGAGCTTAAGATATCAGAAGCTATATGTAACATCTGAAGGCGACAAAGACAGAGAAATGGAGAAGATCTGTAACTTTGACTGCAATGGGACGACTTGGAGTACGACCCACAGGTAGATAAGAGTGAATGTAACGTGATGAGGAGTGATGGGAACATTATGGGATGCAACTAAAAGGGAAAAATCCCACAAATTTGGAAGTTGATCTTCAGAGGTCTGACAGAGACTTTCTCCTAAAACCTGAAAAACTAAAACTAAATGAAAACTAGTCAATTCCTCAAAAATAAAAACTAAACTAGAACTGCTTCATCACGTGTTGAACTGACTAAAACTAAACTGAAATAAAAAATCTAACTGAAACCTGAATAAAAATAAAAATTAATGAAACTGTTAAAACTATAATAACCTTGACACACACACACACACACACACACACACATGGACACAGTCTGCAGCAGCTGACCTGATGTTCCTGTTGCCTAGCAGCAGGTGGGCCGCCCGGGCCCCAAAAAGAAAGCTCGAATGTCCCGGACTCGCTCCGACTTCCTCACCCGCTGTAACTCTGAGGGGGCGACGCAGTCGGACGACGACGACGAGTACTACACCCCCGCCCACTCCCGCACGCTGCCCCCCTTCCTGTCCCCCCCCCACACCCACCCAGAGGCCGACTGTCACAGTGACTCAGAGATGGTAAAACACCGCATCTCTGGAGGATCGCCGTGACCTCCACTCCGCTCCGCCCCCCCTCCACACCTTCTTCTTCTGGGGAGGGGGGCTGGCCCAGCAGTTGTTTTAACACTAACGCTAACTCCACCTTTTACTCCACTGTTTTCACCGCTGACCCAAACCAGGCCGTGGCCGTGTCGGTCGCGTAGAGAGGAGCTTTGCACGTCGCTCTGGTCGCTGTCGAGCTGAGCTTCACTCCACCTCCATCTCCAACACACACTCACTCTGAAGGGATACTACGTCAGCATTTTGGAGTTTAATCTCATATTTCCCTTCTGTTATCACCAAACGTTTAACAACAGCCCCAAACCTGAAACATTTTCAGTTCTTCTTGTTGTTAATGTAAAGTCTAAATTTATCATTTTTATAATGATAGAAATGAAAACAGCTTGATCTGACAAATACCTTCCCATCTTAGTGCTGAAGTAATGAGTTGGTTATTCAGTTACTTTACCAACAGAAAATAGATGACCAACAGTTCCATGAGAAATAAGAAACTTTTTCTGGTCCAAGCTTCTAAAAAGCTAAAGTTTAAAATTCCAGTATTGATTTGTAATTACGGTATTAAGCATTAGTTAAGCATTAATAAATACTGAATCCATCATTTATAACACATGAATACTCATTAGTATGTAGTTTATGAACACAATAAAAAATATTTTACTCATCATTGATAAGCACTAACTGTATTTATAAACTACATACTAATGAGTATTCATGTGTTATAAATGATGGATTTTATTAAGGCTTAACTAATGCTTAATAATGTGTACTTATTATAAAGTGTTACAGTACCATGATTACAAATCAAATTTCAAATCAATATTGGAATTTTAAACTTTAGCTTTTTAGAAGCTTCAACCACAAAATGTTTCTTATTTCTCATGGAACTGTTGGTCATCTATTTTCTGTTGGTAAAGTAACTGAATAACCAACTCATTACTTCAGCACTAAGATGGGAAGGTATTTGTCAGATCAAGCTGTTTTCCTTTCTTCAGTGTTGTCATGGTGCGTTGCATTTACGTTGGAAGTCAGGACTCGGAAAACATGAATTGAAATTGAGATTAAAACTCAAAATGGCAACACAGTAAGGTATCCCTTCCCTGTTCCTCTTTAACGATAAAGAGTTTTCACACAGTAGGAAGTGTTTGACTGACAGGTGGAGGACGGTGGAAGATGCCGACCACCGAGCTCTCCTGAACACACCGTCTGTGCTCCGCTGCTGCTGCATGTTGGAGCCGCTCACTCACGGAGACGAGGGACTTCTCACTAACAACGTCTCTTTCTAACAGGAGCTCAGAGCATGACCTCTGTTTCCTCTCTCATCAGCATCAACATCAACTTCTGGGATGTCTCCGATTTCCTCTCTGCCTGTTTCTTCACATTAAACACACTGTTGTAGTCGCGTATATCGTTTACAAACATATACATAGTGTAGTGGCATCATGCATTCTTTTCTTTATGATTATAGAACAAGTCATATAAATGTATTACTCCATAAGATAAGATGACATAATGCATGGCACTCAGATCAGCCAACCTGTGGCAAACAGGAAAATGAACTTCACTGATCCATCACAGCATCCTGGTCCAACCTGCCAGAACCAAATCTACTGTATATATATACAGTATATTCTGACTGAGTTGCTGGTCTTTGTTCTGCAGCCTTCTCATAAAGACCAGAAGAAGATCCATAAGACAATGTCATCAGGAGACCTGGGCAAGGTGGAGGTCCTCAGAAAAACCTCCAGTCAAGATGGAAGGTAGATCCACCTGACTTTATCTTCTACAGAACTATGGACATTAGAGAGAGTGGTATATTTTTTTATGAATCAAACTTTAATGGATGAACTGCTTGTCATTTAGCAGGATGAGAGGGAAGATGCGATTCTGGAGTAAGACCAAACACGGAGAGAAGAAACTGTCCAGAGAGAAGCAGGCGAGCCGCAGTGAAGCTGGAGAGACACAAGGTAAACCAGCTGAACACACAGGGAGCTGTCAGACCAGCACGGTCCTGGTTCTGGTTCTGGAGTCTCAGGACCTCGGTGCTTTCTGGTGAACCAGCAGCGTTCACACCAGTTTAAGTGGATCCAAAGTGGGAGTATGTTACTCTGGGTTACTCCAAATTTTTGCTTTTTGTTGTCTCTGAAATCATTCTTCAGTTTTTTTTAAGCCTTGGCCCTCTCTTCCCAGAGTTCAAAGATAAGAATTACTTTACTTTATCAGACCCAAGGGGAAATTCATACAACTTTTTCTTTCTTTTTTCGGCTTTCTAGCTTTTCTTGAAATTCTGTAGACGCCCAAATCACCACCAAACATTTAGTTTCCTCAGCAGACCACCACAAATTCTCTTCAGTCAGTCACTGCCTTCTCCTCCTTCCTGCTTGTCTTCACAGCCTAGAATAAGACAGCAGAGAGCCCTGCTAGTGTGGATGCCCTGGCTAACAGTGTGTATTTTCCATCTCTTGTCCCCCAGAAGGCCCGTCCCCCCCTCACAGCCCGGACCTGGAGGCGGCGGCGGCTCAGGGGATCAGGGACAGTAAGGAGAACAAGGAGCCGTCTCCTAAGATGAGGCGGCGGCGCAGCGTGAAGATCAGCAGCATCGCCCTAGAGCCCGCCCAGTGGCAGAACGACGCTCTGCACATCCTCACGTCGGCCCACGACTACCGCAGCATGAACGACTTCCTCATGAAGAAGGTGTGTTGCATCAGGGTTAGCGCCTGAAAACCCCCTTGGGAAACTCGAAAAACTCATTTTGGTCTGTCCAGTTTGTCCACACTTAACTCCAGGACTCTCCTCCTGCGATCTGACTTAAGAGAGTGGATTATCTTTAAGCCTTGTACATTTATATCACACAAGGAAGCATCTTTACCCCAGATGTGAAATAATCATCCTGCTTTAGATTGTTATAAAACCAGGGTCCAAACCTTGTGTCTGTCCCTGCAGATCGCTGACCTGGACTCTGAAGACAGTAAGAAGGACACCATGGTGGACGTTGTCTTCAAGAAGGCTCTGAAGGAGTTCAGGATCAACATCTTTAACTCGTACTCCACCGCTCTGGCCGTGAGTCTTTGCTCTCCCTTTGTTCTCACACCACAGACAGGGTTAAGTCTGTGAAAAAGCAGATCAAAATGTAAAGGAAATAGTAAGTGTACGTGACGCTTTACTGACTTTACTGCAAACTTTAAGATGTGTCTTTTCTTTGCCCTCACCCTCCAGATGGATGACGGGAAGAGCATCCGCTACAAAGATCTTTACGCCTTGTTCGAGCACATCCTGGAGAAGACCATGCGCCTGGAGCAGAGAGACTGGAGCGAGTCGCCGGTGAAGGTGTGGGTCAACACCTTCAAGGTCTTCCTGGATGAATTCATGACCGAGTACAAGCCCATGGAGGGAACCATCGGACGGGTGAGACACAGCGGATGGGAAGATAACTGGGAAATATAATTTTAGCTGAATTTATCAAGGTTTATCAGTTTTAAATATTGGGATGTCTAAGCAAAGAAATAAAAAAAACAAAGCAGAAATTGAAGCAGATAATAAGAATTTAGGAGTTATGTACATTGTACGTTTTAATGGACATCTCTCTCTTTCCAGGCTCCTAAACGCGAGCGTAAGAAGTCAAGGAAGAAGGAAACTGACATTGTGAGTCACACGCTGTAAAAACACAATACCTGGAATAAAAACATTTAGTGTGAGTCTGATCTGACTGCTGCTCTGCTGCCCCCTGCAGGTGGAGGAACACAATGGCCACATCTTCAAGTCCACACAGTACAGCATTCCCACCTACTGCGAGTACTGCTCCTCCCTCATCTGGATGATGGACCGAGCCTGCGTCTGCAAATGTGAGGACTGGATGCATGAACACACAAATGCTGTCTCACACACACACACACACACACACACACACTCACACATACACACACACACACACTATTCAGATGTTTTGCTTTTGCGTTTATGTTAAATCTTTAGTCAAAAAGGTGCTGTGAAACTGCACCTACTCAAAGCCTTAAAGAATAACTCTTGGGTGCGTCAGTACTGGACAAAAATGAGCAAAGAGGAGAGAGAAGGTACCAGCACACCAATTTAACTTTAAAGGGATAGTTCAGCTTTTTTGAAGTGGGGTTGTATGAGCTGCAAATGCCCATTCAGTACACTAGATGCAGTAGAAAGGTCTCTATCCCCCACACTAAGAAACACCGGTGCATCATGCTGCACCGAGACACAGGCACAGACACTGTTGTCAATGAGGGACCATTAATCAGAGTATTTTCACCACCTGCGAGAAGTCCCATCTCAAAATAATACACCAGTTCAAGAGTATCATCTAATGTAAAAATTTACAATGCATCAGCTGCCGGAAAAAAGTGTTTTTTTATAGACCTTTCTACTACTGTATATCTAGTGTACTTAATGGGCATTTGTAGCTCATACAGCCCTACTTCAAAAGAGATGAACTATCCCTTTAAAATCACAGGCTGAGATAAATGCAGAACAGTCTCTTTAATCAAGACATTCTGGTGAAACAAGTGCAGAAAGGTGAACTAAAAACGTTTCAGTCCATGACTGTCATCAGTGCTTCTCCACCAGACAGACAGAGACAGAGACAAAGGCAGCTACCTTAATAAAGTCATTCGTATTAACATTCCTATCGTATTCCTATCTGCTTTCTGACTGAAGTCACACCGTCCTGTGATTGGTCCACTTTGTGTTTGCACAACAAACTGTGAACCGTCCTGTGATCCCACCAGCAGCATCGTCCATCAACATGCTCACGTATTACTGCCTGGTACTCATGGATCAGACCACACCTCTCTTTAAACGTGGCCTTAACACTGGTCTTGTCTGCTCTGTCTGTATCTTACCCACAGACTGACACACAAACACTGGCCACATTACTCAGCCACATCTGTGCTAGTTTCCACACACACACATACTGTACTGTACTGTACACCCAACACATACACAAACTCACGTTAAGAGAACAGAAGCAGTGTGCAATGCAATGTGTGCGTGAGAGGGACAGCTGTGTTATCTAGTGTGTGTTAGCTAGTGTTATCAATAATATATATGGATGAAAATTAGCTACAGTATTTAGCTAACTCTGGCACATTTACATTGATGTGGCAACTGAAATGTTGATTAACTGTCCCTGTTTAACAAATAAACACATAACTAAAGCTAATAGTCACAGTCAGAGAGATGAAGCACAAGAGAGCACAAGCTTTTCATGTTTTACAACATAGGTTTACTGTAGTTTGATGTGTTCATGGAAAGTAGCAAGTAAAAGAACAAAGATGAATTGATTTCTAAAGATGAGTAGTGACATATCAAGGTTATCACTTTATATCACTGTGTATGTGTGTTTCACATCCTGTCTGATGTCAGATTTTTATCTTGTAGAAGCCACACATCAACAAACTCGGAAGAAATCTAATCAAATCTGAATTAATTAACCTTCCTCTTGTAGCTTTCTGCCACCATCTATGGTGTTAGGGTCAGTTCTGACCCCAGTCTTAAATCAGCTGTAAAACACACTCAAAACAATTATTTATCATCCCATGTGTTTCTCATCTCTTGGTTACGTTGTTAGGCTCCTTATCCATGAAAAGCTTGGTTTTGCACTTATGATTTCAGTTCTCATTATTCTTCTTATCGTTATAACCAGGCTAAACCAATCCTAACAATTTTAACCAGAGCATTTTGAAATTTTGTGGAAAAAAAATGTTTTATTTTGTTTGTTCCTGACAAAGTCAAAAAGCCTTGATGCAATAAACAAATTTATGTCAAAAACCTGACGGGCCAGTGGCGACTCGAGGAAGGTTAATGGACAAATACAGACATTCACTCAGTATTCTAACTTTCAACCTCAAAAACAGGCTGTAAAGATCTGCAGGTCTGTCTAATATCACACACAAACACACAAAAATACACACCACCTGCAGTTCCTAATGTTCTCCTAACTCACTTACCCACAGGCTCTCACGCCCTTAGTGTAGTTTTTATTTCCACCCACATGGCACATTACACCCCCTCCCACTCATTTCACACACACACACACACACACACACACACACACACACACACACACACACACACACACACACACACACACACATACTGTACAAAACACAGGCACTGCACATTCATACTCACAAAACTCACACTGTTGCCCTGCCTCCCTGAGTGTCGGAAAAATTAGATTAACCCTCCCGTTTCCTTTCATGAATCTATCTTGGGTCTAGTTACAAAGCTCCATCTTGACATCACATCCAGACTGTCCGGCCTGAGTCTGGAGGCGGCGACGGGCTGCAGAGGGTTTGTTGCAGCGTTTTGTGTTGTGAGGAGGTTGTAGAGAGACATCGGTCTGATTGTGTTGTTGTGTCGTCTGCAGTGTGTCGCTACGCCTGCCACAGGAAGTGCTGCTCCAGGATGACCACCAAGTGCAGTAAAAAGGTAGGTGGTACTGTAGATTTGGGGGTTTTCTTCCATTATCTTGTGGTGTCATGTTTGATGTTATAATGAGGTTATATCATTGAATATGTAAGGGATAATGTATAACTCCAGCTTCACGCCAGGGTTCTATCCATCCTGTTGGGGTTTATTCCTGCTCACACTTATTTCATGGCTTACTACTTTAAACTAATTTGAGACAAAATTTTGATTAAAATGATGAAAACTTTTACTTATAATTCACATTAAACTGGATGTTGCCATTGACAGTGAAATGAAACAGGGGACTGGGACTTCTTCATGTCTGTGTTTTCTCATGCTGTGGCCCTGGATGTGACAAAACTGTGAACAAAATGTTTATAATTAGAAGTCTTCATGATCACTATACACAGTTTTATGAGAGCCACCCACTGGTCATGAATGAAGGGTTTCAATCTCTCCTCTTTTTTATTTTTCTGAAGCGGTAGCCTAATGGAAAGGTAACAATTTCCAGGGCCAATCAGAGCGTCAACAGTCTGTTATACAGAAATAACAGACCTTAGAATGCAGTGATCGACCAATCAGAATACAGCATTAAATAGATCTGTGAAATAAGTATATACTCAGTGAATAAAGATGTTACAGCTCATCAGTTTTATTAAAGGAATGGTTCAGTTTGCACCTTTTTAATTAATCTAGTGACATTGAGAGACAGACCACTGCTACAGCTACATGAGTCCACACACAGATAACTGCACCGCTTCACCTTTTATGCAGAATGTGCAGGTGCAGCCTGTGAACTCACTGCACCTTCACTATAGGATTATGTGCAGACATGGATCTTGGATCACTCCATTTCTAAAGGGCTGAGTTCTCCCAGGAGACAAGTGGTGTCAGAAGCACTGAAACAGAAAACCTATAGAGCAACAGCATTATAGTTTTAACATTTTCATTAGTTTTTATTTTTATTTAGTTTTTCAGTTTGTTTTCTCATTGAGATTTAGCTTTAGTTAGTTCAACAAGTGATTAAGCAGTTTTAGTTTAGTTTTTATTTAGTGTAAGTCTTAGTTTTCACAGATTTCATTTATTAGGAGGAAAGCCTGTAAGAGCTCCCAAGATGAACTTTCACATTTGTTTTTTCCCTTAGTTGCATCACACAAATACAATCCTCATCACCATACATTTACTCTAATCTATCTGGGGGTCGTACTCAAAATAGTCCCATATTGAGCTGTGGCGTTTTCTGCCTGCAACTTTAGACATTTCTAAAAAAATTCTCATAAAACCAAAACTAAGCTAATTAGGGCCACGGGTCAAACACACTGAGGCACTGACCTTTACAGCTATGACATAGCTGTAAAGGTCAGTGCCTCTGCAGCTATTTCAGAGAAAGCAAAGATAACGAAGGAAAAAATAGGCTCAAAAGGAGAAGAAAAGGCAGGGAAGAGAGCAAGAAAAGGGGAGGAGGGAGAGGAGAGAAAGAGAAGAGTGGGAAATGAGAGAAAAATAAAAGAGAGAGAGAAACTTGAGAGGAAGAAAATAACAAGAGAGAAGAAAACGGGAGGAGAGAGAACAGAACAAGAAGAGGGAGAGGAGAGAAAGAAAAGAACAAGAGAAAAAAGAAAGGGAGAAGAGAGCAGAGGAGAGGAAGAGAAAGAAGGAGGATGGAGGAGTAAGAAAGGCTTTGATCGAGGAGAAGAACCTGCTGACGATTCCAGCAGCTCTTCATCAAGCAGGTCTTTATTGTAGAGAGACGAGAAGGAGTGAATGAGTGAAAGGAATATGACGGCACAGCTGGAATATGGAAGAGGGAGACTGCTCAGAAATGAGGGAGTGAGTGTAGGAAACCTGAGCAGCTCTTCACCTTTCAGCCTGACAGCAACAAGAAGCACACAGAGTCACTTCAGGACACGTTTCTGAGTGTCCCCGTCCCGGCCAAAGCTCCGACTATAACCACACACAACATCTGTCCAGACCTGAAGATGGCAGCTCACAGATGTTTCCCATTCAGTCTGACACAGCCTGAGTGGATCTTCCAGGAATAAAATGGTCTTAACTACCCAAATCCAGGTGAACAGAGCCAGAGGAGACTCAGCCAAGACGACTGGAATCTGAAACCGTTGCAAAATAACATTTACAAAGCTCTGAATCCTGGGTCTGAAGACTTTTGTAAATACGAGGGTTCAGTGTTTTAAATCAATATTTGCAAAAAATGTATCGATTGTGAGAGTAGATCAATGGACAAATGGGTCATTTACATTTACATTAAAAATGTAGTATTAGATCTACAGTACATTGCAATTAAATATATTAAACTTATTTTACTTACTTATGTCGCACACTTTATTTTTCTCTAAACCAGTACGATCCGGAGCTGTCGTCTCGGCAGTATGGCGTGGAGTTGTCCCGTCTGACCAGCGAGGAGCGAACGGTGCCACAGCTGGTGGAGAAGCTCATCAACTACATCGAGATGCACGGCCTCTACACGGAGGGGATCTACAGGAAGTCGGGCTCCACCAATAAGATCAAAGAACTGCGTCAGGGGCTGGACACAGGTGAGAGCCGCACCTGTCCTCCCAGTCTGGATGAAACACCTGGAACAGCTGCCGAGTCTCCTCAGACAACGTGACTTCACAGCTGTTCAGATGTAACATCTCCTACATCTACTACCACTTCATCCACCATTACTACTTAGATATTTCCTCTACTACTTTTCTACCTCTGCCACGACTATTTCTCATTCTATTATAATATGATATAATAATTATAATACGTTTATTTGTATAGCACTTGTCACAGACAAATTTCACAAAGTGCTCTACACATGAGAGGGGTCAAGTAAAAGCAGTTCCGTGGTCCACAAAACAGACACACGAATAAAAACAGTTTAGGACACAGTCACAGGAAATAAAAGATGAAATTCCAGAAATAGCAAAATGCACAACTACCACTTTGACCATCTACTAACACTTCCTTTACCCATACTTCTACCACAACTATCCTTCTACCAGCAACTAGTACTATTGTCACTTCTACTATGCGTAGTACTTATCGTTTTCTTCTCCTACCACTACTATTGCTACTACTACTAATACTAATACTAACTTCTACCTAGTGTTGTAGTACTCTATTCTGGGTCTCAAGACCGGTCTTGAAACCACATTTTCAAGGTCTTGGTCTTGTCTCAGAATCGACTACATTTTAATTCAGTCTCAGTCGAGCTGTGAAGCTGCAGTGACACATTTTTTTAACAGCAAATGTCTCTCTGTCACTCACTCACTTTGGTTGATGTGATGTGATTCAATAACCTGATAATTCAAATAGTTGTACTAAAGTTGCTGTGTAACCATCTGAAAAACTTGGTGTCACCAGTGGCAACAGTGTGCTGTGTCTTCTGTTCAATCCAAACTTTGTTTACATTAAATATGGTTTTGATTTTATATAAAATCATATTTTCTCTTAAGCTGAGGAATAATGTAAATATAAAGACACATGGTTATTATTATAGAGTACTGGCACTGAATACAGTTATGGTCTTGAAAATGACTTGGACCTGGTCTTGCTCCCTATTGGTCTTGCTCTGGTCTTGGTCTTGGTCTTGGTATACTCTGGTCTTGAATCAGTCTCAGGTGAGTGAATGTTAATGAGTGCATGTGTGTGTTCCAGATGTGAACAGTGTGAACCTGGACGACTACAACATCCACGTCATCGCCAGCGTTCTCAAACAGTGGCTGCGTGACCTGCCCAGCCCTCTCATGACTTTTGAACTGTACGAGGAGTTCCTCCGGGCCATGGGTAAGCTCTAGTAGCTGCTGCAGCTTCAGTCTGTCAGTCTGTAGGCTGCTCCAGCTGAGAGTCAGTCTGATGACCTGTCTCTATGTTTCTGTCCTCAGGTCAGCCAGACAAGCGGGAGGTGATCCGGGGGGTGTATTCTGTGATCGACCAGCTCAGCAGGACGCACCTGAGCACGCTGGAGCGCCTGATCTTCCATCTGGTCAGGTGAGGGACGAGACAGGAATCACCATCAGCAGCACAGCCTCAGACTGCAGAATGAGAACTGTGTTTTTATTTCACTTTCATTCAGAGTCATGCATACAGAATCATATTCATCATATCTGCTGTTGTTCGAGTTTTTCAATACAGTGACGTGCTTATAGGGACATGATAATAATTATGACACAACAAAGGAGATGGAGGCTATAATGACAGAAAGAAAAAATAAGATAAAAGAAAATAGAATAAAAAAATATCAGATTAATAATATAGATTGGATACATATTGTATGGCTTCCTCACTATAACAGTATCCACCTTTTTCCGAACGTCAAAAACATAAGCCGGTTTTGCTCTTCCGGTGGAATTTTATGTTTACGTTTCCATGGTTTCAGTAGTCGCGGTAAATGCATGGATTTTTTTTTTTCAATGAAAATCTGTAAAAGGCATGGATCATCACAGCAGCTTTTAACAGTGGATATCACACAAATTGACATCTGTGTTAAAAGCCAGCGTTAAAGGGATAGTTCACCCTAGAATGATATTTCGCTCATTATCTACTCACCCTCATGTTGACTAAGGGCTGGAAGAAGTGTCAGAGTCCTCCGTCCCTTCTCTGAGTTACAGGGGGTCTCGGCATAGCAGTGCATTTCAATGCAACGGTTGCAAAGGGACACCAGAGCTCTTCGTAAAAAAACACACACAAAAAAACATCCAAATACCTCCATGATGCTCGTATGTAATGTCCGTCTTGTGCTGAAGCCCCAAATTGCGTAATTGTCCCGAAAAAAATTAAATAAGTCTATATTTTAAGCTTGTTTGTAGCGGAAGCTTCTCGAAGCTCCTCTTCCTGGTCCGTCCAAATCTCGCGTGATTTGCGCCGGCGTCAGCATGCGTCAGTGCGGTTACTGCGAATCACGCGAGATTTGGACGGACCAGGAAGAGGAGCTTCGAGAAGCTTCCGCTACAAACAAGCTTAAAATATAGACTTATTTAATTTTTTTCGGGACAATTACGCAATTTGGGGCTTCAGCACAAGACGGACATTACATACGAGCATCATGGAGGTATTTGGATGTTTTTTTGTGTGTGTTTTTTTACGAAGAGCTCTGGTGTCCCTTTGCAACCGTTATATGGACATGCACTGCTACGCCGAGACCCCCTGTAACTCAGAGAAGCCACGGAGGACTCTGAAACTTCTTCCAGCCCTTAGTCAACATGAGGGTGAGTAGATAATGAGCGAAATATCATTCTAGGGTGAACTATCCCTTTAATAGATCCATGCGTTTACTGCAACTATGACAACGACTGAAAACCATGGAAACGTAAACGTACAATTCCACCGGAAATGCAAAACCGGTAATTGCTGTTGCTAGTGGTATCTGTAAAATATATTTTTTGGCTCTTCCTCCAATGCCCTTTGATAACAGACCTAGTAGAGCCACCGTTGGGTCCATTGTAATATTTCCACCAAATACTTCATTACAGTTCGTGTTTCAAACAGAACATTTCCAGTTTCAATCACAACCAAAGTATGTGGATCTGATTGCCAACGTGTTTTGAAACAGGACCTGATGGATGTTTTTTTCCTCTGGTAACTGTCTGTGCAGTCAGCACATCTTTACTGCAGAGGTTTCAAGTTCCCTTTGTTTGTTTCTCACTGATTATCAGACATTCAGGTTTAGCCGCTTCGCTCGCATGCCGTCTTCAAAGCTACAGTATGTGTCTGTTGGCGATGGGCGTTGTTTTCTCTAAAGATCACTGTCAGGATTAACCGGATTATACGGCGGTGTGTTTCAGGATCGCCCTGCAGGAGGAGACCAACAGGATGTCAGCCAACGCCCTCGCCATCGTGTTCGCTCCCTGCATCCTCCGCTGCCCCGACACCATCGACCCACTGCAGAGCGTCCAGGACATCAGCAAAACCACCGCGTACGTCCACTGACCTGTTACTTATTAAGATTAAGATTAAGATTATACTTTATTATCAGATCACTCTGAAATTTGTCTTGCGTCCCATGACGTCCAAAGTTTCACACAAATAACAAAATACAAAAAACATACATTTACAGAAAGCATAAATGTCACCCTCAAAAGTCACATTTAAAGAAAAACACAAACTACCTCCTAACTCCATTCACAACATAAATCCAACATTACAATGTGTCTTTGGTGCAACACCCAGTGCTCAGTATTAGTACTGTAAAGCATCAAGCAGAGCTCGTTTCTATATTCCTTTCTATTTCCATAAAGATCCAGGTGTTTTTATTTGTTTTTAGCCACATCATGTCTTACTGGGTGCATAAAGTGTTGACCATCTAGACATCTAGCATCTGGACATTAATGATTGACATAACAAGTGTCTTTTTTTATTGGCTGTTAGTAACTGACTCATATCTGAATGACAGAGAAAACCTTACCTTGCTAATAGCTGTACTAAAACATGACCATAAACTTACTAAAAATACTGTTTATTGAGAAGGTATGTAAAAATAACAAGTTTAATGTCAAATTACAAAACACTACTAATCAAATCAAACCAAACTTTATTGTCAATTTGTTCTTACCAAGGTAAGAACAAGAAGAGGAAACATTTCTCAGACATCAGTTAAACAGAAACTAGAATAGAATTGATAAATAGGTAAGAAGAGAGGGTGTGAGTCTTTTACAATGTTCAAATTATGACTGAATGTACAGATCGCTTCAGCATAAATTAATCTAAACTGCATGAATACAATACTAACCCTGGCGAAAACACATTGTTTCATGTATGCTTATAGAAATAAAACAAAGCAATGGTACTGTATATATCATTTACAAAATTTAAACTAAAAAATAAACTGTCAGGTCTGGAAGTTCAGCTACAGCTTTTGATGCCACAGTGACTTCCAGTCTACATGACAACACAGTTTCCTGGCAGCCAATTTACAAATACACATTTACTCATTAAAACTTTTTTTCCAGCAATATTTGAATTAGAATTTTCAAATAACTTGCAAATGTGTTAACATGCAGTATTTATTATAGTTTGGCTTTCCTTATGTGTCAGATACATAATCCTCAGATATACTGTAGGTCAGATTTTCACATCCAGGTTTTTACCCAAAGAGACTGCTTAAGTTTTTAGTTAATTTAACAGTGATTGCTATTAAAGTAGCTGAGAACGACCCAGCCTCTGTGCTTCAAACGTGATAACTACATGTGTGTGTGCGCTGCAGGTGTGTGGAGCTGATCATCAACGAGCAGATGCGAAAGTACAAAGCTCGTCTGAAGGACATCAACAGTCTGGAGTTTGCAGAGAGCAAAGCCAAGAGCCGACTGACCCACATCAGGAGGTCCATGGTAAGAGCAGACTCCCACAGCAGGGTCTCTGATACCTGCCCAGGTGTTGGGATGGATTCACCCGAGCGCCGGTCGTTGAGTTTTCCTGCTTGTTCCTCTCACTCATCATTTAAATGGTGACAGTTTTCAGCTCCACGAGCAGCTGGCATGGTTTTCACACAGCCATGACAGGAGTTCATTCCTCTGTGTTTATTTACATCTTTCATCAACAGATTTTCTTGTGTATTTGTTACACAAGTAAAAAGTACAGCTAAAGGGGATATACGTACTGTACCTTCAAATGAACATGTATACAGCAGGGGACATTCACTTTGTTGTCTAAGAGAACGTATACAGTAGGTGTGCAGTCTGGCTGCACATGTATTTCATTAGTTACTTCGATAACACCTAATTTGACACCTATCTCTATAATGCATTATAACCATACTTATAATGAATTATAATGCAGTTATAGCACTGTATAACTGTAGTTATAAACACTCATAAATGTTCATAAATAATCATAACACACATATATATAAAGCATTTTATCATGACTTATAAGGTCAGGTATTATAATACGTTATAATTGTTAGTAACTCGCTGACAATGCCCTCATCGATAATGCATTATAAATATAGTTATAATGTGTTATAATTGGCTTTAAAACGTGTATAACTATCATTATAAACACTCATAAATTATTGTAAGACTTTATAAGAATAAGTATAACACATTATAGAGCATTATAACTCTTATATAATACTTGAGCTTATAAGCCATTATAAAATGCTCTATGGTGTGTTATGCTTATTGTTATAAAGCCTTATGATAATTTATGAATGTTTATAATAGTTATACACGTTTATAAGCCAATTATAACACATTATAACTATATTTATAAGGCATTATCAATGTGGGCATTGTCAGCGAGTTACTAACCATTATAACATGTTATAATACCTGACCTTATAAGTCATGATAAAATGCTTTATAGTGTGTTATGATTGTTGTTATAAAGCATTATTAACATTTATGAGTGTTTATAACTACAGTTATACAGTGCTATAACTATCTTATAACTTATTATAAGTATGGTTATAATGCGTTATAGAGATATGCCTCAAATAAAGTGTTACCCTAACTTCTTACATGTTGTTAGATGTGAGTTACTTAGGTTGCTTTCACACCTAACCAAGTGGACTCGAGTTCGCTTGGGGGGCTGAAAGTTGCAACATTGTTGCATTATCACTTGGTTCGGTTCCGCGTTCACACTGCAACTTCTGAACCGCACCAAACTTGCGCCCCAAGCGCACCAAACTTTCTGAGCGTCAAAAGTCGACGTCACTCCGCTCGCGACTGACAGACCTGCTGGGTAACAGTAAACATGGAGCAGCATGTGAAGTTGGCTGTTTGGGGGATGTTGTTTCTTTTTTTTATGTACCAATTGCACTTGGCTCAGCAAGCCGTGCTGTACGACCACCATGTAAGGCAGCGAAGCAGAGCGCATTTCGCTCTTACTACTGCACTGAGGACGGAGAAACGGTACCAGAGGAAAAGACGGAGACTGATGAGAGATGTCGAGTTGTTGGCGTTGTTGCTACACAGACGGCGGACAAGATATGTAACCTAACAATAAAATAACCTATGCATTACGTATGTGTTTAGCAGTGGCGGCCTTAGACAGCTGGGGGCCGTTTCAATATTTCATATGAGGCCCTGCCCTGTTAAACATCAAATGATTTTCCAGCCATGTGCCCATGTGTCGCTGATGCTTTAAACCCTGAAAGGACGCAGTAAACGCACTATCCATGCATCCCAGGTACGCACAACACATTGAGTGTTAAAATCACTATCAGGGCAAGAAACCAGGACTTAGCAGAAAAAACGAGGACTTTCATCAAAAAGCAAAATCATGTACATTTTCAGACAAACTACAGGCTTTAACAATATTCTGAATTTAAATTGGCAACAAAAGTAATGAGAGCAAAGTGCTCCGCGTTATTTCAGCACCACGGACAAGGAAAGGACGAGACATGCGGACAGACAGACAGACAGACGTACAGGTGCTGGTCCTGTCGGTGCTGCGGTGCTGGAGCAGCAGACAGACAGCTGTCTCCTCCATTAGTAAAATCTGTAAATAAGCTGCGAATAATATCACATTTTAGTTGTGCTCTCGCTGTGTTTTATTTCTCTGTTAAGTTAGGACGTACTCATAGATCGCCTGTTTGGAGGCATTTTAACCCGAGGAAAAAAAGAAAAGAGGAGGAAAGTGATTGACAGACGTCAATCATCAGGTTACGCAAATGGGCGCACGTCAGGAGGAAAGCAGGAAAAACAAAAGGACATTAGAAACGCTAAGAGAAAAGGAATAATACTGGGAGAAGGAAAACGAGGGTCTATTGATAGTTTGCGGGCCGTTTTCAAAGGTAATAGCCTACGTTGTTATTGATATTTCCTGCCGTTATTGTTAATTAGGAGCGATTAGTAGGCTACAGTGTCGCGGTGTGGCATGATACGCGCATCAGTGGTTGTAGAGCGGATCAGGGGTCGAGTGTGTGACCGCACGGTGGACAGAGCTGTTTGTGTGTGTGGTGGATGTAGGCCTGTGTGTGTGTATGATAACGGTTGAAACATAGGTAAGGCCGCCTATGGTGTTTAGTCCGCTGAGCTTTCACACTGCATACGAACCGAACCAGGGTTCACTTGCAAACGGACCGAGACCCCCGTTTTCAAGCGGACCAGAGTTCGTTTGTTTGATCCGCACCAGAGTTCGTATGAGCTTTCACACCTGCCCAAACGAACCGGACTATCCGAGCAAACGAACTCTGGTCCGTTTAAAGCGGACCAAAGGAGGACAGTGTGAATGCGCCCTTAAAGTCACAGCAGATGTCATTCAGGAACTCCCAGACACCCCTGTAAAAGTAGAGCAGAGAGGATGGAGTGTAAAGAATGAAAACCAAATTAAAACAATTGACATCTTTTCAAAAAACTGAAGTGTAAAGAATCATCAACAGTTGCTGCTGGCGTTCCACACAGCAGGAGCAGAAAAAGAGTACAATGTGTAATGTTATACAGTATATTTAACATCTGCAGACAAAATTATTTTTTAAGAAAATAAGGGTTTTTCAGGACATTAAATAATTTTAAAAAGAATGACATTTCCAGTTCCAGATGTTGCTGGATCTCTTGCGTCTCTGCAGGTGGTCCGCTCTGTGTCTCGGGGCCAGATATACAGTACAGAGGTGTAAAATAAGAAGTTAAACACGCAGCAGCAGTCACAAGCGAGCAATGCAGGAAGTTTAGACCACATATCAGGAATCCTCCTTACAACATTTTAAAAAAGGAATGACATTACTTTGCTTCATCGAGGATGATCAAGCTGTATAATGTGTCTTCCTACCACACACTAATTGAAAAATACTGTCAACATTGTTGTGATTCCCAAACCCCCCAAATCCTTCCAGCAACCAGTTTGATCTAAACGTTCCCTGTAAGCATGGTTTTAATGATTTGGAAGATAGAAGGTGTCTAAATATCTGCGTTTAAACTGAGAAAACTAGATGTTATACAACTAAGACACATACACAACTGTTGTGTCATCAATACTGTACATTATCACATTGGTGCACATCCTGACAACCTGAATACCACCAAGCTATTTAACTGTGATCATAGCCAGTTCTGTCTCTATTGACCTACACTGGACATAGCAGATTAATTATTTCTGCGAGCATCAAAAAACAATCAGAGTTGAAATTATTAGTTGATCAAGGTCTCAAGATGAAAATTTGCCCTTTTTCCAGTTTTCTATAACAGAAAACTCAATCATTTGGAGTTCCTACAGTAAGTGTTGGTCAGAGAAAAGTTATTTCTATATGTCAACATAGGAGTAAAGTCACTAAAGTATCAAGTCAAGAAAATATTTGTCAGGGGTTATCAATAAAGAAAGTAATTGTTAGTTATAACTTTACAGTATTTCATGATCGCATAATATTATTAGTACTCTGACTGTGAATACTTGACAGAGTTAAAAACAAAACAAAAAAACTTTAAACCAAAACTACACAAAATAAACTAAAACCAGAAACATGACAAGGACCTGTCATGGTTGTTATTGTACTTAAATAGTACAAGTATCTGTTAGATTTGTTAGCATCTTATTATGAAAGGTAATTCTCAGTGTAGCTCAGTTTTAACTTCAATGTTTTTACATCTTTAAACTACAAATCACCAAAGCCATGCCTACCTGATTGCCTCCAGCTCTCCCTAACCCTAATCTGTCCTTCCTCCCTCCCTCCCCCCTCCCTCCCTCCTTCCAGAAACCTGTACTAATTGCTGTTAGGTTTATGAGCATAACCCGCACTGCCACCCCGGTATGTATGCCCCTCCCACTCCATGTGCCGCCCCTCACTAGTCCTGTCCTGTCAGTCGCTCTCTTCACTCTGTCCACTCACACTGTCTTCAATGTCCAGTCACAGCATCATCACGTCTGTCCATCACCTACTGTAGTTCTCAGCTCTGAGGTGTCTGACTCTGTTTGTGTGTTTGTTGCTGTTTCATCAGAGCTTACTTGTGTTGTGTCGTTGCTCAGCACTGTTACTGTCACTACTGGATCGTTCTGTTGGCTTCAAACTAAACCCAGTAATAACAGAGGCTTGGTTTGTATTGTACTGTCACTAAAGCTCAAAGTTGAAGTTGTATCTAAAAGGAGGTTGATATTGTTATGTAAGTCAGGTGAATGAGGTCCCAGCAGCAGCAGACGTGTTGGAGGATTTGGACGTGTAAATTGGACACAAGTTGACTTTTTGCCGCTTTTTTGTTGTTTTTTTAATTTAATGTCAGTCATGTTTCAACATGACGACTTGAGACTGACTTAATCCCATTTCTACATGTGAGCCAGATGTGCTAACAGATGTGATTTTAGTAGACACCAGCACTACAGTAGAATAACAATAGTCATTCATCTTAATTCTGTAATCAGGCAATAACTCACCAAGAGACAAACAATTGGGTATAATTGTTTAATTTATTTAAGAGAAGAGACAATGAACATGTGCATAATTGGCAGCCTATACTATACCAGCCTATACCAGCCCCAGGCTGAACTCCATCTGCTGTCCCAGGTCGATGTCATGAAGAAAAGAAACATACTAACAAGACAGCAGAGATTTAAAAACAAAACAAAACAAAAAACATAGTTGACATTGAAAAATATCATTCTTCTGAAACTAAAACACCAAACTGACACAACCTAGATAAGGTTTGTAGCTAATGTAGCTCTGCCCCTGTCGTTGATCACACAATAACCATTGTCCAGTAACCACCAACAGTAACAACATCGGCCTACACACTTTCAGTTCCAGTTTGTGTTACTCTGCTGTTGGTGTGAAGTCAGTTGTCCAAAGAATTTCCTTCTGGACGTTGTTGGATTGTTGTTAGCAAAGAAACTAACTACCAGCCTGTAGGGTTTTAGTGAGGAATGCTAATGATGTGACAGTCAGAGGCTCCTCTCTCTGTTCTCTGGATGAGAACAGGAACATTTGGTAAAAAAAAAAATGTTTTTACAATTTCCAGACAGGCAGTTTTATCTTTGGTTGATGTTTGTTTGTGTTGCGTGTTGGAGAGAGCAACACAAACAGTAGCACTGTAGCTGCTCTGACTCCACTGACCGCTCTGCTTTCTGTCTCTGCTTCACAACTTATTAACATGCAGCCTAACACAGCTAAACTTAAGGTAATGCCTGTCCGGGAGTGTGTGTGTGTGTGTGTGTGTGTGTGTGTGTGTGTGTGTGTGTGTGTGTGTGTGTGTGTGTGTGTGTGTGTGTGTGTGTGTGTGTGTGTGTGTGTGTGTGTGTGTGTGTGTGTGTGTGTGTGGAAATAAACATGTGTTTGTGTGTGTGTGTGTGTGGTGACACTGAGCAAACCTTATAGTTTCTTAGCGGTGGTGGTGTTGTTGTGGTCAATACATCCTCTGTATAGTTAGTATGTGGTCAGAATGTTCAAGTGTGGCTATAGGAAGTCGTCTGTCTGTGCTTCATCACTGTGACTGTCAGCAGCAGCTGGTTATTACTGCTGGACCTCAGCTGCCTCAGCTGCCACGTAGTCTCACTCTTCATCTGTGTGTGTGAACTTACAGTGCAAAAACCGTGTTCGACAAAGCAGCGGCCACACGGCCTCACCGCCTCACAGTCCCCGAGCACCTCCTCCTGAGATGGATGGAGAGGGTGCAGGAGGAGGAGGAGGAGGAGGAGGAGGAGGAGGAGGAGGAGGAGGAGGAGGAGGGGGAGGAGGAGGAGGAGGAGGAGAGGAAGCAGCAGAGACCGGCCTGAACGAGCAGCAGCAGCTGGCCATGCAGCAGGAGGAGAGGATCCTCACTGAGCAGATTGAGAGTTTGCAGAAAGAGAAGTAGGACGTCACATTTTACCCCAACACAAAATACACCTTTAGAAATGATGATACTAGAGACTTTCCATGGGAAGTTAAGTTGGGGAATTTTGGAAATATTCCAAAATGGAAACCTTCCATGGGAATTATGGGAATTATTGGGAATTTATGGAAATTAACTGGAAATTGGGGGTAATTTAAACAAACTGTATCATATCCAAACATAAATGTTTTGTCATAAGCAGACATCCATGCAAAATAATACAATTAAAAAACATGACATTTCAACAGATTTATTTGTGAGTAGAACTTTATCAAGTTTTAATTCTGTGTGCATGTGATTGAGGAATAGCATAAATATTCAAGTGTTCTTAGCATTAAATCTGGTTATTTTAGCCAAGATTATGCTACAGTATATTTTCCCCAACTATATTCAAATTCCCTGTTAATGGCCAACCTTCAATTTTGTAAATTTCGGATTTATTCCCATATATTCCCGTTAATTCCCATATATTCCTGTTAATTCCGATGGAAAGTTTCCAACTTTGAAAATTCCCGGAATTTTGCAACCCTATGTCTTGGTGATGTGTTAAAAATGTGTGTGATAGCTGAGTGTGTGGATGGATCCTATCAGGGACACACACATGATAACTGCCCAGAGCTTCACATGTAAATCAGCTGCTCTGGATGAGGAACCAGAGGAACCAGAGGAACCAGAGGAACCAGAGGAACCAGAGGAACCAGAGGAACCAGAGGAACCAGAGCAACCACCTGACCGACCGACCGGTGATTTGCTTGTGTGTGTGTGTGTGTGTCGACAGGGAGGAGCTGACGTATGAGATGTTGATCTTGGAGCCGCGGGCGTCTGACGATGAGACTCCTGAATCCGAGGCCTCCATCGGGACGGCGGACAGCTCTGAAAATATCACCATGGACACCAAGGGAGCCACGTCAGACCCCTCTGGTGTGTGTTGGTTCGTTTTGCAGCTCAGCTCGTTGCAGGAAAAGGAAAACGACATAAAACCGATGCAAAGGGCTTTTATTGGAGAGATGGAACCAATAATGTGTCTGTAGTAAAGTAAACTAGAGAGAAAACAGGGCAAATGAGTTATCTTTAACAGAATTATAGCATACAAACATAACTGGATCATTAAAGGAGCTTAAGGTGTGCTTATTATAGTCTGTCCACTGTGTAAAATGGGGGGAAAACTGTGACATCTACAGTAGCGTTCAGATTCTAGATTGCAGCGCTCGCTCGCTCGCTCACGCTCAACCCTCCCATCGGCAAAGTGACGGTGGCCTCTAAGGACAAAACACATTCACAAGCTAATGTTAACTGATAAGAACTTTTTTTTAAATTACAGTAGCTCCTTACGTTGTCAACTCACGGGGGCGTGTCGACACGTGTAGACTTCCACTTGTACCTTCAGTCATGTACATGTATCGCAGCAAAAAGTTCCACAGTGCTCAAGTTATGCAGCCCAGTCCCCTTGAAGGAAAGATCAGAGGACAAACGTACACAGACATAGATGTAGATGTGCATCACCTGTAACAACGGACAGCACTGTGCTCTCCAGCCGGTTCACCTGCAGCTCCACAGATAAGACCAGCTGTCTCTTTAGCCTGGTGTTTGGCACTTTGTATAAAAACCGAACATCTAACCACCATCTGAGCAAAGATCAGCTCAGCCCGAGCACAGCGGATGTGGCTGCTCAGCTGTAGCAGCATGTGTGGGTTTTATAACGGCAAAAAAAACACAAAAAAACATTGCCGATCGTCCTTTCGATCAACGATAGAGGATCAGGTTGCTGATTGGCACAAGCCACAGACACTCAATAGATCAGTGGTTCTCAAACTTTTTTACATCAAGGACCCCTAAACAAACACAAATTAGACCACAGACTATTGGACTAAAATTTGAAACAAACACCAGAAATACACAAATATTTGTTCTGAGACTGAGTAACATTACTTTTGTTTTAAGTCAATGCACGTTCAAATTACTGTCATTGGTGTGACATTTTGGAAAAATTTCAAGAAATCTCTGGAGAAAAAAAAGTGATACATTTTTTAGAAGAAGTTGGGGACCCCCTTAAACCCTCTCATGGACCCACTTTGAGAACCACTGCAAAAGAGCATTTGAATCTTATCAGTTAAGGGCACAAACATGGCGACACAAGATGGCAACTCTCTCTAAAGCAAGACCCTTGCTATATCTATATATAAAAGAATAATTATAAGGCCAAGAAAACATATAGCGATTATATATTCATTGCTAGTATTTTCAGATTTTGCCAATAAACCTTGCCAAATATTACACACTGGACCTTTAATGTTAATTTGAGACATTATGGTTAGTGTTTACTCTGGTCCTGGTTAAATGAGCTGTGATGTAATGTTAGTGTCCACCTCTCTCTGTCTCTGTCTCTCCTCAGACTCGTATCGCTCCAGGAAGACGGAGGTGAAGGGCAGACGGACTCTGCGTCGTCAGCCGGACTCCCAGGACTCAGCTGACTCCACCTCCACCGTGTCCTCCTCCTACCTCCCCTCCTCCTCCCTCTCCTCCAACGCCTCCGGCTCTCCGTCCCCACACTACCGCTTCCGCTCCGCCTCCTCCGGCCCCCTGCTCACCTCCTGCGGCCTGGGGGCCCCGCTGGCCGAGGCCGAGGCGGAGGGGGGGCACAGGACCGGTAAGACCCAGCACAGGCTCAGGCTGAGCCGCAGCTCGCCCAGAGAGCCGTCGGGGAGCCACAGGGGGGGCCACAGGGAGTCGGACTTCAGCTCGGGGCCCCAGCAGCTGGTTCTGTACGGCAGCAACGAGTTCATGGTGTGAAGCCGCGACAGGAGAGACGGAGCGCCGGCCGCCGCCTGCTGGAGGCTCAGGAGGGGGGGAGAGAAGGGGAGGAGGGGGAGAGAGAGTCCTGCTGCCCCCTCCTCGGCGCCCACCCACCCCCTCCTCCCCTGGTCCAGTCACAGCAGAAAGCTGCACAAATCAAAGAAGAGAAGACTGGACACATCCCACAGAGGGTCAGAGGAGGAAGACTGACGCCCGGTGTGAAATACAGACAGGTCCGTTGACCCTCTGATCTCAGTGCTGTTTGACCCCTGCTGGAGCCCCGGGGGTCCGTTAGAGGAGACAGAAGGAGAAGAAGAAGAAGGGAAGGACGAGTGGAGACACGGAGAGAAACCCACACCTGCAAAGCCAAATCTTTCAGTGCCCTGTCTGTCTGTCTTTTATTTTTTAGCATGTGGGCCGGTGGTCAGAGCCCAGAAGAAATGTAGCCATACGACTGAACTGGTGGACACGCTGTCTGTAACCAGCGCCAAGCGAAGTCTGCTCATCACGTTTACACAGGACACACACCGCTTCTCCTTCACACTTTTACCCTACGTCAGTCTGAAGAGAAATGTCACAGCTGTATGTTACATATTATTATAATTATTATTATTATTCTGTTACAGAGGAAAAACGTGTACATAGACAGAAACTCCAGTGCTGCTCTTGGGTCATTCATTGTTGATTAGTCTCTATATAAGTGAAGTGTCCGGTTGCTCTTTTGTTTCTGTGCTGGTTTTGTTTCTTTCCTGGTTTTTTTTTTTTCTCTTTTATTTTATTTTTTTAATTTTTCCTATTTCACGTGGAACAGAGCCAGTTCTGGGTGTCCTCCAGTTACACTCCTAAGAAATAATAGAAGGAAAAGCTGTCAGCCCCGCGCTACGTGTCAGGTGTCACGCGTAGCTACTCCACATGAGGTATCAAATGCCAGTCAGCCATAAGTGTGATTCCTATCAGCCTTCCCCTGCAGGCTTTCTTTCTGTTATTCCTTATGTTTGATTCAGAAACATCAGTGTTAATTTGTTAGGACTTGAATTTTTTAATATATATTATTGCTGTATTATAGGTGTTGTTATTGATATCAAAGATGTCATGTTTTGTGTCAATTTTTTTGTTAAGATGAGAGCCATTTTTCTTTCCCATGTGTGTGTGTGTGCGTGCATGTGCGTGAACTTAAAGAGTGAATAATTCCTGCCACTGTATCAGCTCCCGTTTGTGCATGTGTAGCCATCTCTACACACACACACACACACACTAGATTTTCCTCGTTAAATATTATTCTTATGAGGGTGGAAAATCTCTGCGACCATCACGTGACACTAAAAACTCAGACTTTAGGAAATATTTCATCATTCTGAGTCTCGTTGCACCTGTGGGGAACTCTTCTCTTGCACTCACCAACTCACACGAACCGTCCATGTCGTCCTCTCTCTGAGCCATCCAAAAACAATTCCTTCTATCTCTGCTCCTCCTTCTTCTTCGTCGTCATCTTCTTTTTCTTCTTCCTCGATCTTCTTCTTCTCGTTTAACAGACAAAAAGAACCTAGCTCTTCCATCCTCCTCTCCTCCGGCTCTGGCTGTGAAAAGTAGCATTTACTCTGCAAGCAAGTAGCACCTAACTCACCTAACTCAGACCGTCCTTGTGTTTCTGCATAACCTTCCTCTCTGTCTGTCTCTCTGTCCATGCAGTAGCAGTGTGTTATTCAGTTCCACGGGCCTCAATAGCTTAACAGCAACGATGTCTCTCTACTAAAGCTGCAGTATCTCTCTCCTTGCTTGCTGCGTCCGTGATCAGATACTTTCAGGGCGACGTCGTTTTGCTCTGATCTCACCAACACAATCAGTGTTAATCAACTTTTTTCCTTGAAGCTGGAAAGTCTCAGCGAAGACTGTGCTGATCTCAGTTTTACTGCAGGTGTGGAGACTCGGCAATGTGTCGTCTTTTTATAACATTAAGTGTCGACCTGTTGAGAAGAAGAAAAAAAAAACAGTTTCAGAGGTGAACTGAAAAGGACAAAACTGATTCCAGGTCAAATATCTTTAAGCTGGTATTTGAAGGGATGGTATTTGTACATGTCCAATATGGCATTCTGCAAAACAACGACAACAACAAAAAAAGAAAAAAAAAAAAGTGAATGTACCTGTCACTGGAAGGCATGCTCTGCTTTCTTTGGTTGTTTTTGTTCCTCTTTTATACACAGTGTATGTACTATTTATGATCATGCGTTTGGGGTGTACATTGGTTTAAAAGAATCTGTTATAAAAAGGTGTTATAAAAGGATATATTATCCTGTGTACGATTCATTATCAACTATTAATCATGGCAACATTTTAACGGGCCGGACTTGGTCTGTCATGTTTGTGCTACGAAGCAGAAAAAAGAAAAAAAAAAAAGAAAGAAAAAAGTGTTGTGTCTCTCTGTCTGCGCCACTCTGGACACGGTTATGTATAAGGTGCAATTTGTGTTATATTTCTTTTTTAATGATACAAACATGTCTATGGTTGTAAGAAAAAAAGTGACTTTATGGGGGAAAATTCATCTGCTTATTAAAAAAGCAAAACTGCAGCCAAACAGAACTGACTGGTGATTTGTACTCGATGATGCTACAGGACAAATTTGATTTTCTTTGCGTTATGAAATGTTTCTCCCTACAGAAAAAACACATGAACTTGTGATTCACATGTGATTGTTTTGCACATGGGAATCATGTTTTTTTTTTTAAGTATATTTTTGGGGCTTTTATTGATAGTGCAGTTGAGAGAGAGACAGCAAATGGGGAGGCAGAGTGGGGGAATGACACACAGGAAAGGGCCGTCCGACGCGGAACTCGAACCAGGGCCGCCTGCACCGAGGACTGAGCCTCAACATGGGGCGGCAGCTCTACCCAGTGAGCTAAATGCCGCCCCTGCACATGGGAATCATGTTATTTGCACATGGGAATCATGTGGTTTCGGCCCAATTGTATATGAATCACATGTGAATTCTCATGTGAACCCATTTTCCACATGTGGTAACATATTTTTCACATGTGCTCTACATGGTAACACATGTGATCACATGTGTAAAACATGTTACCACATGTGGAAAATGGGTTCAAATGGGAATTCACATGTGGTTTACATAAAATTGGGCCGAAACCACATGTTTCCCATGTGCAAAACACACATGTGATTTTTTTTACATGTGAAGTTCATGTGTTTTTTCTGTAAGAATCACTACAACACATTCTGTGTATTGGCAGGGCCTAATTATACTGTAGGTGTCATAGCTACATAGCCAATATTATAGTATTAACATCTGTTTACTTAGCAGACATGAGTTCAGACACCCAGGTTAACTCTTGTCTCTACACTAACCCATATTCCTCTAAGTTAGCATGCTAACGAGCTAGCTTCAGACCATCTCTCTGATAATAGCCCTATAGCACCTCCAACCTGCCCTGAAGACACAGAGTGAAGTGTCACACCACCACATCACATCAGTACAAAGAAACAATGTTTGGCAGCAGTAAAAACTGACCTTTAAAATACTGAAACTCTTTCATTATAATTAGCAGTCTTCACCTAATAGCTGTATCAAGATTTCTTCTTTGTAAATTTCCCATTGGCTGTTCTTTAGTGGAAAAGCATGAAACAGGTGGTCGACCTGTGACCTGACTATGTGTCTGACTGTCAACATGATAGAAATAAAAGAAGGTCCACAGGGGAAACTGTGACCAGAACCACAGAGTTCCTATGTACACCGATCAGCCATAACATCATGACCAGCTCCCTAATGTTGTGTTGGTCCCTTTTGCTGCCAAATACACAACAACCTGCTGCACTGTGTATCCTGACAGCTTTCTATCAGAAGCAGCATGAACTTGTTCAGCAGTCTGAGTGTTGTGTAGCTGGTCTGTTGGATGGGAGCTACGGGCCATGCAGCCTTCTCTCCCCACGTGTATCAATGAGCCTGTGGCCGCTTCACCACTGTTCCTTCCTCGGACCAACTGTTGATAGACCCTGACCACTGCAGACCGGGAAACACATCAACTTTGAGGACAACATGTTCACCTGCTGCCTAATATATGGTGTGTTATTCACGTCACCTCTCAGTGCTCTTGTTGTAGGCCTGATTGGTGTATGACAAGCACTTCTGATGCAGCATAATGGTCACTTCAGTCTCACTCATGCCAAAACCACTTGACTGTTGATAGAACCAGTAATTGTTTCCCAGGAGTGTATTAATTGATTTCCACAGCTCAGTACCTTCTAAAGTTAAAAACACAAAATCTAAGTTTTATTATAGAAGGTCAGATTATGTTCTAAACCTCCATGAGGTCGTCCTAAATAACAGTAGTTACAGAGAGATGGATAAAAGTATGTTTCTTATTCAAAATCACGGATATCAAAATGCTGCAGTCATACTATCATGGTTTTATTCATGTGATTAATAACTTTTAAATGTACACTGTGAAAAAAGGCCAGTTATACAGTTACCCTGAAGCTCAATACACAACAGTATACATAGTTTACATAGTTTTTGTTTTATCAATATCAGATGTGAACAATACTGCAATTTAAATGGAACATTACATATTGGGAATTTGAACCCCCTTATACTGAATAATGTGTATAGATTAATAATAAGTGTGACTGTCATTTGTGGCTGGTGTTTCTCATACTATTTGATATAATTTCAAAGTGACATCAGTCAGTGTATTCTAACATTTTACTGTTATTTCTCAGGTTATATGTTATGTTTTGTTATAAGACTATTTTCAACACATTAAACACTAAAGAAATGATATGAGTTTTTATCAGCACGTTTTGTATCCATTTGATATCAGTGGGGCTTAATGTGGGCAACTTGGCATGTTGCTGTCTTTTACTCTGTAGCCTATGTTTTAATTTAATAGTTCTGTCTCATAACATCATCATCAATAACAACATCACACACACCCTTTAAAAGAGAGCCATTTGTGAAATACAGAAGTACATTATATAACAAATATACTTTTGACTTTTATCTGGGTATATTTAAGACAAGTTATTTTTACTTTAAGTAAAACTTCTTTGGAGTAAAAGTGCTTTTAATTTTGTATTAATCTGCTGCCAAATGGATTATTTTCATATTTACTTTTCTTCTGAGTTTTATAATGACTAAAAGAGACTGAAGAAACTTTCTAAACTTGCCGTCAACTGCACACCTGAACTGACTCATTATTAGAGCCATAAATTTAGAGGAGATCGCAACGTCTGATACCTAACAGATGACGTTATTGGCCGATTCATTTGTCTTTTGATTTGGAATGCATCCATATCGATTCAGATTCATGTAGGCTAGTTTTTGTATATTTTTTATTTATCATGGGGTTTTTTGTGTGTTATTTATTTGTTTTTTAACTACATGTGTTTCTTTTTTTTAGGCACAAGTCTATTAGGAGCTGCTGCTGCGTTTCCAAAACAAAAGCTGCTTCCGTCATCCACAGGCTCAGGAATGAAAGCACGCGAACAGCGGGGAAGATTCCACCTTAACACAAACCTGTGTTTCATTTTGGCACCTGCGACCTGTGAAGAGACCAACAGGTCACCACCACCACCACAGCCGCACCGAGCAGCTCGATTCACCAGAAGAGAAAGAGAAGGAAAGACAGAGAGACAGAGAAAGAAAGAAACAGAGAGAGAGAGAGAAGTCATCGAGTTTCTCTTCCACCAAAATGAAAGTAGAGTTGAGATGTTTGAGGCAGTGAATCACCTGTGGGCTCCTCCCGGATGAGTCTGTACATGACGATCAGTCAGCTTATTACAGCTGATTCTCATGAAACCTGTCAGAGGACTCAGCTGACACCACATCAACTGGACCAAGGTGAGTTCACTGTCCCTCCGCTGTACGGGAGCTGACTGTTAGTTTGTTCTGAGTGATCAGATGTGTGAGACTTCACTCTTTGAGTTTGTGACTTTAAAAACAAACAAAAACAAAACAAAACTTAACCACTGATTTAAAATGTCTTCTTTCTGAAATCTCACAGATGTCTGACAACAAGATCATCGTTTTCTTTGACCTGGAGGCAACTGGATTAGGTAACTGCTCATCACCCCTCCCATCACTCATAACATTCACTTCACCTTCACTTTGCCTCATAATAAGAAGACAAAATGCTAAAAAGTTGTATTTTTACACAAGTTTGGGTTTTGAAGTTCTTATATGGTCTTATTCTTTTTTATTAAGACTGGACATCAGTTAAGGTAAGTGTTGGTAGAGTCATACTGTTTATAGCCTACTGCCAGGCGGCTCAATCTGTAATCTGTAACGTACCTGTTTGTTATATTTTATATTAGTCAGAATATATTATTATATATTGGATAAATGTAATAAAATAAAAAGTACAGTGTCACCTGTGGAGTCAAAGCCGTAGTAGTATCTCACAATAGCTCTTATTTACTTACATGTATGTTCCATTGTGGCAACATGAAGAATAATTATTTCAACAATAGAGTCATAATTGTTTTCTGTTATCAGGAGCACATCAAGTGGAGTCTGAGTGTGATAAGGTTGTCATGGGTGTGTTTCAGTTTCTGTTTTTATTGTCTTCTACGTCCGTCGCTTGTAGAGTTAATGATTGTGTTGGGAGTTTGTTTAGAAGCGTCACTGGCCCGGCGTTACACAACAGAGGTTGTCTGTCGCCGACCACAACCCAACCAGAGATGTTCTTCCTGTGGCTGCCACAGGATACCTCGCTGCACGACAGATGAAATGAAAGTGTATATAACATTGTATTATTAGGCAAGGCAAAGCAAGGCATCTTTATTTATATAGCGCATTTCATACCAAGGCAACTCAATGTGCTTTACATAAAGACAAAACATTAAAAAAGAAGCATAAAACAGAATAAAAACAAACAAAACACTAAAAACAGAGTTAAAAGCAAGAGCAAATAAAAGTAAAAGAAAAGAAAATAGATAAAGATATAGATATAGATATTATACAGATAACAATTATATTCACATATTGAATAGACTCTGGTGAGTTTGTCAAGGCACAGTTGGCAACAGGTTTAAGTCTGTAGTTTTATACAACAACTGGATCAAACTAAGACAGAATAGACAGCTCTTGCAAATTATGATAGGCTATATGTTTGTCTGGACACTTTCTGGACAAAAACAAATGATTAACCAATAAATGAAGAAAGTGGAAAAATAAGATAGCTGCTGCTCCGGTTGCCAAACATGTCAGTTACAGTTACCCTTCCTGTCGTAGTCGGGTCTGAAGCAACAGCAGCTATGGCCGAAACTAGATGTGAGGACTGATTCCCCTGTTACTTCAGAGCGGCGGCTGGAGTCTGTGGTTTTGGCTGTGTGTGGGTGTGTGCAGTGACTCACTATGACTGTCACACTTCTGGCACAACTTCATAACACAAAAATGCTTTTATGTGTAGTTGGTATGAGCAGTTAGAATACCTGCAGAGTATCAGAGAGTCGCTCCACTCACCAAGGAGAGAAAGCTGCCAGCTGATCCATGGAGAGTAGCGAGGGATAAGCCTCAACAAACTGTTGGCTCCACTATTTAAATGTTCAGGGCGTTGTCCAGTTCTGGTGATTTATAGTTCCCATCATCACTGCAATGTTCAGATTATGTTTGAAGAGATGTAGTTAATCAGCTGACCGAGCTGGTTGACTTCCTGTTACCACTAGCCAACCACAAGATCATGGTTTGTCATATGGTTTCTTGGCACTTCCCAAATGTTACTGGGCTAAAGATCAATTTTTATGGACACCATTTTACAAAGAGTTGTAATATGTTTCTGTTTCATCATTTCTAGCCCTTAGATTTATTAGCTGAGATAACCAGCTGTTGACTACAGCGACTGGTGTTGAACTCCTCATTTAACTCAAAGGAAGGAAAGATGTGTTTACCAACCTGTCAAATGCTGCCTCACTGTGTCATCTATCACAGTAGAAACTGATCTCTGGGGCAGGAAAGACTTGGAGCACAAGAAAAAAAATATGATTTCTGACATTTATCTGTTATTTTTCTGTTTTCTACTCTCAGACACCACGGTGTGTGACATCATCCAGCTGTCAGCCATCTGTGGAGAGAGGACCTTTAACGTCTACATCCTCCCCCGGCGCGCCATGACTGACAGCGCCAAGCAGGTCACAGGCTTCACCGTCAGCGAGGACCGCCTGCTGCTGCGCGGGGTCGCCGTGGAGACCACCCCTCTGGTCCAGGCTCTCTCCTCCTTCATGGACTTCCTCCGCTCCTTCCGCCGGCCGGTGCTGCTGGCGGCGCACGGTGCGAGGCGGTTCGATGCCCCCGTGCTGAGCAGAGCGATGAGGCAGTGCTCCCTGCGGCAGGAGTTCCAGGCGGTGGTGCAGGGCTTCGTGGACACCTTCCTGCTGAGCAAGGAGCTGTTCCGTGGTCTGTCCAGCTACTCCCAGGTCAACATGGTCCGCCACTTCCTGGGACAGACCTACGACGCCCACAACGCTGCGGAGGACGCCAGGATGCTGCAGGAGCTCTACAACTCATGGAAGCCAAACTCATTTAAGGTCTCAAGGAGCACTTTACGTGCAAACATCTTTTAAAAAAGCTCCAGTAGCTACACAAATAAGCAAAATGTGATTGAAAATGAAATATGCTATTTAAAAAATTAAGCTTTTTGTTCAGTTTTTTACAGATTTATCTAACATGAAATAAAAATAAGTTCCTTGTGTTTAGAGACAAATGATCTATGTTTATATACCCAAACCTCACAGATATGTCACATTCATACTGTATCATGATTTACTTTTGTTGTCTGCTGTACTGTAATATATCTAAGTGTCAAGTGTTGAACTCTCTCCAGTAATTGTAGCACTGTTTTCACACAATGATGATTAAACTTCTCTTACATCCCTCTACACAGTTTTTGAGTGTAATATTTACATGGATTTGCAGCAGTCTTACAGGGGAAGAGAACTCCCCTCACAGACAGCAGCATCAGTAGACCAGCATGCATTGCACCTTTAAGGCATGCTCCACAGGGAAAATTTGCATTGTTCCGACAGCACTTAAAAGAGGATAGTTAGGCCTATGAAGCTGAGTTGAAACGAAACGACTGACATCATCTATGTAGGTTTGCCAGTACTAATTTTACTAAACTTTGCCTGCTGTCACATGGTGAAAACAGAATAGGCCTATGCTGCAGGAAGAAGAATAAAAAATAAATTCCACTAAGTATCAGCAATGTTCTGCTGTTAGCTGGAAGAAGAGGTGAAAGTGATCCATAGCCTCAAGACAAACTAAAGTTGTCAGTCATCTGTTCTTAAAAGTGTCATGCGTGTGTGTGAACCTGTGCCTGTGTGATTAAAGATTGAAATTCATAAATCAGGAATAGAGTTGTAGCTGGGTATTATAGGTAAATGGGAGGTCAGCAGGGCATTCTTTAATCTTCTTCAGGTTGCAGTGTGAAGAAAATATAGATTTTCTAATGTGTGATTTTACTATCCTCATATTCACTGCCCAAAATTTAAAAGTAGCCTATTCAACATGAATAGGCTATAGCCTACCTGTCGCCTATTCAACAGTTTTACCTTCTGAAAAAAGAACCTTCAAAAAATCATCAAATTTAACAACAAGCTTTAACAGGGATTTAGGCTGCGTGACTAGAGATGAAGTTATTTCATAAATAACAACTTGTTCCTTCTAGGTTATTTGTTCGTCTTCAACGATGCTTTTATTTTGAAAATCCTGTCTTTCCGGTTGGGCGGTCTCTCTCTCGCAGCCGTTTAAAAACACAGAGGGAAATGTTCTGCTGTGTGTGGATGCTGTGTAACTGAGTGTGAGCTGTCAGACACCTCAGTCTCACTCTGGGTCGGTGTTTGGACCAAACGGCGTCAGTCCTGACACCTGGACAGACCGGGACAGACCGGGACAGACCGGGGGACAGACCTGATGCATCAGTCCGGCGGGGCAGAGGAGAGCGGTCGGCCGCTGGTTTTCTTTGACCTGGAGACGACTGGACTGGGTAAAGTGTTGTATTTAATTTAATTCAATTCAGTTTATTTGATAGGGACAATGCAGGTTAACATGTGACACCTCCACTCGTTCCAAACAAGTCAATGTGACTGATGTTCTGCAGACAGAGATTATAGCTAATGCTAGTTTCACACTCCCGTCCCTAGTTAGGCTTTTAGTAGAAAAAAATAAGGTAAGAAGAAAGACATCAAAATTACATACACCACTATAAAATGTACAATACATCTAAAATCATACCAAGTCATGACACATTAAAAATGCATACAGTTCTGATTTTGTTTCAGCAAAATGACAGATACGTATATAACTAACGTTACATGTTAGCAAAAGTTAATGTGTTAGCATCAGAATCCACCGAGTTACACCGGACTACAACACCAGCCCTGCTTTGTAGCCTAGCTAGAGCTGTGTTAGCCTTGAATTAAGTTACTGTTTGCTCTGTACTATTAACTTAGATATGCCGACAGCTACTGTATCAGCTAGCTAAAATACTGTTAGTGCTAAAGATGTAATGATGCTTGTCTCATAGTATAAAGTGTATAAATCATGGTATAAATCCCACTGAATCCCCAAAAAATCTGTGTACAGTCAGTGCACTCAGATTTTACTGTTTTGTTATGTTAACACACTGAGGCTGAGCAGCGGTGCAGAGGGATGGAGCTGTGGAGAGATGTGTGGAAACACAGAGAGAGTGCCAGACACCAAGGCCAAACTACAAAGAGCAACAGATAATGACAGTTGACAGCTGAAATAGAGGAGAGGAGAGGAGAGAGGAGAGGAGAGGGCTCCATGTAACCAGATGTGTCCCCAGCAGTCTAAGCCTATAGCAGCGTAGCTATAAAATGGTTCAGAGCTACCTGAACCAGCCCTAACTAAAAGCTCTGTCATACAGGAAGGTTTTAACTTAAGTCTAGACTTAAATGTAGCTAGAGTGTCTGCCTCTCTGACCCATGGAGAGAGCTGGTTCCACAGTAAAGGAGCCCGGTAACTGAAGGCTCTACCTCCCAGTCTGTTTTTAGAGATACTGGGAGTCACTACAGACCTGCATCCTGGGAGCGGAGTGCTCTGGTAGGACAGTAAGGAATGATGAGGTCTTTCAGATAGGATGGATAAGAAGACATCACTGTTTTCCCTGTACTATTAGCTGTCGGCTAAATAAAATACTGTTAGTGTTAAAGATGTAATGATGCTCGTCTCCAGGGGGTTTCTGGTTTGTTTGTGGGGAACAACAGACCAGAGGCGAAGTATAAATAACACGGAATCCCAAAAAATATATGTACGGTGCACTTATGCTCAGATTTTATTGTGTTGTGCTGACACATGTTGAGGTGATCGCACTTCCAACTGACAACTGAGCAGCTGTCAATCAGTCTAATAAAACTTCCCAATGCTTTGCCTTTCACACTGCCCTGTTCATTTATGGAAGATAACGACAGACAAATATCAATCAGATGTTTTAAAGACATCTCGAGTTTACCCTGTTATTGTGAAATAGAGGAAATTATTCAAAAACCAAGTAGAAACACAAATTACAAACTGCCCTAATAAATGTCTTAAAGGATCCATCAGCTATTATGTTTCATCACACTAATTGACAATAGATGTGAGATCATAATTTGGTTGCCATGAGTGATTTTTTAGGACGTCATCTCTCAGGTTCTGTTGCACTCTTGGAGGCAGTTTGTGTTTCGTTTAATGTGACAAAATATCTTAATTTGTCAGGTTTCATATTTTCAATAATATCTCCATCAACAGTTTCTGAATTGATTGTCCTGGTAATAAACTTTACTCTGTTTCTAGTTGTATCTGATCAGCCTTTATCTAACAACACCCTGCTGCCGTTGCCTCATTGTTTAAATGTTCTGCTTTAACATCCAGCATGTGTCTTGTTTTCTGTCCCCAGGTCAGAGCTGTGACATCGTGCAGCTGGCTGCGGTGAGCGGCAGTCACTCGCTCAACCTCTACGTCATCCCTCGCTGTCGGATGCAGCGAGGAGCGACCAAGGTGACCGGCTTCAGAGTCCGCAGGCAGAAGCTGTACCTGCACCGCCAGCTCGTCCTCACCAACTCCCTGCGAGAGGTCCTGGTCTCCTTCATCTCCTTCCTCCAGATGCTCGGACGCCCGCTCGTCGTCGGCCACAACATCCGTCGCTTCGACTGTCCCGTGCTGGCCAGAGCGCTGGACGAAGTGGACCTCAGGGCGGCGTTCGACTCTGCGATCTCGGGCTGTGTGGACACTCTTCCCCTGGCCCGGGAGATGCTGAAGGACCGCGGCCTCCAGAGCTTTCGACAGGAGAACCTGGTGAAGGAGCTGCTGGGTGTGAACTACAAGGCCCATGATGCTCTGGAGGATGTGCGGGCGCTGCAGGCTCTGTATGGCGTGCTTCAACCCACGCCAGAGCTGGAGTGCAGGCACATGTTTACTCTGGACACAATGGAGAGCAAACCAGATGTGACAGCTGCCAAACCAGAGGTGCCCTGTCAGATTCAAGGACAGCGCCCCCTCTGGGAGCACTTCAGACAGACAGTGAAGGTCACACAGACCGAGGCAGAGGACCACAGTGGAGGACATTTTACATAAACAGATGATCAGACTGACTGAGACTTGACCTGTCGTAACTAATGAAACCCACTGCATCACTTTACGGCACAAAACTAGAAGGCAAAGTTGTCCAGATGTTGATGGTGGAACAGCAGATGAGTTCACAGTAACCCTGAGAATGCCTATCTTCGTTAGTGAGGAAGAAAGGAAATGACAGTTCCAGTTATATTACGACTGTGAACATGCGTTCTTAACAAAAAGCAAAGTTCATGATGCTTGTTTTTTATGTGACTTATTGATGAAATGCTTGAATTTAATACTGTATATAGTTTGGCTACTGAAAAAATAAATGTTCTTTTATTCTGTTTTGAAGAACTTGACAATTTTATTGGAAATAAATGAATCTGCTAATAAATGTATTTTTGGACTGTGTTGCAATTTTCTGCTGTTTGATAATATCAGTATAACTTTCTATATGATCTGGAGCTTCTGGAGGTGTATGATTTATACTATTTTCTCCCTAATGAGGTTTGAACAACAGGATGACACAAATCACAACATAAAAATAGAGTTGAGACAATTTAGTAACAGAACAAGGCTTTATTATATCACTTTAACATACACATTCTCTGCAGTCCCATGCTACAGCATCATAATCATACCATAGTCAAAAATGCTAAACTATGCCTTCACCAGACAAATATCCCCACAATGGTTTGAATAAAATGACAAAACTAAAACATTATGGCCTTCAGATTTGTGTGCATTTGAAGGGCATGGGTTAAAAGTGAAAACAATAATCAATAAAAACTAAATAATCTCTGTGCAAAGTCCAGGATTAAAACTAAAAGAGTTTAAAATAACATCAGTAACAAAAATGTGTTAAATTAAAAGTCAACTTTTTGAAACCGTGACTACAGGACTACATAAAATCATTTGGAAAGGATGGCAAATGGATTGTTTGTCGACAGAAATAACTGGAAGCTCCACAGTTTCAGAGATATGGAAGGATGGTTTTGAGGTAATGGTCCTTAAATCAAAGAGATGCAGTGATTTTTTACTACTAACACCTTCTAATCTCGTCATACTCTTCCATTTGTCAAAGGTTTTAGTAACAACAAACAACTAAAGGTTTAGTGCATCTACAGTATACTACAAACATGCTCAGGGATCAACCCACATCACCAACATGAAGTAGGTAAAAGCTTTAGCGGGGTTGGCTCAGTACACTGTGCTCATTCATTCAGGTCAAACTATAAAGAGAAATCTTTAGTTGCTGGCAGGCTGATAGAGCATTCACTCTCAAATATTTGATTCAAGATAGCCTATAAAAATATTACAAGAAGAAAGTCCATGACTGATTGAATTCAGATCCACCCTGGTGTGAACTGGAATATTATGCAAAAGTTTGCACCATACTGAAATTATCGAGTTAACAATATTGCACCAACATGTTGGAAAGTGGTCGCCACAAAAAGATAGAAGATAAACCACCGGTTACACGGTTTCATAATAAACAGGTAAAACCTTATAATACAGTTAGTACAGGAGTCTTTTCTCTAAGTATGTCTCATATTGATGACGGATCAGTACAAACAGCAAGACATAGAAAGTCAAACGTTTTTGGCTTCAAATACTTGGACATACAGACGTGTTTGTTCCTATAATAGTATAAAATCCTATGCAGCATTTCGTCGTACAAATGTACAATACATGGATGTGTTAACGGGCTTGGGTCTAATTTGTGAAAAGCAGCGATAGTGCATTTTTAGTCAGAGAGGAGAAAGTTTGAATCAATGTGCAATCCTGACTTCCATGTCGCCGTGCTCCATCATCTCGGCAGTGGTCCGTCTAGCTTGCTCCCGTTTCGTTTTTTTTTTTTTAAATCTCTATGATTGTTCACTACTGTGATGAGAAGTTTCCAGACCATAAACATGCGCTGGTTACAAACACAAGCAGTAATACTCAGCAGGGTCAACTTCACTCTGACTAATGTAACTTGTACCACTGTCACAGTCAGGACAGAAGCCCCTCTGCTGTATTACTACTCTAAAGAAAACATGCACAGGCATCTCAGAATTAAACTACTCTTAACCGTTGCTATACATGTACTAACAATGTTTGGTTTTTTTTGTGTGTTTTTTTGCTTTTTGATATTTGTTTGAGCTAAGGTTAATATGATGAAACAGGTAGTTGCACCAGTGACCCTGGGACATGCTCAGTCATCAACAAGGGGGTACTGTACTGCAGTCGTACAAAACATCGAGTGGTGTACTGCACCAGTGTAAACAACATACCCCCCCACTCTGCTGTTGAAATGAGTCACTGTCAGTGAGTGTTGTGTAACTACTCTGAATAAAAAGTCAAACTGTCTGAAACAGTGAAAACAAACACACCAAAAGCATCAGAAGTTCTAGAGATTTCAATCATCAGTCAGCTGTTAGTCTTTCCTCTTTTATGTTTATATCGAGCAAAATGCCGTTCAGTGTTGCAGACATGCACAAGGTCGGCAGTTTATTAAGAACACCTAGCTGTAAATACAACAGTCATGCAATAAATCCTATCTCATATACATTGTTGGTGGAGGGTTGGTGCTGTTGAATGTGATGTTTCTATTATTTTGAGCAACTCATGCGATTTATGTGAAGGAAGGTTTAAGAACAGAAACACAAAACAAATTATATTAACTAACAGTTCAACAGCATCACATACCCTTTACAGTATTAAAACAGTTTTAATAAAGCATTAAAAACCTTAATGAAGCAGGACTGTATAGATTGCATTTGTTTTTAGCTAGGTGTATCTAATAAACTGCCAACTCTGTAGACTGTACTGTTATTCTTAGTTTGCGTCCTTTATCCAGCACCTTAGAAGAATTTGGGATGTGTACATCCTCCATTTTTGTTGTGAAGGATGATGTTCTCGCTAAAATTAAAATGCAGCTGCACTGGATCACAGCTGGATGTTTAAGATAAAGAAACTGCTGCTGGTAAACAGGGTGGACACAGCAGTCCTCACACTGAGTTTGGGTAAGGGCTGGAGCAGCGGGCACAGAGGGGCACCAACACTCATACTACCCACTAGGAAAAGTGCACATCAGTCATCGGGCTCAATCCACAACTCGGTCTAGACCTTCCTGAGTCAAACCAGAGGAGAAACAAACAGGCAGTACGAGGTTTCACACACGGCCACGGACTCACGGCTACAGGAGGCAGCAGGCTCGGAACATGTCCATCCCCGACGGGGAGGCGATGTGCAGCGAGACGCTCTCGTTGGCAGAGACAAACAGGACGGTGCCCCGCCTCAGGGTGACATCAGAGAGGGCGGCGGCGGAGGTCGCCGTGGCGTCGCCCTCGATGACCAGGAGGATGCTGGCGCTGTCGACCGGAGCCACGGTGTACTGCTTCACAGAGGCCGGGACCTGGAGGAGGAGCAGGACAGAACAAGGTCAGCAGGTTTTCATTGGAAACTTAAAGTATATGACTATATAGAGAGATAAAGACTAGTAATCATATGTTAGAATAAATCTATATGTATATAAATATAAATATAAGAATATATTAGAATAAATCCAGTTAAATAACTCATAAAAGCTTAACCTCGGGGACTAGATAAGCTTTTGCTTCTCCCGCTTTCCCTTTCGGTCATGTGTATTGTATTAATTGGATTGAGATGATGTGTGATGATGATGACTAATTGACATGCCCGAAATGAACCAAATAAATAAATAAATAAGTTAACTTACTGTATAGATTATAATGACTAGATAACTTGATAGATAATTTATGAATAAGGGGTGGGAGTAAATAAGTCTTACTTCTTCCCATTCCTTTTCGGATATGAAACAAACAAATAAACAAACAAAACAAAAAAATTAAATTACCTTAATTTTCAATTATTTTCTTTTATTTTTTTTTATTATATATATATTATTTTGTTTATATGTTGCTTTTGCAAAGTTTTTATATGTTATGTCTGTCCATTTCTGTATTATGTTTTATTTCTTTTAACATGTCCGAAATAAACTTAAACTAACTAACTAACTAACTAAAGGGATATTTCAATCGATCTAAAAACAACTACAATTAAAGGTAATGAACCTACTCCAAAAACTATAGAGGTTATGGCAATGACGAATTTGCCAAAATGTTGAAGTATCCCTTTAAAGAGGAATAAAGCAGGATTTTTCCCATGGCTATTCTACATTTTTACCTTAATTAAAAAGCTCCAGAGTAATTGTGATAGTTAACCAACTGACTTGTGACTTGTTACAGTGAGAACGAGGCTGTCTGTCTTCCACCTGCCGTCTCATGGCTGAAACCAACCTTGTAACATACAGCAGTGTAGTTACAGTACCTGGTCGCCACCGCCCCGGTGTCCCAGCTCTCGTGTCTGGGCACCGTGATACAAACGCGCTCCGTAACCCGTAATCTTTTGTTTATGACAGATAAAACTACACAAATACACACGTCCTAACTATGTGTTATATAACGTTATCCACCGCTCCATGGATTGATTTTTTGCTGGATTCGTTAAACAAGCACATGGCCGGGAGTAGGGTTAGCAAAACACAGGAAAAGCAACCAGACCTGCATAGTTTCCATACAGTGAGGTTACTGTGGATAATGGGATTTCAGTGGGATATCGGCTGTCTGAAATTCTTTGCTTTGAAACACCTGGGTGGGTTGGTCTCTGTCAGAAGCTAACAGAAACTTCCCTGACATGATGACATGCCACTGCAGGAGAATCAGGTGAAACAATTAATAACATCATATTTGCTGAATTGATCCCCAGGTATTTAGTGGGCTAACTTGGGATTGCTTCCTTGGGTCGTCCCTACAATTACACTTCAAAGTGTGTGTTGTGAAAACGTCTCAGTGGAACACAAATGGTCAATAGGCGTCAGTAGGCATAGGTGGAGAGGTGTAAATGAAAAAAATGATTGATGGTTGAATATAATTTAGCTGTTCTACTTAAATACACCACACCCATTGTAGATGTTATTCGTAACATCTGTGTTTTCCAGCTGTGATTAGTCAGAGTCTTCTGCTGTGAACACTGTTGACTTGCCTGCAGGTTGCACCGTCAGCATGAGTCATTTGTCAGACACATAATAATATCAACCTAAATATTCACCACATCACAAGTAATGAGGTTATTTACTGAACAAAGTCTGTAATATGAACAATTTTATGTCTTTGAAGACAAATGGGGACTAATAGAAAGAGTAACACATGTTTTTTTATTACAAAGAGTAAATGTGAGATATATTATAGTTGGGCCAAATATAATAATTTTACAATTTTCTTTTCTTTCAAGCCTGAGTTTCGCTTCATTCAACACTTGTAGTGACAGTTTGCAGTGTTGTGTGGTAAATTGGTGACTCTCCAAATGCATCTATCAAAGTTATAAATAATGATGTAATTAACTCAAGTCTCCTACCTGTATCCTCATGACAGTGAAGTCTGGCACCGGGGGGTCGTACAAAGACACACAGGGGTCTGAAGCATCCTGGACACAGGGGAAGAGTTTGGAGCTGGTGGGGGCGGGGCTGTAGCTCAGCATCTCACACAGTGTGTTGACGTCGATGTACTTGGGTGTGAGGCCGGCCCTCACCGTGTTGTCTGAGCAGGCCATGCACTCGATACAGTCTGGACGAACAAACAGAGAAGGAAATCTAGTTTGAAATGAGCAGAGAGGAGTCCAGTCTCCTTCAGAGGGAAAAATCAATTCTCAGGTTCTCTTACAGCGTTAGACACAATCAGCCAGCGGTGTTAAATGTTAAATGCCTTCCACAAGCTATTTCTTCTCCTCCAGTTGCCTTCCCTGCTACTTTTAAAGTCTTGACTGACTTCCCAGAATGCCTTTCACACTGTGTACTGTATGAACTTACACTGAACTGCAGCTGTAGCAAAGCAGGGCGACTGCCAATTTTCCACAGATAAAGATGAAGTGAACACATCAACATCATCCTATAGCTGCGCTGCAGTCTGCTCTGCTGAGGCAGCTGTTTGTCAAGACACTGACATATTTCTCAGCCGTGCAGAGTGCTGACTTCAGAGAAACACACCGAAGATGAGTTTCTAAAACCACTGACACCAAAACACAGTGTTTCACTTTATGATGTCGGAAAAAGTCGTTTTCATGATTTGGAAATGTGTGATGTGACTGGATGCCACTGCTTTGTTATTTAATCACAAGAACTGAAAGACTTTGGTTGGCTGAGGGATAACACTGAGGATATTCTGTTGTTTTTTACTGATAAAATCCTGTAATGTCCACAATCAGCAACAAACTGATCCCATTACAAGTATTGTCTTTGTACTGAAAATACCAATATCTATTTATTATTTTTGTATCAAGGGGCTCCACTAGAACAAATTAAGACCGTTGAGGTAACATGCATCTTCATTTTGATTCAACCTCTCACACACTAACTTCTCTCCATCCTGGACAACACCCACCATCCTCTACAAAACACCTTCACCATGCAGGCAGAGGAGTGTGTTCAGTCCCAGGCTTCTGTCCCTGTTCTGCAGCACAGACAGACTGAGACTAAAGAACTCTCTCGTCCCCCCGGACTGCACCACACGGCCCAGCTACAGCATGGGAAACAATATTAACACACAACTTCCTGCTCAGCTGTATTTGCACCGCTTTCTTCCATTGGCACAGTTTACATAATACATGATGCATATTTGTATTAAAACAGATTTTTTTCTATTTCAGTTGTCTTTCTATTGTCTCTATAATTCTATTTTAGTATTTTATGCATAACACTAAATAGTGTATATTTTACATTTCTGTTTTCTCTGTGTTGTATTGCTTTATGTCCTTATATTATACTGTATGTATACTGTATGTGTTCTGCTACTGGATACTTGAATTTCCCTTCATATCAATAAAGTATCTCCAAGTCTAAGTCTAATGTTTCAGTAAATACACAGATAAAGATAAGAGATACTTCATTCATCCCAGGCTGGGAAATTTTTGTACTAAAGCAACAGGTATTCACATTAGTATGAATAGAAAAATAGGAACAATGAAATGGAAACAATTTGAATAAAAATATCCCTAAATAAATAAATAAATAATGGTGCAATGATGCAAGAACTGTGCCAATGGATTATAGTGGTGTGTGTGAGAGAGTATAGTGGAGTATAGTTGTGCATGAGAGAGTATAGTAGTGGAGTATAGTTGTGCATGAGAGCGAGTATAGTGGAGTATAGTGGAGTATAGTTGTGCATGAGAGAGTATAGTGGAGTACAGTATAGTTGTGTATAGTGGTGCTTGTGAGAGTTGCCGATGAGGTGTTATTACTAGAGTCCATTGTGTTCTCTGTTGGACAAAGGTGAACCATTATAAAGTCTTATTGCATGTGGCATCTAAATGGAGCACTAAATATGAATCAATCCATGTGATGTTAAACACAGACAGCAGCCTGCTTCTCTCTGTAATACTCCACCTGCTGCTTCCCTGTCATACACAGGAGAGGCGGTACTGTAGAATCAGGAGATCAAATCTAATGTGCTACATCCTGTGAATGTCGACAAAAACCAGACACTGACCTCCATAAAGGTAGGCGTGAGGCTCGTTGGCTCCCAGGAACATGGCCTGGCCTGGGTCCAGGATCATGTTGTTGAGGAAGTAGATGGAGAAGCAGCCGATGTCTCCAGGATACTGGGAGTGCAGGCGGAGCAGCAGGTCACCGTTGCTGCTGGATGTGTCCTTCCCTGCTGCACCTGCACACGTCAAACATCAGTCAGGGCTCATCAGTCAAGTCAATAGCTCTATGCTTTTTGTGTTGATCTGACCTTGGTGCCTCCTAATGGTATCACAAAGTGACAGTGCCAGACAGAATAATACTCAATGTCAATGCTTTGACTTTTTTTTTCCACCTTTGAAGTGTGGGTTTTAGGACAGAAGTGCTGTATATAATGTTTGTTTTGGATCATAAAGCCCTTTAGGCCAGTTTGTGTTTTTGGGCTACATACAGTATATTAAAATGACAAGGATAGAGATGCTCACACTATCTGTTTTTTTTTTTTAAACATCCTCTCTGAAACAGACATTTTTCTGTATGATTCTTGTCTTTCACATTGTGTGTTTGGCATTTTGAGCTGGTGTGTCACTTCCTAACACACCAGATGGTTGACTATGATCAAACAAAAAAGACTGTTGCTACATGGTGAGTAATCAAATATTGCAATGTAACACAAACTCACAGCACATTTGTCACACAAGCCACAGAGCTATTTTAAAGTCTGCAATAGACAAAAGCAAAAGGTTAAAAAAGCTGAACTAAACAGATGGACTAAATAGAAAACACAAGATGGAGATCATCTTATTTCCTGTATCCTCACCCTCCTCAGTGACTCTCTTCACCAACATGTTGAGCTGGTCTACGAACACCTTCTTCTCACAGTTCATCATCCTGGTGAAACACTTCTTCAGCGCCTGGCTGGTGAGAACTGCATCTCCCATGCTGCTCCTCAGCTCCTCCGCTGCCTCGCTGCCCAGCAAAGCACGAAACTCTGGGACACCTAATGGATGTAGGAAGTATAAATGTATATGTATATATGTACATATTTATCATGTATTACATAACCTCAAATGCCATCTATTCAGTATAATGTACTGTATATTCACTACGTCATCTTTTTTCCTCTGTTTCTGCAGTTGCTGTCAAAACCAAAACCCTCTAACGAGCCTGTGGGACTCAGGGACTCACATTTAAGGAATCCCAGGATCTCCTCCACTGGTCTGAAGCCACAGAGGCCCTGGAAGCGGGTCAGAGCGATGGCCATCTCTGGCTTGTGGTTGTTGTCTGGATAGTGCTCCGGAAACTGAGCGTGGAGACGAGCGGCCAACTCCTAAGCAGACCATAATGACAGAAAGGCTGATGTGTTATCCTGTCCAAACATACCGAGGCATGCAGTACGCTCCAGATATTAGCAGGCTAGAGACAATTCAAATGTTGCTGAATTGAATATTTTCGACCATTTATGTTGGTTTCTGCACAGCACTCGCAGCATTCACTGGTCCTGTTCCAAAGAGACATTTCAGAATAAAACCACAGAAGAGTTTTAACATTGAAAAGAACCACTGGCAGATTTTTGGGATTTTAGACTTTTCCCCCTCTTTTATCATCTTTTCTTATTTATATTCAGTTGTCAGATTCAAGATTCACTGCCTTTCTTAAAAAGTATTAAATGCAATGCAGTGGAATAAAAAGTATGACAGGTTTTATGCCATGTATTATTCTTTCATTACACACAACACAACTGACAACAACAGACACAAGCCTGTTTGTCAACTACTAATAGACTTGGTTGTATAAAATCAACACATTTCCCATTAAAGGTTAAATAAACAATCAGACACATTTCAATAAGAATGTCGAAAGGAAAGAAAATGTATTACTTTTCTAAACCTATATTGATAGGATTCAGATGACACTGTTTCTGTTTTACAGCTGTTCTGTTTCAGCTCCACCCAAAAGTAGAAAATAATACATCACTGAATGTATCTAAAGAAACCTGGTAAACAATTTCCCAGTTACAGAATTTGAACACTGTGTGGGTGTGTGTTTGTGAACTCACCCTGTTGGGGTGGGCCTGTATAGACAGAGCTGTGTTGACAGACAGGACTTTGAAGAGAAAGGGCAGCTGGCCCTGGAAGGTGTCTTTCACCTTGGAGCCCAGGCAGCCAGGGAAGTGGGCGATCCACTGGCCCAGCGTGGTCTGTGCGATTCTGTTGTCTTTAATCTGGGCATCGCCTTTTGGGTGGGCACCCATCCACAACTGGAACACACAACATGACTTTACTTTGAAAAAACATCTCTCAAATGGATACATATACAGTAGAAGTTATGGAATTATTATTATTAATAAATGAATATTATATGAATATTATTCAATAAGGAATATTAACTACTAAGTAATAAATATAGATATAGACTATTAAAATATATAGAATATCTATCTTTAAATAATGGATATTAAATATAAAGTTATAGAATGAAATTATAAAATAGAACGATGCAGAATGTATGAATTGGTAATATTTTGAAGCATTGTCGTGTCTTATCTTTATTTTTATTTTTATTATACAAATACCGGTATATATTCATTTTTTTGTTTGTCTTTTGTTTCCCTATTCTCAAAGCTACCTCTTTTAGTTTGCTTTTGATTTTCAGTGTGTACATTATATGTCAGACCCTAGGAAGAATATAAATGGGGAACCAAATAAACAATTAAACTTTCAGGTGGACAGATGATATTCATTTATCAGTTCCACAAAAGCCGTCACAGTGAGTGAAGGCAGAGGCAGACTAAAGATTACTGAATTGTGTTTCCCCTTCCTCTAGAAGAATCATTACAATTGTATCAATATCGACTAAATACTGTCCCGTTTTCCTCCCCCTGCTACAGCTATAGGTGGTCCCTGTCACCAGGCTGTCTAAAACAAAGGCCTGGTGGTGTCATACATTTACTCAATTTATCTAATGCTTAATCCAAAGTGATTTATACTCATGGAAATCCCACCCATGGCACACACAGTGTAAATCACTCTGGATAAGAGGGTTACTCTAATTCCTTAAATGTAAATGAAGGGTACAGTCTTTGAAGGACATACAGTTGTTGGTGGACAAACACAGTTTACTGATGTGATGTCACACTTTCTAACGACGATTTCCCTAACCTGCTGTGTCTGGATCAGTCCAGTGCTGTACCACTTATGGTGTGTGGCATTCCCACCACTGTATGTTCAATCTGTCTCCACGGTTTATTGTATTAAATCATTACTTTCTGGAAAAAATGTGATATAGTGTGTAATTATGCATAAAATGCCATTTAAAGGGATATTTCAACATTTTGGCAAATTCGCCCATTGCCATAATCCCTATAGTCATAGCAGTAGGTTTGTTAACCTTTAATTGTCGGTGCAAGCTGTTTTTAATCGGCGGGGCAGAGACGTGAGCTGCTCAGCTAACGCTACCGAGGCATACGGTATTTCCGGGGTTCCCCCATCAAACTCATCAAATACACAATTCACCACGCTATGAAATAATAACATATACAGTATATGTAACACTACAAAACACAATGCAAATCAGAACTACTTGCGCTTTTGAAGTCACTCTGCCGAGCATCTGTGGGATGTATATCGGTTATGCAGTTGCCTCGAAAACAACTCTGTCTCGTAACGTTACATTATTATTTCATAGCGTGGTAAATGTCCATTAGAGCGTTTTAGAGTTGTTGGATTGTGTATTTGATGAGTTTGATGAGTGAAACCCGGAAATACCATTAGCCTCCGTAATGTCAGCTGAGCAGCTTGTATCTCTGCCCCACCGATCGAAAAATAACTTGCACCGACAATTAAAAGTAATGAATTTACTGCTATGACTATAGGGATTATGGCAATGGGCGAATTTGCCAAAATGTTCAAATATCCCTTTAACCTTATGATCACTCCTAGTTTATATTAGTTTTGTCAACAAATGCAAGGACAAATGCATCACAATCATTTCTCACCAAACATTTATGGTAACAATAGGACACAAACCTAAATGTCGGGTTGCTAAACAATATGTTACATAATGTACCTCAGGCATCCACACCACCTCCTCTAGATAGCCAAGAAAGCAATGATAACCAGCCATGGCATGTGACATGAATGTGGCTTGTGTGGTATGTGAAAATGTCACCACTGCCATAACCTTCATGACAAACCCTGCAGAGCTGCTGGAGCTAAATAAAGAAGGACTTATGAAAGGCATGAGGAGAACAGGCCTCTCTGCCAAGATACTAAAGGAAGAGCAGCACATTTAAAACCCTAAGAATTACACCGCTGATCTGATTCTGTTTCAGAAGTAAAGATGCTTCTTTGTACCGAGGTCAAGTGAAAACAGTGGGGCAAATTTCTAAATCTATAGACCCTATGATGCTGACAGTAAGTTTTAAATGATATCTCAGGAATCTGGTTGGAAAATCAATTTCCCAATCGTTCCAGTGTTAAAAAAGAAACGTGATAAATTGACTTAGTGCTAGTGTTCAATAAAGAAAAACTACTGATAGTGCTATCGCAAATAATATTGGTCCAACTTTGACAAAACTTGTGGAATATTAGTCCAGTACTTTCCAGTCTGGTGAAAACAACCTTACCTCTGCATAGGGTTTCCCATCCTGTATGACCGCCAGGGGGTCTCCACCAATCACCAGTTTGGCCACCTCACTGTCCAGACCAGTTTTTCCCCATGCATAATTTTGCACAGCACAGGTCAGGGGAAACACTGAGCAGGGAAAATAATCAGAGTGGAAATGATCAGTTGATTGGTAAACACATAGTCAACTATGATAGCTGCTGGTTGCAGCTCCTCAAATTGTATAAATCTGACATCTTTTCTTGTCATGTGTAATTTGAGACTGTATACCTTTACTTTTAAAGACAAATTTAGTAGCTAATAAAGGAAATAATCTGCAAATTATTTTACCATGAATATAATCAATTGGTCCTAATACAGCATATTTCGGTTCAGTTCAGTGTCTGAGGATGTGAGTCTATTACTTATTATCTATCTATGTTATAACAAACTAATAAGAGACAGGAAAATCAGAAAACATCATTTTTTTAGAGGCTCTCCTCTCCACAGTTTATAAACTGGGCTGGCTTCAGCGAACAAACCATTTCGCAGCAGCTTTAGTATTCAGTAGCGTGCAAAACCTTTTTTTTTTTTTTTTAAACACGAGGACACAATCGACACAGCCTGTCTAAATGTAGCCTACGTCAGTATTAAACAGTCAAACGGGGTGCTTGGATTCAGCCGGGGATGCATTACTTTATATGGCTGAACACCGGCCAGCTGGCGATGCAGCGCTCACTGACAGAAACACAGACAGTAGCAGGTTCACATTGGCCACTAGCACTACAGTTTACACATAGACACATATATAGTACGTATGTCGATGAGTTTAAATACAGATATACAGACAAAAGCGCGCACCACTGTAGATATCTGACATGTAGTCATCTCATAACAATAACAGCGCTGCTTTAAACAGTAGCTGCTTTCAGTGGAACAAACAAAACGCCGGCTGAAACAACGATGTGGATGCTCGCTGACCACGAGCTGTTAGTCCAGGCTAACGACACCAGGAAGCCTCCTCTGGTGCCGTGTAATGTAGATGAGGCTTAGCAGCACTAGTGTGGTATAGCTAACTAAACGTATATCGATGAAACAGATGATTTGACAGAGTTAGGAAGGCGAAAATCTCACTCACCTCTCACTTCCTCCATGACTGCAACGTCGGCTGTCAGACCGTGGGTGACGTCACGGCTCACCAGGCGAACGTGCAGGCTTCGGCTTCTTCCTCCTCCTCTTCCTCTTCCTCCTCCTCTTCCTCCTCCTCTTCCTCCTCCTCCTCTTCTCCTTTTTTCTTTCTTTTAATGTAGCCAAAGACGGTTTCGTAGAGTATCTTTGATGTAGCCTTCACAAAATTTCCACGCATTTACTTATTCTTTGCAAAATAATTCTGTATAATTATTGAGATTTTACTTGATTAGCCTAAAATATAAAAAAATAAATATAAAATTAGCCGTGACACTGATTTAAAATCAGTACAGCACATGGCAAAATGTTCTTATTTTATGACCATCCACTACACCACTTAGTATGAGATATTAAAACCTTCACCATTTTAACAAAATTAAACAACAATTATCCATATAATGATAATAATAATAATAATAATAATAATAATAATAATAATAATAATAATAATAATAATAATAATAATAGTACATTTTATTTGTAAAGCACTTTTCATAAAGTAATCTCAAAGTGCTACAGAAACCAGAAACAAAATAAACAAAAGACTAAGAGAAAAATCAGACACGATTAAAATCAGACACGATTTAAATCGGCAGTAGATAAAACAGCTAAAGGAGGAGATTAGAGTGCAGAGAGAGAATAAAAACATCTAGGAACGACCTAAGAAAGCCTGTCTAAAAAATGATATTAGATCCATGTCGTGTGCTTTAATCTTTATACATAAAATCTGTAGGCTAATTTAGGCTACTGTAGGGATAATACGAAATCATGTCATGGTAATGACTTTGTTAAAATACTCATCATCGTTAGCACTCACCTTTATAATAGGCAATTAGTTACTTAGCAACAACATTACTACAGACTAGCTATACTTTTGAGTATAGATCTATTATTACTGGAGTTTGCTGCTATGTAGGCCCAACTTATTTGATGACGCTGAGTATATCATTTAACTGTTATAATGACGTATTCTCACGTGAAGCATGAAAACATAAAACCTTATCTTTACATCAGTGAGAAGGCAGAAATCCGCAGGTGGCGCACCTTTACTTTGTGACTGTTAATTGTGTCAACTGACGTACACGTCATCGCCCAGCAGCGTCAGGGCGCATGCGCCGACAACTTGACTCGAGGAAGTGAGGAGGAGAGAGGCAACACAAGCGACAAAGACGAGTTTGTTGTTTATTCCCCACTCAGAGAGGACAAACTAGCCCCGCGGCCTTTCCACCATGTCGGGATTTGACAACAACCCGTTCGCAGCGCCGGACAGCGACAACCCGTTCAACGTGAGTGTTTCATGTCGGTGTTAGGGGTAGCTGAGTAGCTGGTAAGGAGCAGTCTCTAGCCTGGGCGCTGACATATCACTTGCTAAAAGGAAACTTGTTGGGAGGATGTGGGGGCGGGACATGCCGCTGCTCTCCTGAAAGACATTTGGCCAAGGTGGCTGATTGACAGCACCGAAACCAAACAACGAGCTCTGCCGGAGAAAAGGGCGGGGTGTGCTCTGGGTTTAGTTGCAGGAAGTTAAACCGTAGCTAGTCAGGAATGTGTGTCAAACCTTTTTAGCTTCATTTTCACTGCTACTATTCAACTCGAAAAGCATTGGTATCACTGTGTGGATTCCCCGATGTGTCGATTATGATTTAATTGAGTGTGTACAGTAATATGTACATTTGTTTAATTCAATAGTGGGTACTGAGATTCTTTACTTGAGTAATACCACAGAATACTCAAAATGTACTAGCCTACATGACATGCAAAAGTACTGACAGCCACAGATAACTTCTTCTATCTGGCATTAGTAAGGTGTTGATACTCAGGGTTAATCAGGCAGCATTTTGGTCTTAGGTCTTCCTGCTGGAAGTACAGTTTCTATGCAGTTGGATAGTTGTGTACCATGAGAGGCTACCTCTATCTGGTTGAATTTCTCATCTACAGGATGCAGCCTTGAAGTCCATTCAGTCTATAAAAAGCTGTGTAACTTCATTGTCTTTGTGTGCTAAAGCAGTATTGAATCTATATAACTTTTAAACATACAGCCTGCCAGCAATCGTTGAGTTAGTATGCAACCACTATTGATTTTTCAATGTTTTAGAGGCTCACTTTGAGGCAAAAATGTGTAGCTAAGTTTATTTTTGCTTACATTGTGTTAATGATGATTAAATGTCTCACTTCTAGTAAGTAACAGCTGTGATATCTTGACTTTGATCCTGAATGTGAGTCAAGGTCCAAAAATGGAGGATTCTGATTCAGTTTGAGTACATTTTACCTCATTGTCCATCTTGATTAAATGCCAATTTATTTTAAACCTCAAATTTGAAATCTCGACCCACTAAGTATTATTATTATCATCAATATTTACATATTTAATATTCTGAGGTACAATCTTCTTGGTTTCCAACACAGGAAAACCTACAGTATGGAGTCTGTTTAGTGTCTTGTGTATTTTTTCTTTCAAGGATTTGACCTTTTTTTTCTGTGTAGCCGTAAAACCATAAACACACTTTTCTATCATCATCATGAGACTATATCTTACTCAATCTTTTTTAATCTTTTTTATTTACTACTCAGTAGCTCAAGTTGAACATTTGCAGAAAAGGAAACATGTTAGCCGGTCCACCCCCCTCTCTTTGAGCATGTCATTTGGTCACAAGTAGCTTCTTCAAAAATGTGTGTGGGGGTTAACATGCAGCATGAGAGATCAATGGGATTTAACCGACTAGTTACAATGGACAGCTTGTAATATGTGACTTAAGCTGCTGTGCAGATAACATCTAATCTAGGTTATAGCTCCACGCCATACACACCCACTGTTTTCTGCCACCTGATTTTTAAAATCTGGTTTCATTTATTATTTTATTTCATTATTTTATTAGGTACTAGGCCTAAATGTTGAGGAATTTTATCAAAGCTTGTTTGTTGAAGTTTGTTGTAGAAAAACCATCGGTAAATTGAGACATCCATGACTTGAAGGCAACCAGGCAACCAGACAGATTTTATGACTAACTACCTATATTGACGTTGCACTTAAACAGTAGTGCACAGTCATATTTAGTAGACCATCTGCACAATAACCATGACGTCAGTGAAGACCACTGTTTGCTTGCTGGGTGTGGAAGTGGCTGAATAAATAACCCGGTCACAGAATATGTCACTTCGCTGGTTAAATCCCAACAGGCTTCCTGCCTGTGGTCAACGTCTAAACAGTTGAAATATTTCCAACACAACCCATTGTGCACCCTTTGTGACCTTGGAATTAACTGTAGCATTTTTCCCAGTCGTGTATCTATAATTTGTCACACTGTCGAGTGGTTGAATGTGATAATAAATCTGTTCAGCAGCCGTATTCAGCTGTAGATTATGGAATAAGTGCAGTAGCCACGCCCTGACACACTCCAAAGGCTATCAGAGCAAATCCTGTTTCCTGGTGCAGGGACAGAGATGGAAGCAAGGACATCATGTTGATTTGAGTCCACATTTATTTTCATTGCTTCAGATTCAGACAAGTCTTCAAATCTTCAGAGCTGAGTGAAGAACGTAGCCTGCACACCTCCTAGCTGCTGCTTTAGACATGGTAGTGGCTCCTCTGAGCCGTTAGTCCTCCTCGGTGAGGTTTTAGTGGTTTTCAGCGCTACAGTGCTCTTCACTGGCTGCCGTTTAGTGCTGTGTCATCAAAAGGCACAAGCAGTGCTTCAGTTGTGACTCAGCAGGATACTTCCCCTGCCTTTACATATGGTAAACACAGTTTGCATGATAAGTTTTGAGTGTCTCCTTAGGCAGCAGGAAGACGTTCCTGTTACAAGATGTTAGATACAGTATGTATGAATATTTAGGTAGTGGTAGTAGTAGTAGTCAGATCAGTCTGAAAGGGTGTGATCAGCTGCATTTTTTTCATCAGTTCATTGAACTAGCATAATACCTGGCATTTACCCATAATGCCAGGTATTAAAGTGTTGGGACTGTTGAGTCACACTACATCCCTGTCTCCTACTGGGAATGTTAACAGGTGTGTCTGGAGCAGATAAGTTAGTGAGGTCACACTCGACATCACATGACCAGCCGTGTGGAGCTGTCATGTGAGCTTCTTGTTCTTAGCTCATGCTCGTAGAGGACACACTGACACAGATGTGTAGCAACTGTTGTTACTGTGGTTCAGCTGCCTTTGTCACAGGTTTAGTTTTATTGAACACTCATTTGCTTGTTTATTAGGAAGAGCAGGCTAAAACAAATGCAACACTCCTCTCTGGTGACGGTTATTGTTCAGTTCTTGTTGAAACTGGTTCGTGGTCACAAATGCGGTGATACAGACATGATGATGAACAACATAAAACGAACTGCCAGCTCATGGCATGAAATGTGGGTCAGAGACAGTTCACAGAGCCAAGACCAGGTGAGGGTGACGAAGGTCTGAGACAAAGACCAGAGAGATGAAATCCTGGTGGACCAGAGAACAAAATAGTCCAACAGCCAGGGAGTATTTTGGACAGTAAAGGAATGTGAAATATTCTCAGAGGACCTGATACTCAGTCAGAGGCTCAACCACACCATATTACAGTAGATGAATACAGGTTTCTCATGGCTGGACTTGAGGTGTAACTAAGATTGCAATTCATGCTGGTTAATCAGTCATAATAATCAATCATGTTATTATCTTTATCATTAATTCACTGGTCAGCCATTTTATCTCAATAACTCAACAGTGTTGGCTGTAAAATGTGAGAGGACAGTGAAACACGTCAGTGACAGTTGTCCACAGCTCAAGGTGACATCCTCAGGTGTTTAACAGTGAGTCTAAAACAAAAAAACAAAATATTCAGTTTTCTGTCATGTAAAACTGATCATTGATCGATGATTACTCTGATTCCTGCAGCTCTCATTTGAATGTATTTGCCTTGTTCATTCCCTTTACGTTGGATTACATCTGCTTTCTTTCACAAAATCCATATGACAGTGAGAAAAGTGTTGGTTCACTTTGGACTGAACTATGGTGTTATTATAAATCCAGTAATGCGGACCATTTTTAGGTCAGTGGTGCACTTCGGTTTAGACCAGAGCCTCGGAAAATCTCATGAGCTGCTGTATCATTTATAGACGGTTCAGTTCTTTGATTATTCATATCTCACCAGAGCCAATTAATGTTTACCAGTAACCCATGCCCCACTGCTGAGAAAAGACTTCTTCTGAGCTAATGATTTATCAAGACCTTCACAGGTTATTGCAATAATAGCTTGGTGTGTTACTTGGTCAGAGCAGCATGGTACCAGACTCGACCTCCAGTGCATCAGGAGTGAAAGTTCCTGCAGGGGAGTGAGTTCTCGTGGAGATAAGATAAACACCACAGCAGTAATAGTAGTGTGTTTTTCAGAGGGAAAATAAATGCCAAGACTCAAGATTAGAGGACGTTTGAAGTCCGACAAATATTTAAAGCACCAGTGCTGCTCACTGTGCTCAGGCAGCCCAAATGCAGCAGGAAGTCCCAGGTTCGATTCCCTGCCGACATGATATTGTACGCTGTTTGTCATTTCCCCACATTTCCTGCACTGGTCCGGTGGTGCACTGTCCAAGAGTCCAAGTTAAAGATGTTTGAGAGCTGGCTCTTTATGGCTCAATCAGAGAATTAAGTCAATTGAAAAGGACTGAAGTAGTGAACTGATGCGTTCAGTGTGTGTGAGTAACTGATGGTGATGATGATTTGTGTTGTTTTTCTCCAGGACCCGTCTGTCAGACAAATGACCAACTCCAGTGTAGAACCAGTTGAACAGTACAGCCCGTTCCCTGCCCAGTCCACAGTAAGAATCTGAAACCACCACCTTTATCTTTGTTCTTCTCAATTAAAATTTTTTGTTCAACCTTTTTCCCTCTGCCATTTTTCCTCTTGTTGAAGATTTGATCATCCTTGTCTTTGCTGTTTTTTTCTGCACATTGTACTTGTGTATCTCCTTTTTTTGTTTTTCTTGTTCTGTTCATCCCTGATTCCCCTTATTAGTTTTCAATTTTCATTGTTTGTTTGTCTTTCTTGTCGTCTTATCCCTCTCACACCTCTTTATTTGCTTACCATTTTTTCCAGGAAGGCTTAGCTACTCACACAACTCCAGCCTCCGCTGCTCCCTACCAGCCCGCTGTACTACAGCCATCCACAGAGCCCAGTCCACAGGTGAGTTACCTATCAGCGCCAAAACTTCCTCATCATTATTATCTGTTACAGTAAAAGTAATTAAAGGACAACAGTACAACAGTTTCCTCGACCGGGAGTTGTAAACTGCAGCTCTGTTCTGGTTCACACAGTAGGCAGCGCTGTGCTGCAGGCGTCTACAAAAATAGTACAAAAAAATAAATAAGAAGAAACACTGGACATAGAGGGGAGTCAACAAAGTGACAAAACAAACAGAAAATTAGAGCAAAGCTAAATAAATAAACCAAATACAGAAAAACAAGAGATAGTGTGGAGAATTTTTTTTTAAACCATATTCCAGTAAAAAAAGAAAAAAAAAAACGGGATGATTTTTGAACATAATAAATCTTTATCATTTATCATTTAGCTAGTAGTAACCCTTTAATGGACGCTCCATGTTACAGGATCCAAAGAGCAACCTCCAGTGTGATCTGAGATATTACTAATCTAACACATGATGCAACACTTACAGCTACATTAAATAGCTAATGCCAGGCCAAATAATGGCCTTTCAAATATTTCACTGACAGTCCACGCCTTGTTTCTAAGAGACCTGGCTGTTCAGCTGTTTGGCCTGAGGCACAAACTACATTAAGAATTTTGCAATGTGTACTTTGCATTTGTTTACTTTATGATTACAGAGCTCAACGCCATCATAGAAATACATGGTTGTAATGATAGGCAGCAGTCAGCTGGATGTAACGTCTGCAGCGACTGGATGAGAGTGAGCAGCCGGCCGTCCATGCAGCCTCACAGTATCTCCTCCTCCTCAGTGTTACCTGAGGACGGTCGCTGGCAACACAAACATCCTCTCAGTTTACACAATATTATAATGAGCCTGCTTGTTCCTCTGGTAAAGTCATAAATATTCATAGCGCTACAGATAACCTACATCCTTCCTTCTTTCTGCTAAGCCAGACGGCAGATATGAAGATCAGGAATATGTGTTTTCAGACATTCAGTGTCATGGCCATGTAAGAAGTAAAAACACATGTACGGCTCCATAAGCACTTGTACAAATGCTCATCTACACGTTTGCTACATGTTAAACTGGTTATCTTATTTTGAAATGTTGCGTCGCCATCCTTTTTGCCTCTGCACCATCTATACTGTATGTAACATGAGCTGCTGACGCGTCTCTGCACTAATGTCACCAAGATAAATTCCTGAACATCCACTGTGTTTGTCGACTAAAGTGTTTGTGACTCTCCTGTTCAGGCGACTGCTGCAGCAGCTCAGGCCAACCTGCTGAGGCAGCAGGAGGAGCTGGAGAGAAAAGCTGCTGAGCTGGACCGCAGGGAGCAGGAGCTCCAGAGCAGAGGCCCCACAGGTCATTAAAGACCTCTTCTCTTCCTCCTCCTCCTCCCCTCCTCCTCTCCCTCTTCCCCTGCCCTGCTTTCCTCTCCTTTCCTCAGCAGCAGCCCTCCCAGAACACTCCCAGAAATAACACAAAACATAAAAATGTTTAACAATCAACACAAAATTACTGAATTGAGGTCACAGACTCTTCGTTGATTTTGCTTTTCTTTTCTTTTTTTCTTTTGTATTAATGAACATTTAAGCACACATTACAAGACCGTTACACAGACAGTTAGACATGTACAGAACCGTATGGGACAGAACAAACCAGAGAATGGGGGGTGGAACTGTGAAAAGAGGTGTTGATCAGGCATATTGAATTTGTTGGGAACAAAAACAGAGAATAAAGAGGTTAATAAAAAGAAAAAGTGGGAAAAGGAAGGGATGAATGGTGTGAAGTAGTGTTTCAATGGATCAGCTCTGGACAAATTGTACTGTATGAATAGAGACCAGGTGTTATTGTAGTGGGTGATATTGTCTTTCATGGTGAAAAGTTTTTCCAAATTTGATTGATCAGTTAGCAGGTTTTGCCTTTCAAATACAAACAAAAACCGTTAGAGGTTAAAACGGTTTGAAGGTTAAAATCTGGTTTTCTTTTCTTCATATCTTTGTTCATTCAAGCCGGAACACTTTTATGCTTCCATCCGTGTCAGGAAAGCCAGAGACGTTGTGTTTCTGGGCTGTTCTCCTGAACACAATACCCAAGTTCAACGTTCAAGGTCACTCACTGTGATCTCACATTCTTGGGAGTGTGACATATCAGGATTAGCCAGAGGGAATTTCATTACATCTGGCACAAACATTCACTCAGACTTAAGGGTGAAGTGATCAGAACTTGGTGGTCCAAACACAATATTATTATGACACAGTTTAACTCAAATATCTACAAGGACAAAATTACTAACTGCCACAATGGCTACTTCAGTAGAACCATATTTTTCTGCACAATGGGGAGTCTAAGTACTAGTACTCACTATATATTTGCTCCATGTCAATAAATCTTCCTAGAAATAAAAACCAGGAGGTATATTGATGGTAGACTGATTATGATTTGATAGAGCAGCCCACTCTCTCTCTCTCTAACAGGGATGTTTCTGTCTCTGTCCTAACAGGTAAAGAGAACAACTGGCCACCACTTCCCAAGAGCTTCCCCATCAAACCATGTTTCTATCAGGACTTCTCAGAGGAAATCCCCCCGGAGTATCAGAGAGTGTGCAAGATGATGTACTATCTCTGGATGTGTAAGTACATAGATGTAGATGGTAGGTGTGTTGGGCTAAAAACGTGAATGATGATATAGTTTCTGTATGTAGTAAGGATTATTGTTGACAGTTTTAAGCATTAGCATAAAGAAAATGCCACAAAACCAGAGAGCCTGTCACAATCATGACATAATCGCCTGATCACAATTATTTGAGCTGACCACAATCATTTTACATAATGGTTCAAACAAAAAAACAACTGGATGAAACTAACAGAAATGTCATATTTCCATCACTAGTTCCTCATTGTTTTCCACTGTTTGATGACATCATTGCGTTGCGCCCCCTTCACTGCAAAAACTCAAAATCTTACCAAGAATATTTGTCTTATTTCTAGTCAAAACGAATCTCATTCTACTTAAAATAAGACTCATCACATTAAAAGCAGCTTGTTTTTAGACACTTTTTACTTCTTAAGTAGAAAAATCTGATAGTGGGGCAAGTTTTTCTTTCTTATTACAAGCACAAAAAATTAGCTTTCACTGGCAGATTTTTCTACTTATTTTAAGTGAAAATGTGTTTGAAACAAGTGAAAAGATCTAAAAACAAGTCATTTTTAGGTGACGAGTCTCATTTTAAATGAAAAGAGATTAGTTTTGACTAGAAACAAGACATTTTTACAAGAAATAAGACAAATATTCTAGGAGTGTTTTGCAGTGTTCTTCTTCCACTATGGTTGAATTACACATGAGTGGAACATTGCACACTGGTTATCATTTCTAATATTCAACAACCACATTTCTATGAGCATCTACTGACATTAGTGTCATGGATATAGCTGCAAAGCCAATGGCTCTTCTTCTTCATAAGGTGTATGTATTATAAAACTACGTGTAGGTTTGTACAATAGTAGTGGCCTCAAATGATCAGAAAAAGACAATTCAAGCGTTAATATACTACTAATAATACTAAAATTTCATGATTGTGACAAACCTAGGCCTCATCATACAGTACTACATGTAGTATTATGTATTTCAAAACTTCACTGTTTTGATTCACTCACTGTTTGAAAATCTAAACTTACAGTAGGTTTGCTTAAAGGGTTAGTTCAACATTTTGGCAAATTTGCCTATTGTCATAATCCCTATAGTTTTAGGAGTAGGTTCATTACCTTTAATTGTTGGTGCAAGCTGTTTTTAGATGGACGGGACAGAGACACAAGCTGCTCAGCTAACGCAATGGAGGCTCATGGTATTTCCATGTTTCCCTCATCAAATTAAATACACAATCCAACAACTCCAAAACGCTTTTGTGGACAAGTTGTGACCTGCACATTCACGACGCTATGAAATAACAACATATAATAGTGTAACATTATGACACATGAAGCAAATACTCTGAACTACTTTTCTGAAATCCACCCAGCAGCCATGTGTGGGATGTAGTGCATTTGCCTCGAAAACAACTCTGTCTCGTAACGTTCCATTATTATTTCATAGTGTGGTGAATGTGCAGGTCACAACTTTTCCACTCGAGTGTTTTGGAGTTGTTGGATTGTGTATTTCATGAGTTTGATGAAGGAAACACAGAAATCCCATTAGACTCCGTAGCGTAGCTCTGAGCAGCTTGTGGCTCTGCTCCGCTGTTCTAAATACAGCTTGCACCGACAATTAAAGGTAATGAACCTACTCCTAAGACTAAAGGGATTATGGCAAAAGGTGAATTTGCCTAAATTTTGAACTATCCCTTTAAACATTTGCTGTGTTTGAATGATAAGTGCTATTGTGCACAGTCACTGTGATCACTCACAGAAAACCATCAAATGTAAAAATGCCATCTTGTGGAAACATAAGCACTCTGCATGCAGGGACACTGACACCTGAAATGTCTTTCCTCCTTAGTTCAGTGGGATTTATTTAGACCCTGACTTTATGACCCTTAGTGATATTTTTTGTGTCACCTTCTTTTTCTTAGATGTAGCCCAGTTTGGTATTAGTACATCTTAACATTGTGTTGTTCAGATCTGTGTAGCATTACTCATTTGTCACACCAAATGACCAGAGTGGTCTCTGTTTACTGTATACATGAAGATCAAGCTGATTTTCCAGATGTGATCAGTGTGACTGACACCAGGCTCCCTCTGTGTTTCCTCAGTGAACTGTGTGACTCTGTTCCTCAACCTGCTGGCTTCTCTGGCCTTCTTCACTACTCAAACAAGCCATGGAGTGGACTTTGGCCTGGCTATTCTCTGGCTCATCCTCTTCGCTCCCTGCTCCTTCCTCTGCTGGTACCGGCCCGTCTACAAGGCCTTCAAGTGAGTCGCTCTTCTGTGCAACACTTTTGTGGTTGAGTTGTATTGTGTTGTCTCAGTAACAAGTCTGGAGTGGTCTGCAATGAATGGACCACATTGCTTACAGTACTCTACACACACAATGTAGCACTGCTCTCTGCATCTGCATTCTCAACAAAGGTCAGGTAACAGACACCCAGTTTACACCTGGCATTAAAGGTGCGTTCACACTGGACCTTTTATTTTTGTCGCTGGCGACAAGTTTACATATTAAGTCAATGCAAACGAGCGACTGAGTGATTAATCGCTCAGGCGAAAAAGCGCTGGGGCTCTGAGCGATTTTTTGCTCTGTCGCTTGAGATGAGAAAGTCTCTGGCCGTCAGTTGCTCGTCCCTCATCCCTCAGCACTGATTGGCTGCCGTAATCTATGCGTAACTATGACAACTACTGAAATCATGGAAACGTAATACAACTCCTCCGTTCCAGCAGAGCAAAGCCGGTTTGACGTTGTACGGCGCTTGTGGGACTTCCACAACAGGTAAACGGCGGTAACAGGTACAATGTCAGCTGTGCTGGACCGATACAAACGGGAAGAAAAGAGCGACTCCGAGCGAGGTGAAATTCACTGTACTCGCTTGAATGACGTCATCAGAGCGATCTGTTGAATGAATGAATGAATGAATTTATATTTATTTACGTGTCGTGCACCAATTAAGGTGCCCAGCCTATAAGGGCTTACAAGACACATTATCATCATATTTAGACACCAAACAAAATCATCAGAGCACAGACAAAACCAAATAAAAACCACATGGAATTCACATAAATAATTCACTTTTTCTTTTTGACCAGGCACTTTTTATGAAAGTAGCTATAGTAAAGACTTCTTTTCTGAAGAACCATTCCAACTTTACCTCATCATCAACCCAAAACAACTCAGGTTTCACATTTTGCATTTTCTGAAACAAAAACTGCCTGGCTTCGTCATATAACGAATTAATTGTTCCAAAGTGACGAGCGACTGCAGCTGAGTGACAGAGCGATTTTTTTTTGGAGCGACACGAGCGACAGCGACAAAAATAAAAGGTCTGGTGTGAACCTTAACATGCGACTGGATATCATTTACACCTGGCATCAATATGCTTCATGTCCACATTGAGATCCAATCACATATTTCAACCAAACTAAATGAGACGGTGTAAAAACACAAGTTATCAGTTTAATAATGAAAGTGCCAATGTTGATCTGAAAACGTGTTTGTTCATATATAGATGTAATATGTTAGTGACATGCATGTTTTCTCTTCTCTAGGACTGACAGCTCCTTCAGCTTCTTCTTCTTCTTCTTCGTGTTTTTCTGCCAAGTGGTGATCTTCATCATCCAGGCCGTGGGGATCCCTGGCTGGGGCAACAGGTGAGTCTCTCTATGTGTGTAACATTTGTTTGTGAGAGATTAGACATAATATTATAATAAGTGCCCCCTCCCTTTGGTACATTTATTCAACTCCTGGGCCTTGTTTCAGAAAGCAGGTTTGGTGAGTTTTGGGGTTTTTGGTTTCAAAAGCCAGTTCAGCTTGACCAGTTACCATGGAAACATACTCTGTGAGCCGAACCTGCTCGCTGGCAGGTTTTCTCCAACTAACCTGAGTTTGTGAAGCCTGAAGTGATATTAAAGTGTGTATAGTTCACTATACTTACACGATTATTAGACCTTGATTGGATGTTTTATCAGCATATCATTTGTTTGAACGTTCTTGTTTTTCTGCACCGTCAATTTATCTGAACATTATTCTCAGCCTTCACATCGCTCACATGACACATTATGGCCACATGTGCAGCTCAGAGCAAATTCTCTGTCTTGCAACTTGTTTTTTATTATTATTATATTTTCATATAGATATAACATCGGTAACGCAAAGCATGTGTCCATGGCAACTGTCTGTCAGACTGTGAGAAACGTCACTGAAACGTCTAATATACACGTTGTAATGTTTCACTTTGACAGAATAGCAGGTATTAATCTATCAATAATCAGTGTAGTATGAAGAGATGATGCACTCATCAATTTGTTTCCAGGCGTGATTGATGCATGGACATTTTTTGATTTTTTATTTTCTATTCAGGAGATTGTAACAAAAGAATTTCCCTGTGGGGATCAATTAAGTCATTCTGATTCTGATGTTGAATGCAGCCACTAGGGCAGGTTGAACAACATCATGACTGCTGGTGATGGTGTTTGAACTATATTTTTATATTTCATCTTTGTTGCTTTAGTTGGTTTTGTGTCTGTTTAAGTGCACCTGCACAAACTGGAACAGCTGACCGTTCTTTTGCAGCTGCTACAATCAATAGTTTTTTTGGTTTTTGGAATATGCATGCACTCATGTTCTGCATCAGCATTTATAAATATGTCTAACTCCACTCGTGAGAAGTAGGAGGCTGGAGTGTGTTCCATTGATGAGGGCTAGAGTTTAACTCGGTGTTAGATTAACTCAGATTTGATTGAACTAACTGTTTTGAAACTGTAAACTCAGAGTTTGACAGGTCGGGGTTAGTCAACCCAGAGTTCAGGTTTAACTCAGAGTTAGTTAACCCTGCTTTCTGAAACGGGGCCCTGGTGAGTTTTACTTGAGGTTTCTTGTCTTCAGTGTCTGCGTTGCTTCAGTCAGCTGACCTATATGCTACTGTCCTCTTCCTTTTCTCTTTTTTTTTTTATCACTCTGCATTCCTCCATCTCTTCTGACAGAGACTTTCCATTCTTCAGCCTTTAGTCGACTGCCTCTGCTAACTCTGTAAGTTTCTGCTGCTCACTGTCTCTGCCACCTTCTGCCAACACCTGCTCTCCTCTCACTTTGACAGATATAAAGTTTGGTTTTGGCAAAAATGAGTTGAGTAAGTGGACTGGCTTTACACTTCATGAGAGTAATCAAGAATAACACTCAGTATATAGTCACATTATCACTTCACAAGTCTATTTCAAAACCAGATGTGACTTGGCCTCTGTTTCCAGGCTGCTGCTCTCTGGAGGAATCAACTGATGAGTTCAGGCTCTTCACATTGTGAACTGTTTTAAATACTGGTCTTAGATTATTTTTTAGTTCTTACCTTTTTTGTCATTTTATTTTGTGTTTGGAAATATTTTATCTGTTAATATTGTTATGGAAACAGATTGAAAGTATTGAGTGAAGATAAATGTGAGTAGAAGCCCATATATTTTGTTTTTTGTTTTTTTTAAGAGCCTTTGATTTTAAAGTGGCACTTTCAGGGGTGAGCCCAGTCCATTTTGCATTTCATAATGACACTTGTCTTGTCATTAAGGAAATTTGCATCATGACAAAAAGACAGTGGAGTGGATCCCATCTTATTTTTTTTTATATTTTCCAGTGCTGCATTAGTGATGCAAAGTTCAGCTACTTCTTCTTAACAACAAAGGGGCTTCTGAGATATTAATATGGAAATGTCCCCACTCCCCAGACATTGAAATATGTTTTATTTGATCTTTTACAGCATGTATTCATTAATTATATTTTTTATGATGAATTTTTAATATACTGTACTTTATATTTGGAATTGATAGATCTTCAAGTTATCATAAACATAAGGCAGACAAAAAATTACAATAAATCAAAGAACAAGTTACAACAAATCTAGACATGAAGCAGCTAAAATATGCATTTTACCACAATTTAATTGTAAATTAATACATTAGAAAAAATAAAAAACACTATATCACTAACTTTCCTCATACTCTTTGCTAACCTTGTTTGCTAATCTAGTTTTCTCTATTGGAGTGAATGGATTGCTTTAATACCTGGTATATTTTAGCACTGGCAACAAGTTACCTGTTTCAAGACAAACAGTGTTCATATTTGATGTATTGACTGATATTATCTTTTCAAATCAAGTTGTTATGTCTGATGACCTTCGTCCTTCTTTTTGCATCCTCTCAGCTTTTCACTCTGCTTCTTCAACACATTCTTCTTTTCTCCCTAAATGTAACCAAACTGCCATCTAGGACACTGCGCCTCTAAACTGTACAGTACATGTGAACAAAATGTGACTATCAGTAATTTTTTTTGACTCTAGTGGCTGGATCGCTTCCTTCACTGCCATGAGTTCAAACAAGGCAGTGGGAGCCATCATGATCATCGTGGCCATCCTCTTCACCATGTGCGCCGTGCTGTCCGTCTTCCTGCTTAAGATGGTAAAAGTTCATTCATTTCTCCTATATATTATTATTATTATTATTATTATTATTATTATTATTATTATATATATATAAAAGGGCTGCAGTGCACTGATGCGGCTTTTTCGTTCCCAATGCAGATACTGATACCTGGGCTTAGCGTAACAGCTGGTACCCGATATGATCCAATACCACTGTTGGATAAATAAACTGTATACCTAAATGTCATTTAGAAGACAGTGAAGGCATCAGGCTTGATTTTAACATTACTTTCCTGACTTTGCAAAACCGTGTTGCTCTGTGTTGGTTGTCTACCGTCCTGAGAGACCTTTCTACTGCATCTAGTGTACTTAATGGGCATTTGTAGCTCATACAACCCCACTTCAAAAAAGATGTTGGCTCGGTGCATCCCTTAATTTTCAATTCCATGTTGTGTGTCAGCACAGAGGGGCTTTGATTTCAAGTGCTCATGGCCTTTTGTTTGATGTTATTTGAGTATCTGTTGTTATTTATAAATGCTTAATAACTGTACAACAAGCCACAATGTGTCTTCACTGTTTGTTCCTTTAACAGTCCCATGATTTCCAGCTGATTTCCTGAAAAAAAGTAGTTGATGTTGGTGTAGGATATTTTCAAGAAAGACCTACTCACTGTGGTGGTCATTATGAAGTAGTTTTTAGCCAGTGTCATTGAAATAGGGGTAAACAGTGTATTTGGTGAGAACTGATGCAGACCAGTAACATCTGAACCAGAGAGTAGCATGATGATAAAATGGTAAATAGACTGTTTTGGACAGTTATTTTCGATGTAACCACTCAGGGACACCATTTACTCACCAATCTCCTCTCGTCTGCAGGTGCACAGCATGTACCGCCGGACCGGGGCCAGTTTCCAGAAGGCCCAGCAGGAGTTCTCACAGGGCGTGATGTCCAATAAAACCTTCCAGACAGCCGCCGCCGGTGCAGCTTCCTCCGCTGCCCAGGGAGCCTTCCAGGCAAACAACTAAATATTAGATTTGGCCAAGATGAGCTCAGATGGAACAGGTCAAGGTCTATATGTTATCAGGTCTGGATGGCTGATTGAAGGGGTTTAACTGAAGACTTGGTTGGCACCGAGGGGAGCAGCTCCTTCCTTCATGATCTAACCTAATAACGTATAGACCTTGAACTTGGTGAGGCTGCGTTATCAGCCTCCCTCCTTTCACCCCCACCATCACTGCACAACATGTAATTCCCCAGGTAACTCTTCCTCCCACCTGCGGACCAGTGAGCAGCTGTGCGTGGGTGTGAAGGGGCGGCCGGGGGGGAAGGTCACACATGAAGTGCATTTGGAGGTGGAAAGCATGAATGAAGTTAACTGATTGTGTCCTTGCTTTGTATATTTTGTGTGCACTTTTTTTTGGCAATGCTCGTAAGCGTAATGTGCGACTGTGTCGTTGTGTGTACTGTATGTGAGCATGTGTGTGTGTGTGTGAGTGCTGGAATGCTGGTCACATATACTCATGTGGCCTCAGGATGCTTGGGTGTTTTTTCCACACTGATGGTGGATCCTGATTGTGTAATATAAATAAGATGAAGTGTTTCTCTCATTGATTTGGCTTTTTTTTTGTCCTGAAAAACATTCCCCTTTATTGCTGAACTGAATTTGTCCAACTTTTGTGTGCTGCAAATTTCATTCTAACAAGGAAGAAAACTAATCCGTCATGTGGTTAATTGGTAATAAATGGATATTACTCTTACTCTGATTATTAATTAGAATCTGGCATCATAATTAATTTAATGAGGAGAAGTACTAATACTGGGCTGGCAGCCTCCTCCGTCACTTTGAGCTTTCAGGTTGCAGCAGCGTGCTGTCAGGATTTAAAATGTGCCTTCGAATTCTCTCTGGAACCAAAATGTTGCTTTGACCTTTTGTAAAAACCACTGTGGTATCACTGGTGGACGTGTTTTTTATAATGAGTCTTAGTTTCACGTGACTTGTTGCGCTTCGTCTCTCGTGCTTGTAAACAGCTAATTTAATTTAGAAAACCGACTAAATGTATGGGCACTTTGTCGCTAAAGCAATAAACACAAGTTCTTTTTCTTTAGATGCATTTTGAAGCGGCTCCAGCTTCACCTTTGAACACAGCCTTGCTTTAGTGTCGTTTCTAAGGAAACCAAAGTAATACTGAGTTTAAAATGGACATTTCTTGCCAGTAAAATAAATGCCTTTACACCCAGTAGACCTACACCAGTTCATACGGTTTGTTTAAAGGACCTGAGTCAGAGACCTTCCTCTGTTCATTTACACTAGTAACTCTAAATGCAGCAGGAGGGTCGGGGGATTTGTTCATGTTTTCATGCAGCAGCATGTTGAGAGGTGATTCATTAAAAGTCATCAGAAAATACCTTAGACTTTTCTTTTTTAAAATCCTGAGCTGTGCTGAGATTTGACACTCTCAAGCATGAAACAGGACAAAAACCCCAGATCTGTATCAGAATTATAATTTCCACTGGGCCCGTGTGAATTTGCCTTAAAAGTAACAAGAACAATCAGAACAGAAGGCCCAGCATCAGCAGTACACAGCTGCAGGTGTTGCATTTTCACTTCCTCTGTTTATTTCACTTCACAATATAATTACAATCCTCAAAAGTCTTCCTTTTACCTCTGTAAGATAGCACCCTGCTCTAAATTATTTGTGGACTGATGTATATTTTCTATGCGGTTTCTTATTGTTTTAAAACATGCATATGTGTGTTTTATTTGATGTACTGTTATAAAACATCGGCTTGGGTGTGATATATGTCAGCGTTCCTGAACAATCACAGATAATTTGTGTGACGTTCCTGCAGCAGATAAGGGTCTAATTTAACATCCATGATATAATACAGGATTTGTATTAATTCACACATCTGTGAGCTTTGTATTAGCAGAACACAATCCAGAGCCTTTTGTATTTCAATATTGAATATAGTATCTAATAAAATGCTTTGCTTTCAGTTCAAGCTGCTTGTGGTGTTTTCTTTACTTTGTTATAACCTTATTAGTGTGATAACTTTCTATTTATGAGATTTTACACATATATTGACATTAAAAATTTGACCACAGGTTGGTAACAACCCGAGTAATCCACATATACAAGGAAGTTCTGTGTAATGAATTGAATAAGTAGTGAACACATGAAGAAAAGGAGGAGGTGCAGAAAGCAGCAGGAATGTGTCAGTGTTCAGAAAGTCTCCTGTCTCCTATCAGAGCTCATTAACATCAGCTGCTTCAGTCCTAACTGATGCCTAGAAAAAGGTTTGTCATCACCAAGGTGTCACACAAGAAGCCTCTCATGATGGGTCAACACCTTCACAACCTTATGTTGAACTTCATACTGACGCCGTTGGTTACAGACGTGTTTCTAAACCCCTGAATGCACCGTCAGGGCTGGAAATGAAAATCAAGGAGCACTCAGAGCTTTAGACTGACCTGGAATCAGCAGGTGAACAATGAGTAATGTACTCAACTACCATGGCCTCTATGCAGGCTCACCATGAAGGACTACAGCACATTGTGCTCAATACTTATTTTCCCAGCTGTATTGTATGAACTTTAAAAAACTTAAAAAAAACTTTCAGAAAAGCCTGCTAGGGTTTGCAAAAAACAAAAAAAAACACCTTTTTTTTTTTGCAGCGCCAGCCCCTCAGGACTGACTGTAGACGACTGACCCTCACACCTTTGTGTTTTGGCTCTCCACCAGGGGGAGCTGTCTGGTCACCATCAGACCAGCTCCAGTCCAGACCACATGTCAGCCTGCACCGTCTTAAAGCAGATATCAGTGGAATGTTTTTGTTAACATAAGTCCTAAATAGTCCTATTTTCCGTCAGCAATCACTTACATGAAGTATTTCAGCCTAAACACGAGTCTCTCCGTCACTCTGCTCTGCTGTAACCCGAGGAGAAAATTTTCCTTGTGGGATACAAGTGTTATCCAATGAGGGGAGAGAACGGCATGAAGGGCTGTGTGTGCAGCCAAGGGATGCGCGTGAATGTGGTGACGTAGCACGAGGACCAATTGATGCCTGACAAGGGCGGGGGCTGCTAACTCATGGTGCGTTCACGGAAACTCGTACTTTGTGTTTTTCCTTCCTGTGAAGTCATACCAGTTCGATCTGGTACGAGTTCACGGGTCGGAAGTAACGAGTGGCCGTTATAGGGAACTTTCACAGACAACAGGACGGTAAAAACACGAGCTACGGGTTACCTGGAACGCTACCAAGTCGTAGTTGTGACTTGAAGCTGTAACTTACGGTTTCAAAAGCCTGCCTTGAACGCAGCATTAGCCGAAACGGCCGTGCCAGTGATATCTGCTTTAAATCTATGGTCTCATTAGATTTACATCCTGCAAATATTTGCTCCATTTCGCCTCTGTCCAGCCCTGAATGATGGATGAATTCCAGCACGTGTTTCCTGCTTAGCTGCTCTGTGAATATGTTCCTGACACCTCCTGTTTCCCATCAGGTCCTCTGCAACCAAACCACCTGAGAGAGTCACTTTGATTTAACACTAATCTGAAAATATTTTCCTTTGTGTATAATGCTGTTGGGGCCCCTATAGGCTCTGGAACTCCCTGCTGGGAGATCTCAGGCAGGCAAACTCAGTGTGCGCTTTTAAATCTCTTCTTAAAACTCACTTTTATTGTATGGCCTTCTCATAATTGCGCTGGTATTCTTTTTATATTTTATTTTATTTTATCTTATCTTATTTTATGTTGATTTGCTTAATTCACTTTACTTGCTTAATTGTTTTTATTATCATTCATTGGTTGTTTTATTGTGAAGCACCTTAACTGTGTTTGAAAGGTTATTATTATTATAATATATTATAATATACGGTAAACTGTTGCCCTGTCTCACTATAACAAATAAGAGAAAACAATCATGGATTTAACCAAAACATAGGAGTTTTACTCAAAAGAAAGAAAGTTTTGTTTAACAATTTTCACAAAAATAGCCATTTCAACAAATAAAGCTAACTAAATCAAACCTAATCAAATATATCTACTCCTAAACCCCATGAAGATGACAAGCCTTCACTGTATTTGGGCCCTAACCCTAATCTGGAGCTAGATGTTAATCCAGGCTTGTCACTGGGTTTTAGAGTTGTTATTCTTCTGGCTTCTTTCAGCAGAGAAACCATAGTTACTCTTGCAGACTGTTTGAGTTAATGACATTGCTCAGTCAGTAATTGTTCAGATTAATGTTGGTATAAAACATTGCATCTATCTTGAGCCACTTCATCAGCCTGTGTCTTTAATTTGCTGTGTGTGTGACACATCCTGTAGATATCTTTGAAGTCGAAGTGATCTGCAGGGAGAATGAAGTTGGAAATTCATAAATCAGGAATAGAAAGGTCCTGAACTGGTAGGAAAAAGCATGTGCAGTTTCTAACATCTGCTAGTGGGGGGCGGGGCCTGTGGGTGGCACTGGTGGAGCGGGAGCTGGAGGCAGCTGTGTGGTCGGATGGTTTTATCTCCTGTCACAGTTTCACATCTATTGCCCTCGTTACGTTTCCGATGTGCTCATATCTTGGTGAACTGAAAAGTCTGCCTTTAGCTTAAACGTTTAAAATAATCTATGTTGCATCAGCTGAGTGTCCTTTTCATCTTCAGGACCACTCTGTCAGCTTCCTCATCCTCCTCCTCTATTTCAAGGAGAACAGGAGAGTGACCGCTGTGGGGCTGCAGTGACCCAGACCGTCTGTGGGGAATCAGCACTGAAACTGCTGCTTCAACCATCTGTCTGTCTGTCTGTCACTCTGTCACTTCCTGCTTCTTTCTACAGGCTGTATGTGGAGCTCAGAATAACTGCAGCTACTTCACATGAAGTACAACACACACACATCAACGACCAGGCTGGACAGTAAGACATACAGGTGCTTTTAGGCAGATAGACTGACATATTTCAACATCTTGGCAAATTCGCCTATTGCCATAATCCCTATTAGCAGTAGGTTCATTACCTTTGATTGTCGGTGCAAGCTGTTTTTAGATCAGCGGGGCAGAGATGTGAGCTGCTCCGCTTTTGTGGATAACGTAATAGATTATGTAACATTACGACACATGAAGCAAATACTCGGAACTACTTGCGCTTTTGAGGTCGCTCTGCTGAGCAGCCGTGTCGGCAACCTAGTTTCCCTCTAAAACAACTCTGTCTCGTAACGTTGTGTTATTATCTCATAGCGTGGTGAATGTGCAGGTCACAACTTGTCCACCAGAGCGTTTTGGAGTTGTTGGATTGTGTATTTGATGAGTTTGATGAGGGAAAGGGAAAATACCATGCGCTGTGCAGAGCTCACGTCTCTGCCCCGCCGATCTAAAAACAGCTTGCACCGACAATTAAAGGTAATGAACTTACTCCTTTGACTATGGGGATTATGGCAATTGAAATATCCCTTTAACATCTTTTAATTGTATGCATTACAGTTCAAATGTTCCAATAGCATATTAGCATATAAGGTGGTTGAAATTAGCAGCTGCAACATTAAAGTGAAGAACATGAACGCATCAGTATCAACCAGCCAATGTTGTGTGTGTGTTTTTAATGTATATTTTTTGGGCTTTTTCGCCTTTAATCGATAGTGTAGTCTCGAGAGAGACAGGAAATTGGATGACATGCAGAAAGGGGCCACGTGAGTCGGGATGCGATACAGGGCCGGCTGCAGCGAGGACTACAGCCTCTGGGGCCTGCACCAACCGAGCTAAACGACGCCCCCCAATGTTGTGTTGTTGATAAACATCCTCCTCCTGACAGTTCTACCACCACACGTTACACTGTTGACCTCAAGCTATCCCATCATCCCTCCATACCCAAACTTGTTTCCTGTTGGTCCGTTATTATACATTTATAATGTACCACCCTACATATTCAACAAATACCAAAATCCTCACTCACCGAGCTGTTAGGAGAGATCCAGCACCTGAGAGGGAGCAGACGACCATGTGGGCTCACTGCAGCTGCACAGGCCACAGACAGAGGAGTCATCGTTCACTTCACTGCTGTCAATGTGACGAAAGCAAGATTATAAAGGTGAATGTATAATGTTATTGACAAAGATTGTCTTTATTAATGTGCATAATGTAGAAAATACATCAGTATTAGTAATATATTAGCATTATCAAAATGTACATATAATTTTTTCTCTGTATTTAAAAATGTGATTCTAATAGTAACTAAAACTGTCATAAAAATTCAGTGTGCAATAAAAATGTTAATAAATATAAAATAATTCCAATCAATGTCTAATGTGTGATACCAGTTTAACCTAAGAAACTGAGAAGTTGAAAGATTCAATTCATGTATGTCTCTTTTCATCAGTCAGTTCAGGATTGAAGTCACATTTTCTCCCTTAGAAATAAAAAAGCTGGACTATTTTTAAAATTGACCTTCGATGTGGTCTGAAGCCTGTTGTGTGCCAAAACGGTGACAAAAATACTTGGAACTGTTACCAAATGATTCTTTTTCTTTCTATTGTAGCAGAGTTGTAACACAGTAGACCCTACACTACACTGTGGCAGCTCTGACTCTCCTCAGCCTGTACCTACAGATGTATCGTGACTTACGTTACGTCATCCTCTAACTTATGTGGAGCCGGGACTGGAGTCTGGTTTATTACCACTAGAGGGAAGCATGGCTGTGGTAGAAGTGCTCTGTGAAGCAAGTGCTGACTCACTGTCAGAGAGACCTGCAGCGAAAAAAAAACAAAAAACCACTATTGAAGTTTTACACTATAGGCTAACATTGCTGCTGTATACTGTTACAAGCTGTTTATTTATTTTTTTACTCTTTATTGTCTGACTCTGCCTCTTACAAACAATGCTGCAAGAAAAACTGGCTCTAAATATTTTATAAGATGAGAATGCTGAAATGACAATATGAAGGTTTTTGCGCTGGTTGTATGAATAGAAAAGGCCACAGATACAGTAGTAGAGTATTAAAATCTTTATCCTAGATTTGAATATGCGTGCTCCTGTGTGTGCATTTATCTCCTGCCATGTGTGAAGGTACAATCAAATACAGGTCCAGGATTACGTGTAAGGCCTGGCAGAAGTTGGTGTGTGGACTTCCTTATCATCCTCTCAGTGTGGTACTGACAGTTTATGCTGAGACGCCCTCTGCTACACACTGAAATGTGCCAAGCTCAAGGTTAACCAGGAGAAGAGCTGAATGGGGAACGTTTCTCTGAGAAGAAAGAGGCTATTTTAAGACTGTTCTGTATTCTCTCTGTCTTATCAGTCGGCCCTGATGTGTCTATGTGTGTGTGTGTGTGTGTGTGTGTGTGTATGTGAAGAGAAGTTTTAGACATTGTCCTTTAATTTTCAACTAATAATTTTAATAAATTCTGACAACATTCATACATTTCATCCCAAATGGAGCCTGAGAGGAAGCAGTGGAGCCTGATTCATAGGATAATATAATCCTACTAGAACTAGACAATGTGTCTGTAAAATGTTTTGGTCCATAATGTGTGTCATTGTCAAGCTTTAAGCTGTCTTATTCATGGTTTGTGAATTTACAAAACGTTTGCACAGGCACCATGAAATGTTGAAGCTTCCTGCTTTGATTCTATCTTTCACCCATTTCATGTCATATACATTGCAAATGGAAAGATACAGCATGGGCTGCAAGAATATTGTAGGCATATCAACCCAGTGCAACTGCTCTTACACTGCTGCACCCAAACATAGGCTACACACAGCTGCAAATATATTAGGAACACTTGTGTTGTAGTCAAGACCACCTAACCCAAGGGGGGTGGCGAGACCAAGTCCAAGATCGAAACCAAACCAATGCAAGACCATTTTTAAGACCATAACTGTATTCAGTACCAGTACTCATAATAATCACGTGGCTTGATATTTACATTATTCCTCAGCTACAAAGGAAAGATTTTATATAAAATCTATTACCATATTTAACCGAGACAAAGTTTGGATTTAAACAAAATAACACAGTATAGAGCCTGAAGTCTCCTCCCACTGTTGACACTGGTGCAACCAAGTTTTTCAGATGGTTACAGTTACACAAGCATTAAGAGACTAAGACCTTGAAAATGAAATGAATGGTCTCAAGAGTAGTCTTGAATACTACAACACTAATGCATTTTATTTTATTTTTTAACTCTTTTAAAAATGCTGATTCACGTTTTGGGTGATGTAGCCTACTAGTGCTTCTGATAAATGACAGTACAGAGCTGATGTGAGAGATATCTTTGGAGTAGCCTATGCATCTACTCAAATATCAAAGTTTTTCCTCTGCAAATCAGTTGGTGATTCCTACTGTAGGTGTTGGTATATTATGGGGTTTCTCACAGTCTCAGTTGTTGGTGTTGACTCCATATGACCGTCCCGTGTTAACGCCTGCACATTTCTTGCCCACCGTCTGATGCAGCTGAGATCAACGGAGACTCCTCCTTCAAGACAGAGCGCAGGGCGGAGTGTAGCTACGCCCACCTGACTGACTGATGAGCAGCGTGATGGACAACACAACACCTGAGCAAGCCCTGCCATGGTACCAGTTGTGTTTTACAGGGAGTTGGGTCAGGGTTATCTGAGAATGGGCTTTTAAGATGATAATTAATGACTCATTTGACCATTTTAAACATTTAAACTTCTTTAAAAGTCCAGACTGAAGCTACTGAGCCCGCCGGTACACAGCTAACTTAGCTTTAGCCTCAGTTAAGTGACCAAAACCGTGACAAGCTGACAGTTTCTCTTCTGTTGTCACACAGAGGCACTCATCATGTGCTGTCTGTCCAGAGTGATAAAATGTTTAAAAATGTTTGTTTAAATTCAAAACCGTAAATTGTGTCAACCCACCTAGCTCCCTGGGGACAGACACCATGTAGCCTCGGAGATGCAGTCAGCCCTGTGCGGAGGAATACTGGGTGAGTTGGTTAGTTCCAGATAAAGGTTGTGTTTTTACTACAGTAGTTTAGTAGACTAGTTGATGGACTGAAAAAAATGTAGGCTAATGTACACTCTAACGGGGGTACAGTATTATTTTGTGATGATGGGACTCCTTGTCAAACGGTGCATTTTATTGTCAGGGAATGATAAGGCATTATAATGTGGATACAGTAACTTTTTTTGATTAGGCTACTCGTTAAAAAGCAGCACCGTTACATTCCCATCATTGTTCATTAGTAGGCTAGTGTAAAATGTGTTGTGTTACATGTGTTCTACTTATTCTTTGTACCTGGGCCCTTCTCAAAAAGCTCCTCGGCTTCCTAGGGCGTCCCATTTCACATAATGTAACGTTACATGCAAAACTTAATGTTTTTACACTTGGTTCTTTTTAAGAATGAGGACATAAAATGAAATAAATGAATTACCCTACTTCGAAGTGAAATGCTCGGATTTTTGACAGCAGAAGTTGCAATCCTCACTATTAGCCTATTACCATTTCAATATAGGGGCAATATATCTAATGTAAATGTGCACAACATGCGGCTGTACGCATGGCTGTATGACTCTTGGAGCAATACCGAACAGGCTATTTCACTTTCATGGCTGTCAATTTATCACCAAATGCTACATCATCATATCACCACCTATGATATGATGATGTAGCATTTCTGTGTCATTTTGTGTTGGTCTGCTAAAAGCTAAACACATTCTCACCAGACATAAGTTCCCTTTATAAAACTCAACCACTAAACGGGCTTTTATTTTGAAATCTCCAGCGGAAATCAAACTTTTTGTAGCTACTATCTGACACACTGACTATCCCCTGTCTTCACCTCACCCCCCCCCTCCCTCACCTCCCCTCTCCCCCTCCCGCCTCACCTCACCCTCACTCTTCCCCTCACTCACACACACCGCTGGTTGTCATGGCGATGGAGTCAGCCTCCTCCTCGGCGGCGTCGGCTCCGGGGGTTGTTGCCATGGAGATCCCGGTGCGAGGTGCGCTCCCGGTGGTGGAGGAGGACGAGGGCTTCACCGCGCCGCCGCCGCTGCTGCTGCCAGGGTCCGAGGAGAGACTACGGTACCGGAGAGGCGCGGGCAGACGGCGCAGAGGGCTGCCGTTCAACCGGGGCAGCTACTACATGCTGATAGTGATCGGAGATATCAGCACCGAGCACCAGCTGGACGCCGCCAGGGCGCAGACAGAGCGGGGTGAGTGATGGACGGATGAACCTGGCTCTAGTCTGTTCATCTGTTGTTGTTGCTGCTTGGGACAGACCCGGTCAGATCAGATACCTCCACCGGGGAAACTGTAGAGAAATATGTTTGTGTAAATAATTGACGCAGCCGGGGCAGGACGGTAGGCAGCCTGTCCATAGGTGCAGGCTTTTTGCTGCAGCGTTGCACCATGGGACACGCATTTCCTCTCCTCTCTCCCACGGTGTGCTACTGTAGGGCTCTCTATGTCTGTCTGTAAAATTGCAGACTCAAGTTGTAAAAAAATGCAGCACAGGTCTTGATAGTGTGGTGTGGTGATCAGCAGCCTCCCTCTGGGTCTCCATCTAAATACTGGGCTCTAGTTAAAAGCATCAAATCAATATAGGAATCTTTACAGTAAGTAGCAATTAAAAAGGACATTAAAACACCTGACCAAACTGCTTAAATAAGAAACCATTTGCCACCTCTGTCAGCTTTTTTTTCTCCTCTTGCATTTAATAAGCAGCTTGTATTTTTAAGTAGGGAATGTGTGTGCGTTCTGTGCATGCATGTGTGTCCCTGTGTGGGTTCAGGTTGTACACTGTTGTAGTAAAGAAACAATACGCAGGCTGTGCTCAGCAAAAACAACGCAGCAACTTTTGCCTATATAAGGAAAAAGAAGTAATTTTCAATAGGCTGTCGTTACTCAGCTGGATGAGAGTGAGTCCTGCTCCTCCTCCTGAGCAGCTGCAGCAGGCTGACGGTCCTTCCTTCCTGTCGGGGGGGGGGGGGGAGCTGTGTGAAGTTTGAGGATCTGAGCAGATTGTGTGAAGCAGTTGTGAATTAAGTTGCAGTGTGCACAGATCCACGAGTCAGCAATTTTTTCCCCCACCATGCGCCTGTCTGTGTCACTCCAATTTGTTCTCAGTCCAGATGATCAATCGTGCACTTCCAGAGGCTTCAGAGGTTCTGGCTCCACATCGGCCTCATCATCCGTCCCCTCTGACCCCCCCCCCAGCCCCCTCCTCTGGCTGCCGTCACACAGCTGACAGCTCTGTGTGGAGCTGATGATAACACACACACACACACACACCCACCCCGGCTCATTACGGCATCGATTCTCTTCACGCAGGGAGGTGATTTGAGTGTGACTCTGTGGAAATGACCCGCTATCGACTCTCATCACACGTTAGCCGCGGGGTCCTGCAACAAGTCGCCCCGGCCTGGCTGCAGCGATGTGGTCGATAGCAGGAGAAAAACACAGCAAAGGAGCTTCTTATTTTTTAGACAGATTTGATTTCCTGGGTCCGTGCGGGTGGCTGGGGTGACTCGCCGTAGCGTCGCCGTGGAGACTCGGTCCTGGCTGCAGTGGCCTGAGTTTGGATCAGATCCACGGCCCTCTGCTGCATGTCATCATCCCCTTCTATTCCTGCCCCCCCTCTCTCTGTCTCTCTCTGTCTCTTGCTATTGGAATAAGAAAATAACTTTGGGAAAAAAGATTTTATTTCCTGTAACACTCAACTATTGATTGTTATCAGTCAATTCCAGTCTCTTGTTTGATCGGTTAAATGGAAATAAAGAAATGAAACCCAGAGTTCAAGGTACAGTAACATTATGAGAGTGTTTAGTTTCTCAGTTAATGATTTGGTTGAAAAAGTAGTGAGAAACACCAACCACAATTAAGTAAAAGGCAAGATGATGCCTTCAAATACCTCAGTCAGCACTCTGAAACCTGAAGATCTTTATTTTAATCTTCAATACAGTGAATCTTTTGTTTAAAAAATAAATAATGATTAATCAAAGTAATTGCAATCAATATAGAAAGTTTAATCAATGAGCAATGCCAGGTCCAAACTCATCCAGTAAAATATTCAATAGACTGTACTGGACACCTCATATGATATTTACACACATACGTTTGGGAACCATTTTTAACACAAATCAGGAATGGACAATCCAGGACTGGAAACTAAAACCGTAATTAATTAATACTGTTTCTCAGTGCATTTGACTGACGACTAGGGAGGTGTATGAATGTATGATGTGTATTTGTTAACACAAAAACTAATAAAAAGTAAAATAAGAAAAAATATATATAATTAGACTAATCAATTAATTGAATAATTATTTCAGTCCAGTCTGGGCGTCAGTTGAGAACCCAAAGGTATCTGATTTACAGTCAAGTTAAATGTGGAAAAGCAACAAATCCTCAGTTTGTATCTCTACCACTCTGGTTTTGCTGTGTATGACAAACACCATATGAGCTGAGCTGTTATTCAGTGTAATTTTGTGAGGACTGTCAGGAAACATTTTTGCAGAAACTTCAGGCAGCGAGCGTACACATGACGACAAGACACTCTTTAACCTAAGAGTGAGGCCACAGAGAGCCCAGGGGCCGGTCTGTGAGTTTGGACAGTTTGGTGGAGATCAGTTTGATAATCTGGATGTGTGGATGTGCGTGGTGCAGATTCAAGCTGTCACAATCATTATGTTTTAGTTGGCGATTAATCACCATGCAAATAATTGTGATTAATAATGTAATTGTTCTTTTTTGATTATTTTATATTGTAAATAGTAAAATAGCTTAACTAAATAGTATAAGCCTAAACAAAGTTTAAAGGGTTAGTTCAACATTTTGGCAAATTTGCCCATTGCCATAATAATAATAATAGTCATAGGGGTAGGCTGATTACCTTTAATTGTCGGTGCATGTTGTTTTGAGATCCGTGGTGCAGAGACGGGAGCTGCTCAGCTAACGGTAGATACAGTAGTCCCCTGTCTCTCATCAAACTCATCAAACACAATCCAACAGCTCCAAAATGCTCTCGTGGACAAGTTGTGACCTGCACATTCACCACGCTATGAGATAATAATGGATTGTTACAAGACAGAGTTGTTTTAGAGGCAAATATGTAACTGAAACTACATCCCAGACACGGCTGCTGGGTGGAGTGACTTCAAAAGCGCAAGTAGTTCTGAGTATTTGCTTCATGTGCTGTAATGTTACATAATTATACGTTATTATTTCAAAGTGTGGTGAATGTGCAGGTCACAACTTGTCCACTAGAGTGTAAAGCTGTTGGATTGTGTATTTGATGAGTTTGATGAGGGACAGGGGACCTGTACCATTCACCTCCATTATGTTCACTGGGCAGCTCACGTCTCTGCCCCGCAGATCTCAAAACAACATGCACCGATAATTAAAGGTAATGAACCTACTGCTATGACTATAGGGGGTATGTTGAACTATCCCTTTAATAATACATGTACACCTTATGAAGAAGAAGAGCCATTATTGGCATTAAACATTGGAACGTATAGATAAAAACTGCATTTCTCTTTGTCTCCAGGCTTTGCAGCTAAATCCATGATGCTCATGCCAATAGATGCTCAGAGAAATGTGGTCGTTAAATATTAGAAATTCAGCACCATAAGTTGAACAGTTTCATGTGTCATTAAACCAGAGCAGAAGAAGAAGGGGGCACAATGTGATGTCATTAAAAGAGGACCAGTCAAACCCCAAACAATATAACATTTCTGTTAGTTTCATCCAGCTGTTTTTATACAGATGAATTGAAACCATTTTAACCATTATGCTCCATAATTTTGGTCAGCTCAAATAATTGCGATCAGGTGATTATGTAATAATTGTGACAGGCCTGAGTGCAGATGTGTGGGATTGTTTGGCCTGTGTTACCACGTTCCCATTCTGTGTTGTTCAGCACAGACAACATTTACTTTGAACTGAAGGCCACTTCCTGCATCATGTATTTGTTTGGGTGAAAATGAGCTGTTCCTGAGAAAAGAGGCTCATCAAACATCACAAACACATCCTGAGCTTGTGATGTGATGTTCCCAAAAGGTTCCCTGAAAGACTCTCAGCCCTGTTCCCTCTTCAGGTTGAACAGATCTGGAGCCCGGGGGCAGTGAAACAGCAAAGTGCTGTCGCTGTGGTTGTGACGCTCTCACCTCAGACAGCGTGAAGACACGGCGTCCTGGCTGTCTCCAGACTCTGAATCTTCCATGGATATAACTTTCAGTCAGTGGCTTAACACTTTTCTCTGTGGGTGTTCTGCAGCATTAAACAGCTGTAATCTTTTCTGGCTACGTCTCAAAGAGGAAAGTGAAATCTATACAGAAATAAGTGCATTAAATGACCCGTTCAGGAGCAAATGGTTAGCATTAGGTGATCGCATATTTGCATCAATGTCATTATCATTTTATTTTACGTCGTTCCACTCCGGTGTTCCGGTTTGGATGCTGTAAAAACTTTGTTAGTTTGTCTTTGACAGGCGTCAGCCTGGTCAATGTCTGCACCTATGTAGCCCAAGTTTTCACAGTGGTTATGAAAACTTACAGACACGTCTCCTCTCCTGTAGATTAAAGGGATAGTTCACCCAAAATTGAAATTTCACTCATTATCTCCTCCCCCTCATGTGGACTAAGGGCTGGGAGAAGTTTCAGAGTCCTCCGTGGCTTCTCTGAGTTACAGGGGGTCTCGGCGTAGCAGTGCATGTCAATATAACGGTTGCCAATGGATACCAACTGTCTTCATAACAAAAAGACACACCAAAAAACATCCAAATACCTCCATGCTGCTCGTATGTAATGTCCGTCTTGTATTGAAGCCCCGAAATGCGAAATTGTCCCGAAAAAAATTAAATAAGTCTATATTTCAAGCTTGTTTGTAGCAGAAGCTTCTAGAAGCTCCTCTTCCCGGTTCATCAAATTTGATGACAATTTCGCATTTCGGGGCTTCAATATAAGACGGACATTACAGACGAGCAGCATGGAGGTATTTGGATGTTTTTTGGTGTGTCTTTTTGTTACGAAGACAGTTGGTATCCATTTGCAACCGTTATATGGACATGCACTGCTACGCCGAGACCCCCTGTAACTCAGAGAAGCCACGGAGGACTCTGAAACTTCTCCCAGCCCTTAGTCCACATGAGGGGGAGTAGATAATGAGTGAAATTTCAATTTTGGGTGAACTAGCCCTTTAACCAGATGGTATACTTTTCATCCATCCAACTGAGCAGGTCCTTAACATTGTCATATTTTGGAAAAATTAGAGCTGCTAACTGATATTGAAGTTCATGGGAGCTGACATACAGAGCATTCGCAAAAAATATCCCATATTAACAAAGTGAAAACAATGCTTGGGAAGTTTCTGCTAGTTTCTTTTTAAATAAGAAAAATATAATGAGAACATGAGCTCTAGTGCCTGCTGTTCCTCTCGGTCACCTCTGAGATGTTGTGGTAAATTCAATGTACAGCTGTGGGGAAGGCAACAAGAATAAATGCACTGCAATAGAGGTTTCCAGCAGCACGGCAGGTGTCATTATTAATAAATGGGAAAAGTGGCTTTAGAAAAACATACAAATGGTTCTTTAAAAGCTCAGGGTCTTCACATGACTGTACTGGAATAGAAGCACTCTGGTTAATGTCTGAGTGTTTGATGTCTGTCACTGAGTGCAGACAGGTGCATCTGAATAAAGTAGAATCTGATGGAGGTCAGCAGTCTTCTCCGTGATAGTGGAGCTAGGGAACCAGACTAGAGATCATTTAAAGGCTCAGAAACCTTTACAGGTGTTTGGAGTTAATCAGCTGATTAGAGTGTGACATTGTTAATGTGAACTGTTTCACTTTTTGAGATTCTGAATTTTGGGTTTTAATTAAATGTAAGCCATAATCATTACAATTAAAAGAAATAAAGACATGCAATATTTCAGTCTGTCTATTTACATTTAATGACTGAAATAACTGAACTGTTCCTGTTAGTTTATTGAGATGCACCTGTACTCTGTAGCTCAAGCAGAACATTGTAGGTCTCCTGTTGAAGTGTACAGGTGGTGAATGTAGCACTCAAACTCTTTCCATTGACAATTTACCCATCCAATCATCATGTCTGTTGCTAAGAGTGCCTGACTTGTCCTGTACTTATGCCATGGTCTGGGTGAATACTCAATTCTGATTGGCTGCAAGGTGTTCGTTAAAAAGTGTTATAGGACGCTTATAAAGACGTTTGGGTCTCAGGGCCTGATGCCTGATGACAGTTGTAAATTATTGCGCTGGCTCAACTGCTAGTTGGTAACCGGGGCAATAGAGACTCAGAGCATAGCTGATTTTCTTCAGCGCATCGTCCTCTGACCACCAGAGTCTGTAACACACAGGTGAAGTGCAGAAATAAAACTTTGTGTCACGTAATGGTAAGCCATCATCTCACTTCCCCTCACTGATCAACTGTTACTGCACCACAGCAGGTTTCCTTTTTCCTGCCTGCGGACAACAGATATTAAATAGTCTGCTTAGCAGTGGCTTGTGAAAAACTCATGATTTTAACTGTAAAACACATTAAAAATATAAATAATTGATTACATATTTATTTCTTTGGTAAGTGACCATGGTATAAATGGGATGATGCCCTTCGAGGTGTCCAGTTTCGCTTCATGTCGTCCATTTATTCCTGATAATTGGACACCTCATCGGACATTAAAGGAGACATATTCTGCCCCTTTTCCACAAATTAAAATAGTTCCCAGGTGTCTTGAAGACATGTCTGTGACATGCTTTGGTCAAAATCCCCCAAGGATCAAACATCACAGCTCTTTTCATCCTCTCTAAACAGTCCTGTTCAGGACGGCTGGTTTCAGTGTCTGTCCCTTTAAATGCAGATGGACCACTGCTTGCCCCGCCCCTTCTACTGCTACCAGGTAGGGGTGGGATCATGCAAATGTGAAAACTAGTTACATCATTGCTAGACAACTGAAGGAACAGCTTGTAAAACCACATGGATTTCAACCTAGGGAGCCTGAACATTACAGATTTTTTGTCAATTCTCACATTTTGGGGCCGGAAGGCAAAACAAAGACCTAAATATATGTTGAAGAGCCTTCAAAAGATGATATTTCCATAATATGTCCCGTTTAACCCTTACATACAGAGTTAGTCTCATGTGAGTTGTCATTGGCCATTGAACTGTGGATTCATCTGCAGAAAATGGAGAAATTATCCATCAGAGTATCTCAAACTGTTTGCTATGTGTGACGGTCTCAAATACTGTATATTTAGCCTGCAATGACATCCATAAAGAAACTGCAAATGATCTCATCTGCTTCATAAATACCTTAAATGATTTATTGATTATCAAAATAGTTGCCAGGTGGTTTTCTGTCACCTGATCAATCAGCGTTGTTCCAACACCACAGTTTATTACAGTATGTTTCCATCCACAGCCACAGAGCCAGGGTAATAATAAGATCTAAATACCCCATGCAGGCATGTTCACATTCTCATTGATTACTCCTCTCTTATTTCATCCAGTTTCAGTGTTGGAAATGTAGTCGTAATAATAATAATAAAAAGAAGAAGTAGTAATTCTTATGTACTGTGTCTCATAGTGCACACTTAGATGTTTGCCAGTGAATGCTAAGTCAATGTTAATAACAGTGACACAGCATTTCTGGGAACAGACTGCAGTCTGCAGTGAGGGAACAGTTTCTCCCCCGTTAAGGGCAAAACAAGGTCTTCAAAGTCTCCTTTGTGAAAGAGGAGATCTTAGCCTTGTGCTGTGGATTTGAAGAAATTAGAAAAATCTAATTTCTTGCTCTTGCAGAAGGAATCCACAAGTGGATAAGATGAGAGAGGTGTGTGCATTGGTTTGTATCCTACTGGATGAGATCTGACACAAGTTCCCTCTGAAGTCTGAGTCACTGCGGCTCAGTAGGATCTGATAAATCTGCTGAGTGTGTGTGTGTGTGTGAAATGTAGATCAGTTCATTATGAGTCATTTCTACTGATCCATTGGACTCCAGTTAATTGTATTTATGTTTGTACTTCTCATTATAACCAAATGTATGAAACGTTTTTTGATTATGAAAATGATGATGTGGTACAAAACTGATGAACCATTCAAAAATAATATAATAATAATAATAATAATAATAATAATATAGTAATCTGGAAAACTACTCAATACCAGTGGAATTGATATCAGTTAAAATGTCATCTCCCTATTACAAATATGACTCATATGATTTCTAAATAGAAACACAAAGTCAAATGACAGAATATACCATCCAGCCAATTCAAAACTTTATTTAAAACTGCATTATTCATATTTTGCCAACAGCAATGTCTGTGACATGTGAAAGCTGTAAGCTGACAGAAGTCATTGGAGAATACAGTCTAAAGACTGAGTGGGAACCCCAGAGGCACTGCCATACCATATTATCATGATACAATATTATTGTGATTGCAGATGATGTCTCCAAATGAAAACTTTAACATCTGATTTTTCTAGATGAAGAAGAAGATCAACTTCTTAGTCTGTTCTGACTTACAATATGCAAAATATCACGATGCTATGCTGTATTGATTTTTCCCCCACCCCTACTACTGTAAAGACAGGATTTTTTAAAAATCTGATGCTGCATATAAAAGCTAGTCTGGAACTTAACATAAATTGTAAATTTTTGTTTGTACCCGAACAAAAATAGGTTTTCAGCATTTTATCATGCTGTAAAAGTTGAGAGTTTGGGCTTGAGAAGAAATCAATATGATACGATATGTGTGATACAATATATGAGGTGATAAATGGTCATGTGAAGACATACGTTGCAGTTCTATTTGTGTCTGGACATTTTGGATCTGAAAAGTGTTTTCTCATTGACCTTCCCTGCAGCCTGAACAGAGCTAATATAAGGAGAGAGAGTGGGAGGAAGTCAAACTGCTGCAGCAACATCTAAAAAAAGAGGTTACATCCAGTTCACAGAAACAGAGCAAGGCAGATGTCCTGCCTGGTGTCTCGCATGCTAAATGTGCCCTGGTTCATCACAAAGCACTGTGTGAATGTTCACTGATGTCTGTTCTTCAGTTCTTCATGTTGTTATCCTCATTCGATCTCTTTCTTCTTCCTGACAGGAATTCGATCCTGGGACGTCGACCTCCAGTGCTGCGACCTTGACCAGCAGCTGCAGCTGTTCATCACCCGTCACTCCGCCCACTTCTCCTCCGAGATCAGAGGTCAGTGTGACGCATCACGCTCTCAGTCAATGGACCCGTGATGAGACGGCACAATTAAGGCTGTGTCATCTTCGAAAAAACCTGGAGACACTGCAGAGTTGTTATGGAACAGATTTGAACACTACATTTTATACTAGACCCTAAAAGCTGTTTGACACACTAAACATAAGTACACTCCTGTTTATTAGCTGCAATAACATAGAGACAATAACACATCAGTCTTTCAACCAAGGTCTTGTGGGCGTCCTGATTTTGACAAATGGAGATGTAGTTAGTCCATGTTTGCCATTCCTTCTACAAGAAGGGATGATTTATTCCCAGAGATCCTCACATGTGAGTCAGTGGGGATTAAGGCCTCTGACTGTGAGCATGTGAATCCTTTTGATGCCAGTATTGTGTCTGAGTTACTGTATGTGCATCTGTCTGGTCCACACCACCTCATTCATTAGTTTATTATCCAGTGGTGGTTTTGGTAAGACCTGTTCTATCTTCAGCTGCATTAACTGATTTAAATGTGGGCTAGCTGCAGGTTTTAAGAATATTTAAGAATAGTGTAAGATTGTATTAGCTACTAGTAGTAACAAATCTGAATATTTGAATTCTTCAGGGCTGTTTTACTAAATATTATAGAAAATAAGGCTTTCCTCCCAATACTTATATAATAAAACTAAAACTAGGGCTAAAACTAAATATAACTGCTTAATCACTTCTTAAACTAAACTAAAAAGCAAACTGAAAACTAAATAGAGAATAAAAACTACTGAAATCTTTTAAAACTATAAAAACCTTCCAAACAGACTAGAGTTCTCAGTCGGCCTGAAAAATGAAGCGCCTGGCCTGATGTGTCATTATTGTGTTCTACAGGCACACTTGATAATAAAAGTGACATGATGGTGAAATACATTTTTTACAGAGACCCGCACCGCTCCACGCTGCTAACTAATCATTTCAAATGACAGTAACTAATAATATGTAATGAATTATATTTTGGATACTTGCCCAACACTGTTGATAAGCGACAATAGCGGTCCAAAACTGTAGAAGACGTACAGTAGGCTACCGTTGTGACCCTTAGTTCTCAGTAAGTGCACAACGACAGTATTCGATTTGAGACAACACTGTCAAAATCAGTGTACCTAGTAAATACTACAGTACATTACAGTGTATTTATGGAAGTATTGGAATGGAGACACAGCTCAGGACTCATCGACTTTCTATAAAAGCTTCACACCGACACTTTGTTAGTGTGTCAGACTGACAGGAGAGAGAGGAACCTGGTGGACGGTTAATCTGTGTGCTTTATATCGCAGCCGAACAGCGTGTATAATCACCATGGTGACTGTTCAGAGAGCCGTGGACCTGCAGCGCTAGGTGTGTGTGCGAGTGTGTGCGTGAGCCTGCCTGTGTGGAAGTCATGTGACGGTTTAGGGCTCAGAGCCCAGGCTGAAAATACAATAGATGCTGAATAGGGACTTATTTGAGTCGTCTGCCAGGTAAGGGCCTGTTGGGATCAAACACACACACACACACACACTGCACACACATATACACACACGGAAAACAGACAACCACAGGATAGATTATCACTGCACTGGTGCTATAAGTGCTCAGCAGCAGCAGTCAGCAGAAAGTGACAGAGCATTTTTCAACATTGTTGTTAAATGAAGCAAATACCTTCAGAGGAAACAGAGGAATTCTTGTGAAACAACAAATACAATGTGGATGTTCGACTGATCTGTCATCCAGGGCTCCTTCCAGGTTGCCATCACAAGGAAACACACCTCTACTCACGCGAACTAAAGCGAGTCACCTTCATTCGTGCTTACAGCTGCTGTTTATTGATACAACTGCTGATAAAACCTGATTGACTCCCTCAGGTCTCCCCCTCCATCTGCAGCACCAGGACATAAAGACTTTAACTAGCTACACAGGCTAAGGGGAATACACTTTTTGTTTTTCTCAGGTTCTCCTTTCACCTCAGGGGACAATAACATATTTTGATAGTTTTACTGACATTGGATGGGTCATAGTCTTACTGCTCTGAGAGAAGCAGCATTGATTTTTACATGCTGTATTGGATTTCTAAAGGTACTGCACCGTGATGTAAAGTAACACTGGTCAGACAGGACGTCCTGCTACGGTCACTGGTTCACTGTCCAGTGACCTTAAGCCCGTCAGTCTTTGTGTTCTAATTAGGGCCGTCATTTTTTTAATCACATTTTTTCCATAGTTAACTCGCGATTAATCTCTATATTAAAAATATAAAGCAATTCTTATCAAAGTGTCTTGGTTAGAATCAAATAAACACAAAGATAAACGTCTTTTATCTTTTATTTCTTCTTTCAAATACAAAAGTGCAATAAAGACCCACTTTACATGTCTATTTCAAAAATACAGCTCATAAAATGCCACAACAATGTGGTCTTAAAACTGAAGAGGTAGTAGACAACTTCACAGTGTTTTGCATACACTAATTCTGTCCATAACCATTCTGTTAACAGAAATACAGAAATATAGTGCTTATTCTGGGAGAAGCAATATTTTTGAGAAAGATTACACTGTACCACACTGAGAAATATGAAGAGTTGTGTACAAAATCTACAGTACATACAACAAGTAGGCAGCAGATTGCTGTCTGTTATGCTACTATAAGAAATAGCTCCATTAACTTTGTGGTGCACAGAAAACTGAGGAATGTGAGAATAACAACAGGAAACTCTGATGGGGGGCGGATAGACACAGTAGCGCGATTTAGCGCATACCGTCACAACACGACCTGTCCATGTGCCCCTGTGTGTGTGTGTGCGTGTAAGTGTGTGTGTACGCCAGAGCGAGAGAGTTGCGGCCACCACAGACTCGTTTATTAATGGGAAACACTGGATGCGCTGGTTTATTTTAAAAAATTAATCGCATCTCGATTAACGCGTTAACTATGACAACCCTACATGTAGTTCTAATACATCACAAACACTCACAAGTATGTTGTCCGTCCACTGCCCTCTCTAAAGCAGACCTACCTATAGTACATCACATCTGTGTCACCACATTTCCAGCTTTCTTCCCCCTGTCGATCCCATCTGTCAGACTGACGTCTCTGTCCCTGGAATCAGTGTTTGATTATCTGATGATAGTGTTGCTAACGCTTTAATCTGATCTGAAATTAAACTTTAGGTTTAATCTAGATCAGGGGTCTTCAATGTTTTTCAAGGCCAAGGAAAAAACAAACTGATGGAGAGGTGGAGCAGGGACCCTCTGCTGTACAGTGGCATGCAAAGGTTTGGGCACCCCTGGTCCAAATGTCTATTAATGTGAACAGTTAAGCGAGAGGAAGATGAAATTATCTCCAAAAGGCATCGATTCGATTTCGATTTCGATTCTTTATTGAACATGTCATAGGCTAATAAAAACAAAAACAAACCAAATAACAAAAATAAAAAAAATCAGATAAGTGCATATTGGCAATCATCATCTCTAAGAGAAAATTGCCTGCCATGTTCAAAAGGGGTAAGAAGAAGTTAAAAACTTTTCTGGTCCTACCCCCTCTATTTATATACTGTTAATCAAAATAATAATGACAATAATAAGTTGTACATATACATATACATACATATACACACTCACATGCACATATACACACACACACATATGTATACACATACACATACATATACATACGCACACATACATAAACACATATACATGCATAAAACAATCATAGTAATATATGTATTCAGGATAATTAAGCATAAAGTTACAGATGACACATTCCCTTTACATTTTAAACAATATATGGATATATATTTTTTGTAAATTTTCATCTTTTACATCTTCAAAATGACAGAAAAGGAAAAGGACCTGCAGCAAAGGTTTGGCCACCCTGCATAGTTAGTAGCTAGTAGCCCCCCCTTTGGAAACTATCACAGTGTGTAAATAGTAAATATCTTGTCTGATACCTTGGTCAAAGTTTTCTGAGAGCTCCAGTCTCCTGGGTTTCCCATTCTTCTGCAGGCTGCTGCTTTGTTTACATTTTTCACTCTAAAACTGTAGAAAATAAAAACAAGACACTGATATTGCTTAAAATATTGCAAAAGAGTGTTTCATGTCTTTTGGAGATAATTTCATCTTCCACCTGCTTTACTGTTCCATTCAAAATAAATCTTGACCAGGGGTGCCCAAACTTTTGCATGCCACTGTATACAGTATATTGTATAAAACTGTGTTAAACTGGGCCCAGTGCCATGTATAAATGTTCATGTGATTGTAAACAGTGATGTAACTCACTGTAGCACCGTGTATTAGCACACAGCATACAGTACACACATACAGTACTGTGCATTGTGTTAAAAAGCAGTGTCATCCCCAAACAAGTAATGGAGATGAATGAAAATGCGTCGTCCCTTTTTAACAGTGAGGTAGCTGAGAGCAGAGGGCCGAGGATGAAGGCTGGGAGTATCGATCATGCGCTCCTTTTCGCTACACCACACAAGGCAGATCAATAGCACTTCAATGGAGGGCAGTGCCGGGGCCGCGGTGCAGAAATAGATAAGGGGATCACATTGCTTCGTGTTGGTGGAAAAACATCCACTGTGGGAAAATGGCAGCAGCAGTCCATCGCCATCCACTGGGCTGACTTTGGAGATGAGGACTGATTGGTTCGCTGATAAAGGTCTGGGAAGGACTTGGTGAATAGCACTCATTGATTATCCTCTATTTTCTCACTCAAACAGCTGAGGTGCTCTGGGGAAACTAATTCCAGTGTCAATGCTGGAACAGTATCTGGCTCCTGTTGTGTGACCGTGAGTCAAGGTTGTGAAAGAAAGCACAAATAAATATCCTCAGATTCAGCTTTACACACTTTGAATTAGGGCTGTAACTGACGATTATTTTCATTATCGATTAATCTGTTGATTATTTAAATGATTCATCGATTAGTTGTTTGGTCAACAAAATGTTAAAAAAATGTTGAAAAATGTCAGTGTTGTCCAAACCACAAGAAGACGTCCTCAAATGTCTTGTTTTGTCCACAAACCAAAGAGAGACTCAGTTTATTGTCATAAAGGAACAAAGAAACCAGAAATATTCACATTCAAGAAGCTGAAATCAGAGAATTTGGACTTTTTTCTTAAAAAACCACTACAAACCGATTATTCAATTATCAAAAGAGTTGACATTTAAAGCAGAAGTAAGTGATATATTTGTGTTAATATAATACTTAAATAGTTGTATCTTCCGACAGCAATCACTTCTATAGAGTGTTTGGTCTGAAACACGGGTCTGTCAGTCACTCTGCTCTGCTCTGAGCCGAAGAGAAAACATTTATCGTATCCTACAGTTTTTATCCAATGAGGAGAGAGAACGGCATGCAGGGCTGTGTGTGCAGCCAAGGGACGCCGTGAATGTGGCGACGTAGCGACGAGGACTGTTATGGTGCGTTCAAGGAAACTCGTATTTTTCCGACCGTGAAGTGGTACCAGTTCGATCTGGTGCGAGTTCACCGGTCGGAAGTTACGAGTGGCCGTTATAGTGACTTTCACCGGTAAAACAGGTCGGAAAAACACGAGTGGGTTGCCTGCAACGCTACAAAGTCGTAAGTTGTGACTTGAAGCTGTAATTTACGATTTCAAAAGCCTGCCTGGAACGCAGCATTAGCGAAAACGACCGGACCACTTACTTCTGCTTTAATTTAATAATTGATTATTATGCAATTAATCGATTAATTGTTGCAGCTCTACTTTGAATCACTTAATTCATATCTTATAGAGCATTAAAAATTCATATCTAAATGTACTGTATTCATTTTGAAGGAGTAAATAACTGTTTAATCTAAGTAATAATAGACTTCATCAGTGGTTATTTTTCAGTGTCAACCATTGCCTTTAGCTCCCTTTAAGTTTTTTTCCTCCATAAACTCCTCTGCTTTTGAAATATTACATGTTTCTTTTTTATATATACATATTGTTTTATTTATTTATGTATTTTTATTCTCATTTTGCTGTAACTACAGTGTTAAAGGACATTTATCTGATGTCCTTGATTTCTGTTGCTGCACGACAGCTCTCCACTCATCATGAGTGTCCTGTTTCCTCCAGGGGGCAGGTCGCTGAGAGGCTCTACAGTCTCTGAAGGAGTTTGTCAATGTGGATTTATTACATGTAGTCATTATTTTAGCTCAGTGTTGAAACCACTTCTGAGCTGAATCATCATCATAACAGTGTTTGTTCAAAATGAGGTAAATGTAAATGAATAATGTAAAGAGCAGTTGAATCTTAACATGTCAGGTTGTTATTAAAGTGGTAGAATACAACATTCCTAAACATCTTTTATTTTTCAAAATCACTTAAGGTGAATAGTTACAATGATTATATATACTATATATTAAAATTTTACACTACGGCCTCTTTGTTCAGGTGGAATTAGAAATATGTTTTCATTTTCATGCAGTTGACGCAGGGTCAAATAACAACATTACTGATACAGCGAGAAGTGGGATGTAGTGGTTTCGACTGATGCTTAAGATAAAACCTCTGCTGTCTGCAGCGTTGTATAAAGTCATTGTTTTTCTCTCTGTGTCATTTAAAATCTTGATAAACCAAATCAAATGCTAGATAAATGCATGACTCATACTTCTGAACAAGTGCGTCAGTTGTTTAGCATCTGAACTGATCAGTAACTGATGGTTCCTGTATTTCATACTAACTTTAAGTAACTTTCTAAATGCATACATACTGTATTTATAGCCTTTAGTTGAAGGTAGATTTAAATCCAGATGAAAACATTGGAGCATTGTAACACAACAGAAAATAAACACAGTCAGGGAAACTTATAAATAGATTGTGTTTATCGATCACAGAGCTAAAATTCTCCTCCAGAGGTTCGGCGATCATTTTTCATCTAATGGGTACATTTGGTAGGGGAGTGATGACGCTGCTGTTCTGTTCTGTCCACTTTACAGTAAGAAACACAATCACTGCTGCTGTGCGCCTGCTGACGCCTGAAAAACCCAAAGACTTCATGTGATGTAACTTTATAAATGGCCGGGCCGGCCACAGGCTTGAATGTCATGGACAACACGTACTGTTACAGTCTGTTTCACTCACTTCATAATTCATATGAACATCTCCCATAACAAATATCACACACTGGCTCCTGTAGCTGAAATGGCGTCATACATACTCCTATGTTTTCACAGTGAATCTCTCTGATTGCTCACTGTTAAAGGGATAGTTCAACATTTTGGCAAATTTGCCCATTGCTATAATCCCTATAGTCTTAAGAGTGGGTTCGTTACCTTTAATTGTCGATGCAAGCTGTTTTTAGAACAGCGGAGCAGAGCCGCGAGCTCCTCGGAGCTACGCTACAGAGGCTAGTGAAAGTTCAGGCAGTTTTTCTGCAAGCAGTCTCTGCATTTTCCTTGAAAAGAACTCTGTCTCGTAACATTTCGTTATTATCTCATAGCGTGGTGAATTTGCAGGTCACACATTGTCCGCGAGAGTGTTTTGGAGTTGTTGGATTGTGTATTTGATGAGTTTGATGAGGGAAACCAAGAAATTCCATGAGCCTCCGTAGCATAGCTCTGAGCAGCTCATGACTCTGCTCCACCGTTCTAAAAACAGCTTGCACCGACAATTAAAAGTTAACGAACCCACACCTAAAACTATTATATAGGGATTATGGCAATGGGCCAATTTGCCAAACTATCCCTTTAAAACACACTCAGCTTTTACACCCATTTGCCAGTTTATTAGGTACCTAGATAAAAGTAAAACAAATAGTCTCTTGTTCTGTAGCCTGACCTCACTGAGTAAAATGTGGTGGACAAACCTCATGTTAGATGAACAGTTTCAACACTAATGAAATATAGTAACCACAGAGTTTTATTGCATTAGTTTTAGGTTGGGGTGTCTTATAAAGTGAGAGCAAATGCTTTGTTCTTTTTGAAGCTCAACACACACACACACACACACAGACACACACACATGTACACACAGAGGCAGCCCACACAAATACTCAGGCGAGGGTTAGAGAGGCCATGGATTAGTGTCAGCGATTTACTCTGATTAACCCTCCCACACTGAACTCACAAAGGAGTGTGTCCATTTACAGTGTGTGTGCAAGATTTTATTTTTTCTAAAAAAAATTGCTTGTGTGTGCACCATATTTTGTGAGGTTTGCATCTTGCTTGGTTTCCTTATATTAAATGTATTTTAAATCAGTCCAACAGCTTATTATTACTTGGGAAGTTTGTCTGGTTTTATTTTAGAAATTGGATGTATTGTTTCATGCTACAAAAGGATTATAAGATAAAGCAGAACAAACTTTATGCTGTGTAAAAATAAAAAAGTTGTGTTTATTGAAGAGTAGAGGCAGGAGCTGTCGGCTTTGTGGCAAATGAGCTCTTTCCTTGACAATTACAGGAGCATCCATTCATCTGAACCTTTCTGCTTTTGCAACTTCATCCTGACTCAGCAGATTGTGTTAGTAGTTTGCTCCTGAGATTTGTAGCAATGATTACGTCGTTTTTTTATGACTATAAAAAAAAACTGCGTATTATAAATGTGTGTGTGTGTGTGTATATATATATATATATATATATATGTATATATATATATATATATATATATATATAATACACCCGTTAAAGTGTATGTTATATACACATTTTTTCAATCCATTACATCAAGTAGTTGGACACTGTGGATGCTGCGTTGTGGAGCCGGACTGTGCGGAGGAATACTGAGTGAGATGGTTAGTTCACATGAACCGGAGGTTAAGGTTATGGTTAGGGGTAATGGGGGCGAGTCCAAGTAATTTGATATATTTGAGCATTTTATAAAATCATAAGGTAAAAGTTGCTTTTCCTGGAAATTAGTTACCTTTATAATGTCATTCAGTGACTGACTCAGTTACTTTTTGGGGAAATAACGAGTAACTATAGCTTATTACTTTTTAAAAGTAATGTGCCCAACACTGCTGACTCTTGAGCCTCAGTAAGCGCTATGAGTGAATATCACCAGCATGTGTGTGTGTGTCTGTGTGTGTGTGTGTGTGTTGCACATGCCACTGTCCTGATGTGGTGTGGTGTTTTGAAGTAAGCACTGAGAATGCTAATTGAAGCTGTAGCAGCAGCAGCAACGAGCAGCAGCTTCATGGGAAACAGCTTTAATGTCCCAGAGGTCCAGAGACGCTTTGAAGTGAGATGTGAATCATCACATCTTCCTCCTCTATCTTACTCGCTCTCCCTCTCTTGTTGAGGTAGATGTGGGTGGAGAAAAAAGGAAAAGTAAAGAATCAGTGGGAATAAACTCGATGTAATCATTACGTGTGGATCTTCCCACCTACACGTGTGTGCTACACACACACACACACACACACACACACACACAGAGGTTGAGTCCGGTAAGATGGCTTAGTCAGATAGGGAGCTCATGAAACACTACAGGCATCCAGTCCTTAATAAGAAACTTCCAGAACGATGGATGTTGTTCTATAATTCAGCCGTGCTCAGATTAGACTTCCCCCTCTGACTTCTCTGTGACTATCTGACCTCTGCTATATAAAACTGCATATGCACAATCATGCATAATTAAAGGGGATTTATTGCTCAGAAAATTAATCCAAGGATGCATCTCTTCTTTTTTAATTAGAGGAATCCATAATAAGATGGGCTGATTCTGTTCACGTAGGTGTCTTCATGCTACTACGGTAAATATAATCACTCGTAAAGGAGACTTACTCTGTCCCTTTTTCACAAATTAAAATAGTCCCCAGGTGTCTTAAAGTCATGTCTGTGACATGCTTTGGTCAAAATCCCCCAAGGATCAAACATCACAGGTCGCTTTTCCGCTGATTTGTTAACCCTCCGCCTGCCAGGCCATGTGCATCTGTTTACAATGAAGCGGGCGAAAAATCAAATAACGTTATATATGTTATGACGTAGCATAAACAAAAGATTGCAGGTTACTGAGAGCGTAACCCCCCCATAGCCTATGGCCCCACCCCTTCTACTGGTACCAGGTAGGGGTGGTATTATGCAAATTTGAAAACTAATTACATCACTGGATGACAACCGAGGGAACAGCTCGTAAAACCAAATGGATTTCAACCGAGGGAGCCTGAAAATTACAGATTTTTTGTCAATTTTCACATTTTGGCAAGACAAACACCCAGATATAAAGAGCCTTCAGAAAGTGATATTTCCATAATATGTCCCTCCCCTTTAATAAAATGGCTTTCCAGGCCAGGATCAGTTGTTCCTGCAGTCTAACCTGTGTGTTAAGCATTTATGTGAACACAGACACAGAGGAGACTTATCTCCATGGTGTTTTGTGACGTGGATGTGGTGGAGGTGAGAGCTGGCCTGGAGGTAGCGCACAGTGATTGAGGACGCACATTTAATGTTGGAGCCAATTTGCTCCGGTGCCTGAGGACCGTGCTCTTTCATGGCTGTTGCCGTAGAGACCTGACCGCTCCTGCATGGGCGGGATGACACTTGGGAGACCCCGAAGGTGTCAAAGATGAGAGGTTAAAGGGGCTACTTGGCCTTTATTGATAGATGATGATGACCGAGGCCAACAAAGGAGGAGGGATGGACAGGATGTCTGAAATCACAGAGAGGAGGACATGTGTTTTTGTCTCTTATTTTTTTTAAACTGATGCACTTTGAAAAGTTTTTTTAAGCTGGGTTTTAGATTTTAGATGTCTATTTATTCTATTTTTCTGTTTCTATTTATTGTGTTTCTTCTTGAACCTTGAAACTTGGATTGAGAAATTGACAAAAATTAGGCTACATAACATGAATATTGAATGTGGCATTTTTTTATCTGAAACATTGTGAAGAAAATGTAAAGAGTTTGTTTTTAAAGCCCCAGTCCTAGGATTATAAAATATATCTACATCTGTCTAAGAATCAGGATGTTTAGTCTAGTTAGTTTTAACAGATGCATGGACTTGATCTCCTGTGGTTTATTCCCACTCTTCTCACTGATGTGTTTTATCATAACAACTCAAATAGGACAAGAAATATATTATACGCTTGGGTGTCAGTTCAACTGCACTGCCATACTGTGGACGACTAACTGAAATAGGGCTGAAACGATTCCTCGAGTAATTCGAGTACCTCGATTACAAAAAATGGTCCGAGGATTTTTTTCTGCCTCGAGGAATCGTTAATTTAATTGTAGTTCAAGCGGCCGCACGGACTTTCAATGTGGCACAACGTGCGCCGTAACGTAACCTATGAACGTAACCGTGCACCCCCCCCCCCCCCCCCGCGCGGCCGTTCGCCGCGGATGACGGCGGAGATGGGGAGGGGGGCGGCGGCGGCGGCGAGGCGATGGCCGCGATGACGGGGGGACGGTGGCGAGTGGCGACAACACAGCAGAACAATCCTGCCTAGGAGCTATCCATGGTTAGGCTACTTAACCAAAGTCTCTTGAAATATCAAACAAAGAAAAGGACTATGGACTGTGGAAGTTTGAATGGCCAAAATACTTAAGTTATCATGACGTGAACCATCTGTTGCGGTGAGACCGTTGATTAGGTAGAAACCTTAACGGGGGGGCGGACGTGGGTGTTTGACTGAGGGAGAAAAAGGCGACAAAAAGACAGAAAATGTCTCTCTATAGGCACTATAGTTGTAACACGGCCCTTGCATACCACAGCAGCACGTCTTCCATGTTGCAGCATCTCCACAGAAAACATTTTTGATATCTTGAAAGTAATTTAATTTTATTTATTTTTGATATCTTGAAAGTAATTTAATTTAATTTATTTTTATTTGTGTTTTATTTATTCTTATTTATGTTAGCAGCAGTCGCCTCTTTAGTAATGTTTCAAGACCAGAAAATACTTGCTTGTGAATTTAAGAAATAAAAACAGTTGATTCTACAAAAGGAAACCAATTGGTCATTCATTATTGAGTGAAATATGTTATTTTCTCTTGTGTATTCATAATTGCTCTTTAACCAAGCAAAAATACGTTTTATCCGATTACTCGATTAATCGATGTAATTTTCAGTAGAGTACTCGATTACTAAAATATTCGATAGCTGCAGCCCTAAACTGAAACACTCATGTTTTAACATCTTTGTTCATATTTTGAGATGTGAAAATGTCATATTTCCACACAGGGAAAGAAAAAGTTGGTGTCTTGGTCGCAGCTCAGTTCTGAACTCCTGCTGCAGTGCAGAATATCTCTCCTGTTGGGCGGCTGTTAGCACTTCCACCCAGACACCGGAGCTCGGAGTATCAGTGCACCCAACCCAACTGTTCCCATCACACCTCTCTGTACCTCCATCACACTAAGGGTTGTGGTACAGTTGAGACTTGATTTGAAAAAGAAGAGTGAGGGGGAGTGACGGTCTCAAGCAGACTTTGTTTTGGTAAAATTCGGGCAATCCCATATTATAGTGGCAGCCACTGATGTGCAAGTGTCTTGGATTAATGTGTTAGTATACTACAGTTTAGCACTATATGCTGAGTCATTACTTGGTTGTCGTCACTTTTGGAATTATTTAGATAAAGGTGTTCAGAAATGGCCGTTTGTCCTGTTTGTCACGCCTCCTTCCACGAGTTGCCGCGCGAGTTTTCCCCGAGTAAGGAAAACAAATTTGATTGGGTGTGAATGTACTATGTGTGTATGTGTGTGTGCGTGAGTTTGTTTGTAGCTAACTGTTAGCTAGTAGACTTATAGCTTGCTAACTTAGCTAGCGAGGCTAAGTGATGGAGGAGAGTGGAGTAGAGACGGAGGAGAGTTTGTGTCGGTGGTGGACGAGTCTGCTCGTTTTTCTCAGACGTTTGATTGACAGATGACGGATCCAATATCATTGGCTGATGAATCATGAGCAACGTGACGCACAATTCGTGCGCCTGCATTATCCAATGCGGAAAAAAAACTACCCCACTTCCGCGGATTTACTCGAAAATAGAATTTTGCACAAAGTTTGGGCTACATGGTCTGATAGATGAGTGATTACACTAATGTTAAGACCCATAGTGAGCTCAAATTCAATTTTCTTTTCTGAAGACCTTTAATTAGTGGATGAAACAAAGTCTTCGGGATGATGATGTGATAGCAAAAGTTGTGTGACAGTTCATTGAAAAAAAACAAATAAATATGATCCATATATTTGTAATTTTTATTTTAAATTCATTTGTAATTTTTCAGTAATTTGCAGTTCAATATATAGGCTCCGTCCTGTCGTCCAGATATTTGCAGATATTGACCATCCCCACATGGCCCCCTCAGGTTGGTTGGTTGTCCACCACCATCTCCTCATAAACTCCTCAGACCCTCCTGTTCTCCTTCTCTTGTCCATCCCTGATACAGCAGATTGTTGCAGTATCATCTGGGTATTGAACTCAATGAACACTATAGGAGAGAGCAGAGTGCCCTGTGGTGCTCCGCTGCTGCTGTTAATGACAAACTTAACTTGTAGAAGAGGTCAGGGGATCATCCTCATTGGATCATGAAAGTCTATGGGACTAAACCATCAAAGGACTGACTGACCACACTGCTGAGGACTTCATAAAGACAAGTGAAACAACAGTTTATTAAAGGTCTGGCTAAGAAATGCTCCACTCCTGTTTCCTCCACAAGATGGAACCTGGTAGCTGCTCTGCACACAGATTTCTACCACAGCTCGTCGTCATAGATGGAGATGGTCCATATCAAATATTCATGCATCTGCATCAACTAAATACATGGCTTAAGGTCAATAAAGTGTAAATGTGTCTATTAGCATTTTAAAAACCTGTGGGCCCTTGAGGCTACAAACCTGCCTCTTGGGGATCTTTTTCATTTGAACCTTTTTTTGAAATAGCTGCAGCTCCCCATCACTGGATCCAGTGCTGCATGCTAACACCTCAGCATAGGGCGCGTTGCCTGACAGCACACTGTCATAGTGAAAAGTCTCTTTAGATTGAAGTGTTAAATGGTTAATTAAACTGAGGCGTGTACAAAACAAACTGTTCTGACCAACTACGGGCCGTTTTTATTTATTCTGGATTCTCGAGTTAAAGTTATCATGTGACTCTCAGACTATTCCACCAGCTGCTTTAACATATTCAGCATCTTATTCTTCTTTAACTGTCTCATCTGGGGGGCAATGCAGATTTTCCTGAAATAACTGAAACATTTTAACTAGATTCAACAGTTAATTTTTTGGAGCACACAGACTGCAAAATTATAATGTGTATAACATTCACCAAAAGACTCATCTTAAGTTTTTCTCAAACAATTTTTCAGGTGAGATCTCTAAATGTTTACTGTAGATAAAGGCTGAGAAACTGAATAAATAGTGTAAAACAGCCTTTTTAAACCAGGCTGATGCTTTACTTCTAGTCATCAGCATAGTTGTAAATGTCAGTAGAGGGCACACTGTTTCCACTTCCCAATGGTTTCTTCTGCTCTGCTTCACAAAGAGACTCTGTGGGTTTATATTACAGCCTCTATTTTTAGTTATTTCCACTTGGTTTGGAGAAATCACATCTTGACTGTATTTGTGGCGCAGCAGGTAGATCTAAATACAACAACACCCATGAGGCTCTGGTGCCGTTACTAGGAAGAAGAAACCAGTCAGCGGTACAAATCAGAGCAGTAGTGAGTCAGAACGCTGTGTTGATAGTTGATACACCTGTTAACAAAACGTGGCCTCAGAGCTGCTGAACCTATTAAACTCAAACTAAATTTAAAAGGGACTTGATTGATATTTTTCATGTTCTATGACTCAACAGACATCATATACTTTATAAAACTCAGTTATAGCGTTGAGTTTCTAATCATTACTTTAAAGCCTAATATAAAGGTTTTCAAATAGCCAGTCTTTGTAAAGTAGAAATAATGGATGGAAAAAACTTTTCAAGTCACACCTCATGCACTCTTCTTCCCATTGTGTCATATCCTGGCCTAAATCTTTTTTCCCTTCTTGTTGTAATATATGCTTATCTGGAAGTTAAGCAGAAGCCTTTACCTCTCCTCTAAGCTCTCATTGCTCTTATTTCTTGCACCATCATCCTGGGCTTTAAGTGAAATCTTAACAGCACTGATGGCTTTAAAAAGTTCCTTCTGTCTCTTCCCTGACTTGCTGACATATTTGTCTCCAACATGAACTCAGTCTGAGGTCACTGCACCATTTGCTCTTAACTTTGAAACCCGTATTCGTTTCTTGTTGGGTTGGAGATCTGATCCAGTTTCATTCATGCTGAAAGGTACTTAAGGAGTTTGAATGTGGAAGTGAGAGGGAAAGTCTGATACAGGGCTCTAACAGGGAATTATCCAGATAGATTAGGGAGCTCTAATCACACCAAATATTCACTCTGTCGACGGAGGCCTTAATAACCGCTCTCACCACAACCTCACTGAGGCTGCTGTGTGCAGAACAAGTGCAGTGAATCCAGGTCATGACCCGTCGCTGCACGATAAACCTAAAAATCATCAGCCTGGTTACTCCTATTAAGTCTGTTAGGACGTGTCTGTTGTTTTTTATTGTTATTTCATTCTACCTTTACTGCTGGTCCAAATGGTTAAATTCCATTAAGTGTTTATTATTGAGGAGGACATATTTAAGGGTAATGTTGTTCATTTGAGAAGTGTTTCTAATTTATTTATCCAGTTCCGCACTAAATAAATATGATTTAATTCTCCAGGAGTGAAAAACAAAAACAGAAAAACAGAACATTAAAGGCATAATAAAGTGGCTGCTGAGTGCACAGTAATATCAGCTATTATATTTCAGAAAGGCATCAGTATGGTGGTACAGTACTGGCAGACGCGTGTGTATTACAGAGATATACTGTAGTAAGAAAGTAAGAAAGAAAAACAATTTCGTAGAAACAGTTAAAGCCCCAGTGTGTAACTTATTTGGCTTTTTATTAGCAAAAATCGAATATGTCTTTCATAAATACGTATTTCACTGAAGTCGAACCACACCCGCATCCAAATGAAAGCTTTCTGGTTCCTTAGAATGAGTTGTTACAAGTCGTTACAAATACATAAGTGGGCGACGCACCGAACCGAGGCGGCCATGTTGCATCGCCATTTTGTGCATCTGTTTACAACGAAGCCGGCGAAAAAATCAATAAATTGAAACGTTACAGAACATAAACGATGTTACGGCGCGTGTGTTTGTGTAGTCTTAACCGTCATAAACAAAAGATGACGAGTTACAGAGCGAGTTTGTGTCGCGGTGTGCAGAGACGAGAGCTGGGACACCGGGGTGGCGACTGAGTAACTTACACTGATGTTGCCAGGTTGGTTTTCAGCCGTGAGACGCCAGGTGAAGGCAGAGAACCTCCATTGTCACTGTAACAAGTCACAAGTCATGTAGTTAACGATCACAATTACTCCGGAGCTTTTTAATTAAGGCAAAAATGTAGCATAGCCACGGGAGAAATCCTGCTTAGTTCCTCTTTAAGATGAAAAGTGTTGATGTTTTAGAAAAAATCAAGCAAACCTCACTGGTGATGATGAGGAGGAGGAGGAAATTAAATTCTGACAAAGACATTGTCAGTGGAAGATCAGAGACCTGCCTACGTTCACACTGGGAATATACAATATAATAATATAAGTTAGTTAGTATGTTTTTTCTCTCCACTGATAAACTCAAGATGGTGTGAAATAGTCTGATTTGAAAAATAGCATAGTAAATAATAAACTAGAAAAAGCATTTCCAAGAATGGAAATGGTGTGACTGCTGATAGCAACTGAACGCTGTTGCAGAATTAGCAAATAGTGCAAGCAGTGATCACCATACAAATGTTTGACCAAGGTCGGAATCGAACCCACATCCTCATTGTCATTAGACTTCCACTCTGCCTCTAGGCCACAGTGCGCACACAGTTGCAGAGACTGTTGTCTGTTAATGATCTGCACACTGTCAACATCAAGAAAGCTTGAGAGTCAAGCTTGAATGACTTAGAATGAAAATTTCTGTGAATTTTAGGCTGAGAGCAGCAGTTTCAACATGAAGCAAGTTATCAGAAGTCAACAGAGGACGACTGGGAAAATAATTCACTATAATTGTTGTTGAGGCAAGATTTGAACCAGCAACCTTCAGGTCGTCAGGCCAGCAAGCTAACCACTAGGCTACAGACAGAGACAGTATATGAGGGGCAAAGAAAACCTTTTATAAGAGGATCACTGGCTTCTGCTTAGAAAAAAAAGTAAGGAAAGTGCAGAAATTAACCACAACAAGTAAGTAGAGGACACTTTTGTAAAAATAGTGCAAGCAGTGATGACCATACAAATGGTTGACCAAGGTAGGAATTGAACCCACAATCTCATGGTCAGAAGACTTTGACTTTGCCCCCCGGTTGCTGACAGCTGGACATTGTATAATTACAGATTCAGCGCATTTAGTGTAAAACTCTACACTGGGATTCGATCACAGACTGGAGCATAGTCCTTGCTCACAGTGATAGCTGCTCTACCAGGTGAGCTATACCTATTATACCTTGACAGCAACACTGAGCTGCCAAGCCTTTCACCTCTGAGCCAGATGAAGAACGGGGCGGCAGCTTGTAGCACTAGTGCCCTCCCCTGGAGCTGTGACACGTCAGCTCCAGTCTCCCTGAAACTGCCAGTTTGAGTCTGCCATTGGTTCACAGCAGTTTGAAGGCAGAAAAACTCAGAAATGCAATTTTGCACTTCCTTTTCTGCTGATATGTGCTCTAACACAAGAAAAATGCCACAGGAACATGTGAAAAGCTCAAAAAACACGATTTTCACGGGAGTGGGTCTTTATAAAAGCATCATAAATGAGCCATTAGAAGTTTGTCTACAAATCAGAATTTGAATGAAGTCTCTAGCAGAAAATACTACATGAATGAGGCAGGAATCGAACCCATGACCTCATGATCAGTAAACCTTTACTCTGCCACTTCGCCACAGAGAGCACAGACTAAAGCATGTTGCCATTGTAATTTGATGATGTGCTGCAAATGGTGGCACTAGCAATTAATGCGTCTCTTAAAGGGATAGTTCAACATTTTGGCAAATTGGCCCATTGCCATAATCGCTATAGTCATAGCAGTAGGTTCGTTACCATTAATTGTCGGTGTAAGCTATTTTTAGAACGGAGGAGCGGGGCGGCAGGCTGCTCAGGGCTGTGCTATGGAGGCTGAAGGAATTTCTTGGTTTCCCTCATCAAACTCATCAAATACAAAATCCCAAAACTCCAAAACGCTTTCGTGGACAAGTTGTGACCTGCACAATCACCACGCTATGAGATAATAATGGAACGTTACGAAACTGAGCCGTTTTCGAGGTAAATACAGAGTCTGCTTGCTGAAAAACTGTCCCTGAACGCAACGCGCATCAGCGGTTTTGCATGAATTTACCTCTAAAACAGCTCCGTCTCGTAACGTTCCGTTATTATCTCATAGCGTGGTGATTGTGCAGCTCACAACTTGTCCACGACAGCCTGTTGGAGTTGTTGGGTTGTGTATTTGATGAGTTTGATGAGGAAAACCAAGAAATTCCCTTAGCCTCCATAGCGTAGCCCTGAGCAGCCTGCTGCTCTGCTCCACCGTTCTAGAAATAGCTTACACCGACAATTAAAGGTAACAAACCTACTGCTATGACTATAGCGATTATGGCAATGGGCCAATTTGCCAAAATGTTGAACTATCCCTTTAACGACCACCTGTAACCAATTGAGGGTGATGGAGGGGAGCAGAATTCAACATAACATAACAAGATTGCTCAGCCTGGATTCGAACTAGTGACCTTGGGGTTGGCAAGCGGACATCTTACCAACTGGACTACAGACAGAGTTATGAGTAAGAGAGGTTGAGAATTTGATGAATGTGAGATTTTTCAATGATGCTTAAAATAAAGAGAAATGAGTAAATTAGCCACACCAAGTAAGAAGATGACTTTTTTGTGACCTGTGACTATTTTTTGGTGAATTAAAATGATTTAAAAAGCACTTAACAGCAAGTTACAAAGTTGAGCTCCTTCTCCTGCTGCTGTGAAAAAAATGCATTGAGCTGTATGAGAGCAGAGAGCTCCCTGGCTGCATTTAAAAAATATTTTAAATTATTATCTAAGTCTCTTTGCATTTTTGACCAGAATTTTAGCCAGAAGACAAGTGTGGCTACAAAACTGGAGAAAATAATTTGTCTAGAGTTTAATTTGTGGCCGTGCTGACAGTTTAGCCAGAAAAACTCTAGAATGTTTTTTTGCCTCTCTCCACCCTGACACCACTCTGGCTCTGCTCGTTAGACGCAACACACACACATTATAAAGCTGAAAAAAATCAGAAAAAGTTAAATATTTTAAAAAGTATAAAGAGTTAAAAAGAGAAAAGTAATGCCGATAAAGTTCAAAAAAAGCTGCACGTTTTGATATATGAATTGTTGAAATAGCACAAAGTATGAAGGACTAGAAGAAGACCGTAAAAAGGCGGAAGAAAATGGCCAAACAGAAGAACAATAGTGTGACTGCTTCAGCAGTCACACTAATAACAGTAGTTCCTTCTGTTACAGTTGCCAGACTAGACTTTACGAGAATTGGCTCATTCGCAAAACACTTGACAATGGAAACATCTGCAAATAGCAATTGTACTTTTATTAAATTTCTGAAATATTTAAAAACCTGCAATGTAAAAAACATGTAAACAAATGTAACTTTAAAAAAAACAAAGCAACTACAATGACACTCATTTTCTCCACCTAACTGTGACGTATCATTTCCTGAAGCCACTCGGTTAAAGGGCAGAACAAACTAGAAAAAGCATTTCCAAGAATGGAAATGGTGTGACTGCTGATAGCAACTGAACGCTGTTGCAGAATTAGCAAATAGTGCAAGCAGTGATCACCACACAAATGTTTGACCAAGGTCGGAATTGAACCCACAACCTCATGGTCATTAGACTTCCACTCTGCCTCTAGGCCACGGTGCACACACAGTTGCAGAGACTGTTGTCTGTTAATGATCTGCACACTGTCAACATCAAGAAAGCTTGAGAGTCAAGCTTGAATGACTTAGAATGAAATTTTCTGTGAATTTCAGGCTGAGAGCAGCAGTTTCAACATGAAGCAAGTTATCAGAAGTCAACAGAGGACAACTGGGAAAATAATTCACTATAATTGTTGTTGAGGCAAGAATTGAACCAGCAACCTTCAGGTCTCCAGACCAGCAAGCTAACCACTAGGCTACAGACAGAGACAGTATGTGAGGGGTAAAGAAAACCTTTGATAAGAGGATCACTGGCTTCTGCTTAAAAAAAAAAGTAAGAAATCGAACCCATGACCTCATGATCAATAAACCTTTACTCTGCCACTTCGCCACAGAGAGCACAGACATAATCATGTTTCAGACAGAGTTGTGGAGAATTCTCAGCATTGGGCTGAATGAGAGCAGAGAGCTCCCTGGCTGCATTTAAAAAATATTTAAAATTATTATCTAAGTCTCTTTGCATTTTTGACCAGAATTTTAGCCAGAAGACAAGTGTGGCTACAAAACTGGAGAAAATAATTTGTCTAGAGTTTAATTTGCAGAAAAAGTTAAATATTTTAAAAAGTATAAATAGTTAAAAAGAGAAAAGTAACGCCGATAAAGTTGAAAAAAAGCTGCACGTTTTGATATATGAATTGTTGAAATAGCACAACACCTAACACACTAACCATATGGCCACAGAGAACCTGAGTTACAATGAGCTTTATACTATGAGGAATCAAAGACTGTCCAATGACAGCTGAATAATTGGAATCAAAAGTCAAGCAATGATGTGAAATGACTGAGGCAGGAATCGAACCCGTGACCATATGATCACTAAACTTTTACTCTGCCACTCGGCTACAGAGAGCACACTGCTTTCAAGACTGTTGTCATTCATTGTAATGTGATGATGTGCTGCAAACTGGTACGAGTAATCAAGGAGATAACAAACACCTGTAACCAATTGAAGGCGGGGGAGGAGAGCAGAATTCAACATAACATAACAAGAATTCTTCCCTTGGATTCGAACCAGTGACCTTAGGGTTGGCAGGCAGTTACCCTAACCCCTACACTACAGAGGAGTTGTCAAGAAGAGAGGTTGAGACTTTGATGAATGTGAGATTTTTCAATGATGCTTAAAACAAAAATAAATTAATATAAATTAGCCACACCAAGCAAGAAGAGGACTTTTTTGTGACCTGTGACTATTTTTTGGTGAATTAAAATGAATTAAAAAGCACTTAACAGCAAGTTACAAAGTTGAGCTCCTTCTCCTGCTGATGTGAAAAAAATGCATTGAGCTTAATGAGAGCAGAGAGCTCCCTGGCTGCATTTAAAAAATATTTAAAATTATTATCTAAGTCTCTTTGCATTTTTGACCAGAATTTTAGCCAGAAGACAAGTGTGGCTACAAAACTGGAGAAAATAATTTGTCTAGAGTTTAATTTGTGGCCATGCTGACAGTTTAGCCAGAAAAACTCTAGAATGTTTTTTTGCCTCTCTCCACTCTGACACCACTCTGGCTCTGCTCGTTAGACGCAATACACACACATTATAAAGCTGAAAAAAATCAGAAAAAGTTAAATATTTGAAAAAGTATAAATAGTTAAAAAAGAGAAAAGTAATGCCGATAAAGTTCAAAAGAAGCTGCACGTTTTGATATATGAATTGTTGAAATAGCACAAAGTATGAAGGACTAGAAGAAGACCGTAAAAAGGCGGAAGAAAATGGCCAAACAGAAGAACAATAGTGTGACTGCTTCAGCAGTCACACTAATAACTGGGGCATTCCTCACATTTATGGCACCATTGTTCCTCTGTGTTCCCATCTGCAGTCACCTCCTGCCTCTGAACTGTTTCTCCCTGTGTCAATCTCTGCATCCGTCTCCCATATTGGACGGTGAGAAGAAGACATTTTCATCACTGTTAAGCTCTGCTAGATTGCCTCAATGGAATCGATCGAGCACAGTGGCAGCAGAAGTTATGGCTGGGAGACTGGAAGCTCTTTCCCCCGGTGCCGGGACACTGTGTCGGCCGCTTCCTGTCTGATGCTGCACAGCTCCTGAGCTCAGCCTGTTTCATCTCCTTCCCTGCTCCTACAGGGCTGCACAGCAATTAGTTACATATAGATCCAAAACACTCTTCTGACTCCTGCATTCTCTACATTATGTGAAATGATGTTTTTTAGATCCTACACAGAGTGCTCCGCAGCTGGGGAGGATCCATACAAACAAAATGTCATGACAAAAAACACACCACCACAATAATCAATGTTCAGCTCACAAATTCTACAAATTGATTTTGAAGAGAGGCGTGCATTTCAGTGTATTAGGTAGTTCCCATTTCAAAACTGTATTTTAAAAAAAAATAACTTTATTATTACTATAACCAGATTGTATGTAAATGTGTTTTTCTGACAGGCACCCTCTCGTTTTAGATATGTTTTTGGGCTTTTAATGCCTTTATTATTAAAGGATAAGCGGTATAAGAGACAGGAAAGTAGAGAGAGAGAGATAGGGATGACATGCAGAGGGCCACGAGTTGGTTTTGAAACCAGGGACACTGTAGAGGTGCGCGATATAGTATATCGCCTACGATAGTATTGTAAATGTTGTTTTGACGATGTGCAATTTTACATCATCAAGTATTTATACTATCTTGAAAGGAAAACAAACACTCTCTAAAGCAAGACCCTTGCTATATGTATATATAAAATAATAATTATAAGGCTACAAAAACCAAACAATTATATTTTATAGTGATTATAAACGTATACAAATATATTCATGGGTAGTATATTCAGATTTTGCCAATAAACCTTGACAATTATTACACACTGGACCTTTAAGTTTATATAAAATAAATAAGATTTGTTTTCTGAAACGCTGTGACCATCCATAGATGTCCTGGTTAGCAAGTAGAGTTTTAAAGGTGTTCAGAAAAGAAAATAGAATTTGAGCCCACTCTGTTAACATTAGCGTAATAACTCATCTATCAGATGATGTAGCCCAAACTTTGTGCAAAATTCTATTTTCAAGTAAATCTGGGATGAAAGTGGGGTAGTTTTTTCCCGCATTGGATAATGCAGGCGCACAAATTATGCGTCACATTGCTCACGATTCACCAGCCACTGATATTGGATCCGTCATCCGTCAATCAATCAATCACACACACACACACACACACACACACAAAAATGAATTGTACTGTTGGCTTCAGTTTTACACATGTCGCCACTACTTTTCATGTCTTAATAATGTTACCAGCCCACATCTGACACCATGAAAGTCAAATTATTATTGTTTTTTAAAAATAATTGCTTGATTTTCACAAAAGTTGCACTGCTCTTTTGCATTAGCCTCACTGCACACACTGGTCTAGAACTCTTCTTTACACACAGATCAGATTCCTCTGAGTGGCTTTACATTTTGAATGCAGCAGTTTTACTCCATGCTCTCTGATGATGTACCTCACGTGTTCTGTATCTGTTTGATCTGTGATATCCTGATCTGTGATACCCTGTAAACCTGTGATTCAGTGATTTGAAGGATACTGACTACATGAGGTGATTGTGCACAACCATTTTATTACTTCAGTTAGCGCTTTGTAAAGCAGATGCTTTGCTTGTGTCAGGGGATCCACGGCACCAAGCGTTTTGTAGCACATTGTTAAAGGAGAACAGTGTTGGATTCCCAATAAACAAGTACAAAAATGATGAAAATCAATGCAGCAGAACCAGAGATATTGATTTTTCTATTTCATTCATTCTGTGTTCTTATCAAAATCTAATGAGCTTCTGTGGAGACACAAAATACCTTTTACAAAATTTCACACCTCCAAAAAAACTGAGACCTGTAGTTATTGGACCCACCAAACTCATTCCCTGGACCATCAGACCATGATCCAGGATGTGACACAGACCCGTCTGTATCCATGCAAGTCAGAATAGCTTTAAATTGAATGACCCTAGAATAATTATAGATAGGACCAGTGGTGGCTGCTGCTCTTTTAAAGAGGAGAAGTTGATCTGTCCATTTATTTACGTATATTCTAACAAAAACTATATTAAACTCAAACATGGAAATGTGAGAATTATGTTAAACTGAAACAAGGAAATGCTATAATAGTGTTTTATTTACAGTGTATATGTACAATGGGAATGGGCTGCCTGTATCACAAAACAAATACCAAGAAATGGGCTGCTGCTTGTCTCTGGATTTCACTTGCAAAATCCACAATGGGACTGAACTGGAAATGCTGCGGTTCCAGTGTATGTTTCAAAATAGAGATTCAGCCTTTACACAAATCCTTCAATCATCATGCAGAAGCCCAGCGCCCAGACCCCGCCCACTGCCCCATTCACTTCTAGTTTTATCTATCACAATTGTCATGTGTGCACTTTTGTTGACTGTTTCTTTTCTTAAAGGGACATTGTGTAACTTCTCCTGTTATCTATTCACGAAAATCGATTATTTGGTTCAAAAGTCTGTTTTTCATTAACCAGTAATCCCCCCATCAACAAACTGAAGTGTTCCTTTCAGCTCTGAATGAGCCGTTCATATCATTCATATCTCCATGGAGACGGTAAGCTCGGTGCTGCTGCCATGTGGTGTCGCCATGTTTTTACCTTCAGTGGCAGCGTGACGGTAGGAAACCACGGAAACTCAGCGGAGACACCGGAGCTGTCGGCTCAGGTCGAGGTGGCGTCTGTGAAAAGTCACCGTGGTAACGCAGTGAGGAGGAACGGAGCGTTACACTGATGCTGCATTCACCTGCAGTCGGGCAGACGGCCGTCAGTAACAAACCAGATGTCATTTTAGTCACAGAAGTCCAGAGAAAGCCGGTAAAACGTGGGTCAGGTAAACAATACCACATCGCCATGACAACATATTGTCACGTGTATTGTTTTGCCTCGTGCTGACGGACCACTTGTTTACATAGAGGCTTGTTTATGCCGTCACGTGCAGCGGCTGTCGTCCGTCTGCTGTCTGCCCAATTTCACGTGAATGCAGCATGAAAAATACGATTGAGTTGCTTGCGATATACAACCGCAACGCTAATTGGGAGTAATTCCTACACAATGTACCTTTAAAAAAAATATTTATTAAGGTAAAAATCTTGCATAGTTCCTCTTTAATGCACTGAGACGCTACAGGAATGTATGCGAAGAAACTCACGTCAGTCGACCCGCCATAAGTAGCTGATTATGAACAAACTCGTCTTGGAGTTGAACGTGCTCTAACACATTTTAATTCAATGAAATGTAAACACAACAGTTCATATTTGACCATTTATTTTTAGACATTTTCCCTTGCAGTCTTAGAGCAATCACCTCTGGATAGGACTATTCCGATTGAAGTAAGTGAAAATCAGAGGTGGCCTGTTGATGGATGAATGTGCTCATTATTTAGCAGTGGTGGTGCGCCGCAACTGAGCCAAAATGGGGGAATCACTGTATCATCCCAGCTGCGTATCACTGTGTGTTACAGGCTCAAGGTAACCAACCACCAGTTTGATTTTGCTGTGTAACAGTGTCCTGACCTTCAGTGTGACACAGCACTTCTCTCACCTTGTCATAGCTGTGTGTGTGTGTGTGTGTGTGTGTGTGTGTGTGTTGGGAAATGGTGAAGTCATAGACAGTCACTTCTAGGACACTTCAACCTTTCTAAACAGACCTGCTGAGAGAACACACACACACACACACACACACACACACACACACACACACACACACACACACACACACACACACACACACACACACACACAGAGCTCTACAAATGCTCACAACATCAGCTACAGTATCGTTATAAAGCCATCTGCGGAGCTGTCGGTTTCCATTTCACTGCCCTGACTTGAACCGGTGTAGAAAGGCCCTTTTAGGCTTAGTCGACTCCTTTCTTTCTGCCTCTCTGCACATCGTCTTGTGCTTTCTAGTAAACCTCTCCCCGGTGCCCGGAGGTAGTGAGTGAGTGGGGTGAAGAGTTTAAACTCCCTCAAGTTCACGAGTGCCACTATCTTCCACCAGCTAGTAGAACATCAAAATTTCATGTTTGTTTCTAGTACATGTGCAGTGTGTGAATGTGTGTGTGAATGGGTGAATGTGATATACTGTAAAGCGCTTTGAGTATCGTTCAGGTATAGTAAAAGCCCTATATAAATACAGACCATTTACCATTTACCATGTGTCATCAGTAGTAGTAGCAGGCTATTCATTCATAGGAGCTCTGATGCTATACTGTAATGCTAAATTCTGGATATAATGATTAAAAAAAAGTGCAGATGTGAGTTTTGAACAGTTCATACAGGTTGAATTGTCTGTGGAAAAAAGATTTACACAACAGAGGGGTTGTTTCTGGTGCCAGAGGGAAAAAAACATATTTTTTCTCTGTACAGACCACGACATGGAAAACTTCAAGGATTTGGATTGACATAAATCTTGAAGAAGAAGAGGAAAATAGTCAAAAGTAGTCAAAAATACATTATGGTGCTTTATAAACTAACAGACAGGAATCTGATGAAGTAAGTAGAGGCTTCTGGCACTCCTCCACCTTCTTCCAAGGTCTGGAAAGAAATCTGTAGAGGTCAGAACTGCAGCATTCGCAGAAGAACTTTATTAGACTGAAGCATTTCCACTTGTGACTTTCTCTCTTCAGCAAAACACAATACAAGCAATATATGAACATTTATAAAACTAAAGAAATGCAGTACAGTCAATCACATGCAAAAATTAATCTACCAATGATCGTTAGACTGTATAAGAGTCAAAGATTCAACTTTGGAAGACTTTAACTGGTTTATGGGTAATGTAGTACTTTGAGCTACCTGGCTTTTCTAAGATGAAAGAAAAAAGAAAGAAAACACAAGATTCCCCATAGAAGAAGATTAACTACTGATAATGAAAAGTGATGGTTAGGGGTTAGGTGTAGTATTAGTAAGTCGTGCTAGAGGGTCGTACGTTTCTCTTGACATTGAGGATATCATTAAAGGAACAGGCTGAAATGAGATTTTACAGTAGCGAAGCAGCTGCTCTCTGGATTTACAACCATCACAAGACCACACACTACTAATAAAATATGAAGAACCTCATATGAATAGTGTTCATTAAGATGAATAGATTCGTTGAAGTCCTCGGCCTGTTACATGAGCAGTGCGTATATAGTCACCGGTGTTTGGCCAGCAGCTCAGGAGGACACCTGGTTCCAGTGGGTCCAGGTTCAGGTCCTGTGGCTCCTGAAACTCATTTTGCTGTGACATGAATACGTTGAGTCCTCACATTTAAATCTCTGCGGAGGGCTTTTAAACAGGGTCCTGTGTGCGTTCAGTGGACCCGAGTGAATCCACAAACTGTGCGTGGACACTAATGCTAATCCATCAGAGCTTGAAGTGCAGCGTCATCATGGACTACTCCCCTGTAATCTCTCTCTCAGCCACGAGCCTGAACCTTCCCATGTGGGCAAAATTGAGGATGAGTATTTGTTGTGGTGTATGTCTTGTTATCTTTGACTTTAATTTCCTACCTAAAGCAAAATGACCAATAAGCAGCAATAAATGGATATATATATCATTTTTTTGCCAGAGTATTATTTTTTAATGACCCATCCAGGACAGCTGATTTGAGAAGCCGACGTCTAAAAGAAGCTTTTCAGGTAAAAACGCGCCTCATGTCTGCTCTGCTTTAAAAGTTGCTCCTGACTGTGCTGTCTGTGGTGACTGCAGCTTCTGATCCCCGTCGTTCAGCTGGTTGTACACTCTTAGAAATAAGAGTTTAAGTAGAACCATGTAAGGTATATCTAACCCAACATAAAGGGTTATACCTAGAACCATATTATTATTATTATTATTAGGCGTATTATTATTATTTTGTTCTGTGACATTTTGTTTGGTGGTTGTGTTGTCATAGCAACATGGAGCAGTGAATCTGACGTGTTTGCCCAGCATTCATAATAGTGTTGTCACTTGGTTTTTTGAATGCTATTTGTCATTAATGCCAATAACAGAAAGAAACTGATTTTATCTAGCCAGGACAAAGAGAGAGGCTGAGACAGAGAGAGGGGTGGGAGGACAGAGACAGAGAGAGAAGGACCGAGACAGAGAGACAGAGAGAGAAGGACCGAGACAGAGAGACAGAGAGACAGAGAGACAGAGAGACTAGGATAGGGAGAGACAGAGAGAGGGTGGGGAGGCATCTTTCCAAAGTGGCTCATTGCGTCATACATTATTGAGGCAGCTGTTGAATTATGCAAAGCTTTGATATTGATCCCAGGGCCTGCCATCACTGCAGTCTGAGGGGGTAGAGCCAGAGTTGGTGTGAGTGAAGAACAGGGGGAACACGTGAGGAAAAAGTAAGATGTGGAGGAGAAAAAACAGGATGTAGCAGGAAAAGGGAAGGGTGAGAGATCGATGTGCCGACATGGAAGGAGAAACGCACAAAGAGACGACACGGGGAATGAAAATGGTGGCAGCAGTTACTTGAGAAGTGAGAAGATTGAGACACCAGACACAAGACAGAGAGGTTTAGGAAAGTATCAGACCTCTGGGACCAGAGCTCGATTCTGTGCTCCACATCAGGAGAGACGTCCCTGGAGGGCCAGACAGCGCGTAGGCAGAGCTGAGCACCGAGCACCCGGCCTCGGCACACACCGGCTCTGTGTCTGTGTCTTTCCTCTGCTTCACTGCAACACTGATGTTAGAAGCCGAAGCAGTGTGAACACCGTCTGTCCTCGTATGATTCGCCACTGCACAATGATCAAAGGAGAGCTTCCAGGTGGAGTCGTGCACCGACAGAACCACCTCAGTGTCAGTGCTGCTTTTAAAGGAGACATATTATGCCCCTTCTCCACAAATTAAAATAGTTCCCAGGTGTCTTAAAGACATGTCTGTGACATGCTTCGGTCAAAATACCCCAAGGATCAAACATCACAGCTCTTTTCATCCTCTCTAAACAGCCCTGTTCAGAACGGCTGGTTTCAGTGCCTGTCCCTTTAAATGCAAATGAACCAATGCTTGTCCCGCCCCTTTTACTGGTACCAGGTAGGGGTGGTATCATGCAAATTTGAAAACTAGTTACATAACTGGAAAACAACCGAGGGAACGGATTTTTGATGTACACAATCCATGATATGTCTTTTGATGTTTTAATTGTTTCAGGCCTGATATTTTGAACAGTGACCTGTATATGGATTGTTATGTAAACATGTGTTGATGTAACTACTTTGATTATGCTGGGAGGGCAACAGGTGACACTAATTACTGGCATCCTCCCCCTATTTATGTGCCCCACCCCCCTACACATCAGATGACCTGATGAAGACCCAAGTGGTCGAAACGTTGTCCTTATAATAAATTCTTGGGAGCTCGATTATAGCAGTTGTGCGGACATCGTTTGTTTTTTCTTTTTTTACAGCTCGTAAAACCACATGGATTTCAACTCAGGGAGCCTGAAAATTACAGATTTGTTTGTCAATTCTCACATTTTGGGGGCCGGAAGGCAAGACAAACACCCAGATATATGTAAAAGAGCCTTCAAAAAGTGATATTTCCATAACATGTCCCCTTTAAATACTACAGCCTCACTAACATGAAAAACCTCCAGAGTTAACTGACCGTATAAAGCAGGGTTACGCAGAATACTAATCCATATTGCAAATGCTGTTTATACAAGGATAGTTAGCCATTAGCAATAATGTATGATAGGGGTTCCTTTAATAGGGAAATAATAAAGCAGGTATGTTCAAAGACAACAAGCGATCCCTCCACTAGGAATAATAAAACTGTGAGACAGGGGAGGCTGCACATGATTACAGTCAGTCAGAACTGAGCTGATGAAGATGTATTGAAGACCATGCATCTGTAAACTAAAGAGCTATCTCTTAACATGTTTCTAATGCATTACTTTTGTTAAGTAAGTGGGTTGTCCGTTCAGCAGAGACAATGAACAGGCTGATATGCTAGCTGGCTGAGATAGATCAGGTGGACCATTATTATCCAGTATTTGTACAGATACACTTGTGAAAATACATGTGATGCTGATGCTTTTTTCTGCTGTATAATGTCCTGCTCAGTGACTATGTTGGTCACAATTCTTAGGTTATCAAATTTAAAGGATCTTTTTATTTGTTTTTTGTGTGCATATTTAGGTGAAGGACAGTGGATGACAAGCACAAAGAGTTTGGATTCTCCCCCATGGCCACTGCAGTTAGAATGAAACCTCTGGGATATCTTTTGTCATAAATCACCATGAATTACACCGATCCGACCCGTGATGGCTGATCTGTGAGCATCTATTCTCTCCAGCAGTCCCTTATGAAAGCCACACCAGTTGTTGTTGACATGACTCGACAAAATGTGAGACGTGGGCAGAGCTTCAATAGTCATCTGCAGATATGACTGAGATGTTTTTACCTGAGCTTGAAGCTTTGCAGCTTTATCAGCTCACAGACGTGTCAGCTGCTCTCTGAGCTCCTCTGATTGGCTGTTTGAGTGAGAGGGTGGGACTCTCTGACTGGAGAGGTGTGGTCTTTATATATACTGAATGGACCCTGGTGGTGATCTGATCAGCTGACAAGTGTGTGTGTGTTGTGAAAAAGAATGGTGGCTTTCTCTCTGTAACTGTAGGATGACACTGCAGGTCTACTCCGACAGTACAGACAGTTATTAAACATGTAGAGTACTGGCATATATACATTGCAGTCACGTACTGTATTGATTAATGTCTCGTTCCAACACTCTGGAGGTTAATGTGCTGTGATCAGATTCTCCAGGCTCCAGCAGTCTGGAGGTCTCCCCATCAGACTCTGGCTTGTAGCTGCAGATGAGACCCGGACCACAGTCCTCCAATCACAGAGATGTTACTTACAAGTCCAAATTGTTTCACTCTAACAATTATAAAACCATGTCTTTACACACCTGGCTTTGTGTGTGGGGACATGAGAGTAGTGTTCATGACCCATGTAGTTGTGGGACAGTCACTTTTTTCTCCCCCCACTGTGTGGACTGTCTGTAGTGTGGCTCTGTGTGTTACTGTTACCGTTACTGACAATAAAATGCACCGTTATTCGCCGTTACCTGACCTTACCATGTGAAACAGTATACAGACTGTTGTTGTTGTTTTTTGGGGTTGTTCTTGTTTGTTGTTTGTAAGTATTTATTTTTGGTTGTTGTTTGGTTGCACCTCTGCTAAGGGGTTGTATGTCACACAAATCATACGCTTTATCAATCTACGTAGTTGTATTTTGTTAAATTCACATTGTACTGTTGATTTTCAAAATCAAATAAAGAATTATTTAAAAAAATAATACAATATTAAAGTGTAGCCTAGTATGTTACTAATTGGGAAAAAGGCATTTATCTACAACTAACCAACTCACTCAGTATTCGCGGAGCCTGACTGTGCAGAGGAATGCTGGGTGAGCTGGTTAGTTCCAGATAAACAGGAGCTTAGGGTTATGGTTAGAGGGTTAACGGGGCGAGTCCAAGTAATTTGACATAATTTGAGCATTTTATTTAAAAAAAAAGAGTCATGTAATAGTTACTTTTCCTGGTAATTAGTTACTTTTATAATCTAGTAATTCAGTTACTAACTCTACTAACTAACATTTTGCGGAAAGTAACTATAACTTATTACTTTTTAAAAGTAACATGCCCAAAACTGCTTGTGCATGGTCCTGGGGGCTCCTTGGGCTGTTGCAGGTGCTGGTCCTGTCTTGGCCCGGTGGATTATGATCTTAGTGGCCTGGGTCCTGATCACTAATGGTCATGGGGAGTTGATCTTTTCCTGCAGCGCCTCCAGCAGGACGCAGCCGACCAGCTCAGAGTTAACTGTGTCAGGAGATTAGTTGAACTGAACTCGTGGTTACCTGCTCCAGTGATGACAGCTCACTGTCTCTTTTTGCATTGTCATGATAATAACGTGTGCGCTGCATCCCTATGGAGTAGGCTAATCCTCTTTGTATAATATCCTCCTCATTTCTCCGACAGTCAGTTAATATGAAGCTTCAAGTTGCTCTGCTGTTTCCTCCTCTCGCTTGTTTAGTCGGTTTAAAGCTGCAGGTTGTGAGTTTCCTCGTGTTGTTGTGGCGATTGGCTGACAACAGATGTTTTTATTAAGCGCTTTGAGATGTGGCGCATAACACCACACGGGCACGCGCGCACACGTAGACAGCCCCCAGACCTGCTGTTTTCTCTCTCACTCTCTCTCTCCCCCCTCCCGCTTACAAAAGCCGTCCTCCCACCCACCACCCACCCACAGCGCCCTGGCAGTGAATGAGTTACTGCTGGTGCAGTGTGAGCCTGGTGCGCCCCTCCCTGGTCGGACTGGAGCGGAGCGCACGCCGCTGGTCTGTGTGTTGTCTGCAGACGGATGTTGCCGCATCCCGGCGCGCTGCGCTCCTCCAGCAGGTTGCGTTCCTCTCTCTCCAATGTGCCAAATCTCCTCCTCTGTTGTGCTGCCGTCTCCGCCTGACGCACACGCACCGCCGACGCTCCTCTCCTCCTCTCCTCCTCTCCTCCTCTCCGGTTTCTTAGACACTCAACTCTCCGGTAAAGTGGTTCGTCCTCCTCTACGGTACGTAAACTGTTTATGAAAAGAAAGAAAAAAAAAACTTGACGTGTCATGTATGTTTTCCCGCTTGTTTGTTGACTGCGACGCCGGGGTTCTTGTTGAGTGAGATGCTGTCTGCCTGTTTTTTCTTCTCTTTTTTTTGCCTCTTTTATCATCTCCACCTCTGATTTTTCTCTCTCTCCGCACAGACGTGACGTTTAGTCTCAAACCACTGCGGGTCAGTCGCTTTTTTTTCTCCCCTTTTTGCCTGTTTTTTGTTGCATAATCTGATCCAAGCATCCAGCAACGACACATTTACTTTTCTACGTGGTGTTTTTGACGGTGCGTAATGGGAAAGGAGAGCGTCTGGAGGAAATTAGGGCATGAGACAGCATAAACTCGTTAAATAATCAGTCCATTTAAATCTATCTTGACATAAGAAGAGCCATGTAAGGTTCAGTCAGGGATTTCAGCAAGTCCGGTCTTTATCCAAGTAACGGGATTAATGAAGGTGATAGAACAGTAGATGCCTGGTTAACCTATTTTCTCTGTGAAAATAATATCTGGCTGCTGTGCATGAGTCTGCAGATCAATAACACATCTGAATGAACTTTAACATAAATAATAGCAGCCTCTACTTTTATATATGAAATAATTATGAAAAAACTTGAGTGAAGGTGAGAGTTGCAGGATGATGTCATGGTCAGAGAGGTTGTTCTGCAAGGACACTGATCTGATCTGAAATGAGGCTTTTTTTCTGCCCAGTCACTCTGGAGAAACAGGAGGAATAGTTTGAATGCAGGTGATGTAGACGAACCCAGTGTCCCCGGCAGACATGGAGGAAAAAAAGAAAAAGGAGATGAAGAAAAACCTGGCACTGCGTTAGTTGTGCCATTGCTATGGTTTCCACCTGGCATGCTGGTGATGTGGTGGGATGAAGTCAGTCTCTGGCTGTGTTTTGGTCCACGGCAGGACAAATGACCATGCAGGTTCAGACTTGAGTGCGGAAAAGGGGTGGGGGTGGGGGGGCAGTGTTTGTGTGCATATGTGTGTGTGTTTTTTTTGGTAGGGGGGGGGGGCGGTGGGTTGAGATGGTAACGAAGGGGCTGTGTGAGGATGTGAGGATGTCGATTGCAAAACAAGCAGCCATCAATAGTACTCCAAAATAGATATCTGTTTCTGATGATTCATTCATGCCGAGAGAACGTTGCCATTGCAGTGGAACCAGCCTTCTCTGTTTTTCTGTGTGTGTGTGTGTGTGTGTGTGTGTGTGCGCACAGTGCACGTCTGAGAAATAACAATTCATACTAAGAGAAACTGTTATTTTTCACTGTTAGTTAGTTTCATCCATGTTATTGGGTTATCTTCATGTAATAAGGCTGCTCCAGTTCTCTGCATGAGCTACTTGGGGCTGGATGTTTCCAGTGACTCAGCAAAGGTGGTTCGACCCAGGCATTGTGTGTGTGTGTGTGTGTGTGTGTGTGTGTGTGTGTGTGTGTGTGTGAGTGTGAGTGTGTGAGAGAGAGAGAGAGAGAGACTGATCTAATTGAGTGTCTGTCTCCGTGCAGGATTATTTTGGCTGTGTGATATAAACTGTGATTGTCTGCATGCATGGCCATGTCTCCATAATTACTCTGCAGCTACTAATCCCAACTTTAATTTTGGGGGTAAAACTGAACCATCAACTTCTCTAATCATGTGTCATAAAGATTTCTTCTCATGTGCAGCTCTGACGTTGGTTTATTTTCCACGGCCGCTGCACATCAGTCCACCACTTTGTTTGAAGGAGACTTTAAGACCTTCACAGCAGAACAGTCATCTTTTTTTTTTGTTATTTATTTTTTTTAAACTTTGTGTTAGTCACAGAGTCGTACTGTTAATTAGATTCTCTGATGACATGAAAGATGCTTCTGGAGCCAGGGTGCTTTAACATTCTGCTTTGAGTTGAACTGGGCTAACTTGGCCTAGTTGAAAGAACTCCACCACTGTAATAAGCTGTGTGTGTGTGTGTGTGTGTGTGTGTGTGTGTGTGTGTGTGTGTGTGTGTGTGTGTGTTTGCCATGAATGTGATGTGAGCAGTCTATTTTACCATTTCTAGTAAAGTTGTACAGTTGTTTATTTGAATCTGTGCCCAAACCAATAGCTCTAATATGTGTGGAGCCCATGGCATGCTGGGAAAAGGAAGAAAAAAGAAAGAGAGAGCCGGCCTGTGAGTGAATCAGCTGTTTCCAGACCAGCTAATATTGCTGTGTCACTGTTTAACAAACAGTCAGGACGTTGTTTACATTAAACTGAAGTACAGTCACTGCCGAAGTGCCGATAAGCAAGGCATACAGTACATTTAGCCCTATAGCCTAGCATCCAGGCCTGCCACTGAATCAACAGCTTCAGAGTGCTGAGTCACTTTTTGACATTTGAATACCATGACTCAGTCCTCACATCCCACACTGACTCCAAGGGTCTAGATGAACCACAGACAGCGCTGTGGACTATAAATGACTTTCTAGCTGATACTTCCTGGTTTCAACTGCTAGTCAATCAGTCCAACATGTTGTACTAGTGTTTCATCAGAAAATAGAAAGTCTATATTCATTAAGAAATCCTCTGAGGTCTCTTTGATGGAACAAAAATCAAAATGGAGTTTTGAAACAGATGTGCTGATGATAACCCCAGAGGCAGCGCTTGATGCTGGTGCAGTGTGAGACTCAGCAAAGCTTCAGACAGCGACTAGCAGCGTTAGGGAAGCTGCTTGTAGAACTACATGTAGTTCAGCCTGGCAGGAGTTTGAACAAACTACATTTCTACCCCTAAAAAGCTAAAAAATACTCATGATACTCATTTAACTCAGCGTTAAATAAATCAACATGTGGTGTATCTGAAAGAAAATATAGTGGCCTGAAAAAAATCGACATGCCAGCAGAAATATAGTATATATATCAACTCAGTTTGATTTTTTTTTAAAGAAAAAAAGCTGACATTGTTGGTCAATACTGTAGTTCACCATAGACATGTTGGGTAATCTATAGACATGTTGGGTGGTATAATGAGAAAATGAAAATCCTAACCCAATATCCACTTGTAAATCAGAAATTAAATTAATCAAACAGAAAATGTAAAAACATACAAAGAGGACGACATATTCTAGATCGATGTGTCTCTAGAACAACAATGTTTAAAACCATGACAGGAACTTCAGAGGCACTAGCACTAGATGCCATGATTCATGACTTTTTTTCAAAGAGAGTCCTGGAACACAATAATTGTAAAATAAAATGTATATTATTGTATAGGCCTTTTTTTTTAATAAAATTTTTTTTTATGTTATTGGCCAAATTTGTAGTTTGTAAATTGAGTAGTTAAACTGCATAAAAAAAAAGATCCAACAAGTAGTTGAAATACAAAAGCACAAAATATGAATCTAGTTTAAGTTACAGCAAATTGTAGTTAAAATGTGGTTCAACTATGTAATTCTCCCCAACACTGGTGACTAGTGTTTCAGTCCACGGAGCAGCTGCAGCACAAAGGTTAGATCTTTAACCACACAATAAAAATCTCAGTGGAGACGAGAAAAAGCTACAAGTACTGTAGCTGTTATGTTTGATCAGCGTCTACAGATGCGTCTGAGCAGCTGAGAGGAGTCGCTGGTTATTAATTCATGACACTGTTCGCTTGGACGACCAAACATTACACTGCTGTACAACATCATGTGCTTGAAACCTCCCCGCGGGCACTGAAACAAAACATACTCAATCATTTTTATGTCGTTTTTAAAAGATGCATGCTTCAGTCTCCTCAGTCACTGCAACAAAATGGCAACACATTCAACTTCTTCAGAAACATAAAGAAACGGTTGTCACTAAGAAAGTTCTAAGATGTGCACAGAACCAATGAGAGTGGATGATGATGTTCTTTGAATCGATTGCTCGGGGGTTATTGTCTTTTTTTCCCACTAGGAGGTTAAAGGTCAGAAAACTGCTCATCCTAGAGCCAGGGGGAAATAAGATTTTTGCTGTTCAGTTGTTTTGTTTTTATTAATTTATTGATTGTCTGGTCATCAAAATGTCAGAAAATCATAATAAATATCCAATCATATCCAGTTTACGGTCACAAAAACAGCAAATCCACAAAATGTATTAGCTGGAACATGGGAATGATAGATATCTTTATTTGAAAACTGATTTTAATTCAGGGTTGACTGACTACTTGTTTGGAGCAAATCTGCAAACAAAACAAGTTCATTTTTTGAAGGGAATCTGGCAGGTCAGCCAATCAGGTGATCTGATTTCATTTATTAATTCCAGCACAATGCTGATTACCACTGTTATTATACAGGTATAATATGCTCCAGCAGACTCAGCTGTTCCACATCACTAACTCTAACTCTACTGGAAAAGGTGCTTATTTGTTAAGCTGGAAGGATTTGGGATTTTGATGGAGACACTGGACTGTGCCTGCTTTCAGCTGAACGCAGCGTCTGGGGACACGGATCACATGGTGGGGGCAGACAGAACGCTCATTTAGATAAGTTTCATCGATTTGAAATCAAACCCGCAGACATACAAACCACACACAGACACACACACACACACCTCCAATCTGTTTATAATGGTTGTAAATGGCTTAACCGCTGACCATTATGAAGCACCCCGCAGCCTTCATATGTCTCCAGGGGCTTGGCAGAGTGCGAGATGCAGACCACTGTGATCGCTGACATACTTCATTACACCGTCTTATTAAAGTATTAACGGTCTTATGTCATGGGGTGAAGGCCCGGGTGGGGACATTAGATGGCTTTCCAATTAGTGACCCACTTGATTATGTAAATGCTACAGAGCCGAGCTTTAAAATCGGCTTGAACCCGGTTCTCAGCTGGACTTTGAGCGATCCTCTTGGGTTGGAGAGCTGTTGAAAAGACCTGCTGGAAGAAAAAAAACAAAAAACATTCATTTCCCCATGGGACAAAGTCCAGTGATCTGCTAGTTTCACTGCTACTACTACCAGTATCACAGCTCAATGCAAACTTACTGGTGTAATATCCCCACTCAACACAACACAACACAACACACCAAATTGTCCACTTGCCACTATCTGCTCTCCACAGGCCTGGTGAGCTGGTTGACTCCTATCATGGCTTTGATGCAACAGCATCAGCAGCAACATGTATTTTTGGGGGCAGACAGTGAGCTCATACCTGCTCAGTTCAGATAAGAGCGTCGGCTGAAGGCTGAATGCAGCTGAGGAGCAGAGTGAGCGTGTTGCCTTGTTCGATGGGCTGAGAGAACATTATGAAGCCGCTCCAGGAAACTGCCGTCGACTCGTTACGCTGCTGGTTTATTGCCTTGAGAAAACCTGTCTGCAAATCCGGTGTAGTCCATGTCCAAAATTAACTTTTTGGCTCATCCCACTAATGATTGGCAAACTGTAACACCACCTGCTGAAAAGTTTCATTTAATACACTGTAAAAAACAAACAAACAAAAAAAACTCTCATATTATCACTAGATAGGAAATGTTGTTGTCAGTGTTGTTATTCAGGTAGATTCACGTCATACTCATTGTTTTTTATATTTATGATGCTGTGTGTTTCCAATCTGGAAGTAGTTGGTACATTAATTAAACATAAAGATACTAGCTGTCAAACACTTTGGTGAAAGATTGAAATATCTTAGCAACTGCTGCCTGGATTGTAGTTGAACTGTGTCGAGACATTCACAAAGAATCCTAATGAGCCATAGTCACTGACTTTTCCTCTTTTGTCATCATGAGGTGAAGTGGTTCTTTTTTTCAGTTTATTTTCTGGGCATTTATTTCGACAGGACAATGGAGGTATGACATGAAACCAAACTATTGACATTCCCATCAGCCTCAGCTGTGCTTTGTCTTCAGTGTGAGCATATTAACACACTATAAAGCAATATGCTTAACATTGTAAACATGCTACCTGCTGAACATCAACATATTATTGTGTTATTTTGTTGGACTTACAGTTCAGTGCACTGCTGTGATTCACCGAGCCACCGTCGTGCTGCATGGGCACCGTGCTGCTCTGATTGAATTGGCTCAGTGTCAGACAGCGTGAACTCTGGTTGGTGTTGACACAGTCTGAGAAGAAAGGTAGTGTGTCCAATCCAAAGTTGTGTGTCCAGATCTGTTCAGGACATTTACCTGCTGTCAGGTTTGATGACATGTTTGTGTTTTGCTGTGTCACATCTTTAGATCATGACTGATACAAAATAACCAGGAGCAGGGAGGAGGATGCTTATTGCAACCTTTTGCAGCTCTATCTGTCTTTCATGGAGAGCTACTTCACTGCATGTACCTGTACCCTATATATAGAGTATATATATACACACACACACAGTATTTAAATTTAGATTGTGTTGAGATCAGTGCATCACCTTCTTTACTGTCCCCTCACACAGCAGCTGACCTGTCTAAAATTATATAGGCTTCGTTGGAGAGTTCAGTGTCCTATTTCTAACTGCTGTGTCACTGATAACACTCAGTATATTTTTGGGGTGCATGAAAATTTCCATTAGCATATAGAATGTCATCACCGGCCGTTGTTACTTTTATCTGATTCTCACAAAGCCCGGCCGGTCACACCCTTGATGAGGTGCTTCTTAGCCTGAGCCACGGCATCTTGATACTTGATACTTAACTACCGCGTAACGTGTCACAATACAGTTAATCCTGTCTCCTGCAGTGATGTGTATATGTACGATAAAGAAGTGCTAGTAAGAGAAAAAACGAGAAGCGGGCTGAAAGCGACGTCGTTGCTGCATCAAACATGATGTGCTGTAGGTTTTATTTCTGCCGCGGTATCGAGACAAAGGAGGGCAACGGAGAGAACGGGTACTGAGCCGACAGAGTCTCGGGACTCATCGACAACAATGAAGAGAAAAGAGGGGAGGTTCTGGCTCGGAGAATGCAGCAGTGAGCAGTCTTTGCAGTATTATGCACCTCCCTGTTTGCTCTGCTTTAGCCAGCTCTCCCTGCTGCTATAGCGTGTGTGTGTGTGTGTGTGTGTGTGTGTGTGTGTGTGTGTGTGTGTGTGTGTGTGTGTGTGTGAAAGAGAGAGTGAGAGACACAGAGAAAATGTACAGATACACAGAAAACAGCCATGCCGTGTGTATAATATTGATGTATAAAGAGTCTGTTTGGACTCTAAATAGATACCAATGCGACGAGCCGATCCGCCCCCTCCCTCCACTCCCCAAATACCCACTGCTGAGATTAAAGCCCCTGTTTTTTCTGAAGAAGATACAGTCTCAAGGTGCAGAAACGTTTCATTTCTCTGCTTCGTTCAGCTTGACAAACCCTCGGTCCGTCTTTACAGCAGCTCTTCCTTTTTCATTTCTGAGTCTGACAATGTAAAAATCCATTCTATTTATTTCTTATGATCCGCAACCCACACACCGTGGTTCATCAACATTCAACCACCAACCAGTAGAGCAGAGCAGGGATGCACATGGTTAAACAACACATGTTTTTTCATTCAGTGTCTCTCTCCTGCTTCGTTCATTGTGGGGCTTCTAGAGCAGAAATAGAGAGGAATAAATGTATGAGCTGAAATAGAGCGAGGAACATCATTATAGCTTTTTTGGAAATGGAGGAGAAGAAGAAAGAGAGAGGAAGAAGGTAATAAGATGGTGTGATGGAGAGGAAGGAAAGGGAATAAGTGGCCGTCTTCACACAGAACAGCAGTGAATGACACAGACAAACAGGACAGAGACAGAGAGACAGAGAGAGAGAGAGAGAGAGAGAGAGGAGTCACTGCAGGGGGGAGATTCATGCTGATGGCAGCCATATTGGTCCAGAGTGTGGAGGTGATGCCTCAGTGTCTCCCATCATTCCCCCAGTGATGGTGCAGAGCAGCAGTAAACATTGATCCCTCCATCAGGGGCTGTTCCCAGGAGGCCCCGCCCCCGTGTCCACCGTGTCCACTGTGATCTGCTGACAGAGACCCCACCGTGTCCGAGCCAAGCAGCGTATGAGCTGTCGTTAGTTTCACCTTTAAGTGGCTTTGTCACACCTGAGAGGAAAATCTAAACCAACACCCACATTTAGTGTCTTTGTGAAAGAGCTGCTGGCGACGTGCTGCATCGCCGTCCTCTAAACCGCTGAATGGATCTCAGTAAAGTTTTAATTTCCAACCGATCAGAGCTGTGACAGAGACAGAGTGATGTTAACAGATTGTAGTGAGACTAATACTTTTCCCTTTCCCACCTTTCCGTTTTGGAAAGCAAAGTGTTTTCATGCTACATTTCCCATGAGCCTCCGCGCGCACGGTGAAATTCTTGGATCGGCGCAAGACGGACAAAGCGAAAACATTTGCCGATGTAGTTCCGACCATAAACGGTGATCCGGCGGCGTTATTCCCATGACCCGCTGGGCAGCGTCCGCGAAACCGAAACTAGGAAATGCTGAGCAAGTCGAGCACTAAATAATAATAATATCAAAATAACAATAAAGACAAAACAATGTATTTATAAGTGGGTAACATAGATTCATCCACATTAATATGAGACTCTTTCATAACCAGAAGCAAACTCCTCGGGGTCTCTTTAAGTGATATGTTATTTATTAGCAATATGTTGAGTCATCTAGACCCAATATATTTTGATCACTAAAGATAATTATTTTACCGTATCATGAAGAGTAAACTCTTAAATGTATTGAGTGTCTGCTCCAAAATCAAAAATAAATGTCTTCTTTCTAACAACACTGAGTTGTTGAGTCAGTGATGCTCAGCCTAAGGGGGGTTTCATTCTTACCTGGTTTGCGCCGGAATTCTGGACTTTTCCTTTAATAATTAATTGGTTGGACCAAAAGAGGTGGTCTCGGTCTGGACCAAACCAAACTGTGGCTTGGACTTTATCAGACTTTGAACCTCTAACAAAAAGTTCTGGTGGTTAGCCTCCACACAAAGAAGATGAACTGCGGTAGCACATGAAGAGTATAGCACATTTTATCATCTTCACAGAAACATTCATCCGAATCCAAACTTGGCTCCATATTGGGCCTTGATGCTGCTGGTAGCAGTGTCATAGCAGTTACCACGATGCAGACTTGTCCATTCATTTTCCTGGATGGCTACTTTGCTAAAGAGCTCATTTGAGGAAAGCTTTAGTGACGGGACTACGTCATACACACGTCTGTTTACAAACCAATCAATGTCAAGTGTAGGGAGACGCAGCATACGTAGGTAATGAGGACAGAACGTCAATATGTCATAAAAAGCTCTTTGGTGCGCTCGCATCAATGCAGAGTGAAACCAGAACCAACCGGATCAGATGTAGATGATGTAGCAGAAACACCAACCTGGGTTCAGACTGTCAGGTGTGAAAACGTCCTGGAACCCCCCACAGCTCTCACGTTGCATTCGTCCAATAGTGTGTTTTTGCTTCTTGCTTCCAACGAGAAAAGTCTCAATAGGTTTAGTCCAAAGTCTCATCAGAGGTGAAGTTGTTAAATATTGGAATAAAATAAATGTGTGCCTTTTGTTGAAAAGAAGAAAACTCTTGAATCTCAGTGGACCAGAAGAAGACAGTATGTCTCTATAGACCAGAATGAAATGTAGTTTCACTGCTGTTATCATCTTAATCGCCTGTAGGTATAACCCAGGGCTCAAATGTGTTGATGCTTTCAGGAGGGTATTCTGGGAAATGGAGTCAAAATGCTTAAGAGGACACAGTGAAGTGGATTACAGCACCTCATGACAAATGAACCAAAGTCCGTTGAGAATTTGAGACACAAATCGTTTTCATGGCTGTTTGCTTCTTCATGACTGAACCTGAGTTGATGCAGCTGCTTCTCCTTTTACCAAGCTGAGAGGTGGTGAGCAATCATCAGACAATACATGGAGGAGAAACGCTGTCTGTGCGTAAAAATGATGAGGCTTAACCCGAGGCGACCTGCGTCCTGCTGAACACGGCAAGTTTAAATGTGCACTGCAACTAGCAAATGCAAATGAAGAGGGAGACAATAACTAATGAGGGGCGAGTGTCCATGGTAACCTGTCCTTCTCCTAACCCTTGTGTAATGTGAAATAACGTCTTCGTTTCATTACTCACAGGACACATGTCAGCTGCAGTCGTTTCTGGAGGAAAATATCTGTCCTGCAGCAACACAAAACATCTTTTTAACAATATTTGCCTGCAGTATTTTGTACACAAAAGTCTTAAAGTAGCTTAATCCATCATGGGTCTTTAGTAATGGGTGTTTTGTCAGAGAAGGGGGTTACATTTTTCAAATATTGGATACCTGATTTTGCTCTTTAAATCTTCAAATCCTCCTGCAGTCCCCTAAACCCGAAAAACAGAACAACAGATTGAAAAACACCCAGCCTGCCAAACCTGGAAAAAAGCATGTGCATGTGAATGTAGATCCAAATCTATGAGCTGTTGAGCCCAGAAGGAAACCGGAAGCTTTTTTTTTCTTTTAATATTGCTTTGAATCGACTGCCTCCCATAAATAATAGTGAAAGCAGAAGTTGTGTGCTCCAGTTTCCCTTTGAGCTCACAGATTTGAATCAGCTCGTCCTTCTGCGAGAGCCTCAGCTGCAGTATACAGCACAGTGCCGCATAATCGCCGCCGTACGTTCAGACAGAGAAGCTTCTGTGGATGTTAGACTGGATCAGCATCCAAGTCATCCTGCATCTATGAGCCTGTTGTTTCTGATAAGCTGTTATTACCAAGTGGCCAGCCAGTTTCTTGAGTTTTAAACCCACCTTAAGCTGAGAGCAAATCCCCCGAGGGCCTGATGCCTCTCGCCCAGGAGCCACTGCGGGAAAAGAAAAAGCTCCAAACAAATAGAGGTCTATCTGCACCCAATTTTACAGCATGTGACTTCTGAATGGCATTTTTCTCCCACCTCTCCGTTCCCATTTTCTCCTTCTCCAGGTTGTGATTTCTCTAAAGCCTCTGAAGTCTCCTCTGAGAGGGGAGCGAGGCTTCTTCTCCACTTCCCCCGCTCTCTTTGGGTTCGTCCTCTTCTTCAGGGTTTGAATATCTTGTCATTGTGAGTGAAGGTCACGTCCACAATTATTTTTCATAGCTGTCTTCTACTTCGCCTGTGTGTGTGTTGGACCCTGGGACCCAGTCTTGTGTCCGTCACCATGATGAATGAGATGTCCCTGCCCGTCAAGGTGTTGCTGACAGCTGGTTTGTAATCACCTGACACAGCCTGACCCCAGTGAGAAAATGAGCAATGTCCTTCCTTAAAAAGACGTGGGTATGTGCAATGCAGCATACATCATGTCACAGTGCTTCAGTGAAAAAGTCTTGAGAATATGAAAAAATATTATTTCTGCTTGCAAGTAAAACGTTCCCATGCTGCAGGTGTAGTCAGGTTGTATTTAAATAAGGACTATCATCCACAGGACTGTCTTTCAGAGCTTCATTATAACTCTCCCTCCCTCTCCACTTAGCATCACTGCTCAGTGTCCTCCAGGGGAGGAGTCTAAAACAAAAAGATTAAAGTTTAATGCTGAATGTCTAAACATTATCACAGCAAAATAAAAGTCATGCATACTGTGATTAGCTGCAGGTATAAAGAAATAAAGCAACCACGTGGTTTCTCTTCTATAAATGCTCCCTGTACATATTTAACTTCAAAATCCTCCACACCAGTTAACATGGTAACATTAATGTAAATCATATCAAACTTCAAACTTGATTTATATAGCACTTTTAATATATATGAAAAGCAACAAAAAGTAGGCTACTTCAAATGTTAACACACAGAGCAGGATAGAAGTATCACTAAAAGTAGTTAAAAACAACACTAAAATACATTTTAAAAGCCATACAGTAAGATATTATTCCTAAAATGTTATCCTAGAAATTCCTCAAACAACCTAAGACTGTAATTAAATTACATAAAAAACTAGTTATTAAAAGGAATTTAGAAAAAAGAAAGAAAAAAGGTGAGTCTAAAGCCTGCTTTTAAAAACATCAAGAGTCTCTGCAGCCCTGGGGCTCTCTGGTGTAGGTCATAGTAATAAAATAAAATGTCAGAGGACATCACAGCCGATCAAACACGCACCCTGACGGCCCTCTGACAGCCTTCTGTTTCCATAAGTATTCAGTATTCACTGTAAGACCAGTTAGAGGACTAAACAATGGGCTGGAATTCATAAAAACTTCATAAGTACTTGACCTTTAAAAGAAAAATGTGTGAGTGCTGCATAGGTTGTTTCCTCCCATGAGAATATGTTGACGACTCCCTTTCAAAATAAAAGTGGACAAAGTATAATGGCCACATTGTAGTGCAACATACACAAGCGCCACACAAGGACAAATGATGCAGACGTGTGAATGTGACTTCTTGTTCTAGATCTGAGCCCTGAACACAACAGGCCCAGTACTGTGGGTATTTATACTGAGACAGCGTGGGGAGATGTTAGTGGCCTTAAAGAGATGCTCCGCACATTTTACTCTTATTATTTGGCAATTCACAGACTGTAGTGTGTGTGTGTGTGTGTGTGTGTGTGTGTGTGTTGTTTGAACTTACTTCGACAGCTTCCTGCACCTCTTTGGTTCTTTAGCGGGGTGGAGTGGTGGAGGGGGGGGGTGGGTGGGGGGCAGTGATGTCATAGTTGGCACAGTGTGGACCAAACTCCAAGACACAATGACACTTTGCCAATATCCTCCTGCTGCCCTTTTCTAACAGCAGCTCTCTGCATTTCCATGCTTCTCCTCACTCCCAGGGTCTCACTCCTCACTTTCTCTCTGTTTACACTCTCAGAACAGACTGCAGTCACATAGTTTCAGTCAGTTATAAAAGTATTTAGTTACACTACTGTTGATTCCTCATAATGTATGAACCATGGTTGTTTGGACAGCGCTTAAATTTCATTTAAAAAAATCTATTATTATTAAATGCTCTCAGTTTTCTGACATTTTAAAGGCATCTTTAAACTTGACCCATATTCAATTTTAAGCCCATTAATGAGATTGTTGCTCTTTGTTTTCTGATGATGACATTTTAGTTGATATTGATAAAAACTTTTTACTCAGTGGACATTTTGTGTTACGTTTCTAAACAACATCACAGTAGATACAGGTTTTGCATGTTTGTAATTATCGATTGATCATTATATTGGTCAGAATAAAGAAATATTGGTGAATAAATTGAATACTAAATCTAACTTCAGTACAAAACTATTGGAATCACACATTAGCCTCTCCTTGCATTTGTGTGTGTGTGTGTGAGAGAGAGAGGGAGGGAGTTGAGGCATCACCATGGCAGTCTGTGGCAACAAAGACTGAATAATAGACCAGCAGAAGGAGCTCAGGGCCCCTTTGAGGAACACACAGAGGAGGAAACTGGTATTATGGAAGTTGAACTGGCTCTGGAGAAGTCTGACCTTAAATGCCTCCAAACTTACATCCTGAAACACACTTACTGTTTCAACTTGTTGTCACTTTGTGCGTCTTACATGCACAGCTCAGTGGAGCTATGCTCACAGCTCCAGTCGGGCGCCTCGTCCCACTGCGCTCCTTGTTCCGGTTTCATGCAACAAGCAAAATCCAATAGTTGACGGCCTGTTACGTCACCGAGTAAACAACTGGATAACTTTCCCTTGTGGTTTTGGTAGTGGCAGACGAGAACGCCGGATGCTATTGGAGGGTTACGACAACAGTCTGTCCTCTATGGACTTTTTGTCGTTGCTACTGACCCAGACCTGGAGCATGCGCATATGCAGAAAAAAGCCGGTTTCCAATCACATTATCTGGGTGTTTTAGTCGGATCTGGAGAAGTCCAGTCTTAGTCGGACTAACAAGTTTACATGAACTTTAGTTGTCCATTTATAGACAGATTAAGACCATAATCAGTTTTTTTTTCAAGTGTCATGTAAACATACTGAGTGATTTCTGCCATGTAATGTGTCAAACATGATGATAGTGAGCTAAACCCTCAGTCCTCAGAACTCAATGACTCATGTTCATAAAGAGTTGGAGCTATTTTAGAATCCAATTTGTTTTTGCTTTATTGTGGATGAAATAATGATTAATCATAATCATTGTACAGCATTTAATGATGAGTGATAACATTCATCTTAGTTCATATAGCATCTCTATTGTAACACATACCATTGGTGGAAGAAGTACCTATGTTCATATTCTTTGCTGAAGTGAAAACAAGAAATACTACATAAATTACAAAACTCCTCAATTGTAACATATAAAGTGAAAGAAGTCTTATCTGTAAGAAAATAAATGAAGTAAAGAATTTTAGAATTTAAAACTAAATCCAGACAGTTATAGGATGAGAAACTGGACAACTGGAACGCGTCGTCTGAGGCTTCAATCAGCAGCTCAGACCAGAGGCTGATGAGACTCAACTGCAGCCCCAGAACGATCCTTTCCACTTAGATGACTCCATAAAAACACGTTTTAAACCTATAACTTTACATTTATCAGGCTTTTGTTGGATGTTTAACGAGTTTGCGGACGTGTCCTACTTTCAAAGTGCTCGTTTAAGGTGCAATTTACTGCACATTCATGGCTCGCTGTGGTCCCAAAGAAAGCCAATTATACTAAAGCTATCGCCAGGCTTGCTGAGTGTAGTGATTTATCAGCAACAATTTGCAACGGTGTAAATTCAGAGGAAAGATTAGCTGGGAGGAAACCCACCACTGACGGTTTCTGTGTACACATCCCAGCTGCGTCAAGAAGGAGTTAAGTTTCATATTTTAAAAAAGTTACAGTAAGATGTGCTGATATCTGGGAGGAAATTTGAAAGATTTGCAGGGTTTGGATGTGAGTCACTAAAGACGCTGCTGTAAGGATTTTAATTAGCAGCCAACCTGTCTAATAATAGCTTCTCAGGAGGATACTGAAACTTGATTTACCCACAGAAACTTCTCGAGCTTCATCTCTCTTGGAGTGTTTTGCTTAATCAGACACATATCCCACTCTGCATGTGGATAAACGTTAACTGTCACAAGACCCAAGACTAAATTCATAAAATAGAAAAGATGTGCAGAGCTTCTGTAGAAGGTAGACAGTCACCAAGCTGTATCAGAGAATCAAAAAGTGCTTGTGTATGACTGAGCACGTTTTCTCTCTGATTCTGTCTTAGTTTTCATGAATGTTATGGAAGATTGTGCAGCTTCATGTAGTTTGGAATACTGTACATTTTTGTATTGATGTGGTCATTTGAGTAATTGAGATCTGTTTGTTTTATCTATAGTGCATTTACACTGCTTATTTATTTATTTTTTGAACATTTTTTCATGCTTCAGCCTTGTGCTAAAATTGTTTTTTCAAATTTTTTCAAAAGGGTTTTAAAAAGAAAAACTAATATGTATTCAGTCACAGCATTTCTCTTGATCATCTTTGAGACGCAAAGATACATTCTGCATGTTGAATGAAGTCCACCTGTGATCAGCTCAGTTGACTGAACATGGTTTGGAAAGACACACCCTAGTCGATATGAGAGTAAAAAGCAAACAGTGAGGGGGGAGGAGCTTCCTGCAGAGCTCGGTGTCCAGGCATAAATCTGAGGAAGGCTCCATCAGGAAGACTGGAAGAACCAGGACTCTTCCTAGAGCTGGTCATCATGGAGCACTGACTGAAGATTTATGAGGGGAAAACACATTTGTTTATTCTAAAACTGAAGGAGTCTGAACACTTGCTGAATGCAGTGTTTGTGTGATACATTATAGGAAGGAAATGAGTGATTTCTACAGCAGAGGCTAATGGGCATCCAGTGAAATACACAAATAACTGGAGGAAGTTTCCATTTCGTTTGACAGGTTTAAATGAAACTCTGCTGTTCCTAGAGAGACTACCAGCTCGGTGTTACTGCCATAGAGGATTTCACTGGCTTAGCAGCCCAATCATTCAGCATTGCCAAATCACAGGACCGGGATTAGCATCAGGAACTAAGACTCTGGCTTCCTGTTGCTGTTACCAGTGACAGTGACTGTGGTTGCTGGAGTTTACTGTACGTCTTCACATCCTTGGAGAAATCCTGGGATTGTCACTATTTTGACAGAAAAAGCTGAGTGATCCTCAGTTACAGTGGCTGAAATAGACCATAATTAGGTTATTATTATATACATGGTTGCCCATGAAGTTGGAATAAAATCTTTTAGGTAACACTTTATTTGCTGCCTATTTGCTCTCGTTATAATGCAGTAATAGCACTGTATAACTATAGTTATAAACACTCATAAATGTTAATAATGCTTTATAACAATAATCATAACACACTATAAAACATTTTATCATGACTTATAAGGTCAGGTATTATAATACGTTATAATTGTTAGTAACTCACTGACAATGCTCATATTGATAATGCATTATAAATATAGTTATAATGTGTTAGAATTGGCTTATAACATTATAAACACTCATGAATTATCATAAGGCTTTATAACAATCAGCATAACACATTATAGAGCATTATAACTCTATTATAACACTTGACCGTATAAGCCATTATAAAATGCTCTATGATGTGTTATGCTTATGATAATTTGATTGTTTATAATGATAGTTATACACATTTATAAGCCAATTATAACACGCGCCCGCCCGCCCGCCCGCCCGCAAAGCTACAACTGCCTGTTGTCCCCATTGCGCACCAAGCGTCTTGTCAGTCACTGGTCCAAGTTTTCCTTTACTTTTTATTTCGAGACAACACTCATTCTCTCTCCCTCTCTCTCTCTCTCTCTCTCTCTCTCTCTCTCTCTCTCTTTTTTTTTTTTTTTTTTTTTTTACCGGCGGTGTCAGCTGATGTGCACGTCTGCAGCAACCCAAACAAATGCACATGTTGACTGGCTCTATTCCAGCCACGTGATTGGTTCGGCACGGCGCAACTCTCAATATCATTGGCTTTGCCGAAACATGGATGAATGAAAACTATTGACCACGTCTCATATTTCTATCGAAGAAAAGTTATTTCACAATTATAGCGTTTTATCACCCAGCCCTGGTGGGCTAATGTCCCCCTCCTACCTGGGAAACAGGAGGGAGACACAGCTCTAACTGCACAACACCGACCAGCACTGAGAGCCGCATGTTGCAGAGACGTTATAAGATTAAAAAAAACAAAAACAACCCGCAAATAATACGCCGACGAAAAGGTGCGACTTGCCACTTTTTGTCGATGTATTATTTGTGGGGGCTTTTGGGGGATCTGGTGACGGTGGAGGATCCGGGACTGATTCATTGTGGGCCACCGCCAGTCTGATCAGGACCTGATCACCAGGTCCATGGCAGCACAGCAGCTGCAGCTCTGCCCCGCTGTCTGTCACATGACTCTCCGTATCAGCGCAATCTCGTTTACATCACATTAAGCCGACATCAGGAGAATAATGAGACACGACGGTAAATTAATTAAAATAAAATTATGATAATGTACAGATATAAATATATTTGTTTCAAAACCTTGGGGGCAATTTTGGCCCCTGGATCATGATTTTTGGGGGCATGTTACCTTTATATTGTAAAGAAATTATTTAAATGTGACCATTAGTGCCTAATGTGATACATTATGGAAATTGCATCACTTATATGTAGCCCATCTTTTGAAATAAGATTTACTGTACAAAATTTGATGAATAAAACCAATGATCGTAGACTAGACTAGTCTGAAAATAGCATAGGCGTCTGTGCTGTAAGAAAAAGAAAAAAAATCGAGAATCGAATCGTGATCATAAAATCGAAAATCAAATCGAATCGAGGATTTGAAGAATCGTGACACCCCTATTTAAAATGCATTACTGATGTGGACATTGTCAGTGAGTTACTAACAATTATAATGTATTATAATACCTGACCTTATAAGTCATGATAAAATGCTTTATAGTGTGTTATGATTATTGTTATAAAGCAGTGTTTATAACTATAGTTATACGGTGCTGTAACTGCATTATAGCTCATTATAAGTATGGTTATAATGTGTTATAGAGATGGGTGTCAAATAAAGTGTTACCATTTAGTTTTACCCCCTACCATGAAATGATTGTAATAATTTGATTTATTCATGATAGATAAAATGTACATCTTTTCAAAAATGTATTGATCAATCTCTTCCAAGCATATCACTGTGAAAATTCAACCACAATTAACCTTAATAATAGGAATAAAAAGAGGAATGTGTCTGATTCCAACTTTGTGGGCAACTGTGTATTATGGCAAACAAAATATAGTAAACATTGCATAAGTATATATGGCAATACAGTAATGTATCATTAGCCAACAGTAAATCTGCTGCTCAGAAAATCTGTGCACAGCTTGATATAATAACCTCTCAGTCAGACCAGTGAAAACATTGGATGTGAGTCGACGTGTTACACAGAGCTGCGTTTCAGCGGCCTGCACTGCGACTGCAGCAGTGACTCAGCAACCACTTGACGCTTTTAGACAAAAACAAATGGCTCAACTTGTGTTTTTAATACACGTCTTTACTGCCGGTGACCATGCAGCACAGAAGGGAGGATGGAGACGGTCTTGTCTGTGCCGGCTTCTTTAATTTTCCAACCCACTTCACAGCACTTTATCTCTGAGCCCAGACAATAGCACTGAGTCTGGGGGAAGGAATGAGCTCACATTAGGCAAATGAGATAAAAAAAACAGGGTAATAACTTCAATCAACCTCTGCTGATCTGACGGCTAGGAAGATGAAGCCCGAGGCATCAGTTGAGCTTCATTAACTTCATTACTTGACTTAACTTTACTTGATTTTACTTTCAACACAAAATAAGGCCAGAGTTACAGAGAGGTGGTGATTAGGAGGCCTGCAACCACTAAATATTTTCAGCCAATTACTTTTAAAGTGCACCAAAAAATTAGAGGATTCATTTTTATGTTGACGGACAGAAAATGAATCACCAGCAATTTTGATGGTCATCAGTTTCAATCATTTTACTAAGCATAAATGTAAAAAAAAAAGAAGATTTTTCCCTTATTTTGGTCCAGTTTAAAGTTGAATATTAGAACACATCGTCTTGTGCTTTGATAAAATAGAACAGGCGTTTTTAAAAATGTTTTATTTTCCCCAACATTTATGGACAAAACATCTAATCAAGAAACTCATTCTGTGATTAAAGCAGAAGTAAGTGGTCCGGTCGTTTTCGCTAATGCTGCGTTCCAGGCAGGCTTTTGAAATCGTAAATTACAGCTTCAAGTCACAACTTACGACTTTGTAGTGTTTCAGGCAACCCACTCGTGTTTTTCCGACCTGTTTTACCGGTGAAAGTCACTATAACGGCCACTCGTAACTTCCGACCGGTGAACTCGTACCAGATCGAACTGGTACCACTTCACGGTCGGAAAAATACTTGTTTCCTTGAACGCACCACAATAGTCCTCGTCCCTACGTCACCACATTCACGGCGTTCCTTGGCTGCACACACAGCCCTGCATGCCGTTCTCTCTCCTCATTGGATAAAAACTGTAGGATACGATAAATGTTTTCTCCTCGACTCAGAGCAGAGCAGAGTGACTGACAGACCCGTGTTTCAGACCAAACACTCTATAGAAGTGATTGCTGTCGGAAGATATAACTATTTAAGACTTATATTAACACAAATATATCACTTACTTCTGCTTTAATTGACAATGAGGATGAGCGTTAATAGTAATTGTTAATGAAAGTGGTTTCAAGTGTTGACAGAACGGTCCTCTGGTGTCTGGTTGTTGACTCATCTTCTCAGTGGAGGTGCCATGTTGTGGACCAGTGCAGATGGATCTGCTGTTATTGTCATTTAGATGAACTGACTCTTGAAGCTAAAAGCATCCAGAAATGAAAATGAATGCCTGCCCGGAATGAGTTGTTTAGAACAGAAAGTTATCTTTTTATTAAACAAAATGACTTTTAATTGACTGTAGATAGTGGCTGATGGATTTAATGCTGGTGGACTAAATGATTGTTTCATTTTTTCCTTCTCTAGTTGTGTGTGTTTATACCCAGCCCGTGGTTTCTGCCCTTCAGGGAAGTCTTTAGCAGAGATCTCAGAGTGTTACTTGGTTTTAGCAGGTGTTGACACTCTGTGACATGAGAACTGTGACGACCAGCGCAGAGCCCACAGGGACGGTGCTGCTGGTCGCCCCGGTGATCTAACAGCATCTGACACTCATCATCTGCTCCCAAACAGCAGGCTTTTTTTACTCATGCCCTGTTCCCTCAGGTCGGGAAAAGATTTCTCAAAGTACAAATTCACTTCTTTTTTTTTCTTTTTGACAATATCAAATGATGTCACTTACATTATAGATTTAAAAAAAGGAAAAGTCAAATGTTCATCACAGGTTAGTTGAGTCCAAACTGACATTGCAATTTATTTCATTTATATATACAGTAGGTAACTGTAATATTTTCTTCATTGATTTTGTAACACTAAAATGATTAAAATATAGGTCATTTAATGAAATTTAATTTAATTTTAATGACATTTTATGAAAAACATCTGATACAGGATATAAATCCTTTACATCAGACTCAAATAAATAACAACATACAAAAATTAAACACAAATATACCAACCCATACATAATCACTAAAATACATATAACAGAATAATCCCCCAAAAATCTCAAGAAAACTACAAAACAAAAACAAAAACAAGAAAGAGAAAGAAAATATCATATCTCAATCATATCTTACAAAACAACAAGTTATATTCAATAAATGCATATTATTTATATCATATCCAGTATCCATGTCCATTTTAATTAATGCTTTATGCTTAATATCCAGAGGGAACACTGTTGTGTCCTCTGAGGCTGTGCAGGTTGTATCAGCCTCTATGCTGTGTCTTGATTGATTGTTTAGTTGATTGGAAGAAGATTGTTGGGACATTAATCAAGCCAAAAACTGAAGAAAAAAACCCCCCATAAAGATTTATTTTTCTGTAAGATATATAAACTAAATATATTTTGGTTTGTGCTGTTCTTCTGTGCTTTTATTGGGCCTTGGAGAAACTGAGAATTTTTCACCATTTTAACTAAATAATTGAAATAGAAAATAATCTTTTGCAGCCTCAGACTGAAACAGTATAATCTTTGCAGCGGTGTGGACGTGAATCCTTTGACTTTGTGTCAGAACACAACACCAGTTACCATCTATCACTTGATGATACTACGTAACTAAAACCTTGATCTTCTGCTGTGAGAACATCAGTAGTGAGTTCAACTTCAGAATTATTTTCTCGACTCAGAGCTCTCACACAAATATTTTGATAGTTAAAGTCGAACAGCTTTCTAATGGGAACTGCTCCCTGCAGATTGAATTTTGGCAAAAAATGAACTGAACTACGCATTCAATTGCTGTTTCCCTAGAAATATGGCAGGGCCTGTTAGATTTTTTTTTTTACCTATAGTCTTCAATTTCCTTGAACCCTCCTCTCACCACCCCCCTGCCACTGTAAATGTGGAACATGCTATCTGGAGCAGTGCAGTGGCTGGGCCTCGGTCGATCACTGCTCCGTTTTAGTCGCCTTTAAACAGAGCGTTCTCGTTTTGGGAGTTCAGACGTGGATATTTATATCAAACGGGTCAGCTGAGGAAGAGCAGAAACACTGAGTTCTGTCTGACAAACGACCTTCCTTCCTTTGGGCCTCGCAGTTACATATGAAGACCGAGGAGTTGACCTCCCCGAGATCCTCGAATCAACCGACAGAAGCGGGGCAGATAACGCACAATTGTCTGCTCCGCCACCAAAGTTATTTTTGTCAAGAAAAGTGGATCATTGCAGATGTGCGTTCTCAGTGAACACATGATGCTGCAGCTGGATTAGGCTGCACGTCGTTACCCAACACTTCCACTGGATCATTTTGAGTTTCATGGATCAGGCCACGCGCTACGACAGTGACAGGTCAAATCCAGATTCAAGCCTCATACAGTTTGTCCATGATAGGTACAGTATGTGCCTAGGATGACAAGGCATCACTGCTTTATCATCTAATATAACAAGATATCATCCAGAATAAATGTTACATATATTAAAATGTAACATGTTTGTGTTTTATTATCCTGATTTCTACTAAAGGTCAGGCTTTAACGGACTAACTTAAAGTTGTAGTTAGCCAGCTTTGTCTTGCATTATCCATGTTAAAAATATGTATCTTAACATCCAATAAACAAAATACTGCATGTTTACACTGAAAATAGTGATGCAAAACTAAATTGAACTACATTTCTTTCCCCAAGGAGGCACATTTCACTTTTACTTTTAAGAAATGAATGTCAACATTAAACATGAAACTCCTGGTAAAAAGCATGAGGACTCTACTCAGCCTGTCAAACTATTTGAGCTTTTTACAAATATAACTCCACTGGCCCTCTGTCACCCTTAAAGGATAAACAGTGTAGCTAATAGATGGATTGGTGTATAGTCAGTTAAATTAATGAAAATAAATTGCACCGCAATTTAGAATTGATGTCAATAGGTTATCATTTTGTCAAACCCAATTTAAGCAAACCCTTAAAATGTTTGTTTAAGGGGCAATGAAATCAGCCAATGTCAGAGTTTTTAAAACTCTTATTTGTATAATACATACAACTATTAATGGAGGAATTGGTAGACTTATTTATTTTATTCACTCTTTTAGCATTTGGACGTGCTTCGTTTTTTGTTGTGTTTTTAGCTCTCTCAGCATGAGCTAAGACTCTCTGGATTTCCAGCTTTGACACTCAACTGACTGACTGTTGACAAATACTAAAGAACCTAATGCAGCTTCTACTTTCAGAGGGAGGTTGACTCCCTGACTTTAAAAAAAAATTGTTTTATCCCAAACTCAGCTGCTGTGTCTTTTGTGGTGGACTTAGTGAACTGCAGAAATATGTCACAGTGATATGGTAATGATACAGTGTGCACAGTGTGGAGCTTGGTAATATGCCTGTGATTTTCAACACCAACAGCCAACTAATGTGATAAGAGGAGGAGGACTTAAGGTTGAATCAGCTGACAAAGAAAGCAGGGGGTGGGGGGAGGCTGCTACTGCAGCAAAGCCCCTGGAGAAAAAAGAAGGATTTCAAAATGGTCTAAGTAGAAGTGATCAACCAATATGAACATTTGCATGAGTCTACTTTTTACTAAATGCCTTTGGCTGAGTGTCAGGATGACGCCTCTTGTCCCTGACTGGGATGCAGTGAAAGGAAACTACAGGGATGAATGGTTGAAGGCAGCTTGGCTGAAGATTGCACTCTTCAAAAGGACTCTTTAAACAAACACATCTTAGGAGCTTAGGAACAGAAACTTGGGCTGCCTGAGGATGCTTCAGCCTCACACTATTCATATGTCAGTGAATGCATTATGACCCTGAGGGCAGACTCACTTGCCAGGACTATTATTTACAGTAACAGACCTGTTAGGTATTAGGCTACCATACGTATCTTAGACCACAGGGTTAAAAGAGTGGTATAATGCAGCCACACAGTCTTGGTGTTACTGTTACTGAGGGGGAACAGTGCACTGCTTTACTGCAGCTGATACAGGTGGTTTAAACACTGCATAGCAGCTCTAAGTTCTATATTGATACTGTGAAAGTTTTAAAGTCCCAGTCCACAGAGAAAAAAGCACACAGCCACTGAGCTTTAAAAAAAACAGCCATCAGGACTTCTGTAACTTTGTGATGTCACTACCATCAGCCCCGCCCACCCGGACCAGCCAGTCACTCAGAAAACCAGCAACCAAGTGTGATTAAATGCATTGTGTAGCAAATCGCCTTGTTGTTTACAACTACTTCCGCGTAGAAAACCAGGATGAGAACAATAGTGACGGACGAGAATTTCGCTATATCTCATTTTTCACGTCACTATATCACCGTTTAGAACCAATGATGGGACAAACATTACTATTTCTGTGTGCACGTTTTTGTCATGGTTATCATAGATTAGCCGGGCTAACAGTTAGCTACCTGTTTAACTTTAATAACTCAGTGACTCAATAAACGCTCCATGAAAAAATGTTTTTTCCAGCGGATATCTGAGTTCCAACATGACTGAGCTAACTGGAGTAGTTTCATGTCGTGTCCCACAATGGGAGGGTTTTAACTGACGTCCTGCTGTTAGCTTAGCTACCGCCGTTAGCTTAGCTACCGTTAGCTGTCCCTGTCAGCTGAGCCACTGATGCTTTCTAGACACCGTGATTCCCCAAATACCACATAGCAACACAAAACACACACAGATAAATATTAATGTTTCTTCAATCATTTCAGATTTGTCTAAACGGTGATAGGGCGTGAAAAATATGATAGCCTATACATATACCTAAACTCTCGTTTGTTACTGTTCTCATTCAAATTACATGCTGGGTTTTCTACCTGGAGGTAGTTGTAAACAACAAGGTGATTTGGTCTATAGAACTGTTGTGTTTTGCTGTTTACTGGGGACAGTTGTTGAGAATACAGACCCAGATAGCAAAATGACATTGAATCAACATTGAATTATGGTCAGAAAGGTTGATTGTTGGTTATGGTTGAAAAATCAATGCTAGATCAACGTTCTAAAAATTTAATGTTGAAAATATGACATTGAATCAACATTGAAGGATGGTTGAAATTGTAAATTGAAATGCCAACATTGAATCAACATTGTTTCACTGATGCTGTTTCAATGCACTGAACTGGGTGAGACCACATAATGAGAGGAAGGGGGTGTCAAACATATTCAATTAAGCACCATATGCTGTAGACGTGATTTTTTTTTTTTACTGTTAAAATCGTCTGAAGGCTTGTTTCTAGTTCATGACAAAAACGTCTACAAGTTGTTCTCAGACAGTGAGAGCAAGGAGTGGAGCAGTCCAAAGCTCCACTTTACACCTAGTGGTGGTACATCCCAACTGCCAGGCGGCAGCAGTCGGCTTTTTTTTTTCTCTCCCCTCTGTGACAGCGCTAGGACGGACCCTGCTCCTGTTAAAGTAAGTTAAAAATATTTTTATTTTACTGATTATAAAGATAGCTGTGTTTTTTGCTTAATGGAGTTTATTAAATTTTGTTCATGATGTATTTTAACTGGCACGTTTTCAAGCATACAGCTTCGGTTTAGCTGTCCAGGTGAGTGATAAAAACTGTTAATTTGAGAGTAAATATTATACAATACACGGTCTAAAATAGCATTCGACATCCACCAAAGGCTTTTAGACTAGTTTTCGGCGTGAGACCTAGTGGCATAGCTACCGGTAACTGTAAAGCTGCTGGTCTGTGTTGTGGCTGGAGCAGCTACCGTTAGCGCAGCTCCACCTGAGCTTTGTGAATTACCGGCGACCGGAGCGTCTCAGCAGCAGCTCGGACGTCCTGTGTCAGGGAAACGCTTATTTACGTGACAAAATAATCAATGACAATTGCCTGACATTTTGTTTGTTTTACATGTAGGTTAAAAGGTGTGAGAGGCTGAGCCATGCCTCCGTCTAGGACGCAGCGCTGCCGGGAAGAGTCCGTGAAGATGAGCACATAACCCCGGACCTCCCTATCCCGGCTCCCGGTCCCATCCCGGTTCCACTACAAAGTCCTGCTGCTCAGCTGCTCAGCCACAAGTGCATCAACAGACACACGTCTCCTTCTACAACAACTCATCACTCCACACACAGTCCACCCGCAGACAGCTGCTCCTCCGGACCCCCACCACCAGGCTGTGTACCGGGGGGACACCTCTGGAGCTGCCTCCTCATCCAGCTGAGGACAGCAGCACAAAGACTGGACTCTTTAAAACAGGCCTGAACACCTTTAACTAACAGCTGTATGGATTAGGTAACGTTATGCCCTCTGGTGAGCGAGCCTTTCTTTGAATGAAAAGTGCATTATAAGTTAAATCGATTATTATTGTCATTAATAATTAATAAAATGCTGGCTGTACAATGTAATGGCTCCTATGTGTGCGGTAGTTCCCCGAGTCAAGCTCTATGTTTTTGTTTTGCTCGTAGCGTTGTTATTTCATGTGCGGTGCCACGGCTCCGATCGGGAGACTGATAAAACTAGGAGAACTAAGTCATATGTTTTCACATAAACTTGCCTTTTCAGAATAAACCTTGAATATTAAAAGCCTGTTTTCTGTCACTTTTTTCAGTTATTCGAATATCTTTAGTATGATTCCATATTTTTGGACTAAAATAACATTTATATCTGCCTACAATTAACACAGATACTTCCATTTAGATAACAGTCGATTCAGTAACATGTTTTCAATGTAAAATCAACTAAAAATATAGCAGCAGATTGCTTTTAGATGAACGTTGAATCAGTGTTGATTCAGTATCGCTTAATGGTTGAAAATATGACGTTGATTCAACATCTATCATAACGAGCGCTTTCAATGTTGATTAAATGTCGGGAATCAATGTTGATTCAACGTAGCTGCCTGACCATACTTCAACGTTGATTCAATGTCATTTTGCTATCTGGGGATGAATAAAGGCTGACGTGCCGGTGTGTAGACAGACAGGAGGTTCAGATGAGTTCAGGCGAGGCGTGTCTGGCGCACTGCAGAGATTAACACCTTCACTCAAGTCAATGAGAGATGCATCAGTCTTCTCTGTGTGACAGCTTTTCTTTAGGCCCGGCTCATTCATCATTTTGTAAATAAGGAGCTTGAACAGTGTGGACAGAGCTGTTAATATGCAGATTTACAGTGTTATGCAGCATTGTGTTTGTGGGAACACAGTTGGTCAGTCCACCCCGTTGGTTCAGTATCTCAGTGTGTTATGATGAGACGACTGTGTGGACCTTCTCACACAGCCATAGACCTCTTTCTTGAATTGTTTGTACAGGGGTGACGTAGGTTTGTGGGTTTATCCTCAGATATTTGTTGGAAAATCATGTTATTACTTCACTTTTAAGTGTTGACACAGACAAATACAGAATTCCAATACAAAAAAAACATTATTAATCCCGGCTGTATTTGTCATCAATGGAAACCGTGGAAAAGCATTTAAGCATTCAAAATTTAAACCGTGGGTACATTTTGGTTTATGTCATGATTTTTGTGGGATACGTTGTCCTGAAAAGTAACACAAACAGAGGCTGTGATAAAACACCCACATTTTACATCAAGCCAACATTGTTGAACAGTAAACCAGAGCCAGTGAAAATTACATCTGAGGAAAACGCAAATAAAAACGTATCCATTTCATTGCTGCTGTTCCATGTCTTCAGTGGGAGGGTTGACTAAACAAAGAGCCCAAACATTCACTTGCCTGCAACCATCTCACATCCTCTGCAGATTTCTCATTTCACATCTGCTGTCTTTAGTCTCTGCAGCACTAAGCAGATCTTTGTTACAGGCCAGTGATGGAGGAGAGTGTGGATCACACTAAATAATGAAATACAGAAAGTTAAGATCTTGATTCTCAGCAGCTTAAAGGACTTATTTGTACTATTCTTTTTGATTGCTACATAGCCAGCATTAGCAACTGTTTATCTCTCATTCTATAAGAAACAGTGTTCAATGAAAGTACAGCATCAAAATTCATTCCCTCATTCACCCACATCTGTATCCAGAGGTGGACAGCCATGACAATCTTCTATTGAAGTTAACATGCTAGCCAGCTCCTCGGTCCTGCTTGGTGAATGAATGACAAGACACATTTACTAAGAACATCAAAAACTATACAGTCCTCCTTCCTATTGGTATGTAGCCTACATAAACAACAACTACTAACAACATTCATCTGTATATAGCTCTTCCTCTCATAGCCGAGGCCTTTTCAAGATACAAAGAAAATGCAAATATATCAAACTGAAAAAGACGCTTCAGCTTCTCCACGTCGTCCAACCACACAAATTCATTTTTTTTTAGGTCTACCTTACTAAACAGTCTTTGTCTGACAGACTCATACAGTATAATGTTCAGTACAACACAAAATGCATTTCATTCTCCACATCTTTGAGATACATCCTCTTCTGCTATGCCTACGTATCGTATACCGGCTCTAATTTGAGCACACAGGGATCTTTCCTTTTTAGACAAATTATACAAAACAAATCATAACTTTCTGGCCCAAATACATGCTTTATTTCACAATATGTGCGCAGCTTTGTTTTACCCCAAATATCTAATGCCCATCTATCTTTACTTTGTTGAAAAATTTCTTTTAACTTTCTCTTTATTATAATAATGGTCTTCATATCAAACCCCAACAAGTTTGAACATTTGACGGGCCAGTGTTAAATGGATGGAGAGTGTGAACCTATAAATGACATGTAAAAGTCATTACCTAAAAGTAAAAAAAAACTTACATTCAAATTACATTCAGTTTTAGTGGCAGCAGTGTTGTTGGTCACTGTTTTTTTGCCAGTGCATCAAAATGTGTGGTCTTTGCTATAATTTGGACAATTTTGTACCAATATGTGACGGGCTGGATTAAAAAGCCCAATGGGCCACATGTGGCCCGTGGGCCTTAGTTTGCCCATGCTGTTATAACCTCTTGTCTTGAAAACACAGCCATAGCTGAAGCTCTTTTTTATTGCATTTTATCCTTGTTGTAAAGCACTTTGTGATTTTATCTATGAAAAGTGCTATATAAATTACATTTACTTTCTTTCTTACTTACTCTTGTAAAGTCGCCGTCACTAGCACCTGCTTCTGACAGTAAGGATGTCTGAAACCTTTTTGAACCTGATTTAAAAAAAAGTTTCATAAGCTGAATAATTGAATTCTCTGACTGGAGGCTCATGTTGTCATTCTGTATGAAGTTGAATGTCCATTTTCTGCCCTGTGCTTGATCTTTATGTTAAGTCCTCATGTACTTTGCCATGTCCATACATCAGCAGGGCTGCAACGAACCATTCAATTATCAATCATCTGAAGATTATAGATTTTTTATTACTGAATTATTTGTTTTATCCATAGAATACCAGATAATATTGGAAAATACCTGTTAAAGTTTCCCCCTCAATAAGAATCTGAAGATCCAAAGATATTCAGTTTACTGTCATGTACAACAAAGAAAAGAATTCAATCCTCCAATCTAACACGCAACATTTGCTGTCCGGTTTCTTACACAGAGTGCAGCTGTAAGAAGGTGTGAGGATCATGTACGTGATAATCGCTGACTAAAATGCCTGCAGCTGAAAACATCATGAATAATAATCATCGTAGCCTGAGTCATTTATAAATAAAGTATGACAGGACCTGTTAAACTCTGTGTGCACCGGTGTCACCTCTGCAGATCCCCGTCCATTAGCTGTGAGTGAAAGTGAAGCTGACCTGAGAGGACCGGAGCCTCGGTGGCAGTGACAGGCCTCTCAGCCCGCTCTGCATTGTTGATGTTATCCGATCGCTCGGGGGGCAAACGGCAGCGTTTGAGACTGACTCAGAGTGTCTTTGTTGTGGTAGTATCACATTGTACCAGTCTGCAGCGTCAGCCAGCAGTCACCCTGCAGGCGAGCCAGCTACTGCAGCTAATGCAGCCTCTCCTCTGCTCCGTCTCACCTGCCAGAAGCACATCGGGAGGTCACGGGGAGAAGCCCAAGTCTCTCTGGGCTTCGCTCCTTCCCGAAAGCGGCTCTGCAGATTCACATATATCTGCAGCACGATGCCGGTGTGTATCCGGTGTCTGCTTTGATGAGGTTGCATCAGTGTTGTCTGTTGTTGTGTGTTGTGCTTTTTGAAAGTACCAAAGCAAACTGGCAAATCAGTCGTCAGCGACGCCGCGTGGAGCTGCTGGTGTGAAATCGGATGCATCTGTGGGCAGATCTGATGAAGTGTTTGAACTTCTCCTGACTTCTCCACCAGAACTGAAGGGTGTCGTTCTGGATCATCAACAAACGCCTTCAATCAGCTCCTCTCTCTCTCTCCTCTCTCTCTATCGCTCCATGCTGCGGTCAGTTTAATAAAACTCATTTTCTATCTCACATTCGTCACAGTAACTGGAGTGTGCAGGCAGAAAAGAAACATATGGTTGTCACTGTGTTGCCATGGTAATTCAACAGAGCCAAACATGTCCTCTAGTTTCACAGTGATGCTCTCTGAATATTGGGTTTTTAGTTAAGTGTTCATATTGTACTGTGAATATATATTGTGTTTATTAGTCGATTTAGTTGGATTTTCATTCAATTTCCAACTCTCAGCTTCTTATTTGTAGCTTCATGTTTTTGTCTTTGTATTTATCTGTGCAACACTGCCACTTTCTTTTCCGATTCGTTGTGGCCCAGTTTACTGTAACTGCAGCATATTTCATGCAATGTGCAGTTCACGTTCATAAAAGAATTAGAATTAAACATGATGAAACAAAACAAGTACAATTAACAACAAAATAAAAAACAGTCCTCGCTGCAGGCGGCCCCGGTTCGAATCCCGCATCAGGCGGCCCTTTCCTGCATGTCATTCCACCTCTCTCTGCCTCCCAATTTCCTGTCTCTCTCAACTGTACTATCTAATAAAGGCATGGAAAAGCCAAAAATATGTACTTTAAAAAACTGTAATCATTTAGATTTATTTGTAAAACCTAAAACAATAAAGCAATTCATAATGATTTACAATATAAAAAGGCATCATCAAGAAACACAAGACGACATAAAACAAAGAGACACAAACATTAGAACAGAAATTAAGCAATAAAATTAGCTTCAACTGAAGAAAATAGACAAAGGAGGAGAAAACCAGACTGTGTGAGATGTAAATAAATAGTATCAGATATAAAGAACTAAGAGAAAACTGGAGAGAAAGATTCAGTTTTATGGAACAGTGAACAAGTGGAGATACGCTGTACAGTACATTGATTATTTAACTCTGGTGCCATATTGTGGTGACAGCTGTGTTCTTATGAAAAATGTTACATTTCTCAAAACTAAAAACTTTCTACTTATTTTCCCCCCCATATGTTTGTGTCCATGAAATATTTCAAATAGATGAACATGGTCAGTGTTATTGAGAGTGAGGAGTTGTCGTCACAGCTCAGAGCCCCACCCCCCTGCTCCGCCATGATGGAAGGATTCCGGTGGCAAAAGCCTTACTAGTCTATGGGCAAAACAAAATCGTCTACTCCGTAATTTACTGTTTTACAATGCCTGGAAATCACTGCTGTGTTAAAAACTGCTCCAGTGATTTACTTTCTCCTTATTCTTTCTTGTAATTTGTTGATCTGTTGGCGCAAAAAAGAGCTAGAATTTAGTCCGTCTCTGTGCTGTTCTGATGACGTTGCCCCTGGCAACCGATAGCGTCTCCTTCCATCATGGCCGACCGGACTGTAAAAAGCTGGTCTTTAGACAGCCATGAATTTTGAAAATGTCAGAAATGGATTCAGCATCATCAATAACCCCTAAAACCACTCCAATATTGCCCAGATCAGCCAAGTCAATTTTGTTGAAATATTGCCCATATAGGCAATTATGCTAATTTATGCTAATTGTGTCAGTTATGCTAATTGCCCAATAGATATAAGTTAGCATCCGGCAGTTTCTGAATACTGGTTCACAATGGGGCCCTATGGGCTGGCAAGTAGACTATAACCTGTTACTACACAGACAGGATGAACACTTTTGTCTTCCCTTCAGTTTGTCTGACTTCATAGTTTTCATAATCTGAATATATTCTGAACTGTGAGTCAACCTCTCCACATCAAAATGTCACATGAATATTCTCTGGATAAGAGGATAATGCGGTTGAATATAACATGATTTGATTCAGCTCCAATCTTTTCGACAAATAAAGTACAATCGTCAGCTGAAGCAGAGTTAACGGCTGCTTATTGATGCTTCTCCCTCAGACTCCCAGACGCTCCAGATGTGTGAGCTCCGCTCTGATTACCTTATTGATACAGAAGCTGAATCGTTTCAGCAATGACTTTTCTCTTTAACGTGTGAAATGACTTCTTCAATCAGTCTCAATGCTGCTTAAGTGTTGATAATCCCTCTTTATAAAAATTTGCCAGTGTAATGTGAGCTGAGAATGACTGGCATCAAGGTCTTTTATGGAAAACACATGTTGACAGCCCAGATCCTAAAAAGACACTGCAAACTCAGGGGATGCACTGAAGATCCCTGTAGATGCTGGAGTCACCGAGACCTCCCTATTATTAGAGCTCTCTAATATTAGAGCCTGCATCTGTGCTGAAACAAAGGGGAATTAAAAGCTTAACATCACCTCTGAGTGGAACCGAGTGTTGCTGCGTAATTATGTTGAATATGCATCAGCATGTATGGAAATGTGCTTCACAATCAAATGTATTTTGTGATTTATATTATAATCTTTGTGTTGGGCTTTCTATGCCCAACACTCTCCATTCGTCTCTTACAGAATTGTTTAGTCTCGGCCCATAATGAAGAATGCAGACTGTTTTTCAGCTCGCAAGTGGCTGATGTTTCTGTCCATAGCCACAAGTTAGTTAGTTAGTTTAATTTTATTTCGGACACGTTAAAAGAAATAAAACATAATACAGAAATGGACAGACATAACAAATAAAAACTTTGCAAAGACAACATATGAACAAAAAAATAAAATAAAATAAAATAAATTGAAAATAAAGATAATTTTATTTTTTTTATTTATTTTTTTTCATATCCGAAAAGGAGTGGGAAGAAGTTATTATTTACTCCCACCCCTTATTCATAAATTATCTATCAAATTATCTAGTCATTATAGTCTATACAATAAATTACTTTATGAGTTATTTAACTGGATTTATTCTAATATATATTTATATACATATAGATTTATTCTAACATATGATTACTACTCTTTATCTCTCTATATAGTCATATACATATAAAAACATATACAAACACATTCATACATACAAAGACAAACTGAAAGTAACACGAACAGAGCAACAAATAAACTAAGTCAAGCAACGGAGAAGCATGAAATCAAGTTTAATAATACTTGGTAGGAACTGGAAATGCAGCGTGTGTTGTTGTGCTTATAGCTTTCATTTTAAACTTCACCCCACAGACATCAGTGACCTATTTCCTGTTCCAACTTCTGTTCCTGTGTTGATGCACAAAGTGGGTTGCCTGTCTCTATATGGTGATTGCCCCACATACAGTATAGTACGATGCAGACTGCAGTAGTAAATCTCTCTGTGACTCAAAGAGCTTTTCCAGATCAGGTCTGGACGGGGTCCAGCAGGACGTCTTCAGGCTAGACGAGTGAGTGTCAGGTCAACTTGTTTACCTCGTCCAGCCGTCGTGTCTGGGTGATTTAATGACCCTCCCTGTGACATGAGTTGACCTGGTGTGTTTGTGTGTGTTTATCTCTTCCAGGACAGAGGACGCTCCACCACAGAAGTGATGTCCTAGAGAGCGTGGTGCTCGTCAACCCTTCAGTAGACACTGTTGTATCAGAGGTAAGTCAACATGCTCTGAGCTGAAGTACATGTACAGTACACTTACATACACTGCCCATCCCAGAAAAAAAGGCACGTACTCTAATATTTCGTTGGACTGCCTTTAGCTTTGATTTCAGCGTGCAGTTGCTGTGGCATCATTTTAAAAAGCTTCTGCCATGTCACAATATTTATTTCTGTCCAAAGTTGGATTTATTTTTCAAAGATTCTCCATGGGGTTCAGGTCTGGACTCTGTGGTCACATTGGACCACTATCCTTCCAGTCTTTAATAATGTGTTGTCAGCAGTCTCCTTAGATGTTTTATTTGCTTAATGCCAATAATTTGACCCTTCTGAAACATTTTCCATGACAACAGGATGTGTCGTCCAACATGGTTGTTTAAGAAATGAGACTGCATCAGTTAGGGTTAGATAAGTTGTTGCCAGCTGAAACATAATCATCCATGCAGTAATTATCCAATGGGAGGCTCTTATCTATTAGCTTTAGTTCAATCCAAGTGGTGACTTTTTTTTGGACGGGCAGTGTAGTAAGTACACATGCTCACATTTGTTGTTTGTGACTTTTAACCTTATTGCCAGTGGGTTTTCTAATGATACTGAAACAATGTTTTTTCTATAACCCAATCAATGCATCACTCATTTTTACACAAAACCATAAATTTGGATTCTGTAAAATTCTTGTAAACCAATAGGTGACCAAGATACTGTCTTTACTGAATGGCACACTATACAGTATGTACACTGACACTGTTTCTAAATGACCTTAAACCACATATTTGGGGTGTTGTTTATCTCAGTTGGTAGAGCAGCTTCTCGTATCGAATCCCGACTCGAATCCCTTTGCTGCATGTCATTCCCCCTCTCTCTGCCTCCCCATTTCCTGTCTCTCTCCATTAAGAACTATCAATTAAAGGCAAATGCCCCCAAAATATACTTAATTATATTATATATATTATTTGTATGTCTTTGACATTTCAGTGCATGCCAGGCCCAGCACCATATAAACATGTCTCTGTATGATATCTTTACTGTGCAAATCTAGAGGTTATGATTTAAACTGGGACCTGTCTCATCACAGAAATCTAGATAATGAATCCAGCCAGGCACCATGTTCCTGTTTGGTACTTGACAGTTTTTAATATTCGAGCTACAAGCACAGTCAGTCACTACCAGAATAGTTCTGAGATCAGACGCTCCTCCTCCTCCTCATCACCAGAATCACCTCTTCACCAGGGGAAGTAAGAAAAAGACTTCAGAGTCGTTAACATTTCTGTATTTTTGAAAAAAAAGAAAATCAATCTTCATAACTTTGACACATTTTACAATGAATCCTCTTTTGTTAGTGACACTGGTATTTATTTTCTCTCTTGGCAGCCGTTGTCTGTCCTTCACCTGTCCTCTGTCCTCTCTTCCTGTGTGTGTCTGTCCCAGATCCAGTCTCTAGTCACAGACTCAGCAGGACACAAGCTCCTGGTCTTGAGCGGCCAGAGCTCAGATCACGGTGGCCTTCTTCTCCAGACTGGGGTTTTCACCTACCAGACCTTCTCATGTGTCTTTACTGATCCTGGGGTGAGTCCAATCTGCCGTCCTCTAACATTTAAGAACAATCACAACAATGATTTATAAACTGGAGAACAATCGTTGTTTAATGAGTAATCACTGTGATAGATGCAAGAAATGTATTTGTTGTTCCCTCAGTAGAGGAGGACAGTGCACAGTGACTTGCTCCTCTTTATTCAAACAATGTCATGTTGGACCACGGCCCTGTGTTTTCATCCACTTAATATACACTCTCAAATACATACTGTGTTTGAAACTAGAAACTCTTTGGATATATAAACACATCAACAGTGAGTGAAAAATCAGTGTTCTCTTCACAATTTAAGTTCATCTATTCATTTTATTGAGGTTTATGCTTATGCTAAAGGGTAATTGATATTTTGTTATTTTTTATTTGCCCACTAGATGGTGCAACAATGAGAAAAGCAAGGAGAGAACAATACATGTGATACAGATAATGACTTGAATACAGCATTATGTAATGATTATATCAGATGCTTAGTGTGATGTTTAAGATGAATAAAGAAGAAGAGGAGCAAATCTATGTGTAGCCCTACTCCTTCATCTCTTGTAGTTTGTCCATAAACAAATAGAAACTAGTTTCATCATACAAAGGATTATAGGAGAGACAGGTATTTGTACCCCAACTGACACAGTGTTCAGTTGGAAAAATGGTTTTCTTTCTAAGAATACATTTTTTTTTTAAAGATTGTCTTCTGACAACTGCAACAAAGCATAACTTTATTAGTCTTTATTTGTACAACACAAGTTTATCACATTTGTGAATGCATCATTGACTGATATGTCTGGCTGTCTTACCTGCAGGTCAGGGAATTACTGGGCACAACAGCCCCCAAGCAGCAGGCTACACTTACTGTGTCCTGCCGCGGGGAGGTGGGCTGGAGCTCCCTGGGACAGCAGCAGACCCTAAGGGAGTTCCTGGAATACAGACTAAACCCTGAACCCGTTCTCCGCAAGATGGAGGGCGTCACCGAGTTCACAGAGTACATCTCTGAGACGGTGGACGTCCCTTCACCGTTCGACCTCCTGGAGCCTCCCACCTCCGGAGGCTTCCTGAAACTGTCCAAGCCGTGTTGCTACATCTTCCCCGGTGGACGAGGAGACTCCGCCCTCTTCGCCGTCAACGGCTTCAACATCTTAGTGGATGGAGGCTCTGAACGGAAATCCTGTTTCTGGAAACTTGTGCGTCACTTGGACCGCATTGACTCAATTCTACTCACACACATCGGCGCTGACAATCTCCCAGGAATCAATGGGCTCCTTCAGAGGAAGATCGCCGAGCAGGAGGAGGAGCAGTCTCAAGGCTCCACCAACTACAGCGACTGGATGAAGAACCTGATCTCCCCTGAACTGGGCGTGGTTTTCTTCAACGTACCGGAGAAGCTCCGTACGTCAGAATCGAACCTCAAAGTGAAACGCAGCATCGAAGAGGCCTCACTAACTCTGCAGTACCTTAACAAACTAGCAATCAAACCAGAACCTCTCTTCCGAGTGGTCAGCAACACTATTGAGCCCATTACTCTGTTCCACAAGATGGGAGTGGGCAGGTTAGACATGTATATCCTCAACCCCGTCAAAGACAGTAAAGAGATGCAGTTCTTAATGCAGAAGTGGGCTGGAAACAGCAAGGCCAAAACCGGCATTGTGCTGCCCAATGGGAAAGAAGGAGAAATATCTGTGCCCTACCTGACATCAGTTACAGCCTTAGTCGTCTGGCTCCCTGCCAACCCTGCAGAAAAGATCGTTAGAGTGCTGTTCCCTGGAAATGCACCACAAAACAAGATCCTGGAGGGGCTGGAAAAATTAAAGCACCTTGACTTCTTGCGCTATCCTGTAGCCACACAAAAGGACATTGCCTCAGGAGCTCCGCCCTCTGTCGTTAAACAAACCAAGTTAAAACAAAGAACAGATAGTAAAGAGAGTCTAAAATCCTCCCCAAAGACTACTGCAAAGTCAACAAAGAAGGAAACTGACGGACAAGATGATATGTCAGCTGCCACAGAGGCAAAGAGCGACTCTGTGAAAGACAATATATCAGAGAAAAAAGAAGAGAAAAAGCCGACCAAGACAACAAAATCCAAGGCCGATGTGCCGGAGAAGAAAAAACTCTTGAAAGAAAAATCCTTAAAAAAGCATTCGAAGGAAAGGGTGTCAAAAATGGATGAGAAAAAGGACAAGGAAAAAAAAGAAATCAAGAAAGTAAAAAAAGATGACTCTGGTAAAAAAGATGAAAAGAAAGATGTGAAATCCAAAGAGGACAAAAAGAAGGACGCATCCAAACCTGAGCTGAGAAAAATCACAAAGCCGGACCTAAAACCACTGACACCAGAGGTCAGAAAGACATTACATAAGGCTAAAGCGTCAAGTAAAGCCAAAACTGGAAAAATCAAAGCAGCTAAGGCTGAACCTAAACCAGAGGAGCCAAAAGCTGAAGTCATTCAACCTGAACCCGTCCAGAACGGAGCTGTGGAGGGCACGTCGGCTCCTTCCACACCTGAAGACCTCACCCAGGATTTCGAGAAACTGAAAAAAGCTGAGGTTGTAGCTGTATCAGCAGAACCGCCAGAAAGCTCCGAGGTTTCACCTGAGCCTCCGGCACAAGAGAAGGAGGAAGAAGACGAAACTCGACCTGAAATCCCAGCTGCCTCAAAGTCTCCTGAGACCGAGGTAACAGCCCCAGAGGCCAAAACCGAAGCTGAAGACAAAGACAAGGAATCGACACAAGAGAGAGAATTAGAGGAGGCCCAAAAGTTTGAGGATGAGGGAGCAGCAACTCAGGATGAGGAAGAGGAGGAGGAGGAGGAGCAAACAGCCCCAGCTGCTGAAAAGAAAACAGAGGAGGAAGAGGAGGAGGATATGGGAATAGGCGAGGAGGAAGATGAATCAAATTTGAGGGAAGCAAAAGATGATGGGCTTGATAGAAAACATGAGATAGAAGAAATGGAGAAATCAGAAACTGTCTCAGCTACAGTTGTAACACAAGAGCAGTTCCACTTACCTCCATCCAAGGAACTGCCAGAGGAAGAGGAGGAAGAGGAGGCAGTGGAGAAAGCTGAACTGGAGGAGGTGGAGGATCTGGATGTCATAGCAGATGAAGAGATCAAAGACAAACCTGAAGATGAGGGCGAAGAGCAAATGATCTCTGAAAGCAAAACTGCTGAGACAGCTAAATACGAGGACGAAGAGGAGGAAGGCTACCTGTCTCATGTGGGAGGGGCCACAGCGCCCATAACCTCAGTGGCTCAGGGGGCCGCGGCAGCTGAACCCGTCTCCTACATCCAGGATGAAACCATCCCTGGATACTCTGAGACAGAACAGACCATCTCCGACGAGGAGATTCACGAAGAGGCGGAGGAGAGGATTCCACACCTTCAATACGACGTCGGTGCCTACGACATCTCTGTTCCAGACCAGACCGAATCCTTCGTCAACATTCACGGTATGCGAGAGATACAAGCTGCAGCCCTGACCGACAAAGGCTTCATCCCCGCCGTGCAGGAGCAGGTATCTGTGTTCACCAACATCATCACCGCTCCTCTAGCAGAAGAGGAACACGTGTCCTCTGCAACTTCCATCACAGAGTACGACAAAATATCCTCCTTCCCTACTTCTATTGCCGAAGATCAGTCTGTAGCATCTGCTGTAACGCCCCAGGCTGAGGAACCACCCAAAAGCCCCGTTGCCCTACCGACCCCACCGGACGCTTCGCAAGGCAAAGAGCTTCCACTCTCTGCTGGAACTCTTTCACCGCCTTCCTTAGAAGACGACAAACAAACCAAGTCTCCATCAGAAGACATACAGCTTCCTGTAACAGAAGTAAAGGCCGAGGCTAAAGCTCCTCATGCTGAGGAGGAAGAGGAAGAGGAAGAAGAAGAGGAAGAAGACCAAACTCCCAACGTTGAGATTTCACTTGAAAAACTTCAGGAGGGCTATGCTTCATCCCAAATCTTACAGGAGAAAGAGAAAGACATTGAAACGCTTGCGCGCTCTGTGTCTCCTGTTTCCAAGCCTACACAGGACACCAAACCAGCTCATCTTCCAGTGGAAGAGGAAAATATATATGCAGTTGCACCTAAAGATGTTTCATCTGTCGTGCCTACCAGACCTTTTGGATCAGACTCGGTAACTTCAGAGAGTGAGGATCGTTGCTTCAGTCCAGATGATATCACTGTGAAAATGGCCTCCCCTCCACAGTCTGGACCCTCTAGTCCAGCTCACTCTCCGATCTGTCAGTCACCAGTGGAGGACAAGATGAAGGCTTTCCCCGTCCTGGAGCTGCAAAAGCAAGAGGAGGTTCTCGCTGTCGTCACTACAACTGAAGAAACTAAAAAGAAAGATGAGGCAGAAACAGAGACACAAAAAGATGCTGACAAACAGAAAGCAGATCAACATGTAGAAGCTGCAGCATCTTTGGAAAAAACGCTTGAAAAGGACATCAAAGAGGCTCCACTGATGATGGAGCCAGAAAAAGACATTACACCCGTGCCAAAATATGAAGGCAAACAGGAAGAAACAATCCCTATTGTTGCTGCATCTTCAACAGAAGTTCAACCACCCACATCAGGGAGGGATTCCCCCGTCTCATCCGCACAACGTGAGGAAGATGTTGGGCTCAAAGACAAAGAACCTAAAGTGCCTGTTGCAGGTAAATCTCCAGAGCGGGAGAGTCATTTCTTAGACGATGACGATGATGAGAACAAGAAGGATGACGATGATGATCATGATGATAAATCTGCAGTTAAGATCATCAAGGTGGAGCCAGAGAAAGAAAAAGATGAGGAGAAAGAGGAGTCTGTCATCAAAGAAGACATTTCTGCAGTCACATCCATCATGGACAAGAAGGAGGAAGTTAAGGATGTTACTTGTGATATTACACCTGTGAAGGACCAGCAAACTGAAAAAGACATTGTCATCAGTACAGATGAAAAAGAGCCTGAAAAAGTCCAGACTCCTGAATTTAAAACTACTCAAGACGCAGAGATGGAAATTTTTGCTTCAGAAGCCAAACTAATCAAAGATGAAGAGCAGAAAGTCACGCAAAAAGATGATGATTTTGACCTCAAAGACAAAGCTGAGGTAAAGGAGACAGAAGTTAAGAAGGATTATGTGTCTGATAGTAAACTTTTGAAAGAGGAGGAAAAGAAAGAGACTGAAACGGTTGATACAGTTGATATTACATCTGTAAAGGCTGAAGAGAAAAAGTTTGAAAAGATCCAAGACACAGACATCGACATCGGGGAGAAAGAGACAGAAAAGGTTGGTACAGTTGATATTAGCTCCACAAAGACAGAAGAGAAAGAGATGGAAAAGATCGAAGATGCAGACACCAAAGCTGTTAAAGAGGAGAAGAAGGAGGAAATGGAAAAGGTTGATAAGATTGTTATTAGCTCTATAACGCCTGAAGAGAAAGAGATTGAAGAGGTCCACATTGGAGATATCAAACCTGTTGAGGATGAGCCTGTTGAGGCAAAGAAAGACGATATTCCCTTTCAAGAGCCCACTAAAGATGAGGAAAAGAAAATAGAGACAGAAATATCTGAAATTAAAGAGGCAGACATTAAGAAAGAAGAGAAAGAGATGGACAAGACAGATGTCTCTGCTACTAAGCCCTTTACTGATGAACAGAAAGATTTGAAGAAAGAGTTAGGTGACATCACTGTTGCTGAACAAGAAGAAAAAACCTCAGGTAAAGATGATACATCTGCTGTCACTGTGAAGGAAGAAAAGGGGCAAGAAGTTTGTAAAGATGCCATCACCACAATCCTCACTAAGGAGGAGGAAAAGGATGTAACTGTGAGTAAAGATGAACTTCTTGTTGCCGAGCCAACCACAGAACAAGACATAACGGTTCAAGATGATAGCTTGGACACAAAACCTCCCACGGAGCAGGAAAAAGAAAAGACGGAAATTAAGGATGATTCCCTGGTCTTCAAACCTACAGCAGAAGAAGTTAAGAAGGATGACATAAGCAAAGATGATACTGCTGCTATAACATGTACTGTAAAAGAAGAGGAAAAAGATGAACTGCCATGTAAGGAAGATACTTTGTTCGTCAAACCAACAGTTGCAGTGGAAAAGGAAGAAAAGGAAAGCAAAGATGATACCATCTGCATCCAGCTTACCAAGATGGAGGAAGAAAACCTAATGGTGTGTAAAGATGTTGATTCCTCTGCTACAACAGCCAAGGTAGAGGTAAAGGAAACACTTAAGGATGCTGCCAAACCAGAGGAAGAAAAAGAAAAAGAGCAAGAGATAAGTAAAGACAAAGATGTCCCTTTTCACATCAAACCTAAGATTGAAGAAGAGACAGATGTAATCATTTCCACTGTCAAAACACCTGAGGATGAAACAAGCACAAAGGCTGACAGTTTTGTTGCTAAACCCACCATGCAAGATGAAAAAGAAAGAGATGTCAGTAAAGATATCTGTGTTGCTGAATCAATAGAAGAAGAAAAGGAGAAAGCAGTCAAATCATCCAAGGAGGAAGAAGTGACGATTCTGGAACCTAGTACTGATATTAAATCTGAAAAGGAGGGAAAAGATATAGAAAAACATGAGGAACAAACATCTGATATCAAACTCAAAGAAACAGAAATAATTAAGGAAGAAACATCTGACATCACACCTGAAATAGACACTGAAAAAATAAAGGAAGAAATATCTGAGATCAAACCTGAAAAGGAGGAAGTAACTGACATTAAACATGAAAAGGAGGAAAAGGAAACTGAACAAATTAAGGAGGAAGTAACTGACATTAAACCTGAAAAGGAAACTGAAAAGATGTTGGAGGAAGTAACTGACATCAAACCCGTAAAGGCAGAAAAAGACACTGAAAAATCGACAGAAGACACATCTGACATCAAACATGAAAAGGCTGAAAAAGACACTGAAAAAGTGAAGGAAGTAATTGACATCAAACCCGAAAAGGATGAAAAAGATGCAGAAAAAGTGAAGGAAGTAACTGACATCGAATCCGAAAAAGACACTGAAAAAATACAGGAAGTAAGTGACATCAAACCTGAAAAGGAAGAAAAGGAGACCGAGAAAATAAAGGAAGAAACATCTGACATCAAACCCGAAAAAGAGGAAAAAGACACTGAAAAAATACAGGAAGTAATTGACATCAAACCCGAAAAGGAGGAAATAGACACTGAAAAAGTGAAGGAAGTAACTGCCATTAAATCGGAAGAGGAGGAAAAAGAAACTGAAAAAGTGAAGGAAGTAAGTGACATCAAACCGGAAAAAGACACTGAAAAATTAAAGGAAGTAAGTGACATAAAACCCGAAAAGGAAGAAAAGGAGACCGAGAAAATAAAGGAAGAAACATCTGACATCAAACCCGAAACGGAGGAAAAAGACACTGAAAAAATAAAGGAAAAAATCTCTGATATCAAACCCGAAAAGGAGGAAAGAGACACTGAAAAAGTGAAGGAAGTAACTGACATCAAACCCGAAAAGGAGGAAAAAGACATTGAAAAATTAAAGGAAGTAACTGACATCAAACCTGAAAAGGCGGAAAAAGATACGGAAAAAGAGAAGGAAGTAATTGACATTAAACCCGAAAAGGAAGAAAAGGAGACCGAGAAAATAAAAGAAGAAACATCTGACATCAAACTCGAAACAGAGGAAAAAGGCACTGAAAAAATGATGGAAGCAACTGACATCAAACCGGAAAAGGAGGAAAAAGACACTGAAAAATTAAAGGAAGTAACTGACATAAAACCCGAAAAGGAGGAAAAGGAGACAGAGAAAATAAAAGAAGAAACATCTGACATCAAACCTGAAAAGGAGGAAAAAGACACTGAAAAAGTGAAGGAAGTATCTGACATCGAACCTGTAAAGGCGGAAAAAGATGCAGAAAAATTAAAGGAAGTAACTGACATCAAACCCGAAAAGGAGGAAAAAGACACTGAAAAAATTATAGAAGTAACTGACATCAAAACCGTAAAGGCGGAAAAAGACACAGAAAAAGAGAAGGAAGTAATTGACATTAAACCCGAAAAGGAAGAAAAGGAGACAGAGAAAATAAAGGAATCTGACATCAAACCTGTAAAGGAGGAAAAAGACACTGAAAAAATGATGGAAGCAACTGACATCAAACCTGTAAAGGAGGAAAAAGATGCAGAAAAAGAGAAGGAAGTAACTGACATCAAACTGGAAAAGGAGGAAAAAGACACTGAAAAAATGATGGAAGCAACTGACATCAAACCTGTAAAGGAGGAAAAAGATGCAGAAAAAGAGAAGGAAGTAACTGACATCAAACTGGAAAAGGAGGAAAAAGACACTGAAAAAATGATGGAAGCAACTGACATCAAACCTGTAAAGGAGGAAAAAGATGCAGAAAAAGAGAAGGAAGTAATTGACATTAAACCCGAAAAGGAAGAAAAGGAGACAGAGAAAATAAAGGAAGAAACATCTGACATCAAACCTGTAAAGGAGGAAAAAGACACTGAAAAAATGATGGAAGTAACTGACATTAAACCCGAAAAGGAGGAAAAAGACACTGAAATAGTGAAAGAGGTAACTGACATCAAAACTGTAAAGGAGGAAAAAGACACTGAAATAGTGAAAGAGGTAACTGACATCAAACCTGTAAAGGAGGAAAAAGATGCAGAAAAAATAAAGGAGGTAACTGACATCAAACCCGAAAAGGAGGAAAAAGACACTGAAAAAGTGAAAGAGGTAACTGACATCAAAACTGTAAAGGAGGAAAAAGATGCAGAAAAAATAAAGGAGGTAACTGACATCAAACCCGAAAAGGAGGAAAAAGACACTGAAAAAATGAAGGAAGTAATTGACATTAAACCTGAAAAGGAGGAAAAAGATGCAGAAAAAATTAAAGAAGAAATATCTGACATCAAACCCGGAAAAGAGGAAAAAGATCGAGAAAAAATGAAGGATGAAACATCTGACATCAAACCTGAAAAGGAGGAAAAAGACACTGAAAAAGTGAAGGAAGAAATATGTGATACCAAGCCCATAAAGGAGGAAAAAGATACAGGAAAGCAGGAAAGCAAAGACGGTGCTGGCCTGGAAGTCATCACAGATGAGAAGATAGAATTAAAAGAAGTCACACCTGATATAAAATCCATCAAGGAGGAGTTAAAAGAAACACCAATAATGGAAACTCATGATACAGAGTCCAAGGTTAAAGAAGAAGAAATGGAAAAAGAGAAAGACAAAAGTGATACTTTTGATTATGTATCCATCAAGGACCAGAAGGTGGAAGACACTGTTGATACTACTGTCAAAACATCAAAGGACGACACAGAGGTAGAAAAAAGTGACATCTCTGACAAACCGTTAAAAACAGAGGAGCTTAAAGAACAGGGGGAGAGCGACACCTCTGACCACAAGCTGACTGAGGGGGAACTGAAGGTCAAAGAGGACGACACCACGACAGAGAAAGACACAGAAGCCACTGCAGTGCAACCAAAGGATGCAAAAGATAAAGAGCCACCTAAAGTTGAGCCCGTTGAGGAGGAAATTAAAGGTGCCATCAAACAGGAGAGTAGTGTTGTTGAATCCACCAAGCAGGAGACAGAGAAGGATGTGGACACTCCAACACTGACCACCACAGATGAAGATAGAGGGAAACATCATTATTCATTTGAGTCTGAACCCAAAAAAGACGATGAAAAAGACCTAAATCTTCCTATGGCTCAGACCGCGGAGAAGGAGAAGCATGAAATTGATATCTGTGATACCGATGAGCATAAACACAAAGAAACTGCTGAAATTCCTGGAGCGCAGACAGAAAAAGACACTTCTGGTGCTGCACCAGGTAAAATGCAGCCATCTGTAACACAAGTGAGTGAAGACCCACAACCAGCAAAAGAAGACATTTCTGTGTCTCCCCGTGACATCCAGGAGGAGAAAAAAGAACTCGATAAAGAAGCGAAGGTCATTGTTAGTCCAGAGGAGAAGACAGAGAAAGAAAAAGATGACACACATGTCGCTGAACTGAGCAAAGAACAGAAAATGGAGAAAGAACAAGAAAAAGAATACAGCTATGAGACAGAACACGTCAAAGATGAAAAAATCAAACCAGCAGAAGATGAAAAGACGATTCAAGAAAAGAGTGTCTGTGAGAAAAAGACAGATGAGATCACAGAGAAAGAAAAGTGTGACTCCTCTGATACAGACCACACCAAAGAGGAGAAATGGGAGAGAGAGGAGTTACAGGAGAAAGACCAGGACAAAACCATCAAACAGCCGGCGCCGCAGACCACGGCAGGAGAAACCGTGGCAACCAAGTCGGATTTCAAGCCTGCGTTTGCGGTTCAGTCCTCTGATGAAGACAGAGAAGATGAAGAGGAGGAGGACATCTGCATGGGAGGAGCAGGCTCAAGGCCTTTATCTGTGGAGCCAAGAAAACCAGATCATGACGTCTCGCCTGGAGGTCTGCCTTCATCTGAAACCGCACGGACGAGTGACCAAACAAAACCTCCAACAGCAGAGCAGCAGCCCACAGTGATCATCCCTACGCTCACCATGCAGGAGCCCTCCATCGACGAGGACGTCAGAGAGCCCGGCAGGGAGCAGTGTAGGCTTTCACCCAAGATAGACACAGATGTTGTGAAAACAGAAACACCTGCACCTTTAGCCAGGCCAGAGTCCAGCGCTGTCGACGTTGTCCCATCAAAGGAAGAGGCCGCTGGTCCAAAACAAGAGGCAGCTTCTGATGTGGCAGCTGCTAAAGTAGAACCAGTGTCAGAGTCCACCGAGAAAAAACCTGCGTTGTCAACGGTATCGAGCACAGATAGTCAACCCAGGAGCTGTACGCTTTCCAGCACTGAAAGCCAGTCCAGTGTGGAGGAAACACCACAACAAGATAAACTCATGCTGTGTCAGACAAGCTCAGGAGTCACCACCACCGCAGAGAAGACCAAGCCAGATGAGAAAGCAGGGAAGGAGGCGGAGAGGGAGATGGAAGGAGAACGAGAGGTAGCTTCTCCAGGGTTTTCACAGCCGTGTTCATATTTCATGTTGGACAAAGACTCTGAAGACGGCGGACATGTGGATGCTGCAAAAGCAGACGCTAAAGAAATGGAGAGCAAAGTATTGACCTCAGAGAAGGAGGAAATGAGTGGAAGCTTACAAGATGAGAAGCAAACCTTTGGTGCATCCAAATATGACCCGTATGAAAAGCCCATCCCTAAAGATCATGACTCAGACTCCAGAGAAGAGAGTGAGGTTTCTTTAGGTTTTGATCACACCTCTGATATCGGTATTGATGACAACAGAAGAACAAGCCAGTCTGAGGTTGGAGGGGCCATGTTCCTCCTCGATGATCATTACAAAGAAGAGCCTCTGTCCTTCAGCAGAGTCGACTACAGCCCGGTATCGCTCACAGAGAGTGAGAGAAGCAGCCACCACAGTCCAAGTGCCTCCCCTAGATATGAAGACAGAGAGAAAGGCCAAGAGGAGGAGAGTGAAAGGGAAGAAAGACCTGATACACCTTATGTTGACAAGAGCTTTTCACCCATAGACATGCAAGACAACAAAATGTCCCAAGCTGCTGAGTCTTATTCTTTCACTCCCAAAGAGGACAAACCTGAGAAATCTGAGAAAGAGAAAGAGGAGGGTAAGGAAGGTGCCGCAGCAGCAGCAGCTCTTCAACCGGGGGCGACCGCCGAAAGTCAGAAAGTTCCTTCCGGCGCTGCTGTTCAATCAGCAGGCGCATCATTAAGACAAGAAACACCCTCTCCCTCGTGGAGCCAATCAGATCCCGGTACCCAGGCTTCAGCCGCCCCCGCGGCCTTTGGAGAACTGACGGAGAAGAAAACATCGGAAAAAGAGAAGGAAAAATCTGCGGAGTCCCTGAAAGACAAGACTGAGTCCTCGGATCAAGAGGGCTCCCCATCCGGCCGGCACTCACCTGCTGAAAAAGACATTTTACCTCACCAGACATCACCTTCAGAGAGAGACGAAGCATCAGCCGATTCGAGGACCGCCCCAGCCAGCACCGTTTCAGGACACGGACGGGACGATAATGTTCTTGCCTCTGATAACAGTCAAATAAGCAGCTCTGCTACTTGTAAATCCATGTTAGATTTCCCCGAAGGAAAAGAGATGATTGATAAAAGGCTACTTGTAGAAGGGGAGGATTTCAATGTCGATGACGATGAAGACGAAGATGAGGATGAGGAAGAAGAAGAAGAGGAGGAGTTGAGCGATGTAGACGTGGAAAAGGGTGCTAGAGAGCAGTCTGAAAAAGAAATGTGCAGATGTAGTCCTGATGACAGCGCTGAACCGCCAGAGGTCGAGGACTCCAATAAGAAATCTCCGTCGCCTGAATCAAGTGTCCTCCAAGTGGAAACTGTGTGTAAACCAACAGCTGATGACGCCTCAGCCTCTAAAGACACAGAGACAGACCAGCAGGACCTCAGTAAACCGCCTCCATCTCCCACTCCGCTCAAGGAAGAGGATACAACTGATAAAACAGCAGCAGCCAAACTTCCTGAGACAAAGAGTGAAGATGTTGGCAAAACGACTCCATCACCAGACCCAGGTGCTGCAAAAATGGACGAAACCAAGACAGACAAGAGTCATTTGTCACCTGAAACAACCACAGAGAGAAGGTCGTCATCCACAGAGGAAACAACCTCCTCTGACGTACAAGGGTCAAAAAAAGTAGACGAAGACAAAAGGTCTCTGTCTCCAAGCTTTTTGACAAAAGATACTTGTCAACCCACATCAACCAGCAGCTCCAAAGACGGCTCTTTGCCACCTGTCTGCTCAGCTCTGCTAACAGGCAGCTACGCTGACATCGGACAGGGCAGGTCTGGAGATTATTCAGAGCATTTCTGCAGCGAGGAAAGTCGAGAAGAATTGAAGGAGGATAAGAAAGAAACACCTGTGCTCTCTGATGCCTCCCAACCACCCAAGCCAAGCGATGATGCTTATTTCAGCCAGGGAGACATCCAAGAGCAAAGTCACTCTGCAATACATGAGGAAACTACCTCAGCTTGCACATACACCACCTTGACATACTCTTCGTCAACATTCTCGTCCACGTCGTACAGTTACTCATCCTCAGCCTCAGCTCCAGCCCCTTTAAGCCAACACATTGGAGACAAAGTTGAATCCTTCACAACGTTATCAAGCTCTGACGTCCCTCTAGTCAAAGAGGAGTCATCCTTCATGAAAGCCTCCACCAGCTCCTCCTGCTTTGGAGGATTTCAGAGGGACGAGTACATGGAGGTGACGACAAAACCTGCAGCTAAAGTGTCTTTACCCAGTCAGTTTGAGGAGACCAAGCCGTCGTCTTCAGCCCTGCCTACCACTGCCAAACAGACTGAGGATCTGAGCGGCTCTGCAAAGCCTGAAGCGGACACAAAGTCAAGCACCGATAGTTTTTATATGCTAGAAACAAAGATTACAACATCCACTACAGCACCATCTCCACAACAAACTGAACCAGTGAAGGTGCCAGAGAGCTCATCCACATCAGAGGCTCACTTTGATGTCTCTCCTCTCCAAAGGGCTGACTCCTCTGACGTGTCAGCAGACGACGAGGAGCCTGTTACACTTGAAATGGAGGACAGCACCCTACCATGTCGTATTGAATGTCAAAAAACCCCAGTGACTGAGCAAAAAGAGACGTTTTCCTCAACGGCCGAGTCGTGCGTGGTAGAGAGTTCCGCTCGCGCCACAGAGACGAAGACCATCACCGTCACCTCCACCGCTGTTGTGTCTAAACCCGACGTGGTGTCGCAAACAACTCAACAGACAGCCTCATGTACTCCACTGAGTGACAGTGGAGCTAGCAAAACCTCATGTGCCATAACAGATGTGTCCAAACCAGAAGAGAAGAAGGAGAAACCATCAGAGGCAAAAGAGGAAAAGACGAGTGGAGCTATCACGCATTTGAAGGAAGAAGCAAAGGTGGCAGAAAAAGACAAAAAAGATGAAAAGACGGAGGTGGCCAAAAAAGATCCTGAAGTCAAGCAGAAAACAGAAGAAAAGAAACCAGAGGAGAGGATATGTAAAGACAGCACAGAGAAGGAGAAAGCTACGGCCGCTCCAAAGATGAGTGAAAAAGCAGAAGAAGCCAAAGCGAGAGAGGCAGTGGTGGAGAAAAGCCTGTTGGACAAACCACCAGAGAGATTAGAAGTTAGAAGGAGGAGCAGTATATCCGACTGGGAGCTGCTGCAGAGGCCTGACGACTGCCCAAGTGCCCCCCCTCCGGGTTACGGCGACGACGACGACGACGATGAGGAAGAGGAGGCGATGGAAGCCATGGAGTGGATGACCAGCGTCCACGGCGTGTCCCTGTCCCCTGCCAAGGAGTTGTTCAGGGCGGAGCGTCCCTCGGACCTGAACACGGGGGCCACCTCCTCCTCCGCCTCCCCCCCCGGCTACTCCTCCTGTGAATATAAACACCGCAAAGGAGAACTGTCCCCGTCCTTCATCAACCCCAGTCCTCATCAGCTCTCCAGCGACGAGGGCGAGGACGGCGGCGGCCGCAGCGACGACTGCCAGGACGGCGACGAGGACGATCGGGAGCAGCACTCGGTGAAAAGGAGGTCGCACAAGCAGAGGCACCACCCCCACGCCACGAGTTACCACGGAGACGCCGGGCAGGTGGCGCACCTGCCGCCCGGGGCCACGTCGTCCGGGCTGGCCGTGACGTTAGCCGGCGAGGAAACGCCGCCGACGTCGGTGAGCGAGTCGCTGCCGTCGCAGTCGGACTCGGACGTCCCCCCGGAGACGGAGGAGTGTCCGTCCATCACCGCCGAGGGAAATCTGGACTCGGACGAAGACGCGGAACATCTGCCGGTGGACAAATCTGCATCAGGAGCCGTGGGGGCCCATCATCCTCCGTCACCTAGATCCACTCAGAGGACCCACGACCCCCTCCCCGCTCCCATGAAGGACCCGCATCCTCATCCGCCCCACCCAGATGTGTGCATGGTGGATCCAGAGGCTCATCTCAACGACCACAGCAGCACAGAGAAACTTCTCAAAAAGGAGCACAAGTCCACCAAGGGCCTCAGGAAGGGCAAACCCAAATCTGCCTCCCCCGCTCGTAAGGGAGAGGCCAGGAAGAGGTCCTCCACTCCGTCGAAGCAGACCAAGGACTCGGCCTCGCCGCGATCAGCCTCCCTCAGGAGGAAGGACACGGACAGAAGCTCCCGGCTCATCAAGATGGCCGAGACTCAAGGCTCCAGGAGCGAGATCCTCAACCCAGGGAAAGGCTTGGTCAACGGTGTGAAGAGCAGTTCAGGTGGGTGACGACCTGCAAACACAACACAACATCAGCACACATTCAAAATAATTCCTATAGGCAAAGTGCTGCACACAGCAGAGTAGACCGACTTTGTGCCCTGCATATTCTGGTGTGTTGTGGTTGTTTATGTCTATTAACTGTCATAATGTACCAACATTTCTCCAAAAATTAAAAAAACAAACATTCAGACAAGGCATGGTAAGGTATCAAATGTCCAGCCTGTTGGATTTGAAATTTAAAAAAAAAACGTTTTCATTTTCAGAGGTTGAAAGAGAAAAGTGAATTTCCACCGTAAGCATTAAAGGGATATATCACAAAAATTGCCGATTGCCAATCTCTATAGTCTTAGGAGTAGGTTTAATTGTACCTTTAATTGTCAGTGCAAGCTGTTTTCGATCAGCGGGGCAGAGATGTGAACTGCTCATTTAACGCTAAAGGCATATGGTATTTCCGGCTTTCCCTCATCAAACTCATCAAATACACAATCCAACAACTCCAAAACACTCTCATGGACAAGTTGTGACCTGCACATTCACCACGCTATGAGATAATAACTGAACGTTACGAGACAGAGTTGTTTTCGAGGCAAATCCGTAGCCGGAACTACGTTCCAAACACGGCTGCTGGGCGGAGTGATTTCAAAAGCGCAAGGAGTTCCAAGTATTTGCTTCATGTGTCGTAATGTTACATAATTATGGCAAATGTGCAGGTAACAACTTGTGCATGAGAGTGTTTTGGAGTTGTTGGATTGTGTATTTGTGTATTTGGTTTGATGAGGAAAACGTAGAAATGCTGTGCAGCTAGCGTCTCTTCCCTGCCGATCTAAAAACAGCTTGCACCGACAATTAAAGGTAATGAACCTACTCCTAAAACTACTGTATAGGGATTATGGCAATAGGCAAATTTGCCAAAATGTTGAACTATCCCTTTTGAAAAAAAGCTTTAGATCAGATTTACTCCGATTTGATTGATGACTTATTCACATAATAATTTTGTGAACTTAACTGTGCTGTTTGGTTTAAATGTGAGTATTATGGAGAGTTGCTGGTGGCATATTGAACAGCAACATGCAAAAAGATTGTATTCATTATATATATATATATATTTTTTGGCTTTTCATGCCTTTATTCGATAGGACAGTTGAGAGTGTGACATGGGGCGGGTGCTCTACCAACTGAGCTAAACACCGCCCCTATTGTATTCATTATAAACTGTGCAGCCACTGGTATACAGTACCATGCAGTAATAAAGAACATAAGGATGATGGATCTGCAGCTTAAAAGTAATTCTATAAAAGTTCAGTGAAACATTGTGGTGCATTTGTCTTAAGAATAATTGTTGTAAATAAATAAATACATCAGTGAATAGAATGTGATGAGTTCAGTAGAAGAGAAAGCTGCCTCTGATGCCGTGTTATGTCCTCGTTCCTCTCCAGGTAACAACACACAGAAAACCAGTTCAGCCGTCCCTCCTGGACCGCCTGTCTACGTCGACCTGGCCTACGTGCCCAACCACTGCAGCGCCAAGAACGTGGACCAGGAATTCTTCAAGAGAGTACGAGCCTCATACTACGTGGTGAGCGGGAACGACCCGGGCAGCGGAGAGCCCAGCCGCGGAGTTCTGGACGCCCTGCTGGAAGGAAAAGCTCAGTGGGGCTCCAACTTACAGGTAACTGTGTCGTCTCAGCCTCCGTGTATCTCCCTCTACACACACGCATGTCCATCATATGTAGGTGCATTTATCAACTAATGTAGAGGACACTTGGTGACACTACATCTTTATAAATTAAGAATAATTATAGACCCGTGGTTCCCAACCTCCGGGGCCGTGGATCATTTGGTACCGGAGAGAGAGGGAATGAAAAAACTATAAAATTGTTTGTTTTGTTTAATTAACACTTCAGGTCGTTTTATTTTGGAAATTTTGTCACTTCATCTATGCATCTTCCCAGCGCTGCACAACTGACAGGCAGGTCCACAAGCATAAAAGAGTAAAAAACACACATCGCCAGGCACTGAAAACCTGCTCCCATTACAAACACACTGCATCTTTGTGAAGCTGAGTTTTCTGCAGCGACAGCAGCAAAACGAGGTGACAGAGTGGACTGGCCCACCAGCCCCAGATGACTGATCATATATTATTATTATATTATGGTGAGTTGTACGCAGCCTAACAATTGAATTAAAAACGTAAGGGAAAAACCATGTGACCGTCCACAACCATGTTTATATTAGAATATGTGTAATGTAAACAGGAGGATGTGGGCCGCGGCAAAATTGTCAACTGGTGATAATAAGATTGGGAACCTCCGCTATAGACACCATCTGGGGTTCAATGAAACACTGACACATCTCATCAGCAGCAAGTAACGGAGGGGAAATTGCTTTGTTGACTTGGGAGAGGGAGGAGGAGGGAAACTGCAGCCAGACAGGAGTCACAGTGTGTAGACGGCTGCTCGGTTAACAGAGGAAGTCATGTGTGGTCTACATGCTGCTGTCTGGAGGAGGAGGAGCATTATGACCATACTGCTATACCACCTGACTGAACAACTAAACCTGCTGCTTCTCCATGGTAACTGCAGGGGACAGACCATCATGCAGATACCTCTGCACTTCAGCTGTCTCCACCAGTGGTTCCCAGCCTTTTCCAGCTCAGGCCCCACTTGAAAATCTTAAAAATCTGTCTGCAGCCCAACTCTGATCCCATAAACAATACAGGGGCCAAATGATGTGTTTTTATTAAAATGATGTGAGAAACAAAACAAAGCAATGAAAATATTATATTTAAACATTTTTTAAATCATTTAAAAGTAATTAAGTTTTAACGTTTAAACCATTATTCATTATTTACAATGTTTTTTTGTTTTTTTTTCACAAAAATCATACTGTTTTGAATATGATTTTGGCAGTGGTGTAGTCTAATTTGTTGCAGTGGGTATACTGCTTTTTAGGTGGGTACACTGTCTATATGATACATACCTGTATCACAAAGACTATAATTAGATAGTTTTGTTATAGGCAAGGCAAGGCAGCTTTATTTATTTAGCACATTTTATACTAAGGGGCAATTCAATGTGCTTTACATAAAAAGAAACATTTAACAGTAACAATTGGAAAAGGGGAAAAAAACATAAAACAATCAATTTAAAATAATTAAAATAAAACCCAAAATAGTGAAAATTGGAAACATTAAACATACAATTAAAAGCCAAAAATGGCAATGGGAATGACTGGTCTACACGATCCTGAAATCTGAAACCCATTGTAATCTTACTCTGTTGCTGCTCCCAAAACTCTGTAAAATATTTCTGCCAAGATGCAGAAATCTATATTTGAGTGAGTTTCTGCATATCCCGTACATTTAGACAATGTCTGTGATGACAGACTGAGTGAAGGAGAGACAATGAGAATCTGCATGTTCTTTGTGTCCCCCCCATCAGGTGACTCTGATCCCGACCCACGACACGGAGGTGACCCGGGAGTGGTACCAGCAGACCCACGAGAGGCAGCAGGACCTGAACATCATGGTCCTGGCCTCCAGCAGCACCGTAGTCATGCAGGATGAATCCTTTCCTGCCTGCAAGATCGAGTTCTGAGCTTCACGAGCCCTGCTGTGCCCCCCCACCCCCCCTCCTGCCCCCCCCGCCCCGCCCCCTGTCATCTGCTCACAACACGGACAGAGCAGGAGCAAACAGCACTCTCTGCTTCTCCCAAGGCTTCTCGCTCTCTCATGGTACCGGTCTCAATCACATTTGCTGCAGCCCTCATCACACTAGATTCTGTTAGCCGAGGTCAAAGTCCCACCTCTGGGTTCATGCTTTCTGTGACGACGGGGTCATCATGAGTTCAATGGTACTTTATGTTTGTTTCCTCCTGTGTGTTAAATGTCTACACTAACACACCAACAGATATGGTAATAACTCAAATCTTCAATAACATAATCCAGACTGAAAGTTGTCCTTGCCTCATGTCTTTTGGACAGTGGACATCCTTGTCCGAAGATACATACTGTAGTGCCACAGTTCAACTATAGATGAATGTATGTAGTTCTCTTGTGGCTCAAATCACAATTCATTCAGAAGTGAAATAACGTCAGGAGGCAAATCGTACAAACGGCCAAAACAAGTGCCAAAACAGGAATTCTTATCAACTATTCCAAAAACACGTCCTACATTATCTCCAGAAACGACTTTATCGTTTCTTTCTCCTGTATGCACAGTGTTTGTAGAGGAGTAGGATTCTTTTCAGTTTCTTCATTTGAAGCTTTCTTCTCCATGAGTGTGCACGACAAAAGCTCATCCTGCTCACACACCATCAGTGTTTGGATTAACTCAATAACGACATAAATCGATGTTATGTTAAAAAAAAAAAAAATACGGAAAAAAAGAAAAAAAAAGGAAAGCAATGTTCCTTCTTGTCATTTGTGGTGAAGTTTTAGGAGGTGCCTGAAGTTGCCACACTTTGAAAATTTTTCTTCTCAGCTTTCACAGCTTAGCTGGTGCATGATGCTTGTGTTTTAGCTCGGACTCTTTCGGAGAGAACTGCATAGGGTTAATCCTTAATTTAGCCAGCCTTCAAGTGTGGAATGCAGCGTAGTGTAGATACAGGTGACTACACTGTTTGGCTGTCTATGCTCAAGTGAATTCAATAGGCGCCAGGCAAAGGGATGATGTTTCCACACTAATCATAATCATATCTGCTGGATGTAATGGTTCTTCTTTAAGTCTCTCTCATGGTCTTTGTTGGTTGTATGTACTCCAGTATACATATAGGGTAAATGTTTCTATATCAATACAGAGGTTATGTTAAATAAATGATATATTTTGTGATGATGCAGCAAATTCTGATCCTGACGTGAATGCAGCGTTTGAGAAGGTCTAATTAATATTTCCGTCATTTCCTCCTGTTCAGCTACATCTTTACTGTCTCTGTTAACACCATGACGCGATGGAACAAACAAGCAGTGACCTGTGACCAATGTAGCAAAGGAAGCTCGTCTGTTGGTGCCCCCTTCAGAGGGAACAACACGCCGGTTGGAACTGCAATATTTATATGTAGTGTTTGGCTTATTTTTCAGGAGAAAAATATATATATATATGAAGTGTGTTACAGGAGGCTTCTTTCATGTGCCTTTAGCTTGTGGTTTTGGAGAGAGGTGGACATTTTAGGGACATTTTGAAGCAGAGCCAGAAACCAGGGTCAATCAAGTACACCACTATGAAACAGAGGACCGATCAGTTCATACAGTACAGTATACACCCACAAAGTGTAGCCACACCCCGGATACTCACAAAATAGGACACTCGCCACTTTGGAAAATAACTTTGGACCTGTCTAATCGAATTAAGCATTAATGCCACATCCTGAAAAAAAGCCACTATGGAAAACTTTCAAACCAAGATGAATGTCTATAAGCGAGGAATTGCACCAAATAGGAACGCACTTTTCTGAGGTGGGAGAGCAGAGTTGAGGTGGATGTTTGTGTGTTTGTTTGCAGTTGAGACACAGAGAGTTAGTGTAGCAGCAGTCAACAGCTTTTCTCTGTAGAATAAAACCATATACAAGGTGTTCATCCAGACCGAAGGAGGACATTGTAATAATGAGGCGATGATCTTGATCTAATATTAATCCCAAGAGTAATATTTACAGAATGAGCATGAATGTTGATGATGATGGTGATGATTGTACTGGACCCAGATATAACGTAGGAATGTTTTAGAGGTACTGTAGTTTTGCGCGAGTATACGAAACATCCTCAATAGCTGTTTTTGTAACGCAGCATGTCAGTTATGTAGCGAGTGAGTTTTTTCTGTGGGTGCAGAGTGAAAGGTCTTTCTGTTTGTTCACAGCCAGAGGCGGGAGAGGCTCATCGGTGTGCTCACCTTGAATTTACACAAGGCCAAGTTTTTTTTTTCCTCATCTTATATCTGAATCTTTAGAGTAACAGATTTACATTTGCAATTCATTTTCTCATTTCTTTTTTGTTCATTGTAGATTTCTGCCAACGTAGATTGTTGTGTTTTTTTCTTTGGGTTGTTTTGGTTTTGTCTGAAGACACATTTGAAGCCGGGGGGTCGGGCCAGGCCGGGTGAAGCAGGGCAGGCTTGGATTTCCGAAAAAGGACTTTGTTTGAGCCATTGATGAGATGATTGTCAGAATCTTGCCAACGAAAAGCAGAGAGAGTCCTCTGCTCGCACAGTTCAACTTCGCCCAGTTCTTTACCTCAATCTGATTCAAAACATGGAAGAGCTTTCTTTAGAGAGCTAGAGCCTCTTGTCACCTTCTGCTAGCCTGGGACCAGTGCCATTTTCTTCACTTTGCTCAACTCTTAGCACTAGCACTACTTTATACCTCATCTTCCAAAGCCTAGCCTCCATGATGTTTGCTCTGCCTGGCCTGCCTTTCAACTTTCAAATCAAAGATGGCTGATTTACAGGGTTGCCACTGAGGGTTTTAATTTTTTTTTTTCTTCTTAAGCATAACTTGTGTCCATTATGCACTGTGTAAGCCTCAGTATGCATCTCATTTCTTCTGATGCTTCAGAGGCAGGCGGCTTCTTTTTTTTTTCCACTTGGGAGAATCGAAGTTTGATGTAGGTTGTATTATTAAAAAGCTGGGTACGCACAAGCACACACCCACACACACACACACACACACACACACACACATATATACACAGGCCCTTATCTGGAGGAGAAGTTGATTAACTGAAGGGCACGACGTGAACATTCAAAACGACTCCCTGTTTCACTTCACACCTACACATTTGTGAGAACATGTGTCCAAAGCAGGAAGACTCTTTTTAAACGTATGGATTCTGAGGATGGTCTGATGTGTTGTACTGTCTTTGAATAATGTTTTTAAGTTGGCAGATTCCAAATACCTGACCTTGATAGATGATCAAGGCATTAGCAGAACGCTGTGAATCACTCAATACTGAACTGTATGACTTTACAGAAGCCGAATGCACTATACAGGAGATCTATTTTTCTGAATGTAGAGTTGGTACTACCACATGAATGCTGCTGGATCAAAACAATAGACGAAAAAAATACATAAAAACTAAACAAAAAAAAAACTACAGAAAATCACATCAGCTTAGACAGAAATGAATTCCAAGGAAGAGAGCTAAGAACGCAGACAGATATCGCTTTCTGTTCTGGCAAATTGTCATTTCGATTCTAGTTCTGTTCTGAAAGAGGAGAAAAGTTTGATTTTTGAACCAAGATCCAATAAGAAACATATTGAATATAACACATCAGTAGTAATAACTGCAGCTGCAACTTTTTCCTTTTCCTGAATATGACTTGAAACACATGCAGACTCGAAAACCATCAACAAGATTAGACTACTGCTCCGCGTACGCCTGTGTGCTGTGCACAGGAGTGTACATATTGCTCTGGAAACAACAAATCCGAAAGATATAAACTTATCCTTCTTGTGATATTTGCGCATTTTAGTAACAGTATGATCAAAACTGCTAACTATTCCTCAAACCAAGACAAATACACAAATCGTTGACAAGATACAGAATGAAAAAAGTGCATCTTTCAATTTAATTTCATCACCATATCTGCATTAAAACAAATCATCATTTCATCACAATATGGTGTCATCTGTCCATCTAATCTTTCTGCATGTGATTTATTTAGTTATAATCCTGAATGTAATTGTTTAACATGGAAATAATAATAAAAAATACAATGCTATTTTAAAGAGGTATATTTGAAAAAAGCTAATTGTCTTAACTGGTACTGAAAAGACCTACAGTAATATAATACTGGGCTGTGCTTTTATTGTTTGCCCTATTAACATGTTGTTAAGAAGACGCTGTATTGGTAGTTCTGTTTGATTCTCTCTCTCTATTTTTGTTTTTTGTTCTTTTTTTGTTTTGTTTTTTGCATTGTATTAATCTTAGTTCTGTTTTTCTTCCTCAGCGCAATATTAAATATCTGTCTCTTTAAATCTAACTGGTTAAACTAGAATTACTGCAGATTCATTGTAAAAGGGAAACAGCCTGGTGATCATCAATTAAAGTACATTTAAATCTAAATGTGTTCTGGCTTTACTTTTCACATGAATTACATCATTACAATTGTGAATGATTAAAAATGATTACAATGTTACATTAACAGGAACCACATGACTAAAGAAAACTAAAGAGTCTATAGGGGCCCAACAGGTCAAGAGGCCCCTGGTCCAGAGCACCGCTACAGTATGAAGTGACTGATAGTGATTGAGTAGGAGTCACATAGCCCTTTTTTACAAACAGTTTGTCTCAAAGGTCTTTACACAGCATCATGACAACATCCTCACATCCACTGAGGAAAAACTCCCAAGAAAAAAAACATGAGAAAGCTCAGGGTGAGAGACAGAGGAGGGATCCCTCACCCAGGACGGACAGACGTGACATAGATGTTGTTATGTATACAGACAAGAAAACCGTTTACAACATGGAATATGGGAAGACATGGAAATGGAATCAGTGAGTTAATGAGCGCTGATGAAGGCAGCTTCTGGTGGACAGGCTGGACCATGTACAGGAACCAGAGCAGGACAAATTAATGAGAGTACTGGTTGGCAGACTGGTTCATTATCAGGGAGGGCAGGTCGGTTTAACAGCAGGGGAAGGAGGCGATGCAGGCACCAAGGCCAAACTACAAAGTTCAAGTTCAGTTAGAAATGTGCAAGAGGAGAGGAGAGGAGAGGAGAGGAGAGGAGAGGAGAGGAGAGGAGAGGGCTCCATGTATGTGTCCCCCAGCAGTCTAAGCCTACAGCAGCGTATAAAATGGTTCAGAGCTACCTGAACCAGCCCTAACTAAAAGCCCTGTCATACAGGAAGGTTTTAAGTCTAGGCTCAAATGTAGTTAGAGTGTCTGCCTCTCTGACCCATGGAGAGAGCTGGTTCCACAGTAAAGGAGCCCGGTAACTGAAGGCTCTACCTCCCAGTCTGTTTTTAGAGATACTGGGAGTCACTAACAGACCTGCAGTCTGGGAGCGGAGTGCTCTGGTAGGACAGTAAGGAATGATGAGGTCTTTCAGATAGGATGGAGCTTTGTCATTAAGATCATTATAAGTCAGCAGAAGGATTTTCCTACAGGAAATCAATAGAAACTAAATGGGAGGGATGTGCTCTCTCTTCTAAGTCCAACAATCCAGAGGCTATGTATCATCGTCACAGGTCTTCAATGTTTTTTCAGGCCAAGGAGGACCCCCAAACTGATGGAGAGATGAGGCATCATTTTTTTAAAAAATAAATATTTATAAAATTGTGTTAACGTTGTCCCTTTAATTAAACTAGGCCTAGTAGCCTACCATGTTTAAACGTACATACTGTACCCTGATACGAACCATAGCTGGATTCAATACTCAGCTATGGTTCATATAGGCTATTCATGGTCGTGCCACTGCCATTTATAAACATACCAATGCCAATATCGACTGTCTTTCAATAGAATGACAGGCTAATCACGCATACAAGCTATTCAAATTGAGGTTTTTATTCTAAGCATAAATGTGGAAACAAAAAACAAAACAAACAAAATTGTATAATCAATCAAAGGTTTCATGACCCCCCTGCAGAACTTCTGCGGACCCTAGGGGTCACACGGACCCCCTGTTGAAGACCTCTAATGTCATAATGTAGCCTTATGTAATGTATCTCACCCCCACCGACCAGCACCTGCTTTGGACCCAGTGCTTTGTAGGTAAGACATGTTTTCATTTTATAGGCCACTAAATGACTCAGTTAATCTTCTTCAACCCCCCAACTCTGGTATTATTATTAATAATAATAATAAAAAGCTGTAAATTGATGTATTTTATTTGATATTAGCATAAAACATTGATAGAATTTAGCTTCATGGGAAATAACAGTTTTGGGTGATAGCCTCCTTGACATTTTCTTGGTGTAAAATGATGATTTATGCCTTTGTTTCCCGGGCCAGATGTGGAATGTGTTAACAATGAAGTATTGGCTCAAACATGTTGATATTTTCGTTTAACATTACACATTTTAAAACAAATCGCTGTCAAAACTTTAATATTTGAGATGGCGACTGGGCCCTTTTTTAAAAAATGCTTAAAAATATAAATCTACATGTTTTGTCACCATGGAGATGATGGAACGACAGTTAGAACGTGCAGGTCCAGTCCGCAGGACCCGTTCAGTTTGCTTGTTGAAGCTGAAATTTCCTGACACAGTAATTGTCTGTGAACAAACGGAGGCTGAGACTTAAATAATAATTATAATAATAATAATTATGACAATAAAATGCGCCGTTCCACCCGTTAGTCCCATCACTAACACCGTTTTGTAGGCCTACACATTTGTTCAGTCCATCATCTTATCCTATCACTCAGCCTGTGCTGAGGATGAGTTGTTTAGTTCCAGATAAACAGGAGGTTGGGGTTATGCTTATGGCGGGTGAGTTACTTTTATAATGTAGTAAATTCAGTTGTTACATTTTGGGGAAAGTAACAAGTAACTATAGACTAAATTAATTACTTTTTTAAAGTAATGTGCTCAACACTGCTAAAAGTAGCAGCATGGAAACACCAGTAAAAAGCACACAAGTGGTTATAAAGCAGAAGCCCTTTTGTAAATGCCCCATCCCTGTACTGTATTGTATTATTTATTCATTTGATTTGATTGTGTCTTTCAATTGTATTATTTATTTATTTGATTGTGTATTTTTATTGTATTATTACTAGAAGCAGGCATTCACTGCACATATAATTGTGTATGTGACGAATACATCTTATCTTATTTTTTATCAATAAAGATACCTATCAGATATCTATATCTATCAGATATAATAAAGATGTCCATCAAAAATATCTATCAGACCATGTAATTGTCTGACAGAATTAGACTATTGATCTGATGTGAGGTATTTATCAGGGATAGAAACTAAAGTGTGCAGCTGCATAACAAACACATCTCTTGGAGGTTCCCATGATGAGCCTGTGGTGCTGCTACAGCTCCCTTCAATCCTCTCTACATGTCCTGTTCCAGCCTCTTTATCAATAGCTTTTTTACTAATGGAGAATGTGACATTTTCTCACTTTTCTCCCCCCAGCTGGTTCTTCTCCCCTGTCCTCCACCCCGGCTGTTGGCATCACCACCACCACCACCACCACCACCACCCGTCATGGAGGGCCACCAGCCAGGTGACACTGTTCCACCTTTCCCCTTTGTCTTAAATGCTGCTCCTACTGCTCCTCCCACTGCTCCTCCTACTGCTGCTTTCTATTCTGCTCCTCCTCCTCCTTTCTCTGCTGCTCCTCCTGCATACTTGCAGACAGCTCCTCCTGCTTGCCCTGCAGACTGCCTTTTCTGCATTCCTGCAGTCGCCTCCAGCCCTGCCTCCTCCTTCTTTTCTGCAGACGACTCCTTCTCTCTCTGCTCCTCTTCCTTTTCTGCAGACGACTCCTTCTCTCTCTGCTCCTCCTCCTTTCCTGCAGACGACTTCTGCTCTTTCAGCATCCCCCCCTTTTCTGCAGACTCCTCTCTCTGCTCCTCTTCCTTTCCTGCAGACGACTTCTGCTCTTTCAGCACCTCCCCCTTTTCTGCAGACGACTCTGTTTCTCCTTCTGCTGATTCTCCCCTCAGCGATGCTGCACCTGTTGCTTTTCGTCCTGCTTCCTCTGCTGTGAGCCCTGCTCCTGCTCTCCAGGCTGCTACTATTCCTGCTTTGCAGCCTGCTGGTTCTGTTGCTCCTGCTCCTGCTCCTGCTCCTGCTCCTGCTCCTGCTCCTGCTCCTGCTCCTGCTCCTGCTCCTGCTCCTGCTCCTGCTCCTGCTGCTCCTTCTGCTGCTGTTGCTGCTGCTATTGCTGCTGCTGTTGCTGCTGCTATTGCTCGTCCTCCTGCTCCTGCTCCTGTTTTTTCTGCTCGTTCTCCTGTTTTTTCTGCTTGTGCTCCTCCTGCTCCTGCTTTTGCTGCTCGTGCTCGTCCTCCTGCTCCTGCTCCTATTTTTTCTGCTCGTTCTCCTGTTTTTTCTGCTCGTGCTCGTCCTCCTGCTCCTGTTTTTTCTGCTTGTGCTCCTGCTTTTGCTACTCGTGCTCCTCCTGCTCGTGCTCCTGCTTTTGCTGCTCGTGCTCGTCCTCCTGCTCCTGTTTTTTCTGCTCGTGCTCCTGCTTTTGCTGCTCGTGCTCCTCCTGCTCCTGTTTTTTCTGCTCGTTCTCCTGTTTTTTCTGCTTGTGCTCCTCCTGCTCCTTCTCCTGTTTTTTCTGCTCCTTCTCCTGTTTTTTCTGCTTGTGCTCCTCCTGCTCCTTCTCCTGTTTTTTCTACTCGTGCTCCTGTTTTTTCTGCTCGTGCTCGTGCTTTTGCTGCTCGTGCTCCTCCTGCTCCTGCTCCTGTTTTTTCTGCTCGTGCTCCTGCTTTTGCTGCTCTTGCTTTTGCTCCTGCTGCTTTTTCTACTCCTGCTTTTGCTGTTCCTGCTCCTGCTCCTGCTCCTGCTCCTGCTCCTGCTCCTGCTCCTGCTCCTGCTCCTGCTCCTGCTCCTGCTCCTGCTCCTGCTCCTGCTCCTGCTCCTGCTGCTGCTCCTGCTCCTGCTCCTGCTCCTGCTCCTGCTCCTGCTCCTGCTCCTGCTCCTGCTCCTGCTCCTGCTTTCTCCCCCACCCCCGGGTTTTTCCCTTTCTGATCTCCTTCAGCAGCGTTTCGGTGTTCCACCCCGCTCCTCCAGGAGGCCCCAGGAGGAGGACGACCAGGCGTCAGCAGCCAGGAGGCCCAGGCCGTGAGAGGACAGCGACTCAGATCAGCTGCTCTCTGCTGCAGGTCTCATCACACATCGGCCTGCACCACTAGTGACTCTTTACAACCCTGAGGGGGATTTGGTTGGTTGAGCATTACGGTATAGTATTCCCCCAACATTTTATTACGCAACGGTTATTTTGTAGTTTTTTGTAGTATTTTGCACATTTAGGTATGGTGGCTCGATCAACCATTTATTTCTTGGGTCTGGCCTTTGCGTCTGGCGGGGTTCAGTACGATTTGGTTGGTTGAGCATCATCAACAGTAGTGCAAGCCACATACACACACACACACACACACCCCTACCCTCCTCTCAGCCCCCAACACCCCCTCGCCCAGAGTCAGCTGGGATCAGCCCCGGAGATCCCAGCTGACAGACGACGAAAAAAGTAAGTGTAATATTTTTTTTATTTTAGATTCTGTATGTCTGTTCTTATGATTATTTTCTCACCGACCCTTTTTTTCCTTCTTCCTCTGTCTCCTGAGCTGCTGATGGACAGAGAACCATAGACAGAGAAAGTGAGTATGAGCCTCTATCCTTGAAAAATATGATCAGCAGTATTATATAATATATATTACAATAATGTGAACTAATGTACACACTAGCTATATGCCTTTATTTTGTATTCAATGTAGTAATTCAAACATTACTAGTCTGCCTCACTAACCAGTTTTCTTTTCCTCTTCTTTTGCCTCCTGAGCTGCTGCTGTCCACTGAGGACACAAAAAGTGAGTATGACCTAGAAGAGTCTGTAAATTTAAAACAGGAAGACACTATGTGTTATGTCATACTTAATGCAATGTTTTCCAGTTTTACTAACCATTAGTTATCATTGTTGTTGTTTATAATGTTAATATAACACACATTATAACGGTTTACTGGTCTGTCTTATTAACCATTATTTATTTTCCTCCCACTCTGCCTCCTGAGCTGCTGCTGTTCACCATGGACAGTAAAGGTGAGTGTGACTATAGTACAGTCTATAAGATGTAGACATAGACAGACACTTGTGTTGCTGTGTGTGAAAATGTTTAGTAACTTGAGTATTTCTTTGTCTGTCTCACTAATCATTATTTCCTGTGTTTCCTTTCTACCACCCGAGCTGCTGCTGTAAACTGAGGAGGACAAAGGTGAGTATGAGTCAGAATGGTACCTGTTCACTTACTGTATATAATGCCACTCATTTAGCCAAAGACGATTTGCCTGTGTGACTAACCATTATCTGCTGTTCATCCCTCGAACCACCCGAGCTGCTGCTGTAAAGTGTGGATGAAAGATCCACTACAGAGGACTGCAGTCCACTTCACCCCCAGGGGACACAGTGTGAGGCCCTCTCAGTGCTTCACTCTCTTGTGTATTAAGAGAATAAAAAATGGGGGAAATTATCAGTGTCTGAGCTTCCTCTTTTGTGTAATATTCAGCTGGGTTTTTTTTTTTAACAAGTGACTTTAACTCATGGATTTTAATGTGGGGTAGAGCTGGGATTCAACAGCTAATGAGATTTTTTAAAATGAGCATGAGAACAGAGCCGTCCTCCTGATGAACCTGTGAAGAAAACTGACCTGGAACCACTGGAATATGTTCCTGATAGGATTTAAACCAGTTTATTGTTGTACCCTGCACGGTTCGTACACAAGTATGGAAAAGTATGGAAAAGTATGGAATTTGATTTGATACATTTACAGGTCTGGAAAAATATGGAAAATGGAAACTATTGTATGGAAATATATCCATTTTAATTCTTACCTGGGTCTTATTTTAAGTTATTTGGGTTAATTATCTTGTATGCGCTATTACACCTAGCTACAATCTCCTGGAAATTATTTGGTGACATAATGGCATACAAATTCAGAATAATGAAATGTTAAAAAATAATAATAATAATAAAATAAAATACATTTCACAATTTATTTACATGATACACATCTAATTAATCAAATGTCATTATTTATTTGAATTTCTTTTACTGATAAGTCTGGAAATTAGGGTCTGGAAAAAGTATGGGATTTTGAAATTTTGAATGAGTAGGAACCCTGACCCTGTTATGGTAATAGGATGTCATGACAGTTCTGAAGGCAACACCAACATCTAGTCCAGTTTCTCTCAGCTGCTTTGATGCAACTCACACATCACAAACATCATTCTCACAGCTCGTCATTCTCTCATTGTATTTGTACATTGTTCCATCATATCAATTAGTGGTGTACCTGAATCCAGTTTGAAAGGCACAGATAATGAGATGGGTCTGAATAATTTTCATACCAACTCCTCAACTGTAATCTAGGAAGTGCAAGGTGGTAACACATGACACACAAATACAAACACATTGGTTTCATCCTCTGCCCTTAGACCGTCACATGATCCACTGAGGAAAAACTCCCAAGAAAAAAAACATGAGAAAGCTCAGGGTGAGAGACAGAGGAGGGATCCCTCACCCAGGACGGGCAGACGTGACATAGATGTTGTAATGTATACAGACAAGAAAACCGTTTACAACATGGAATATGGGAAGACATGGAAATGGAATCAGTGAGTTAATGAGCGCTGATGAAGGCAGCTTCTGGTGGACAGGCTGGACCATGTACAGGAACCAGAGCAGGACAAATTAATGAGAGTACTGGTTGGCAGACTGGTTCATTATCAGGGAGGGCAGGTCGGTTTAACAGCAGGGGAAGGAGGCGATGCAGGCACCAAGGCCAAACTACAAAGTTCAAGTTCAGTTCAAAATGTGCAAGAGGAGAGGAGAGGAGAGGAGAGGAGAGGAGAGGAGAGGGCTCCATGTAACCAGATGTGTCCCCCAGCAGTCTAAGTCTATAGCAGCGTATAAAATGGTTCAGAGCTACCTGATGTAATAATGTAGTAATGTAGTTAGAGTGTCTGCCTCTCTGACCCATGGAGAGAGCTGGTTCCACAGTAAAGGAGCCCGGTAACTGAAGGCTCTACCTCCCAGTCTGTTTTTAGAGATACTGGGAGTCACTAGACCTGCAGTCTGGGAGCGGAGTGCTCTGGTAGGACAGTAAGGAATGATGAGGTCTTTCAGATAGGATGGAGCTTTGTCATTAAGATCATTATAAGTCAGCAGAAGGATTTTCCTACAGGAAATCAATAGAAACTAAATGGGGGGGGATGTGCTCTCTCTTCTAAGTCCAACAATCCAGAGGCTAATGTATCATCAATGTCACAGGTCTTCAATGTTTTTCAGGCCAAGGAGGACCCCCAAACTGATGGAGAGATGAGGCATCATTTTTTTAAAAATAAATATATATAAAATTGTGTTAATTAAACTAGGCCTAGTAGCCTACCATGTTGATGTAACCATAGCTGAGTATTGAATCCAGAGCCTGGATTCAATACTCAGCTATGGTTCATACACAGTAGGCTATTCATGGTCGTGCCACTGCCATTTATAAACAGACCAATGCCAATATCAACAATGTCTTTCAATAGAATGATAGGCTAATCAGCATACAAGCTATTCAAATTGAGGTTTTTATTCTAAGCATAAATGTGGAAACAAAAAACAAAACAAACAAAATTGTATAATCAAACAAAGGTTTCATGACCCCCCTGCAGAACTTCTGCGGACCCTAGGGGTCACACGGACCCCCTGTTGAAGACCTCTAATGTCATAATGTAGCCTTATGTAATGTATCTCTTATCTCGCACACGCACGAAAGCACGCGCCGACGTTCCCTAGAAGCCATGGCAACGGGACCTTGACGTCTGACCGAACTGGTCTGTGTCTCATTTGCACTTGGACTTGACTCTGTGTTGACCCAGCGCAAAACCTCTGTTGGCAAATTGACCCTTTGCGGACTTGAGCGGACTACAAACCTCCTCTGGACACCTGTAGAAAGCTCTCATCAGCTCTACTGAACATCTTCGACTGAAGGACTCCATTGAAGAAGACCCACCTGCGGATTCAATCAGCGGAAAACAAGACCCGGTCGGACCCCCACCGACCAGCACCTGCTTTGGACCCAGTGCTTTGTAGGTAAGACATGTTTTCATTTTATAGGCCACTAAATGACTCAGTTAATCTTCTTCAACCCCCCAACTCTGGTATTATTATTAATAATAATAATAAAAAGCTGTAAATTGATGTATTTTATTTGATATTAGCATAAAACATTGATAGAATTTAGCTTCATGGGAAAGAACAGTTTTGGGTGATAGCCTCCTTGACATTTTCTTGGTGTAAAATGATGATTTATGCCTTTGTTTCCCGGGCCAGATGTGGAATGTGTTAACAATGAAGTATTGGCTCAAACATGTTGATATTTTCGTTTAACATTACACATTTTAAAACAAATCGCTGTCAAAAGTTTAATATTTGAGATGGCGACTGGGCCCTTTTTTAAAAAATGCTTAAAAAGAAAAGTCTACATGTTTTGTCACCATGGAGATGATGGAACGACAGTTAGAACGTGCAGGTCCAGTCCGCAGGACCCGTTCAGTTTGCTTGTTGAAGCTGAAATTAAGATGATTTCCGAGTCATTTAAACTTGAATGTTAGGGTTTATTAGTAAAGTATTCCTGACACAGTAATTGTCTGTGAACAAACGGAGGCTGAGACTTAATAATTAAATAATAATTATACCTGTTCACCAGAGACTGTGTGTTGAAATGCGACATGTCTGTCCGCGAGCCCTCATTCTCCTTTAAGTTATGCTGTGATTTGCAACTCATTCAGTTACTAGATTCAGTTACTAAGTTAGGCTACATTTGGGGGGAAGTAACAAGTAACTATAGACTAAATTAATTACTTTTTTAAAGTAATGTGCTCAACACTGCTAAAAGTAGCAGCATGGAAACACCAGTAAAAAGCACACAAGTGGTTATAAAGCAGAAGCCCTTTTGTAAATGCCCCATCCCTGTACTGTATTGTATTATTTATTCATTTGATTTGATTGTGTCTTTCAATTGTATTATTTATTTATTTGATTGTGTATTTTTATTGTATTATTACTAGAAGCAGGCACAATAACAACATTTTACTGCAAATATAATTGTGTATGTGACGAATACATCTTATCTTATTTTTTATCAATAAAGATACCTATCAGATATCTATATCTATCAGATATAATAAAGATGTCCATCAAAAATATCTATCAGACCATGTAATTGTCTGACAGAATTAGACTATTGATCTGATGTGAGGTATTTATCAGGGATAGAAACTAAAGTGTGCAGCTGCATAACAAACACATCTCTTGGAGGTTCCCATGATGAGCCTGTGGTGCTGCTACAGCTCCCTTCAATCCTCTCTACATGTCCTGTTCCAGCCTCTTTATCAATAGCTTTTTTACTAATGGATAATGTGACATTTTCTCACTTTTCTCCCCCCAGCTGGCTCTTCTCCCCTGTCCTCCACCCCGGCTGTTGGCATCACCACCTCCACCACCACCACCAACACCCGTCATGGAGGGCCACCAGCCAGGTGACACTGTTCCACCTTTCCCCTTTGTCTTAAATGCTGCTCCTCCCACTGCTCCTCCCACTGCTGCTTTCTATTCTGCTCCTCCTCCTCCTTTCTCTGCTGCTCCTCCTGCATACTTGCAGACAGCTCCTCCTGCTTGCCCTGCAGACTGCCTTTTCTGCATTCCTGCAGTCGCCTCCAGCCCTGCCTCCTCCTTCTTTTCTGCAGACGACTCCTTCTCTCTCTGCTCCTCTTCCTTTCCTGCAGACGACTCCTTCTCTCTCTGCTCCTCTTCCTTTCCTGCAGACGACTCCTTCTCTCTCTGCTCCTCCTCCTTTCCTGCAGACGACTCCTTCTCTCTCTGCTCCTCCTCCTTTCCTGCAGACGACTCCTTCTCTCTCTGCTCCTCCTCCTTTCCTGCAGACGACTTCTCCTCTTTCAGCATCCCCCCCTTTTCTGCAGACTTCTCCTCTCTCTGCTCCTCTTCCTTTCCTGCAGACGACTTCTGCTCTTTCAGCACCTCCCCCTTTTCTGCAGACGACTCTGTTTCTCCTTCTGCTGATTCTCCCCTCAGCGATGCTGCACCTGTTGCTTTTCGTCCTGCTTCCTCTGCTGTGAGCCCTGCTCCTGCTCTCCAGGCTGCTACTATTCCTGCTTTGCAGCCTGCTGGTTCTGTTGCTCCTGCTCCTGCTCCTGCTCCTGCTCCTGCTCCTGCTCCTGCTCCTGCTCCTGCTCCTGCTGCTCCTTCTGCTGCTGTTGCTGCTGCTATTGCTGCTGCTGTTGCTGCTGCTATTGCTCGTCCTCCTGCTCCTGCTCCTGTTTTTTCTGCTCGTTCTCCTGTTTTTTCTGCTTGTGCTCCTCCTGCTCCTGCTTTTGCTGCTCGTGCTCGTCCTCCTGCTCCTGCTCCTATTTTTTCTGCTCGTTCTCCTGTTTTTTCTGCTCGTGCTCGTCCTCCTGCTCCTGTTTTTTCTGCTCGTGCTCCTGCTTTTGCTACTCGTGCTCCTCCTGCTCGTGCTCCTGCTTTTGCTGCTCGTGCTCCTCCTGCTCCTGTTTTTTCTGCTCGTTCTCCTGTTTTTTCTGCTTGTGCTCCTCCTGCTCCTTCTCCTGTTTTTTCTGCTCGTGCTCCTGCTTTTTCTGCTCGTGCTCCTCCTGCTCCTGTTTTTTCTACTCGTGCTCCTGTTTTTTCTGCTCGTGCTCGTGCTTTTGCTGCTCGTGCTCCTCCTGCTCCTGCTCCTGTTTTTTCTGCTCGTGCTCCTGCTTTTGCTGCTCTTGCTTTTGCTCCTGCTGCTTTTTCTACTCCTGCTTTTGCTGTTCCTGCTGCTGCTCCTGCTCCTGCTCCTGCTCCTGCTGCTGCTCCTGCTCCTGCTCCTGCTCCTGCTCCTGCTCCTGCTCCTGCTCCTGCTGCTGCTCCTGTTCCTGCTGCTGCTCCTGCTCCTGCTCCTGCTCCTGCTCCTGCTCCTGCTCCTGCTCCTGCTCCTGCTCCTGCTCCTGCTGCTGCTCCTGCTCCTGCTCCTGCTCCTGCTCCTGCTCCTGCTCCTGCTCCTGCTGCTGCTCCTGCTCCTGCTCCTGCTTTCTCCCCCACCCCCGGGTTTTTCCCTTTCTGATCTTCTTCAGCAGCGTTTCGGTGTTCCCCCCCGCTCCTCCAGGAGGCCCCAGGAGGAGGACGACCAGGCGTCAGCAGCCAGGAGGCCCAGGCCGTGAGAGGACAGCGACTCAGATCAGCTGCTCTCTGCTGCAGGTCTCATCACACATCGGCCTGCACCACTAGTGACTCTTTACAACCCTGAGGGGGATTTGGTTGGTTGAGCATTACGGTATAGTATTCCCCCAACATTTTATTACGCAACGGTTATTTTGTAGTTTTTTGTAGTATTTTGCACATTTAGGTATGGTGGCTCGATCAACCTTTTATTTCTTGGGTCTGGCCTTTGCGTCTGGCGGGGTTCAGTACGATTTGGTTGGTTGAGCAAGCCACACACACACACACACCCACCCCTACCCTCCTCTCAGCCCCCAACACCCCCTCGCCCAGAGTCAGCTGGGATCAGCCCCGGAGATCCCAGCTGACAGACGACGAAAAAAGTAAGTGTAATATTTTTTTTATTTTATATTCTGTATGTCTGTTCTTATGATTATTTTCTCACCGACCCTTTTTTTCCTTCTTCCTCTGTCTCCTGAGCTGCTGATGGACAGAGAACCATAGACAGAGAAAGTGAGTATGAGCCTCTATCCTTGAAAAATATGATCAGCAGTATTATATAATATATATTACAATAATGTGAACTAATGTACACACTAGCTATATGCCTTTATTTTGTATTCAATGTAGTAATTCAAACATTACTAGTCTGCCTCACTAACCAGTTTTCTTTTCCTCTTCTTTTGCCTCCTGAGCTGCTGCTGTCCACTGAGGACATAAAAAGTGAGTATGACCTAGAAGAGTCTGTAAATTTAAAACAGGAAGACACTATGTGTTATGTCATACTTAATGCAATGTTTTCCAGTTTTACTAACCATTAGTTATCATTGTTGTTGTTTATAATGTTAATATTATAACACACATTACAACGGTTTACTGGTCTGTCCTATTAACCATTATTTATTTTCCTCCCACTCTGCCTCCTGAGCTGCTGCTGTTCACCATGGACAGTAAAGGTGAGTGTGACTATAGTACAGTCTATAAGATGTAGACATAGACAGACACTTGTGTTGCTGTGTGTGAAAATGTTTAGTAACTTGAGTATTTCTTTGTCTGTCTCACTAATCATTATTTCCTGTGTTTCCTTTCTACCACCCGAGCTGCTGCTGTAAACTGAGGAGGACAAAGGTGAGTATGAGTCAGAATGGTACCTGTTCACTTACTGTATATAATGCCACTCATTTAGCCAAAGACGATTTGCCTGTGTGACTAACCATTATCTGCTGTTCATCCCTCGAACCACCCGAGCTGCTGCTGTAAAGTGTGGATGAAAGATCCACTACAGAGGACTGCAGTCCACTTCACCCCCAGGGGACACAGTGTGAGGCCCTCTCAGTGCTTCACTCTCTTGTGTATTAAGAGAATAAAAAATGGGGGAAATTATCAGTGTCTGAGCTTCCTCTTTTGTGTAATATTCAGCTGGGTTTTTTTTAACAAGTGACTCTAACTCATGGATTTTAGTGTGAGGTAGAGCTGGGATTCAACAGCTAATGAGATTTTTTAAAATGAGCATGAGAACAGAGCCGTCCTCCTGATGAACCTGTGAAGAAAACTGACCTGGAACCACTGGAATATGTTCCTGATAGGATTTAAACCAGTTTATTGTTGTACCCTGCACGGTTCCTACGCAAGTATGGAAAAGTATGGAATTTGATTTGATACATTTACAGGTCTGGAAAAATATGGAAAATGGAAACTATTGTATGGAAATATATCCATTTTAATTCTTACCTGGGTCTTATTTTAAGTTATTTGGGTTAATTATCTTGTATGCGCTAGCTATAATCTCCTGGAAATTATTTGGTGACATAATGGCATACAAATTCAGAATAATGAAATGTTAAAAAATAATAATAATAATAAAATAAAATAAATTTCACAATTTATTTACATGATACACATCTAATTAATCAAATGTCATTATTTATTTGAATTTCTTTTACCGATAAGTCTGGAAATTAGGGTCTGGAAAAAGTATGGGATTTTGAAATTTTGAATGAGTAGGAACCCTGACCCTGATATGGTAATAGGATGTCATGACAGTTCTGAAGGCAACACCAACATCTAGTCCAGTTTCTCTCAGCTGCTTTGATGCAACTCACACATCACAAACATCGTTCTCACAGCTCGTCATTCTCTCATTGTATTTGTACATTGTTCCATCATATCAATTAGTGGTGTACCTGAATCCAGTTTGAAAGGCACAGATAATGAGATGGGTCTGAATAATTTTCATACCAACTCCTCAACTGTAATCTAGGAAGTGCAAGGTGGTAACACATGACACACAAATACAAACACATTGGTTTCATCCTCTGCCCTTAGACCCTCACATCCACTGAGGAAAAACTCCCAAGAAAAAAAACATGAGAAAGCTCAGGGTGAGAGACAGAGGAGGGATCCCTCACCCAGGACGGGCAGACGTGACATAGATGTTGTTATGTATACAGACAAGAAAACAGTTTACAACATGGAATATGGGAAGACATGGAAATGGAATCAGTGAGTTAATGAGCGCTGATGAAGGCAGCTTCTGGTGGACAGGCTGGACCATGTACAGGAACCAGAGCAGGACAAATTAATGAGAGTACTGGTTGGCAGACTGGTTCATTATCAGGGAGGGCAGGTCGGTTTAACAGCAGGGGAAGGAGGCGATGCAGGCACCAAGGCCAAACTGCAAAGTTCAAGTTCAGTTCGAAATGTGCAAGATGAGAGGAGAGGAGAGGAGAGGAGAGGGGAGGAGAGGAGAGGAGAGGAGAGGAGAGGGCTCCATGTAACCAGATGTGTCCCCCAACACCAGCAGTCTATAGCAGCGTAGTAAGGAAGGATGAGGTCTTTCAGATAAGATGGAGCTTTGTCATTAAGATCATTATAAGTCAGCATAAGGATTGTAGGCATAAGGATGTATCATCAATGTCACAGGTCTTCAACGTTTTTCAGGCCAAGGAGGACCCCCAAAAGATAAAAGATAAATAAAATTGTGTTAATTAAACTAGGCCTAGTGGCCTACCATGTTTAAACGTACCCTGGATTCAAGTATATTCATGGTCGTGCCACTGCCATTTATAAACATACCAATGCCAATATCAACAATGTCTTTCAATAGAATGATAGGCTAATCACGCATACAAGCTATTCAAATTGAGGTTTTTATTCTAAGCATAAATGTGGAAACAAAAAACAAAACAAACAAAATTGTATAATCAAACAAAGGTTTCATGACCCCCCTGCAGAACTTCTGCGGACCCTAGGGGTCACACGGACCCCCTGTTGAAGACCTCTAATGTCATAATGTAGCCTTATGTAGGCCTAGTGTATCACACGCACGAAAGCACGCGCCGACGTTCCGTAGAAGCCATGGCAACGAAAGCACGCGCCGACGTTCCGTAGAAGCCATGGCAACGGGACCTTGACGTCTGACCGAACTGGTCTGTGTCTCATTTGCACTTGGACTTGACTCTGTGTTGACCCAGCGCAAAACCTCTGTTGGCAAATTGACCCTTTGCGGACTTGAGCGGACTACAAACCTCCTCTGGACACCTGTAGAAAGCTCTCATCAGCTCTACTGAACATCTTCGACTGAAGGACTCCATTGAAGAAGACCCACCTGCGGATTCAATCAGCGGAAAACAAGACCCGGTCGGACCCCCACCGACCAGCACCTGCTTTGGACCCAGTGCTTTGTAGGTAAGACATGTTTTCATTTTATAGGCCACTAAATGCCTCAGTTAATCTTCTTCAACCCCCCAACTCTGGTATTATTATTAATAATAATAATAAAAAGCTGTAAATTGATGTATTTTATTTGATATTAGCATAAAACATTGATAGAATTTAGCTTCATGGGAAAGAACAGTTTTGGGTGATAGCCTCCTTGACATTTTCTTGGTGTAAAATGATGATTTATGCCTTTGTTTCCCGGGCCAGATGTGGAATGTGTTAACAATGAAGTATTGGCTCAAACATGTTGATATTTTCGTTTAACATTACACATTTTAAAACAAATTGCTGTCAAAAGTTTAATATTTGAGATGGCGACTGGGCCCTTTTTTAAAAAATGCTTAAAAATATAAATCTACATGTTTTGTCACCATGGAGATGATGGAACGACAGTTAGAACGTGCAGGTCCAGTCCGCAGGACCCGTTCAGTTTGCTTGTTGAAGCTGAAATTAAGATGATTTCCGAGTCATTTAAACTTGAATGTTAGGGTTTATTAGTAAAGTATTCCTGACACAGTAATTGTCTGTGAACAAACGGAGGCTGAGACTTAAATAATAATTATAATAATAATAATTATGACAATAAAATGCGCCGTTCCGCCCGTTAGTCCCATCACTAACACCGTTTTGTAGGCCTACACATTTGTTCAGTCCATCATCTTATCCTATCACTCAGCCTGTGCTGAGGATGAGTTGTTTAGTTCCAGATAAACAGGAGGTTGGGGTTATGCTTATGGCGGGTGAGTTACTTTTATAATGTAGTAAATTCAGTTACTAAGTTACATTTTGGGGAAAGTAACAAGTAACTATAGACTAAATTAATTACTTTTTTAAAGTAATGTGCTCAACACTGCTAAAAGTAGCAGCATGGAAACACCAGTAAAAAGCACACAAGGTTATAAAGCAGAAGCCCTTTTGTAAATGCCCCATCCCTGTACTGTATTGTATTATTTATTCATTTGATTTGATTGTGTCTTTCAATTGTATTATTTATTTATTTGATTATGTATTTTTATTGTATTATTACTAGAAGCAGGCACAATAACAACATTTTACTGCAAATATAATTGTGTATGTGACGAATACATCTTATCTTATTTTTTATCAATAAAGATACCTATCAGATATCTATATCTATCAGATATAATAAAGATGTCCATCAAAAATATCTATCAGACCATGTAATTGTCTGACAGAATTAGACTATTGATCTGATGTGAGGTATTTATCAGGGATAGAAACTAAAGTGTGCAGCTGCATAACAAACACATCTCTTGGAGGTTCCCATGATGAGCCTGTGGTGCTGCTACAGCTCCCTTCAATCCTCTCTACATGTCCTGTTCCAGCCTCTTTATCAATAGCTTTTTTACTAATGGAGAATGTGACATTTTCTCACTTTTCTCCCCCCAGCTGGTTCTTCTCCCCTGTCCTCCACCCCGGCTGTTGGCATCACCACCTCCACCACCACCACCACCCGTCATGGAGGGCCACCAGCCAGGTGACACTGTTCCACCTTTCCCCTTTGCTGCTCCTCCCACTGCTCCTCCCACTGCTGCTTTCTATTCTGCTCCTCCTCCTCCTTTCTTTGCTGCTCCTCCTGCTTGCCCTGCAGACTGCCTTTTCTGCATTCCTGCAGTCGCCTCCAGCCCTGCCTCCTCCTTCTTTTCTGCAGACGACTCCTTCTCTCTCTGCTCCTCCTCCTTTCCTGCAGACGACTCCTTCTCTCTCTGCTCCTCCTCCTTTCCTGCAGACGACTCCTTCTCTCTCTGCTCCTCTTCCTTTTCTGCAGACGACTCCTTCTCTCTCTGCTCCTCCTCCTTTCCTGCAGACGACTTCTCCTCTTTCAGCATCCCCCCCTTTTCTGCAGACTCCTCTCTCTGCTCCTCTTCCTTTCCTGCAGACGACTTCTGCTCTTTCAGCACCTCCCCCTTTTCTGCAGACGACTCTGTTTCTCCTTGTGCTGATTCTCCCCTCAGCGATGCTGCACCTGTTGCTTTTCGTCCTGCTTCCTCTGCTGTGAGCCCTGCTCCTGCTCTTCAGGCTGCTACTATTCCTGCTTTGCAGCCTGCTGGTTCTGTTGCTCCTGCTCCTGCTCCTGCTCCTGCTCCTGCTCCTGCTGCTCCTTCTGCTGCTGTTGCTGCTGCTATTGCTGCTGCTGTTGCTGCTGCTATTGCTCGTCCTCCTGCTCCTGCTCCTGTTTTTTCTGCTCGTTCTCCTGTTTTTTCTGCTTGTGCTCCTCCTGCTCCTGCTTTTGCTGCTCGTGCTCGTCCTCCTGCTCCTGCTCCTATTTTTTCTGCTCGTTCTCCTGTTTTTTCTGCTCGTGCTCGTCCTCCTGCTCCTGTTTTTTCTGCTTGTGCTCCTGCTTTTGCTACTCGTGCTCCTCCTGCTCGTGCTCCTGCTTTTGCTGCTCGTGCTCGTCCTCCTGCTCCTGTTTTTTCTGCTCGTGCTCCTGCTTTTGCTGCTCGTGCTCCTCCTGCTCCTGTTTTTTCTGCTCGTTCTCCTGTTTTTTCTGCTTGTGCTCCTCCTGCTCCTTCTCCTGTTTTTTCTGCTCGTGCTCCTGCTTTTTCTGCTCGTGCTCCTCCTGCTCCTGTTTTTTCTACTCGTGCTCCTGTTTTTTCTGCTCGTGCTCGTGCTTTTGCTGCTCGTGCTCCTCCTGCTCCTGCTCCTGTTTTTTCTGCTCGTGCTCCTGCTTTTGCTGCTCTTGCTTTTGCTCCTGCTGCTTTTTCTACTCCTGCTTTTGCTTTTGCTGTTCCTGCTCCTGCTCCTGCTCCTGCTCCTGCTCCTGCTCCTGCTCCTGCTCCTGCTGCTGCTCCTGCTCCTGCTCCTGCTCCTGCTCCTGCTCCTGCTCCTGCTCCTGCTCCTGCTCCTGCTCCTGCTTTCTCCCCCACCCCCGGGTTTTTCCCTTTCTGATCTTCTTCAGCAGCGTTTCGGTGTTCCCCCCCGCTCCTCCAGGAGGCCCCAGGAGGAGGACGACCAGGCGTCTGCAGCCAGGAGGCCCAGGCCGTGAGAGGACAGCGACTCAGATCAGCTGCTCTCTGCTGCAGGTCTCATCACACATCGGCCTGCACCACTAGTGACTCTTTACAACCCTGAGGGGGATTTGGTTGGTTGAGCATCACAGTATAGTATTCCCCCAACATTTTATTACGCAATGGTTATTTTGTAGTTTTTTGTAGTATTTTGCACATTTAGGTATGGTGGCTCGATCAACCATTTATTTCTTGGGTCTGGCCTTTGCGTCTGGCGGGGTTCAGTACGATTTGGTTGGTTGAGCAAGCCACACACACACACACACCCCTACCCTCCTCTCAGCCCCCAACACCCCCTCGCCCAGAGTCAGCTGGGATCAGCCCCGGAGATCCCAGCTGACAGACGACGAAAAAAGTAAGTGTAATATTTTTTTTATTTTATATTCTGTATGTCTGTTCTTATGATTATTTTCTCACCGACCCTTTTTTTTCCTTCTTCCTCTGTCTCCTGAGCTGCTGATGGACAGAGAACCATAGACAGAGAAAGTGAGTATGAGCCTCTATCCTTGAAAAATATGATCAGCAGTATTATATAATATATATTACAATAATGTGAACTAATGTACACACTAGCTATATGCCTTTATTTTGTATTCAATGTAGTAATTCAAACATTACTAGTCTGCCTCACTAACCAGTTTTCTTTTCCTCTTCTTTTGCCTCCTGAGCTGCTGCTGTCCACTGAGGACATAAAAAGTGAGTATGACCTAGAAGAGTCTGTAAATTTAAAACAGGAAGACACTATGTGTTATGTCATACTTAATGCAATGTTTTCCAGTTTTACTAACTATTAGTTATCATTGTTGTTGTTTATAATGTTAATATTATAACACACATTACAACGGTTTACTGGTCTGTCCTATTAACCATTATTTATTTTCCTCCCACTCTGCCTCCTGAGCTGCTGCTGTTCACCATGGACAGTAAAGGTGAGTGTGACTATAGTACAGTCTATAAGATGTAGACATAGACAGACACTTGTGTTGCTGTGTGTGAAAATGTTTAGTAACTTGAGTATTTCTTTGTCTGTCTCACTAATCATTATTTCCTGTGTTTCCTTTCTACCACCCGAGCTGCTGCTGTAAACTGAGGAGGACAAAGGTGAGTATGAGTCAGAATGGTACCTGTTCACTTACTGTATATAATGCCACTCATTTAGCCAAAGACGATTTGCCTGTGTGACTAACCATTATCTGCTGTTCATCCCTCGAACCACCCGAGCTGCTGCTGTAAAGTGTGGATGAAAGATCCACTACAGAGGACTGCAGTCCACTTCACCCCCAGGGGACACAGTGTGAGGCCCTCTCAGTGCTTCACTCTCTTGTGTATTAAGAGAATAAAAAATGGGGGAAATTATCAGTGTCTGAGCTTCCTCTTTTGTGTAATATTCAGCTGGGTTTTTTTTTTTTAACAAGTGACTTTAACTCATGGATCTTAGTGTGAGGTAGAGCTGGGATTCAACAGCTAATGAGGTTTTTTTTAAATGAGCATGAGAACAGAGCCGTCCTCCTGATGAACCTGTAAAGAAAACTGACCTGGAACCACTGGAATATGTTCCTGATAGGATTTAAACCAGTTTATTGTTGTACCCTGCACGGTTCCTACGCAAGTATGGAAAAGTATGGAATTTGATTTGATACATTTACAGGTCTGGAAAAATATGGAAAATGGAAACTATTGTATGGAAGTATATCCATTTTAATTCTTACCTGGGTCTTATTTTAAGTTATTTGGGTTAATTATCTTGTATGCGCTAGCTATAATCTCCTGGAAATTTTTTGGTGACATAATGGCATACAAATTCAGAATAATGAAATGTAATAAATAAAATAAAATAAATTTCACAATTTATTTACATGATACACATCTAATTAATCAAATGTCATTATTTATTTGAATTTCTTTTACCGATAAGTCTGGAAATTAGGGTCTGGAAAAAGTATGGGATTTTGAAATTTTGAATGAGTAGGAACCCTGACCCTGATATGGTAATAGGATGTCATGACAGTTCTGAAGGCAACACCAACATCTAGTCCAGTTTCTCTCAGCTGCTTTGATGCAACTCACACATCACAAACATCATTCTCACAGCTCGTCATTCTCTCATTGTATTTGTACATTGTTCCATCATATCAATTAGTGGTGTACCTGAATCCAGTTTGAAAGGCACAGATAATGAGATGGGTCTGAATAATTTTCATACCAACTCCTCAACTGTAATCTAGGAAGTGCAAGGTGGTAACACATGACACACAAATACAAACACATTGGTTTCATCCTCTGCCCTCAGACCGTCACATGATCCACTGAGGAAAAACTCCCAAGAAAAAAAACATGAGAAAGCTCAGGGTGAGAGACAGAGGAGGGATCCCTCACCCAGGACGGGCAGAAGTGATATAGATGTTGTTATGTATACAGACAAGAAAACCGTTTACAACATGGAATATGGGAAGACATGGAAATGGAATCAGTGAGTTAATGAGCGCTGATGAAGGCAGCTTCTGGTGGACAGGCTGGACCATGTACAGGAACCAGAGCAGGACAAATTAATGAGAGTACTGGTTGGAAGAATGGTTCATTATCAGGGAGGGCAGGTCGGTTTAACAGCAGGGGAAGGAGGCGATGCAGGCACCAAGGCCAAACTACAAAGTTCAAGTTCAGTTCAAAATGTGCAAGAGGAGAGGAGAGGAGAGGAGAGGAGAGGAGAGGAGAGGAGAGGGCTCCATGTAACCAGATGTGTCCCCCAGCAGTCTAAGTCTATAGCAGCGTAGCTATAAAATGGTTCAGAGCTACCTGAACCAGCCCTAACTAAAAGCCCTGTCATAAAGGAAGGTCTTAAGTCTAGACTTAAATGTAGCTAGAGTGTCTGCCTCTCTGACCCATGGAGAGAGCTGGTTCCACAGTAAAGGAGCCCGGTAATCAATCAAATCAATAAAAATCAACTTTAATGTCCCCGGAGGGAAAATTGTCTTGGACAATCAATGCTGTACATCCTGCAAACAGATTTTAAAACCATACACCATTTCACATAGCTACTCACACACACAACCAACAGAGATCACTTACAGACAGTACGACTAAGTTCATAGTTCATACAAAGTAATAAATAATTATTGCACTTTCTATATATTGCATCTTGCCTCAGTATTGCCACAGTCTCTGGGTCTAAATTGCACCTTTGTATGTGTGGACTCCACCATCAGCATCAATTTAAAGGTGCCAAAGGAATAGAATATGTATCTATTTAAAAAAAAAAAGAAAAAAAAAAGGCTCTACCTCCCAGTCCCAGGCTCTACCTCTACCTCCCAGTCCAGAGATACTGGGAGTCAGTCTTTAGAGATACTGGGAGTCAGTCTGGCAGGACAGTAAGGAAGGATGAGGTCTTTCAGATAAGATGGAGCTTTGTCATTAAGATCATTATAAGTCAGCAGAAGGATTTCCTACAAGAAGCCAATAGAAGCTAAAATGGGAGGGATGTGCTCTCTCTTCTAAGTCCAACAATCCAGAGGCTAATGTATCATCAATGTCACAGGTCTTGAACGTGTTTCAGGCCAAGGAGGACCCCCAAACTGATGGAGAGATGAGGCATCATTTTTTAAAAAGATAAATAAAATTGTATTAATTAAATTAGGCCTAGTAGCCTACCATGTTTAAACGTACCCTGGATTCAAGTATATTCATGGTCGTGCCACTGCCATTTAGCACCTGCTTTGGACCCAGTCCTTTGTAGGTAAGACATGTTTTCATTTTATAGGCTACTCAGTTAATCTTCTTCAACCCCCCAACTCTGGTATTAATAATAATAATAATAATAATAATAATAATAATAATAATAATAATAGCCTAATAAAAAAGCTGTAAATTGATGTATTTTATTTGATATTAGCATAAAACATTGATAGACTTTTAGCTTCATGGGAAAGAACAGTTTTGGATGATAGCCTCCTTGACATTCCTTCGGGATAAAAAAGTATCTATCTATCTATCTATCTATCTATCTATCTATCTATCTATCTATCTATCTATCTATCTATCTATCTATCTATCTATCTATCTATCTATCTATCTATCTATCTATCTATCTATCTATCTATCTATCTATCTATCTATCTATCTATCTATCTATCTATCTATCTATCTATCAAACAAAACAAACAAAATTGTATAATCAACCAAAGGTTTCATGACCCCCCTGCAGAACTTCTGCGGACCCTAGGGGTCACACGGACCCCCTGTTGAAGACCTCTAATGTCATAATGTAGCCTTATGTAGGCCTAGTGTATCACACGCACGAAAGCACGCGCCGACGTTCCGTAGAAGCCATGGCAACGAAAGCACGCGCCGACGTTCCGTAGAAGCCATGGCAACGGGACCTTGACGTCTGACCGAACTGGTCTGTGTCTCATTTGCACTTGGACTTGACTCTGTGTTGACCCAGCGCAAAACCTCTGTTGGCAAATTGACCCTTTGCGGACTTGAGCGGACTACAAACCTCCTCTGGACACCTGTAGAAAGCTCTCATCAGCTCTACTGAACATCTTCGACTGAAGGACTCCATTGAAGAAGACCCACCTGCGGATTCAATCAGCGGAAAACAAGACCCGGTCGGACCCCCACCGACCAGCACCTGCTTTGGACCCAGTGCTTTGTAGGTAAGACATGTTTTCATTTTATAGGCCACTAAATGCCTCAGTTAATCTTCTTCAACCCCCCAACTCTGGTATTATTATTAATAATAATAATAAAAAGCTGTAAATTGATGTATTTTATTTGATATTAGCATTCACATTGATAGAATTTAGCTTCATGGGAAAGAACAGTTTTGGGTGATAGCCTCCTTGACATTTTCTTGGTGTAAAATGATGATTTATGCCTTTGTTTCCCGGGCCAGATGTGGAATGTGTTAACAATGGAGTATTGGCTCAAACATGTTGATATTTTCGTTTAACATTACACATTTTAAAACAAATCGCTGTCAAAACTTTAATATTTGAGATGGCGACTGGGCCCTTTTTTAAAAAATGCTTAAAAATATAAATCTACATGTTTTGTCACCATGGAGATGATGGAACGACAGTTAGAACGTGCAGGTCCAGTCCGCAGGACCCGTTCAGTTTGCTTGTTGAAGCTGAAATTAAGATGATTTCCGAGTCATTTAAACTTGAATGTTAGGGTTTATTAGTAAAGTATTCCTGACACAGTAATTGTCTGTGAACAAACGGAGGCTGAGACTTAAATAATAATTATAATAATAATAATTATGACAATAAAATGCGCCGTTCCACCCGTTAGTCCCATCACTAACACCGTTTTGTAGGCCTACACATTTGTTCAGTCCATCATCTTATCCTATCACTCAGCCTGTGCTGAGGATGAGTTGTTTAGTTCCAGATAAACAGGAGGTTGGGGTTATGCTTATGGCGGGTGAGTTACTTTTATAATGTAGTAAATTCAGTTACTAAGTTACATTTTGGGGAAAGTAACAAGTAACTATAGACTAAATTAATTACTTTTTTAAAGTAATGTGCTCAACACTGCTAAAAGTAGCAGCATGGAAACACCAGTAAAAAGCACACAAGTGGTTATAAAGCAGAAGCCCTTTTGTAAATGCCCCATCCCTGTACTGTATTGTATTATTTATTCATTTGATTTGATTGTGTCTTTCAATTGTATTATTTATTTATTTGATTATGTATTTTTATTGTATTATTACTAGAAGCAGGCACAATAACAACATTTCACTGCAAATATAATTGTGTATGTGACGAATACATCTTATCTTATTTTTTATCAATAAAGATACCTATCAGATATCTATATCTATCAGATATAATAAAGATGTCCATCAAAAATATCTATCAGACCATGTAATTGTCTGACAGAATTAGACTATTGATCTGATGTGAGGTATTTATCAGGGATAGAAACTAAAGTGTGCAGCTGCATAACAAACACATCTCTTGGAGGTTCCCATGATGAGCCTGTGGTGCTGCTACAGCTCCCTTCAATCCTCTCTACATGTCCTGTTCCAGCCTCTTCATCAATAGCTTTTTTACTAATGGAGAATGTGACATTTTCTCACTTTTCTCCCCCCAGCTGGTTCTTCTCCCCTGTCCTCCACCCCGGCTGTTGGCATCACCACCTCCACCACCACCACCAACACCCGTCATGGAGGGCCACCAGCCAGGTGACACTGTTCCACCTTTCCCCTTTGTCTTAAATGCTGCTCCTCCCACTGCTCCTCCCACTGCTGCTTTCTATTCTGCTCCTCCTCCTCCTTTCTTTGCTGCTCCTCCTGCATACTTGCAGACAGCTCCTCCTGCTTGCCCTGCAGACTGCCTTTTCTGCATTCCTGCAGTCGCCTCCAGCCCTGCCTCCTCCTTCTTTTCTGCAGACGACTCCTTCTCTCTCTGCTCCTCCTCCTTCTTTTCTGCAGACGACTCCTTCTCTCTCTGCTCCTCCTCCTTTCCTGCAGACGACTTCTGCTCTTTCAGCATCCCCCCCTTTTCTGCAGAAGACTCCTTCTCTCTCTGCTCCTCTTCCTTTCCTGCAGACGACTCCTTCTTTCTCTGCTCCTCCTCCTTTCCTGCAGACGACTTCTCCTCTTTCAGCATCCCCCCCTTTTCTGCAGACTCCTCTCTCTGCTCCTCTTCCTTTCCTGCAGACGACTTCTGCTCTTTCAGCATCCCCCCCTTTTCTGCAGACGACTTCTCCTCTTTCAGCATCCCCCCCTTTTCTGCAGACGACTCCTTCTCTCTCTGCTCCTCTTCCTTTCCTGCAGACGACTTCTGCTCTTTCAGCACCTCCCCCTTTTCTGCAGACGACTCTGTTTCTCCTTCTGCTGATTCTCCCCTCAGCGATGCTGCACCTGTTGCTTTTCGTCCTGCTTCCTCTGCTGTGAGCCCTGCTCCTGCTCTCCAGGCTGCTACTATTCCTGCTTTGCAGCCTGCTGGTTCTGTTGCTCCTGCTCCTGCTCCTGCTCCTGCTCCTGCTCCTGCTCCTGCTCCTGCTCCTGCTCCTGCTCCTGCTCCTGCTGCTCCTTCTGCTGCTGTTGCTGCTGCTATTGCTGCTGCTGTTGCTGCTGCTATTGCTCGTCCTCCTGCTCCTGTTTTTTCTGCTCGTTCTCCTGTTTTTTCTGCTTGTGCTCCTCCTGCTCCTGCTCCTGCTTTTGCTGCTCGTGCTCGTCCTCCTGCTCCTGCTCCTATTTTTTCTGCTCGTTCTCCTGTTTTTTCTGCTCGTGCTCGTCCTCCTGCTCCTGTTTTTTCTGCTTGTGCTCCTGCTTTTGCTACTCGTGCTCCTCCTGCTCGTGCTCCTGCTTTTGCTGCTCGTGCTCGTCCTCCTGCTCCTGTTTTTTCTGCTCGTGCTCCTGCTTTTGCTGCTCGTGCTCCTCCTGCTCCTGTTTTTTCTGCTCGTTCTCCTGTTTTTTCTGCTCGTGCTCCTCCTGCTCCTTCTCCTGTTTTTTCTGCTCCTGCTCCTGCTTTTTCTGCTCGTGCTCCTCCTGCTCCTGTTTTTTCTACTCGTGCTCCTGTTTTTTCTGCTCGTGCTCGTGCTTTTGCTGCTCGTGCTCCTCCTGCTCCTGCTCCTGTTTTTTCTGCTCGTGCTCCTGCTTTTGCTGCTCTTGCTTTTGCTCCTGCTGCTTTTTCTACTCCTGCTTTTGCTGTTCCTGTTCCTGCTCCTGCTCCTGTTCCTGGTCCTGCTCCTGCTGCTGCTCCTGCTCCTGCTCCTGCTGCTGCTCCTGCTCCTGCTCCTGCTCCTGCTCCTGCTCCTGCTCCTGCTGCTGCTCCTGCTGCTGCTCCTGCTCCTGCTCCTGCTCCTGCTCCTGCTGCTGCTCCTGCTCCTGCTCCTGCTGCTGCTCCTGCTCCTGCTCCTGCTCCTGCTCCTGCTGCTGCTCCTGCTCCTGCTCCTGCTCCTGCTCCTGCTCCTGCTCCTGCTCCTGCTCCTGCTCCTGCTGCTGCTCCTGCTCCTGCTCCTGCTCCTGCTCCTGCTCCTGCTCCTGCTCCTGCTTTCTCCCCCACCCCTGGGTTTTTCCCTTTCTGATCTCCTTCAGCAGCGTTTCGGTGTTCCCCCCCGCTCCTCCAGGAGGCCCCAGGAGGAGGACGACCAGGCGTCAGCAGCCAGGAGGCCCAGGCCGTGAGAGGACAGCGACTCAGATCAGCTGCTCTCTGCTGCAGGTCTCATCACACATCGGCCTGCACCACTAGTGACTCTTTACAACCCTGAGGGGGATTTGGTTGGTTGAGCATCACAGTATAGTATTCCCCCAACATTTTATTACGCAATGGTTATTTTGTAGTTTTTTGTAGTATTTTGCACATTTAGGTATGGTGGCTCGATCAACCATTTATTTCTTGGGTCTGGCCTTTGCGTCTGGCGGGGTTCAGTACGATTTGGTTGGTTGAGCAAGCCACACACACACACACACCCACCCCTACCCTCCTCTCAGCCCCCAACACCCCCTCGCCCAGAGTCAGCTGGGATCAGCCCCGGAGATCCCAGCTGACAGACGACGAAAAAAGTAAGTGTAATATTTTTTTTATTTTAGATTCTGTATGTCTGTTCTTATGATTATTTTCTCACCGACCCTTTTTTTCCTTCTTCCTCTGTCTCCTGAGCTGCTGATGGACAGAGAACCATAGACAGAGAAAGTGAGTATGAGCCTCTGTCCTTGAAAAATATGATCAGCAGTATTATATAATATATATTACAATAATGTGAACTAATGTACACACTAGCTATATGCCTTTATTTTGTATTCAATGTAGCAATTCAAACATTACTAGTCTGCCTCACTAACCAGTTTTCTTTTCCTCTTCTTTTGCCTCCTGAGCTGCTGCTGTCCACTGAGGACACAAAAAGTGAGTATGACCTAGAAGAGCCTGTAAATTTAAAACAGGAAGACACTATGTGTTATGTCATACTTAATGCAATGTTTTCCAGTTTTACTAACCATTAGTTATCATTGTTGTTGTTTATAATGTTAATATTATAACACACATTACAACGGTTTACTGGTCTGTCTTATTAACCATTATTTATTTTCCTCCCACTCTGCCTCCTGAGCTGCTGCTGTTCACCATGGACAGTAAAGGTGAGTGTGACTATAGTACAGTCTATAAGATGTAGACATAGACAGACACTTGTGTTGCTGTGTGTGAAAATGTTTAGTAACTTGAGTATTTCTTTGTCTGTCTCACTACTCATTATTTCCTGTGTTTCCTTTCTACCACCCGAGCTGCTGCTGTAAACTGAGGAGGACAAAGGTGAGTATGAGTCAGAATGGTACCTGTTCACTTACTGTATATAACGCCACTCATTTAGCCAAAGACGATTTGCCTGTGTGACTAACCATTATCTGCTGTTCATCCCTCGAACCACCCGAGCTGCTGCTGTAAAGTGTGGATGAAAGATCCACTACAGAGGACTGCAGTCCACTTCACCCCCAGGGGACACAGTGTGAGGCCCTCTCAGTGCTTCACTCTCTTGTGTATTAAGAGAATAAAAAATGGGGGAAATTATCAGTGTCTGAGCTTCCTCTTTTGTGTAATATTCAGCTGGGTTTTTTTTATTTTAACAAATGACTTTAACTCATGGATTTTAGTGTGAGGTAGAGCTGGGATTCAACAGCTAATGAGGTTTTTTAAAATGAGCATGAGAACAGAGCCGTCCTCCTGATGAACCTGTGAAGAAAACTGACCTGGAACCACTGGAATATGTTCCTGATAGGATTTAAACCAGTTTATTGTTGTACCCTGCACGGTTCCTACGCAAGTATGGAAAAGTATGGAATTTGATTTGATACATTTACAGGTCTGGAAAATATGGAAAATGGAAACTATTGTATGGAAATATATCCATTTTAATTCTTACCTGGGTCTTATTTTAAGTTATTTGGGTTAATTATCTTGTATGCGCTAGCTATAATCTCCTGGAAATTATTTGGTGACATAATGGCATACAAATTCAGAATAATGAAATGTTAAAAAAAAATAATAATAATAAAATAAAATAAATTTCAGAATTTATTTACATGATACACATCTAATTAATCAAATGTCATTATTTATTTGAATTTCTTTTACCGATAAGTCTGGAAATTAGGGTCTGGAAAAAGTATGGGATTTTGAAATTTTGAATGAGTAGGAACCCTGACCCTGATATGGTAATAGGATGTCATGACAGTTCTGAAGGCAACACCAACATCTGGTCCAGTTTCTCTCAGCTGCTTTGATGCAACTCACACATCACAAACATCATTCTCACAGCTCGTCATTCTCTCATTGTATTTGTACATTGTTCCATCATATCAATTAGTGGTGTACCTGAATCCAGTTTGAAAGGCACAGATAATGAGATGGGTCTGAATAATTTTCATACCAACTCCTCAACTGTAATCTAGGAAGTGCAAGGTGGTAACACATGACACACAAATACAAACACATTGGTTTCATCCTCTGCCCTTAGACCGTCACATGATCCACTGAGGAAAAACTCCCAAGAAAAAAAACATGAGAAAGCTCAGGGTGAGAGACAGAGGAGGGATCCCTCACCCAGGACGGGCAGACGTGACATAGATGTTGTTATGTATACAGACAAGAAAACAGTTTACAACATGGAATATGGGAAGACATGGAAATGGAATCAGTGAGTTAATGAGCGCTGATGAAGGCAGCTTCTGGTGGACAGGCTGGACCATGTACAGGAACCAGAGCAGGACAAATTAATGAGAGTACTGGTTGGCAGACTGGTTCATTATCAGGGAGGGCAGGTCGGTTTAACAGCAGGGGAAGGAGGCGATGCAGGCACCAAGGCCAAACTACAAAGTTCAAGTTCAGTTCGAAATGTGCAAGAGGAGAGGAGAGGAGAGGAGAGGAGAGGAGAGGAGAGGGGAGGGGAGGAGAGGAGAGGAGAGGAGAGGGCTCCATGTAACCAGATGTGTCCCCCAGCACCAGCAGTCTATAGCAGCGTAGTAAGGAAGGATGAGGTCTTTCAGATAAGATGGAGCTTTGTCATTAAGATCATTATAAGTCAGCATAAGGATTGTAGGCATAAGGATGTATCATCAATGTCACAGGTCTTCAACGTTTTTCAGGCCAAGGAGGACCCCCAAAAGATAAAAGATAAATAAAATTGTGTTAATTAAACTAGGCCTACCATGTTTAAACGTACCCTGGATTCAAGTATATTCATGGTCGTGCCACTGCCATTTATAAACAGACCAATGCCAATATCAACAATGTCTTTCAATAGAATGATAGGCTAATCAGCATACAAGCTATTCAAATTGAGGTTTTTATTCTAAGCATAAATGTGGAAACAAAAAACAAAACAAACAAAATTGTATAATCAAAGGTTTCATGACCCCCCTGCAGAACTTCTGCGGACCCTAGGGGTCACACGGACCCCCTGTTGAAGACCTCTAATGTCATAATGTAGCCTTATGTAATGTATCTCTTTATCTCGCACACGCACGAAAGCACGCGCCGACGTTCCGTAGAAGCCATGGCAACGAAAGCACGCGCCGACGTTCCTAGAAGCCATGGCAACGGGATCTTGACGTCTGACCGAACTGGTCTGTGTCTCATTTGCACTTGGACTTGACTCTGTGTTGACCCAGCGCAAAACCTCTGTTGGCAAATTGACCCTTTGCGGACTTGAGCGGACTACAAACCTCCTCTGGACACCTGTAGAAAGCTCTCATCAGCTCTACTGAACATCTTCGACTGAAGGACTCCATTGAAGAAGACCCACCTGCGGATTCAATCAGCGGAAAACAAGACCCGGTCGGACCCCCACCGACCAGCACCTGCTTTGGACCCAGTGCTTTTAGGTAAGACATGTTTTCATTTTATAGGCCACTAAATGACTCAGTTAATCTTCTTCAACCCCCCAACTCTGGTATTATTATTAATAATAATAATAAAAAGCTGTAAATTGATGTATTTTATTTGATATTAGCATAAAACATTGATAGAATTTAGCTTCATGGGAAAGAACAGTTTTGGGTGATAGCCTCCTTGACATTTTCTTGGTGTAAAATGATGATTTATGCCTTTGTTTCCCGGGCCAGATGTGGAATGTGTTAACAATGAAGTATTGGCTCAAACACTGATATTTTCGTTTAACATTACACATTTTAAAACAAATCGCTGTCAAAAGTTTAATATTTGAGATGGCGACTGGGCCCTTTTTTAAAAAATGCTTAAAAATATAAATCTACATGTTTTGTCACCATGGAGATGATGGAACGACAGTTAGAACGTGCAGGTCCAGTCCGCAGGACCCGTTCAGTTTGCTTGTTGAAGCTGAAATTAAGATGATTTCCGAGTCATTTAAACTTGAATGTTAGGGTTTATTAGTAAAGTATTCCTGACACAGTAATTGTCTGTGAACAAACGGAGGCTGAGACTTAAATAATAATTATAATAATAATAATTATGACAATAAAATGCGCCGTTCCACCCGTTAGTCCCATCAACACCGTTTTGTAGGCCTACACATTTGTTCAGTCCATCATTTTATCCTATCAGTCAGCCTGTGCTGAGGATGAGTTGTTTAGTTCCAGATAAACAGGTCAAGTCAAGTAGTTTATTTGTCCCAACTTGGGCAATTTGGTTGCAGTCTAGGTGTTAAAAACATAAAAACATACATTCCAACACATACATATGACACCTCAATAGATATCTAAAAACAAACACAGTAATTCAACAAAAGGCAAATTTCAGGTTAAGTGCCAACCACATAGATCCCCAACATCAGCATCAACAACATCATCATCGTCATCAATATCAAACTCATTGTCACCATCATCACCATCATCGTTCAACCAGATTGAGCTCCCTAATGGAAGTGGGGATGAACGAATGTCTGTACCTGTTCTTTTTCACCCTAGGGGCACATAGTCGCACACCAGATGGTAGCCAGACATACTCAGAGCTAAGAGGATGGCTACCGTCTAAACAGATACTCCTAGCTTTCCTCAGTACTTGCTTTTTAAATAAACAATTCACATCAACAAACTGAGTCCCCACAATCTTGCTGGCAACCTTCACAATACCCTGTAGAGCATTTTTATGTTTAATTCCAAGGTTGCCATACCAGCAAATAAAAGAAAAAGAAATGACAGATTCGATAAAGGATCTGTAGAACAGAGTCATTAAGGTCTTATCGACTTGAAATGCAGCTAATTTTCTTAAACAAAACAGGCGCTGCTGGCCTTTCTTACATAGCGCTTCTGTGTTGAAATCAAATTTTAATTTGTTGTCAAACATGGTGCCAAGGTACTTATAAGTGGTCACCATATCCACTACTTGACCATTTATGACACTGCTCTGGGGCGCTGCTGGAGCATTCTGTCTGAAGTCAATACACATATCTTTAGTTTTAGTAACATTAGGTTGGAGGAAAGCATCATTGCACCAACAAATAAAATCGTTTACAATAGGGCCATGGCTGTCCTCTGTATCCTCAAGAAGGCTAACAATTACAGAATCATCTGCAAATTTAATGATGTGTCTGTTTACATGGTGGCTACGACAGTCATCTGTATACAAGATGTACAAGAGAGGGGAAAGGACGCAGCCCTGGGGTGAGCCGGTGGATGTGGTCAGCTCCTTTGACAGAGTTGTGTTCACCCTCACTTTCTGGGTTCTGTTTGTATGAAAGTCAAGCACCCATCCTACAAGGCCTAAATCTAAATTAAAATTGTCAATTAATTTCTCCACCAACATATGCGGCTGGATGGTGTTGAACGCCGAGGAAAAATCAACAAAAAGAAGCCTGGCATGAGTCTTATTATTTTCCAGATGTTTCAATACATAATTCAATAAAGTAAGTGAAGCATCTTGAACACCCCTATTGGCCCTATAGGCAAACTGAAGAGGATCTAAAAGATGCTCTGTCCTCATTAGGAGCTCCCTCTTAATCAATGTCTCAAAAGACTTCATAACTAAAGAAGTTAAGGCCACGGGCCTGAAATCGTTTAAAACCTTGGGGTGAGGACCTTTGGCCACAGGCACCACAGTGGACTGTTTCCATAATGATGGAACCTTCTGCTGGATAAGAGACAACTGAAAAATATGGTAAAAAATAGGGCCTAATTGTTCTGCACAACTAGTAAGCAGACGGCTACAGATTCTATCTGGGCCTGGACTCTTTCTTGGCTTACAATTTTTAAAGCACTTTACCACACTGCCCTCGTCAAAGGAGGGAGTAAAGGAAGGTGTGGACATGAGTCTTTTTCTGAGCTCTATGTGTGTATCATAAAATACTTGTGTATCAAAACGTACATAAAATTCATTTAGTTCTTGAGCCAACTGCAGGTCTGAAAGGTAGCCATTTAGCTCTATATGCTTCAGCTTATCATCTTTGAGACCTACAATGGTCTTCATGCTGTCCCAGGCAGAGCCCAGGTTGTTCATTTTAAGCTGAGCCTCAATCTTAGCCTTGTACCTCATTTTACCAGCCCTGACTTCCCGTTTGATGTCTTTTTGCAAGCTGCGGAGTACCTCTGTATTCCCTTCCCTAAATGCCCTGTTCTTTTGATGTAGTAGCATTTTAAGGGACTTGGACACCCAAGGCTTGTTGTTAGGATATATTTTCACAGTCTTGTCAGGGATTACATGATCTTTACAGTAAACAACCCAGCTGCTAATCACATCTGTCAATTCATTAATATCAGAGCAAGACTCTGTGAACATGTCCCAGTCAGTGCTTTCAATACATCCCTGAAGAGTTAAGCAGGCTTCCTCTGACCAGTCTTTAACTTGAATGTGCTGTACCTTGCCCCTCCTCAAGGCAGAGCGGTAAACAGGAATTAAGTGCACACAGTTGTGATCTGACAGACCAAGGGGCGGGAGGGGGATAGATTTATATGCCCCTTTAATATTTCCATAACATAGATCTATTATCTTATCATGTCTGGTGGGGCATGTCACATACTGATGGAAATCTCTCAGTGTTTTGGACAAAGTACAATGGTTCATATCGCCCAGAATAAAGTTAGGAGCTTCAGGAGGTTGGGGTTATGCTTATGGCGGGTGAGTTACTTTTATAATGTAGTAAATTCAGTTACTAAGTTACATTTTGGGGAAAGTAACAAGTAACTATAGACTAAATTAATTACTTTTTTAAAGTAATGTGCTCAACACTGCTAAAAGTAGCAGCATGGAAACACCAGTAAAAAGCACACAAGTGGTTATAAAGCAGAAGCCCTTTTGTAAATGCCCCATCCCTGTACTGTATTGTATTATTTATTCATTTGATTTGATTGTGTCTTTCAATTGTATTATTTATTTATTTGATTATGTATTTTTATTGTATTATTACTAGAAGCAGGCACAATAACAACATTTCACTGCACATATAATTGTGTATGTGACGAATACATCTTATCTTATTTTTTATCAATAAAGATACCTATCAGATATCTATATCTATCAGATATAATAAAGATGTCCATCAAAAATATCTATCAGACCATGTAATTGTCTGACAGAATTAGACTATTGATCTGATGTGAGGTATTTATCAGGGATAGAAACTAAAGTGTGCAGCTGCATAACAAACACATCTCTTGGAGGTTCCCATGATGAGCCTGTGGTGCTGCTACAGCTCCCTTCAATCCTCTCTACATGTCCTGTTCCAGCCTCTTTATCAATAGCTTTTTTACTAATGGAGAATGTGACATTTTCTCACTTTTCTCCCCCCAGCTGGTTCTTCTCCCCTGTCCTCCACCCCGGCTGTTGGCATCACCACCACCACCACCACCACCACCAACACCCGTCATGGAGGGCCACCAGCCAGGTGACACTGTTCCACCTTTCCCCTTTGCTGCTCCTCCCACTGCTCCTCCCACTGCTGCTTTCTATTCTGCTCCTCCTCCTCCTTTCTCTGCTGCTCCTCCTGCATACTTGCAGACAGCTCCTCCTGCTTGCCCTGCAGACTGCCTTTTCTGCATTCCTGCAGTCGCCTCCAGCCCTGCCTCCTCCTTCTTTTCTGCAGACGACTCCTTCTCTCTCTGCTCCTCCTCCTTTCCTGCAGACGACTCCTTCTCTCTCTGCTCCTCTTCCTTTCCTGCAGACGACTCCTTCTCTCTCTGCTCCTCCTCCTTTCCTGCAGACGACTTCTCCTCTTTCAGCATCCCCCCCTTTTCTGCAGACTCCTCTCTCTGCTCCTCTTCCTTTCCTGCAGACGACTTCTGCTCTTTCAGCACCTCCCCCTTTTCTGCAGACGACTCTGTTTCTCCTTCTGCTGATTCTCCCCTCAGCGATGCTGCACCTGTTGCTTTTCGTCCTGCTTCCTCTGCTGTGAGCCCTGCTCCTGCTCTCCAGGCTGCTACTATTCCTGCTTTGCAGCCTGCTGGTTCTGTTGCTCCTGCTCCTGCTCCTGCTCCTGCTCCTGCTCCTGCTCCTGCTCCTGCTCCTGCTCCTGCTCCTGCTCCTGCTCCTGCTCCTGCTCCTGCTCCTGCTCCTGCTCCTGCTCCTGCTCCTGCTGCTCCTTCTGCTGCTGTTGCTGCTGCTATTGCTGCTGCTGTTGCTGCTGCTATTGCTCGTCCTCCTGCTCCTGCTCCTGTTTTTTCTGCTCGTTCTCCTGTTTTTTCTGCTTGTGCTCCTCCTGCTCCTGCTTTTGCTGCTCGTGCTCGTCCTCCTGCTCCTGCTCCTATTTTTTCTGCTCGTTCTCCTGTTTTTTCTGCTCGTGCTCGTCCTCCTGCTCCTGTTTTTTCTGCTTGTGCTCCTGCTTTTGCTACTCGTGCTCCTCCTGCTCGTGCTCCTGCTTTTGCTGCTCGTGCTCGTCCTCCTGCTCCTGTTTTTTCTGCTCGTGCTCCTGCTTTTGCTGCTCGTGCTCCTCCTGCTCCTGTTTTTTCTGCTCGTGCTCCTGCTTTTGCTGCTCGTGCTCCTCCTGCTCCTGTTTTTTCTGCTCGTTCTCCTGTTTTTTCTGCTTGTGCTCCTCCTGCTCCTTCTCCTGTTTTTTCTGCTCGTGCTCCTGCTTTTTCTGCTCGTGCTCCTCCTGCTCCTGTTTTTTCTACTCGTGCTCCTGTTTTTTCTGCTCGTGCTCGTGCTTTTGCTGCTCGTGCTCCTCCTGCTCCTGCTCCTGTTTTTTCTGCTCGTGCTCCTGCTTTTGCTGCTCTTGCTTTTGCTCCTGCTGCTTTTTCTACTCCTGCTTTTGCTGTTCCTGTTCCTGCTCCTGCTCCTGCTCCTGTTCCTGTTCCTGCTCCTGCTGCTGCTCCTGCTCCTGCTCCTGCTCCTGCTCCTGCTCCTGCTCCTGCTCCTGCTCCTGCTCCTGCTGCTGCTCCTGCTCCTGCTCCTGCTCCTGCTCCTGCTCCTGCTCCTGCTCCTGCTCCTGCTCCTGCTCCTGCTCCTGCTCCTGCTTTTGCTGTTCCTGTTCCTGCTCCTGCTCCTGCTCCTGCTCCTGCTCCTGCTCCTGCTCCTGCTCCTGCTCCTGCTCCTGCTCCTGCTCCTGCTGCTGCTCCTGCTCCTGCTCCTGCTTTCTCCCCCACCCCTGGGTTTTTCCCTTTCTGATCTCCTTCAGCAGCGTTTCGGTGTTCCCCCCCGCTCCTCCAGGAGGCCCCAGGAGGAGGACGACCAGGCGTCAGCAGCCAGGAGGCCCAGGCCGTGAGAGGACAGCGACTCAGATCAGCTGCTCTCTGCTGCAGGTCTCATCACACATCGGCCTGCACCACTAGTGTGACTCTTTACAACCCTGAGGGGGATTTGGTTGGTTGAGCATCACGGTATAGTATTCCCCCAACATTTTATTACGCAATGGTTATTTTGTAGTTTTTTGTAGTATTTTGCACATTTAGGTATGGTGGCTCGATCAACCATTTATTTCTTGGGTCTGGCCTTTGCGTCTGGCGGGGTTCAGTACGATTTGGTTGGTTGAGCATCATCAACAGTAGTGCAAGCCACATACACACACACACACACCCACCCCTACCCTCCTCTCAGCCCCCAACACCCCCTCGCCCAGAGTCAGCTGGGATCAGCCCCGGAGATCCCAGCTGACAGAGGACGAAAAAAGTAAGTGTAATATTTTTTTTATTTTATATTCTGTATGTCTGTTCTTATGATTATTTTCTCACCGACCCTTTTTTTCCTTCTTCCTCTGTCTCCTGAGCTGCTGATGGACAGAGAACCATAGACAGAGAAAGTGAGTATGAGCCTCTGTCCTTGAAAAATATGATCAGCAGTATTATATAAGATATATTACAATAATGTGAACTAATGTACACACTAGCTATATGCCTTTATTTTGTATTCAATGTAGTAATTCAAACATTACTAGTCTGCCTCACTAACCAGTTTTCTTTTCCTCTTCTTTTGCCTCCTGAGCTGCTGCTGTCCACTGAGGACACAAAAAGTGAGTATGACCTAGAAGAGTCTGTAAATTTAAAACAGGAAGACACTATGTGTTATGTCATACTTAATGCAATGTTTTCCAGTTTTACTAACCATTAGTTATCATTGTTGTTGTTTATAATGTTAATATTATAACACACATTATAACGGTTTACTGGTCTGTCTTATTAACCATTATTTATTTTCCTCCCACTCTGCCTCCTGAGCTGCTGCTGTTCACCATGGACAGTAAAGGTGAGTGTGACTATAGTACAGTCTATAAGATGTAGACATAGACAGACACTTGTGTTGCTGTGTGTGAAAATGTTTAGTAACTTGAGTATTTCTTTGTCTGTCTCACTAATCATTATTTCCTGTGTTTCCTTTCTACCACCCGAGCTGCTGCTGTAAACTGAGGAGGACAAAGGTGAGTATGAGTCAGAATGGTACCTGTTCACTTACTGTATATAATGCCACTCATTTAGCCAAAGACTATTTGCCTGTGTGACTAACCATTATCTGCTGTTCATCCCTCGAACCACCTGAGCTGCTGCTGTAAAGTGTGGATGAAAGATCCACTACAGAGGACTGCAGTCCACTTCACCCCCAGGGGACACAGTGTGAGGCCCTCTCAGTGCTTCACTCTCTTGTGTATTAAGAGAATAAAAAATGGGGGAAATTATCAGTGTCTGAGCTTCCTCTTTTGTGTAATATTCAGCTGTTTTTTGTTTTTTTTAAACAAATGACTTTAACCCATGGATTTTAGTGTGAGGTAGAGCTGGGATTCGATAAGTCTGGAAATTAGGGTCTGGAAAAAGTATGGGATTTTGAAATTTAGGAACCCTGACCATCTAGTCCAGTTTCTCTCAGCTGCTTTGATGTATTCACACAAACATCATTCTCACAGCTCGTCATTCTCTCATTGTATTTGTACATTGTTCCATCATATCAATTAGTGGTGTACCTGCTGAATCCAGTTTGAAAGGCACAGATAATGAGATGGGTCTGAATAATTTTAATACCAACTCCTCAAATCTAGGAAGTGCAAGGTGGCACGCATATGACATACTGTATGACACGCAAATACAAACAAGTTAGTTTCATGAAACATCTCTGCTGATTAGTGACTTTGCTGAGTGAGGAGGAGAGCTTGATAACACAAGCGCAGGCATAAAAACATCACACGACAAAGTGTCTGTGGTTCAATGAAAGCTTAGTTTTCCTATACAAAATGACTTTAAAATAAATGTGTAAATTAAATATGAGGTAAGGAAGTGAGCTGTTGGCCTCAGTCATGGAGACTCGGTCAGGTTGGCTTTGATTTGTGGAGGGGGAAGATGAAAGAAGTTAAGCTTCAGCGGAGATGCTCGGCTTTCACTCCACACCCGTCAAAATAACTTAACAGTGTTCTATTTGATTTTTACATCACTCACACTTCACTGCCAGGGAGAGAGAACGACACCTTAATCTTTGCAGAAACAACTGTGCACTCCTTGAAGAGAGGAGCGACAGATCAATTTGGGCTCCAAAAATGAACCTTGATGGATCCACACACCTACACACTCTGCATTCGTTCCCACCGGTGATGAATGGCTCCTCTGCTGTAACTGTGTCAGCCGCCGGCCTCTCTGTTTGCACTCACAGGGAGAAAAAGAGATTGAAGAGAAGAGGAGAAGAACATTGGCCCGTGGTCGGCTCATGCTGGCGCTGCCTCTAACCTTGGACGCTGTACTATTCTACGCAGTTTAGGTCTGTGGTGGGGTGAGACGCTACACGTCACTGCTCTGCTGCCACATTGCCAAGCAAAAACAACTCCCCTCCCATCTCGCATCCCTCCTGTGGTTACCATGGTGACACATTTTGACATTTGGAGGAGGGTTGGGGCAGAGTTGGGGGACGTGAAGGCGTGGGTGTGGAGGGTAGCACTGCAGGTCCAACCGGGCACCTTCCTGCCTCTCTGTCTGGTTGGGATGGAGACTGAATGAGGGTAATTCTCTCATCAACATGCCTAATAGCTGCTCTGCCTCCCACTGCTGTGCTACATCTATATTTTAGGCTGTGAGCTGAAGTCACTGTGGAGTCGATGCTTTGGGACACAGTGGAAAATACACATGTAAAACAAATGTGACTCAAGAGCTGAGAGAAATAGAAAGCCTAGAGAGATTTGTTTAAAGCAGATCTGTAAAGATCTGTAAACCTCAGTCTGTAGTTTCTTTTTCCACTCCTTCACCCCTGTGTCTCAGTGGACTGTGCCTGAGAGGCAGATGAGATGGGCCGCTGGAAACGCACATACACGTCAACACAAATTCATGCCCTGAGCAAATCCAATGCATCTTTTAATGGTATATTTGCAGCTGATTCATACTCTGAGCAGAAGTGGTGTCAAAGCGGTCCAGACATGAGTCATCAAAGCCCCTGCCATTTGATTTAAAAAAAAAAAAAAAAAACTATTTCAGCAAACAGATCTAAAAAAACAACAAAAAAAAAACTACCATGCTACAGATTTCAAACAATTCAAACTCTTTTACATCATCATCATCTCATGATGTTAAATGAATTCTAATCTTACCCACTCTCACCCAGCCTACTTCAATGACCTCTGAATCAACACTGAATGTGACGTGTGGCACAGACAGTTACTGTGGTAACACCACAAACCTGGTGAAGTTTCTGAGATCTAGCTTTTAATTTTAATTTCTGCACACATTAGGTTTTTACCAGGTACAGAGAGGAAATCAGTGATATCACACATCACTAATGGGAACACCTGCTACAGTGAGAATAACATGATGATTGTGTTCTTTAACACTGTAAACATCACCACACACCACACAGGACCTTAACACTTTGAGTTGTAATGTTTCCATTTCTATGACTGAGTGTTAGCTTCATAACATGGAAGGTGGGAGAAGGAGAAGGTAAAAGCTTCAGTACAAACATATGGACCTTTCTTTTATGTACAGCTGATAAAGGTCACAACAGCTACCTACAGCCAAACACTCTGCATCCTGTGAAACTAAAGCCAGAAGACTGTGTGTGTGTGTGTGTGTGTGTGTGTGTGAGCTGATGGAGGCAGAATGAATGGATGTTTGTCTGAGCTGAATGAGGAGAACGAAGCCTGAGAAAAAGACTCGTCATCCGAGCGAGTGAATGACATCAGCTTTTGGCTTCCGGTGAGTCGGCGGTCTGTGTCTCTCTCCGCTCACCCCGCGCTGCTCAGGAGGAGTCAATTACATCTGGGGGCGCCGCCATGGCAACGCATGGCAGCAATAGGAGGAGGCATGAGTCATCACTATTCTTAAAAGCTGTTTGGAGTGGAGGGAGGGGGAAATGAAAAGAGAGGGAGGGAGATGAGAGGAGAGGAGAGGGAGTTAGGAAAACTAAACAGCAGAAAGGAAAATGGGGGAGAAAAACCACTAAAAGAAGAAAAGGAGAGAAAGAAGGATAAACAGAAAATGTGGTGAGAGGAGAAAAAATCAGTGAGATGAAAAGAAGAGCAAGAGAAGCTAGAAAGAAAGAACTGGGTGAAGAAAAACGATGAGTGGAGAGAGAACAGAAGATGTAAAAATGGGGTGATGAAAGTAAGAGAACACAGAGGAAGATGAAAATGGGGTGAGGTAAGGAGATTGAAGGAGAAGAGGAAGAGAGAGAAAAGTAGGAAGAGAAGAGGGATGAGTAAAGAATAGGGAAAAGGAAGAGCTCACTGCTGAAGAAAAACTATGGTGGGGAGAAAAGACAAAAAAAATGAGGCGAGGTAAGATGAAAAAGAGAAGGAAACAAATGAAAGAAGGATAAGGAAAAAAAGATAAAACAAAGCAGAGATAGGAAAAGGAGTAGAGACCCAGGTATCGGTATCGGATTAGATCGGAAAAAACTGGATCGGTGCATCTCTAAAAAGGAAGGGAGAGAAAACAGGACTAGAAAAAAGAGTGAGCTGAAAGAAATGAGAGGAGATAAAGGTAGAGTAGAGGAAGCAGGAATGAAAGAAAAAACAGGAGATGAGTGGAGAGGAGGGAAAGGGAAGGGATAACAGAAGAGAACAGGAGTAGGAGGAGAGAGAGAAACGGATGGCTAGAAGAGGGAGAAGAGCAGAGGACAGACAGAGAGATGTTGGCACTGGCAGAGTTTTGTTTATGGAGCAATAACAGGCTTATGTGTCTGGACTAGACCATTAATAGCCCCCACCCCCCCACACACACAGTAATTTGTTGTCTTCAATAACAAACTGAACACTGTTTAATTATTTGTATTTTATTAGGACCCCCCCCCCCCTCCTCTTTTCAACACCCTGACCTGAACCAGGAAGGATCACAGATCACACACACGACACAAATGTCACAGATTTCACGAGTTCAACCTGGACTTTGTTCTGTAGCAGCCAAACTGGTCAGAGAAAACACACGCGTCTTTGGCTGGCTTTAAATAGCTCCTTAAATAATCACATAAATACCTACGACACCCTCCTACTAGTAAAAACTGAGACGTTCTATTCAAGTCTAAAAGTCGCTCTTTCATGAAAGCTAAAATATAAACATGTTTCTGTTGTACAGCAGGTGTTGGGGTCAGTTCATGAGGCCGATAGGAGCCGGTAATTACTGCACTCTCTACAATCAGAGCGGGAACTTTTGGTCAAAGTAATAAAATGATTTCTTTAGAGATTGAAAGTAAATTCAAAACACTTTTACATCATTTCAATAATGAACTCCAAGTGAATTAATCCCCAGTTTAGTCACAAGCTGATAAAATTCATGATCTCTCTACCTGAGCATCACTTGTCTTTACAGTCCATCCTTTGATTGGTTTAACATTGAACACATACAGTATGTAATTTCAAGCTGCATGTGAACACAAACAAACAGAGCAGTATCAGGTAGTCCTCATTATGTAAAAGCACATTTATACCAGACAGATAATCAAGTGGTTTTTCCCTTTCATTCTGATCTATTCCAGATTGTTTTTGTTTTTTTTAATTTTCATTTGACTGCCCCCCAAAATGAAATCATAAAAGAAAAAAAAAAATACAGCAGGAGACCCACAGTGTGTAGAATACTCTGACTTAAATCTCTCTAGTTATTTAAAAAGGCACATTTACAGGTTAATAGTTTCCATTGAACAGCAGACGATCATCAGGACTGCTGCTTTGATCAAGCTGGCTCAAGCTTTACATCACACAGTTCAAGATGGAGTCTTCTTATTTTGGTAGGATGAATAAATTAAAAAATGCTGTGAACAATAAGCCACTAACCAGCGGCAGCAGGTACCGAGCTAATGTGGGCCAGAGAATGGATGTTAAAGGAACAGTGGGATGAGAGGATCTACATCACCGTCTGATGGATTCAGCAGCCAGACGACACTTTGGCTTTTAGACTGGAAACAGGGAGAAACAACATCTACATATCTCACCATCATGGCTACAGCTCACTGATTAGCATGTAACATGTCCTCAGTTCAGACAGACAGAGAGAAGACATACTGTACAAATGAGCCGCTGCAGCCAGCAGATCAATAACTCAGCAGACAAACACAACTGTAAAACCAAACGCCTGTTTTCATACTGTGCTTCTGTGCAAATTAAAAAAAGAAAACAAACAAACAAAAAAAAAGATATGTGGTGTTAATTAGCGGTGCTGATGTGTTATTTTTGGACTGAGCCAGACGAGCTCATCCCCCCCCCCCCTCCCGTTTCCTGTCTTTGTGCTAAACTAGGCTAACTGCTCGGTGGCTGTAGCATCAGATTTGGCATTGAGTTATGAAAGTGATATTAGTCCTCTCATGTAATACTAGGCAACAGAGTGCAGATATATATTTCGGGAGCTTACAGCCTCCACTCTCAGCTGAGGTTCTGATATTTGAGGCTTTGAAGTCGAAGTTGTCAAATGTCACTCAGTTTCATGTCAAGTTCAAAAAGCTACGGCCACATTTCCCTCTCAGGCCGGGCTGCTGTGCTGTTCTCATGCAGCAGAGATTATGGTGACGTTACTGTTGACGCTTCCACTCAGTCTGTTGTGGATTTCAGCTCAAATATCTGCAGGTCAGGTCAGAAAGAAAACAGGATTCCTCAAAATACAGCACTGTGCAAAAGTTTTAGGCAGTGAAGTAAGAATGCTTACCCATCATGCAATACCATCAGTCTGGGCGTCTAGGTATTAACTATGAGGGTGGCCAACCTTTACTGCAGGTCCTTTTCTTTTACTCATTCAGTCATTTGAAAATGTAAAAGATGTGTCATCTGTAATGTTATGCCTTTTGGAGATCCTTTCATCTTCCACTTGATGAACTGTTCACATTAACAGACATTTTGACCAGGGGTGCCCAGACTTTTGCATGTTCAAGCCTAAAGAAGAACAAGAAGTCCTAGAAGTGATGTACTGGCCTCCACTGAGCCCTGATCTCACCATCATGGAGTCTGTTGGGTTTACATGAAGAGACAGAAGGATCTGAGGAGGCCGACATCCACACAAGATCTGTGGTTATTCTGCTATTCTGCCTGTGTGCAAGAACCTAGAAGAATTCATGCTGTTTTGAAGGCAGAGGGTGGGTCACAACAAATACTGATTTGATTTAGATTTCTCTTCTGTTCATTCACTGCATTTCACATCTGCCTAAAACTTTTGCACAGTACCGTATAACATGGTTTTAGCTACTGTAGAACATGGTTTTAGCTACTGTATAACATGGTTTTAGCTACTGTAGAACATGGTTTTAGCTACTGTAGAACATGGTTTTAGCGACTGTATAACATGGGCAACTGAAGGCACAGCTGGTGTGAATGTAACACAGTCAGTGAGAGCTGGTGGATGAACATGTAGAGAGAAACTGAAGAGGTACATGAAGGCCCAGCACAGAGCGGGGAGCGAGAGTCCAGGTCCTCATGCAGTCTGTGTTTGGAATAACAGAGCAGAGCATCTGCATCTTCCTCCAGTGTTTTTTTTCTGCTTCTTACTGATTATGTTATCAGAAGAACACCACGGTGGTCTTTCGATCATGACCTCAGCCTCCCAGAAGTCCTTTTGTGTTCTTCACACAGCCTCAGTCTACTCACTGAAGCTGAAGTTGAGTCCTGAGCTCTCAGTGATGGGGGAGGAGGGGCCCGCGCTGGACACCGCACTGGAGGGGATGCTGCCATCTGAACAAAAACCAAACAAACAGAAGATTCAGTCAATTATCTCTGTTGCTGAGAAACACAATGATCCCAGTGCACACAGCGATGTGCACAAACTGTACAAACATCTGACAACAGATCAGTTCTCTGCTACTAAATCCTCTGCTGAGCGGTGACGGAGGCATCCGGCTCATCCTCGCTGTTTGTGGGGGAACTGGCCTGTTGGTGCGTCATGTGGAGGGTTGTTAAATGAAATGAGGGGCCAGGGGTTATCAGGTTTAAAACACAGGAAAGCAACAGCACCATCCCCTCAGTACTTCATCCTCTGTTGCCATGGAGAACTTTGTGAAAACAGTTTTTTTGGGCTTGATGAATCCTCACATTTAAAGGACTTGTTTACCAGGACTGGGAGTATTTCAGGATCATGGAGCGATGAGGTGAAGATCTAAACCACTTTTCAATATGTCTGCTGTTTCCTCCTCCTCCTTCTTCATTGGTTTATTTATGAACACAAAACTCGTGAAACTATATGTATCTATAAAATAATTATCCACCTTTTTCTGAAAGTCAAAAACGTAAGCCGGTTTTGCTCTTCCGGTGGAATTTTATGTTTACGTTTCCATTGTTTCTGTAGTCGCAGTAAATGCATGGATTTTTTTTTCAATGAAAATCTGTAAAACGCATGGATCATCACACCAGCTTTTAACAATGGATATCACACAAATTGACATCCATGTTAAAAGCCAGCGTTAATAGATCCATGCCTTTACCGCAACTATGACAACGCCTGAAAACCATGGAAAATGTAAACGTACAATTCCACCAGAAATGACCATAGATGACGTTCGGAAACTTGTGGATTAGACTACGAAAACCAAACAAATTTTATTTTATAGCGATTATATACTTGCACAAATCTATTCATAGGTAGTGGAAAAACAAAGAAAAACTCCAAGGCACTCTCTTGAGTTAATAAAAATGCCTTTAATTACTCTGGCATTGTCACAATGACATGTTTCAAAATGACTACGATGCGTTTCGGCATCAAGCCGTCATCAGGGAGTCAAATGAAGGCTTGATGCTGATACAAAAAGGCATTTTTATTAACTCAAGAGAGTGCCTTGGAGTTTTTCTTTGTTTTTCCACATCCCTTGGATCCCTCTCCAAAGAGCACCTCTAGTTTGGAGAAAGGAGTCCACGTAGCGCTCCTCGTTTTGAACATTTTTCTATTCATAGGTAGCATTCAGATTTTGCCAATCTAACCTAACCCTAATCTTTTAAATTTTTTCCACACTGGACCTTTAAGTCAGTATGTATAATGATAATCTGGAAAGATATATTAAATATTATTACTGTATATTATTCTATTAAAGCAGAAGTAAGCGATCCGGTGGTTTTGGCTAACTTCCTGTCAGCCGATGGAGTTAGCAGTCCCCGCCCTCGTCCCTACGTCACCACATTCACGCGCATCCCTTGGCTGCACACACAGAGAGGACTGCCCCTTTATGCCGTTCTCTCTCCTCATTGGATAAAGGTTGTAGGATACAAGGAAAGTTTTCTCCTCGGCTCAGAGCAGAGCAGAGTGACTGACAGACCCGTGTTTCAGACCAAACACTCTATAGAAGTGACTGCTGTCGGAAGATATAACTATTTAAGACTTATATTAACACACATATTCAGCTTACTTCTGCTTTAATATATACCGTACATATTTTTAACTGAATGAATGAAATCACAGTGAGTGTGTGACGTAGTGTGGCTCTGTCCTTTAACTACAGGCAGCGCCACAGCAGCAGCAGAACAAGTGTCGTATTGAGGCAGCTCTAACCTGCTGCGCCCTGACTGGACGCTGCCTGATGAACCAGCCTGAACCGGCTCGATCTGGAGCAGGTACCGACGGGACAGAGAACAGACCGAGACCAGAACAGAGAGCTGAGGAGTCACCCGCAGTGAGCCCAGTGTCAATACAACACAATGCTGCTGGAAGGAGAGAGGGAAGGAAAAGAGAGATCTGAGAGCAGATCAACCAACAACAGCTGGAAGAGGATAAATTAATCACCTCACATCACAGCGCAGGGGGAGAAAAGAGAAAAACAGGCTGAAAGAAGGAGGAGAAGAGGAGGAGGAGGAGGATAACAACAATGAAAAGGATGGACTGGGCTGGTCCATTTTACTGGAGTTTATAACTGATCCCACAGGACGGTCACCACTGCTGCTGTTACTTAGCTCATCTGACAGTCTGGGGCCTTTTAGCTGCTTAATGTGTTTGATGAAATACAACTCACTGTGCTGAGTTCATGACAGTTATCTCAGGGTGCTGCTCAAAGTGACTGATCATCTATTAGACCAGTGGTTCCCAACCTGTTTGGTCTGGTTTGTCAGACCATGAGTTCAACCCTCACTCATCCGTGTTGGTGATTCTCCAATGGTGGCCATTTAAAACGTAACACAACTGACAATGAAATGAAAATCATTGTAGCATACGTATCATTTTAGTAATGGGCTTATGAGATAACCAGGAAGATTTACTTATGTTGAAAATAGATTCATCAGTGTTTCCACCCCCCCCCCCCCCTGCAATGTGCTGGTTGGGAATCACTGTATTAGCGGATGAATAGAAATCAATGATAGACAATTAATCCTTCAAGGAAAAGCTGACAGTTCAGTGCTGACCTTGTGAAGAGCAGGAACAAAAATCAATCCTGAATAAATAAATCAAATCAAGTCATTCATCAAACAAAAATGAGAAATATTTACTGGTTTCAGCTTCTCCCATTAGAGAGTCTGCTGCTTTTCTCCATTTAATATCATGATCTGATTTACTGGTGAGCATTGTAATATGTACTTTGTTTAAAGGTCCAGTGTGTAATAATTGTCAAGTTTTATTGGCAAAATCTGAATATATTACCCATGAATATATTTGTATAAGTGTATAATCGCTATAAAATAAAATCAATTTGGTATAGCCTTATAATTATTCTTTTATATGTAGCCTACATATAGCAAGGGTCTTGCTTTAGAGAGCGTCGCCGTGTTTGTACGACAGCCCAAACAGAGAATCCAGCCAACCAGAGAGCGTGTTTCACGTGCATAAATAAACCAATGAGGAAGAAGGCAGAAGGAAAGAAGAAGGAGGAGGAACCAGCAGACATATAAAATGGTTTAGATCTTCACCTCATCGCTCCATGCTCCTGAAATACCCCCAGTCCTGGAAAACAAGTTTTTTTGTCCTCGGAGGCCACCGTCACCTTAGAGCCAAATGGTCTAAACGAGGAGATGAATTTGTCTTGTTTTTTATAATGGTGCCTATAGACGCGGCTTCTATCTCTGTATTCTGTGTGTCAAATCATGTCTTTGAATATTTTAATATGTATACACTGTACATCATAACATTTGTTTTATTGGTTGATGTAGTAACCGATCACGTGAGCGTCATTCCCCTGCTCTCCCAATCAGAGAAGCAGGAACGCGTTTTAAACCCCCATTCACAAAATAGCTCTGTTTGCTCTGAAAAGGACTCCGGTCGACCTCATTAAAAAGCTTCAACTGACCGTCAGGATGACATTTGACCTTTGGATACAGAATGTTCTCGCTCCATCATTTTATCCTATTAATCTTATTTTTATAGTTTTAGTGTTTTACTTATTTAGCGAGGGGAAGAGGGGAAGGGAGGGAGAATAGGGAGAAAAAGTTTGCTCTGTTTCTTGCTTGTAAGAATGTCTTGTTTGATTTGCTGTAAATTGCAAACAAAAACTAATAAACACATGCTTAAAAAAAGTATGTTAGTGTTAAATTGCATGATAATTAGCATGGTGTATTTTGAAGTCACTGTGACTTTGACCTTTGACCACATTCACACATAAACGTGTTGCTCCTGTTGATGAAAATAGTTCACAGATTTAAGAGCAGAGTGATTTACTTGTTCTTCATTTATCTTGCACATCCTGCAGCATATTTCTCTCTTCACTAAAAATCAATACATCAGGCGAAAAAAGTAACAAACACATGATAAATAATAGATGTGATGGTTGGCTGCAGGCCCGGTCCTGAGCTGCGTTCAAGGACGGACAGGCTGCCTCTCAGCTGACGAGGGACAGAGGATGTGACCTTTGTGTTGGGACTCGGTCAGTATCTGTTACCACCAGGTCACAGGAGATAAATGAACGCCTCTCAGGTCACTGCTACAACCTTCAACATGAAGGTCACGCTGCCGGTGGGGGGGGGGGTGAGCGAGAGCCATTCATCTTCATGGAGGGTTTTGCTGAGCGGGCACAGTCTTCTCAGCATCAGTCTGCTTCTCAGCCCGGGATGAAAAGCCTCGTTCCAGACTCCCAGAGAGCGGGAGCTGCTTAGTGACCCCGGTCTATCATTGAGAGTCTTATCTTATTTTGATCTTAATATAACAGCCAGTGTCTGGCTTTAATCTTGGATGTATTTTATTTACTCATTTATCTATGACAATAACTGCATCTAAAAATATTCATTTAGCATTAAAGTCTTATGGGTGTTTAGTGCCACATGGAACAACTTTGTGACACACAGCTAAACTGATGTGCCAGATGGTTAGGGTGCAACACAGAACCATCTGGGAACTGGTTGTAAAGTGAAGATTTAAAGGCCCATGCTGTGCACTTTTCTCTGGGTTTATTTACCTGCTGATATCCCTAACAAGATGTATCATTGGTTTTGAGGACCTGTGATCTGCTTAATATCGTTCATACTGCCCCTTTATGTTGCCTCTTTCTGGAGCTCGAGCAGGCACAGGTCATTTGGCCAATCAGAAGAGAGAATGAGAACCTCTCCTCTGATTGGCTGACTGTTTTTGAGTGGCATGTGGTCGGGCCAATCACAGGCAAGTAGCTGAAACCTAAGCTGCATTTATAAAAATTGATAAAAACTGGTCGCGGTGGGCGGAGTTACCTTGTGTGTGACATCACAGAAAGGAGGAAGTGCTATCTGCTCGTCTTAAAGAGACAGTTCCTACAAATGGGCGGTGTGCGTTTCTCCGTTTATGACCAGTTTGATGCATGGGGCAGTATATACGTCTATCTACATACATCTATATCATCTATATACGAGGCCCAGAGACCTCCCCAAGCACCAAAAAATAACCAAAATCACATTTTTCATGCCATGGGGCCTTTAAAAGATGATATATGGCAGGAGAGCGCTGGAGAGGAAACGCAACACAACAACACAACAACACAACAACACAACAACACAACAACACAGCCACTGGACCTGGGTTCTGGGTTGATCTCTAAGGAACTACGTATATCGGGCAGTCACCTATCAGAGTAAATGAATTCAGGTCATAAGGACGTAAAGATGTAGAGAAGACTCACGCCATCGAGGCTGACTGGGCGGCCGGAGCGACGTCTCCGATCCAGAGGAGGACAGAGGCTGCTGGGGGCTGTACAGGGACGTCTGGCTCTGGGAGTCGAACAGGCCGGACAGAGCTGGAGCAGAGACACACACATCACAGTCAACCTCCACATGGCAGATATCCAAGCTGGTTTTACTTAAAGGGATATTTCAACATTTTGGCAAATTCGCCCATTGCCATAATCCCTATAGTTTTAGGAGTAGGTTTGTTACCTTCAATTGTCGGTGCAAGCTGTTTTTAGATCGGCGGAGCAGAGATACGAGCTGCTCAGTAACGTTACAGAAGCATATGGTGTTTCCGGATTTCCCTCATCAAACTCCAAAGCGCTTTCATGGACAAGTTGTGACCTGCACATTCACCACGCTATGAGATAATAACTGAACGTTACGAGACAGAGTTGTTTTAGAGGGAAATGCGTAGCCGGAACTACATCCCAGACACGGCTGCTGGGCGGAGTGATTTCAAAAACGCAAGTAGTTCAGAGTATTTGCTTCATGTGTTGTAATTATATGTAATTATTTCATAGCGTGGTGATTGTGCAGGCCACAACTTGTCAATGGGAGTGTTTTGGAGTTGTTGGATTGTGTATTTGATGAGTCTGACGAGGGAAACCCAGAAATACCAGCAGCTTGTATCTCTGCCCCACTGATCTAAAAACAGCTTGCACCTACAATTAAAAGGTAACAAACCTACTCCTAAAACTATAGAGATTATGGTAATGGGGGAATTTGCCAAAACGTTGAACTATCCCTTTAATTGTCTATTCCACTTAAATCAGTTCAATACTACAGGAATATTTCAGGGCAATTTAAGAACAGAACTGGACATATTCAAACAGCCATCATCCAAATACTTTGTGGTTTGTAGTCTTGAGCCTCTGATTACAGGCTTCACATGATGACACGTCCCAGCATCAGGAGAATAACAGTCAAGAAGACAGTTTGTTTTAAAATATATCCTTGATGCCGTGTGTTCAAGATCACTGTCTTAAAACCAGGGACTGATCAATCTATTAAACAACCACAAAGACACATTGTATTTTTCCCCAGACGCAGTGTATAGATAGAAAAAAGCAACATAGAAAATGAGTCAATGTCTGAATTTCTCAGTGTTTGCACTTTACAAGCACATTGAAAGAGACCGCTGATACAGTACATCAATAACTATTCTAATCTTCTCATTTTAATTTGCCTGTGGTTGGGACAAAAACTCAGCTTCAGTTACAGTTTGTGTTTAAATTCATTAATTTGGTGATGTTTATAATTAATGTACTGTAGCCTCCCAGTGACTTCATTTATCTGCATTTCATATCCAATGCAGAGCTGCATCTTGTGCTACATTCAAACCCTGTGCTGTCATGTACATGATGATGCACTCTAAGCATCTTTACACTCAGTGATCAGGCTCCAGCTGTGTGTTTTATGTTTTTAATGTTGAAGTGCTACTTAAGTGATTTTATTTTATCAATATATTTAACCTGTTCCTGATTTCTCAGTCTCTGTGGTAGGCTACTGGTACTTGCTGGGGGAACAGTATTTCATTTGTTCTGTATGTATGTGCCTGAGTAATGACAAATAAAGAAATCTTGAATCTTGAAAACAACTAAACAATGAAAACAAATAGGTAGCCATACAGTATGTAGTATATGTTGTAAACCTACCTTTCATGGTTTTGGCGTGTGTCTCGCTGCTGCTCTCACACACCCTGTTGAGGAACTCGTCCACCTGCTTCAGTGACAGCGAGTTGTGCAGCGTCTCCAGTGGGTAGATGGAGGGCACCATGGAGCAGCCTTCAAACCCTGCAGCACAGACACCACACACACACAGACAGACGGACAGCTGATCGTACCACTTCTCCATCAGACCCAAACAAGTGGACGAGCAGTTACAGCTCTCTGTGCATGTCGGCTGGTCACTCTCTCAGCGCAGCGGCCGCTTTTATTGGTTAACTAGCCACACAGACCTTTAGGCAGCTCTAAGATCTACACTTAGTCTGGCTGCTACAGACACCGTGAGTCAAGTAGTCAGATATATGTCAGCAGACATATAATATGGCTGATGTTAACTGGTTAATTCTTTAGTTAGTGAGACCATATCAACAAGTGTCATTAATGTCAAATTAAATGATGTGCACCAGCTCCCTCTAATTCCCATGGAAGATTAATCTGTGTCTGTATCATGTTGTGTCAGTGGCACAGTGGACAAACTGTCAAAGTCTGAGGTCAGACTTCAGACTCATATTGGAAGTGATGGAATTATGATAGCGTGGTGATTGTGGTGATTTACACTAATCAGCCATAAAACTCTGACCACCTGTCTAATATTGTGTTGGTCCCTTTTGCTGCATTGTGTATCCTGACAGCTTCCTATCAGAAGCAGCAGTCTGAGCAACAGTATCTGGTCTGTTGGATGGGAGCACACAGGTCAGCCTTCTCTCCCCACGTGTATCAATGAGCCTGTGGCCGCTTCACCACTGTTCCTTCCCTGGACCAACTGTTGATAGACCCTGACCACTGCAGACCGGGAACAGCCCACAAGATGAGAGACCCAGTCGTCCCTGGAGAACTGGATCACATCCTTACACTGAACATTTTTCCTGCTTCTAACACATCAACTTTGAGGACAACATGTTCACCTGCTGCCTAATAAACAGTATATCCCACCACTAACAGGAGCCATGATGAAGTGTTACTCAGTGTTGTTCACTTCACCAGTCAGTGCTCAGGATGTTCGGCCTGATCGGTGTCTGACTTTGTTCACTGATTCAATTTTAGATGTTAATTATCTCAAAAGACGAACTCTATATTGCACACATGGGGACAGATGATGCATAATGGTGAGTCATCAAGTTTAAGTGACCAACAGCTGCTCACTGTTGTCATAGTGACTGTCAGTTGTACATAGTTGTCATGTATGATGATTAAATAGTGTTTTATGTCAGGGGATGATGGAAATGGAAAGCCGCCAACAGTAATGGACCATCAGGAGGCAAAAACAGTGAATCTACACTGTAAAAAAAAGAAATCTTGGGAAAATGGAAAATACTTACTTTAATCTATTTTTTTTTGTAAATTTGAATATCTGTTTTAAAAAAAATGGGATCACAGAACAGCAATAATTTGAGCTGCCATAAACTCAATGATGAACAGAGCCACATGATCCTTAGGATCAACTGTAGGAAAATGAATCAGCCACAACCTCATGAAAGAGCTATGTAGAGTTTTGGGGATTTATGAGGACATACATATATCCATCCATGCACTTCATTTTCCCTCTACGTTGCTGAGAAACAACAACTGAACACGGCAAGCTGACAAAGTGCAAACACAGTCCAGTAAAACTCATGATGGAGTCACTCGATGGATGGAGATGGACACGTTGAGTTCATCCGTCTCCTCAGAGAACATGCTGCTCAGCCTCACGTCTCCATGACTACTGTGTTACCGCTACAGATTTGCTCCACGGCTGTTGTCTCATCTAACCACACAAGCACGACGGACTGCAGTCAACTGCACATCAGCCAATATGAATGTCCACGCTTCATAATTAGTTGACTGTTAATGTTTCTCACGGGATCATTCATGTGACCCTTCATGGACGAAATATGTAAATGATTGTGAACGCTTGTTTTGCTCAGCTTGTAAATACGTCTACATGACATTTCATTGCCAGCCAGATGTGTGACACACCACAGCACAGTGAGTCAGGTCTCAGAGGGAGGATACTTCCAACAGCTGCTTTATAAGGAGACATATTCTGCCCTTTTCCACAAATTAAAATAGTTCCCAGATGTCTTAAAGGCATGTGTGTGACATGCTTTGGTCAAAATACCCCAAGGATCAAACATCACAGCTCTTTTCATCCTCTCAAAACAGCCCTGTTCAGAACGGCTGGTTTCAGTGCCTGTCCCTTTAAATGCAAATGAACCACTGCTTGCCCCGCCCCTTCTACTGGTACCAGGTAGGGGTGGGGCTATGCAAATTCGAAAGCTAGTAACATCACTGGAAGACAACTGAGGGAACAGCTTGTAAAACCACATGGATTTTTTGTCAATTCTCACATTTTGGGGGCTGGAAGGCAAAACAAACACCTAAATATATGTTAAAGAGCCTTCAAAATGTGATATAATGTAACCTTTAACAGTTTTTTGATAGATTCATGGAGAAACACTGTTCATTCTCTAACAACTGCTCAGTCTTCTCCTACTGGATTTTGGCCAAAGCTGCTTTGTTCACTTGGCCAAGCCAAGATCGCTGTTCAACACGAAAAGTCTTTTTGCCAAAGCTTTGATGACAAAAAGGAAACTAACAGTTACATCTCATTTTGCTTCAGTTGATGTTATAGAGCCTCAAGAGGAAGTCTGTTGGATCAGTAGATGAGTATCTTTAGGTTTACTACACCACATTTCTCCTCCTCTCTACCTGTTTATTCTGACATGTCTAATGAAGCAGGAGCTGCACAGAAACACCAACTGGATGGCATTCATCATATTTCCCTCCTCAGCGTTGCTGCAGTCTCTTCATGTGGATATTAAATTCAGCTCACACACTAGATGCAGTGGGAGCAGAAAAACACTCAAGCTACACTGCACCATAAATCCAGCTACTTGCCAAGGCAGGCAGACAGAGAAAAGGAGGACAGGAAATAACAATGATCCTTGAAAGAGTAAAAAGACATCGAGCCAGAGAGATGTCAATCGACTGGCTCCTCTAGCAAAACATCTGCAACTTATTTCAGTCATCTCTGCAAATGATGAGCTCTGTGAGGGATGCACAGCACACCAAGGCATGTCCCAGAAGCACTTTATAAAGCCAGCAAACCGCTTAATTAGCCAATTAAAATGAGGGATAAGATGATGACCCAAATCTCTCAGACACTCACATATCTGCCACCTGGCCACGAAGCACATTGTGTAAAAAACACTAGGTGAGACACCCAGTACCCAACCTTGACTGTGCGAAGGCCAAATGGATGCCATCAACACCTCTCCACTCTCCAGTCGCCACACGGAGCTCATTACTGAACAAATGTCCCAGTTCAAACCGTTCCTCCAGATGGAAGATGCACACAGCGCAGTTACACAAGACTCAAACTCTTCTTCCACAGAAGAGTTTGTCTCGCTGTTCATCAAATGTGCACCCAGCATGCATGGAGAGCAATTAGTCCTGTTTGTGCAGACTTGCATTTAGAAAGACAATACAAAAACTGACATGGGTTTTCTCACTATTATGTGAACACAGCAGAAGATGCTCTAACTTACTTTCCACTGTGACTTCAAATCAGCATAAGGAGAAGATTCATCTCAGGCTGCTTCTCTCCTGACAACATCATGTCCTGTCAGAGAGATCTACAGTGCACTCTTCTCTTTTACCAGTGTGCACACACAGGCTGCATGTCTGTGCAGGTTCTACATTAAAGGGATAGTTCACCCAAAATTCAAATTTCACTCATTATCTACTCACCCTCATATCGACTTAGGGCTGGGAGAAGTTTCAGAGTCCTCCGTGCCTTATCTGAGTTACAGCGGGGCTCCGTGCAGCACTGCATGTCCATATGACGGTTGCAAACGGAGCTCACTTTTCTTCGTCCAAAAAGACACACCAAAAAAAGTCCAAATACGGAGGACTCTGAAACTTCTCCCAGCCCTAAGTCGACATGAGGGTGAGTAGATAATGAGTGAAATTAGAATTTTGGGTGAACTATCCCTTTAATCAACACATAACAACTGCTGTTTCAGGGGGATTTTAAGTATGATGAGGTAAACGGACACCTCTGAAAAGCTTTGAGGACCACCGTTAAAGGGATAGTTCAACATTTTGGCATATTTGCCTATTGCCATAATCCCGTAGCAGTAGGTTCATCACCTTTAATTATCGGTGCATGTTGTTTTGAGATCAGTGGGGCAGAGACGTGAGCTGCTAAGTGAACACAATGGAGGTGAACAGTATTGTCCCCTGTCCCTCCAAACCGATCAAATACACAATCCAACAACTCCAAAACGCTCTGAATATTCGCCACACTATGAAATAATAATGTAAACAGACACATCCCAGACACGGCTGCTGGGCGGAGTGATTTCAAAAGTGCAAGTAGTTCTGAGTATTTGCTTCATGTGTCGAAATGTTACATATTTATACATGATTATTTCATAGTGTGGTGAATGTGCAGGTCACAACTTGTCCACCAGAGTGTTTTAGAGTTGTTGGATTGTGTATTTGATGAATTGATGATGGACAGGGGACAATGTACCATTCACCTCCATTGTGTTCACTGAGCAGCTCACGTCTCTGCCCCGCTGATCTCAAAACAACATGCACCGATAATTAAAGGTAATGAACCTACTGCTATGACTATAGGGATTATGGCAATAGGACAATTTGCCAACTATCCCTTTAACCCTCTGGCTGTCATGCAAACAACACAGAGACACAGGTTTCCAGTTTGGCATGGGATGGAGCAGGGCTGGAACGATCAGGCAGAAATAAGAGGAAAAGGGATGAATGCACAGACGCAAACCAAAGCCGGAAAAACGAGCAACGGGTTCACAAAGGCAGTCGATGCGAAGCTCAGCTGGCACCGGCTGCGTCCCGCTCGCTTCAAATGGGTGAAGGGGGCTAGAGGATTCTGGGAGCTGACCATGGAGGGGTTCTGGGAGCTGCTGACCAGACATCAGCCAAGTCTTGAGGAGGCGGAGGTGGTAGGGGCAGTGATGCAGGTGGTGGGCCAGGGCCCCGTCCACAGCCAGAGGGGCAAACCCCAGCGGGGCCGGCTCGGCGGGAAGCCCCTCCAGCAGCTGGACCACATGGAGCTGGTCTTTGGGCTCTGAGGGGGCGAGAGGCAGAGGAGGGACAGAGGAAGAGACACAGAGACGACAGTGGAGCAGCAGAGACAGGAGCACAGAGCTGTGACCTGACTGCGTCTGTAAAGAGTGCAGTTTCATCAATACACGCTGTGACCTTTAAGTTATGAATGACTCAGACCAACCATGAACACTGCTGCAGCCACGCACACAGCCACACACACACTCACAGCAGACACACACACACACACACACACACACACAGCAGACACACACACACACACACACACACACACAGCAGACACACACACACCACTCCAGCCTGCTCATTTCAAAGCAAACTCAATTTAAGAGCCCGACGTCAGATAAAGACAGCAGCAGCAGCCAATAATCCATGACACGGTCAATGAATAAACATCAGACACACAACAAGTGAGTCATCAATAATATTATTCAAGGACAAAATAATCCAAATTATTTCAGAAAAAAACAGTGACATCCCATAATCCGCAGGCCTTTTTTTTTTCAAATAACATCATGATGATGAAACAAAGGTGGTGAAAAGGGGAAGTTGTGATAAACTGCATTGCTGACAGGTCAAAAGGTCGACTACCCCGAGGACCAGAGCTGTTACCACATCCTCCATGTATGAGCCACTCAGCCGAGGTGATAAACCTCACAAACCTGCCTTTAACTGAGCTTTGGCCACTTGTTCTCAGCAGAAACAACCTGCTAAAGCAACACCGACAGCTGCTAACATCTGGTTCTGGCTCTGAGTCAATGTGTCAGACGACCCCTGTGCTACTGTAGGATCACATGGGATTTGTCCTGCTGGGCCGTGTCTGGGCTACTGTACCTACCTCAACCCTCAACATCAACATCTCCTAACAGGAGTTATGGCCCCGTGCTGTGCAGCAGCTCTTCATCAGTGAGCTCATCTGTGAACAATCTCCCGTGCACAGCATCACACTGTGTTCATCAAACTGCAGCTTTAAAAAAGATATAAGACATAACCTTGGAGTTACGCTTGTGAAATTTCCCAACAACTCCTGTTTCCAAAAGAAAACTTTGCATCAATCTCATTGGCTGACAAACAAGCTCACTATGAAAAACCAGAAAACTGCTCATTAACTGGTGGACCTAAGATTTATTTGTTCAATAGTTAGACATTGCTGGTCTGTTGCTGTATGAGTGGATCGCTGTGTGCACAACACACTCACTATCTAGTAGAAAGAGAAGATTCCTTAAAATATGGAGACACAACTAACAATATTTTCAACTAATTGAAAAATTGAAATGATGAAAAATGATATTGAAATATGTTACCAAAAAGGTGATATGGTCTATCTTGTTCGGTTTGGCCAACAGTCCAAAACCAAACACATTCAAGTTACAATGAGATAAAAGTGGTTTGCATTTTACTTGACTTATTGTTTCAGCTCCAGTAAATAATAAGAAATGATGAAAAGCTTCTTGGGAAATGGCACTAATTTGATAAAATAAACTGAATTAAATTCACATGATCCAACAAGATCGCTTAAAATTCAACTCCACATTGAATCCACACTGTGGGGGGGGGGCTTTTTGCTCAATGTCTTGTCAACAGTTTCAACTTTCAACTGAGAAACGAAAACAACTGTCATTGCCCCAGGTGCTAGAAAATGAGGCCGAACACACAACACACAACACATCTTTATCCTGCTGGGAGCTACAGGTGAGGTGAACACCAACCAATGATTAAAGAAACACAATAATCAAGATACATGGTGATGAATTCCTCATTCTCTTGTTGAACGGCAGCTCACGTACATTTTAAGGAGCAAACCTAAACCCAACCCCCTGAAAAAGTTGTTTTTCCTGATGTCCAGTGGTTTAACCTCTCACCTTGCTGCAGTGATGTGGAGGTGGGATCAGTGCACCATGACGACACTGCCGGGTGGAGCTACAGGTACAGGAGAGGACGTTTGTCTGACCACACCCACCAGTGATTTAACGTGGAAACTTTCAACAGTGGAAGACTATTTGACAGAGTGGTTCTGAATTACTCCTTTAGTTTGTGTCCAGAGCTGAGAAATTAACAGAATAAATGATTTAAAATGAAGAAAAGGTGCAAGAGAGGACGTGTTGTGATGTGTGCACAGATTGTCTTCGTGTGGGAATATATCTTGAGGAGGGAGATATATTGCACACAAGGAACATATACTTCCATACTGTGAAGAAACAGTGAGATCAGAGAGGCAAATTATCAAATGCAGGCAGAGCAGGTGGTGTTAGAGGTGAGGGCCAAAAACAACACAAGGTACAAACACCGAGGGTGTGTGGAGAAACAGAAACTGGTGAGGAGAATTTGTAATTCCTGGAGACGTTTAATGTAATTAACGCAGTCAAACGTCAAACCCCCAACAACAGAAAACACAGGAGATGTTTTCCCACAAAAAAGGTCATGCAAGATAACAAAGAAAACTGGAGGAGTGTCGAAATGAACTTAAATACAGACATACCATTAGTCGGATGCCTGGCAAACGACACAGAAAATCTCTTTACTGCCGGCATAGAGAACAGCTCTGAGGAGATAAGAAAGGTAACGGGTATTACTGGGACTGCTGGAACCTGCGTCTACCTCGTTGCCTGTTTGTCTGTGTTAACATGAGTGGGGGGAAAATGAAGAGAGAAAAACAGAGAGAAAAAAAAGACTCGGCCTGTCCATTCATCACTGTCTGTCTGCCAACCAACATGCGTGAAGAGGAGAGTCGTCTCTGGGTAAACTGAGAGGAGAGGAGAGAGGCTATCAGAGGAAGTGAAGGGGAAGGTTATGGGATGGACAGAGGAAATGATGGATGTTTTGGTTGAATAATAAACATGCATGGAGGAGTGATGATGAGTCCTAATCTGAAGGGCGATACTCTGACAGGAAACAATCTGAGAATCCACTTTACCTTTCCTGTTTGTCCTCGGCCCTAAGAGCTGCTTCATGACTTTCTGTTTTGGCTACGAAGCAGCAGACTGACATTCTGTGACTTACTGAAAGTTGATATGATCTCACTACAAACATGAAGCTACAGACAGCAGCTGGTTAGTTTAGCTTAGCTTAGCATAAAGCTTCAAAACAGAAGGACACATTGCTTCTTGCTTAAATCATATACAGAAATGACATCATGTTTCTGACGACCTAACAAATAAATCTAATGTGATTCTTCTGTGATTAGCTCTGTTTTTGGTCTCCAACTTCTGAGGAAAATATCTGAATATATCTTTACAGTACCTGCTATCTGCCTCACTATGTGACAGCCAACCGATATACACTATACACATGCAGGTAGTCGTATGTCCTTGGAGTGGATCAAACCAGTAGAAGTTGCAGCAGGAAAACCCAAATGATGGGATGAAGGATGGAGGTCCATGGAGAGGGGAGCTGAGGGTCGGGTGATGGCTCTCTGTGGTTTCATTTCATATTAAAGTTGTCAATGGAATCCATTGTTAATATGACTGTATCTGTATAAATGAACTGAATTAAACAAAAGATGTGTTTCTGCCACTTTAAGTTGAAATAGTAACTACGCACACTTGACAAAGCCTAATGAAAAACTGACGCTTAAATTTAATCATAACCTCTTCAGTAAACCTTTAATTTACAGGCTATTACGGTAATTACGTAATAATGTCAAGAAATAACAAGTAATTGCGTAGTAATGTCAAGAAACAGCCTAGAAATAATAGTCAGTTTCATAGTAATGTCATGTTTTTCATAAAGGCAAAAGATTACACATGCTTTTCATGCTTTGAATTTTTCTCCACCAAGTCCTTGTAATTGACCGATATTTCTGGATTATTTCGACACGATCAATCCATATTTCTTGGTGTTATTTCTCGACATTACTATGAAATTGACCGTTATTTCCAGGCTATTTCTAGACATTATGATACTTGTTATTTCTTGACATTATCACGTAATTACCGGCCTGTATATTAAGGGGTTATGCTGCGTCCACATGGAGTCCGGTAAACGGCAGACGGCATGCTGGACTCCATGTCTACAGCGGCAAATATCGTTGTTTGAAATGCTGATTGCAAGAATATCCACTTTTGTATAATGGCGTTGAATTACATTAAATAAAAGTATGTAAAATCGATGCAAAAGAGGACATCTGGAACATGAGGAGTGATGCCATATGACAGTGCTGTGGGGTTGCAGCAAACATAAACATGTTGGCATTCAAAGCTTTGCTTTCAAACCGGGACTGAATTCCCTTCAGGTCTCCAGCAGCCACAGGATGAGGTTTTGTCCTGAAGCAGCCTTCTCCTCCTTTAAATGAGCAGCGTAGAACCGAACCCTCACCTGTCGCTCACAGAGCAGCACATACCGTGATCTAAGGAAACTGAGAGAGCGAGGCACCGGTGTGCAGCCTTGCAGTCAGAGTGACACCCAGTGGACAGACTCAACACCTCGGTTTCCTGCTGTCAGACCTGCAGTGGGAGGAAAACTCCCTGCAGGTCCTCAACGTGCAGATCCATATGGATACATGTCTTTTACCAGTAAAATGAACTGCTGCTGATGGTTCATCTTTGGAGGCAACTAAACAAACGTGTTTAGTTGTCCAACATAGATATTTAGGATAATTAAATGTCACATTAGGATCCCTGGCGGCTGTGGAAACTATTTGCTTGTACTCACCGTTGGTAACATAAGACTGAGGAGAAAGGGCAAGTAGAGAGAAGGAGGCTGGGGATTATGTAAAGGTGGATTATTGGGTCTTGAAAATAGATCTGCTCCAAATAACAGGCTGAGTTTCTTAATGTGTGGATTACCATAAATTGTGATTACTAAGAAAAGCCAGCCTTCTGGCTTCCAGACACGAAAAAAAATTACTTTGCTTCATTACAAAATGTAACTCCCTGAGAGAGGATACCGTTCAACAACATGCACAGAGAGCATTCCAGCACATCCAGACCCAAGCAGAGGGCGGTGTGATCAGTGAGCAGTCATGCTGATGTGGAAAATACTGATCACTGATAATGTCACACAGTCAAAATATGCAAAGTAGCATGCCCAGCCTCGGCTGCACAGACAGTCTCCCTGTCGTCAAGTGAGTGCCACTGGCATGCACACTGGAAGGTAAATCACTCAGAAAGGTGATGCAACAGTTTGAAATTGCTGGTTTGTTTTGGGAAAGGGAGTGAGAGGAAAGGGAGCTTTGATTCAAAAACCAGTGACAATACTGAATGGCCCCAGAAACAAAAACAAAAAAAATCAAAGGTAGGGGAAGCTTAAAGAAACAAAAAAAGAAGAGGGAAAAAAAGGAAGATATTTTAAAGCCAGAAGGAAAAAGAAACAAAAAAACACCCGCCTTAGGGAGGAGGAAAGCCAGCGGTGTGAACGTACCGAACATGCCAATCTGGCATGGCAGGCTGCCGGGGGACAGAGGCGGCTTTCGGTGGTGGTGGTGGTGCGTGCGGACGTACTCCCGCAGGTTGGGGGCGCTACAGGACACGCCGAGGGCAGAGGCACTGAAGAGGCCAGAGCAGAGCGAGCCTGTGTGAGGAGGAGCCAGGGTGGGAGGTGTGTGGGGTGAGGGGTGAGGGGATGGGTGGAGGTGTGATGGGTGAGGATTAGTTTCTCATTACACACCATGCCATTACTGTTCAAACTGTTGCTATGGGCAGTTTTTGACATGAGTGGGTGTACATCTTACGTCCTGATGTACACCTGGATGAAAACCTTGTAAGTACAGTTTGAATAACTTTCATATTCTCATCTCATTAAAAAAATAAAATATATATATATAAAATGGACATTCTGAAAACAAGATTATTCCTACAGATGATGACATGAAAGCTACAAGGTTTTCACAATATAGACATGCATACACCTGTGGGTGTGTGTGGGTGCATGCATATCTATATACCCACATGGTGCATACAGAACACATGTGTTTTGTATGCAAAGAGCAGCAGAAGTGTGATAAACAGGCCAAGCAAGTGGGACTGTCTCAGACCCCTGTTGAGCACAAACCATGTGAAGTTGCACTTATTGCTGCCACAACAAAACCAAGTGCAGACTATAAATTCTTTTGATAAATAATAAAAGGGCATCAGTGCTGAGTCTGTGCCTCACTCCCTTGTTCTATAAAGAGCGTGAAGGTATGAAAATCAGCTCAGTGAGGTCGTCCCCGACACCTGCTGCTTCCGTCTGTGCCCTGAGCGCTCCAACAGAGAGGGATCACTCAGCAGCCTCACACTTACTATACATAACAAACCAGCAGGCTGCGCTCACGAGGACGCCCACAGGCTTTAGAAGGAGCTATTCTGATGTCTTGTAAACACAGAGTTAGCTGCTACTTTCACATCTGTGATAACGGAGCTCTGGCTGATTGGATGATTAACACATTTAAGGAGAAGGAGCAAAACAACAACACTGTCCTTTTGCACTTTTGCCTGCTCTTGTTTGTGATTTCACTTGATCACATCTGAGATCCTCTAAATGTTTAATATTTTTAAAGGGATAGTTCAACATTTTGGCAAATTTGCCTATTGCCATAATCCCTATAGTCCTCGGAGTAGGTTCATTGCCTTTAATCGTCTGTGCAAGCTGTTTTAGATCGGCGGGGCAGAGACCCGAGCTGCCCAGCTAACGCAATGAATGCAACTCATCAAATACACAATCCAACAACTCCAAAACGCTCTTGTGGAGAAGTTGTGACCTGCACATTCACCACGCTATAAAATAATCATGTAACATTATGAGAGGAGGTTGTTTTCAAGGCAAATGTGTAGCGGGAACTACATTCCAGACACGGCTGCTGGGCGGAGTGATTTAAAAAACATAAGTATTTCAAGTATATGCTTCATATATATGTTATTTCATAGCGTGGCGAATGTGTAGGTTATAATTTCTTCACAAGAGCGTTTTGGCGTTGTTGGATAGTGCATTGGATGAGTTTTGAGGGAAAGGCCAAAGTACTGATTCGTGAGCAGCTCGCGTCTCTGCCCCGCCAATCTAGAAACAGCTTGCACTGACAATTAAAGGCAATCGGCCAATTTACCAAAATGTTGAATTATCCCTTTTAAGGTATTGATTGTGCAAACAGTAGAACTACCTTCTTCTACAATGTTCTGATGTAAAACTTATGTAAAATCTTGGTAAAATAGAATACTGGATGATTCATTTCTCTCTTTTGCTTGAACAAATATGATGCGATTTTTAAAGCACATCATCATATCTGTTTGGTACCATCGAGCTACAGACTTCAGACTCTCAGTGAAGAGCACATAACAAGACTGTTGAGACAAAGTGACTCTGCTCTCCGTTCCTTTCTCATATTCAAAGTTTTATGGTTTTGTCCACACGTCTTGATTTAGCTGCCGACCTTCCATGCATGTGTGAGTGTCACCATGTTAGCGGGTTGTTGGAGGTTGCACGCCCTTGGGAGCTGAACATACAACTACACAAGAGTCCTTCAAGCGTCTTTTTAGAGGAGGACGGTTCTATCATAAAAGGAATTCATTAGATCAAGTGTGTGTTGATTTGTTTAAGATGTTACCAGACCCGCACTCGAAACCCCCACATTACTTTTAAAATAGTTTATGGATTTTTATGCAAGATCTATTCTTCTGCAATTATCTGAATACTGTCTCTCATAATAATGCTGCTGCTGTGATCATATGAAGCGTGGTTGGATTCCTGTGCAGACCTCAGAGCTAACGGACAGAAGTACCTACAGAATGTTCACTATGTTGTCACCTTATCACCTGGCCCGGGGTACCGGTACCTCTTTCGACACCAGAAGTCCTGCAGTTGGCTGTGATCACAACTCTCCCCACTGACCTCTTGCCTACATAGTTTGAAGTTTGATCCTGCTTGGCTGCTGCTAAGCTAAGCCCGGGGTGGGAGCTATGTGACCATCAGAGAGCGAGGGAGAGGGGGAGAGGGGGAGAGGGGGAGGGGGGGGGGTGGAAAGAAAAGAGAGGAAAAGAAAAATAGACAAAGAAATGCAGGACACACGGAGAGAGGTGGAGAGGTGGTGGTGGGGGAGGGGGGGGTGAGGGAGAAGTCACAGTCAGGGCTTATGAGGAGGAAGAGGATTTGTGATGACAGCTGGAGATAAATGTGATGTGAGGTCGGGTCAGTGTGCCTCTTGGTATAAAAACTCTCTCCCACACACACATACAGGACACAGGTCTGACACACACACACACACACACACACACACACACACACACACACACACACACACCAGAAATGAGGTGCCCACCTAAGCCACTGGTTGCTTTGATCTCAGGAGACTGGCGTGAACAGGAGGGGAAGAGTCGGTGCGACGTGCAGCCTTTGGTGGACTGGGTGGGAGAGGTCTCAGAGAGGACCTGAGTGGGGCCATGGAGACCAGGGGTTAAGACTCATATGATCACCGCAGTAAGTCAGCGGCCTCGTGTCTCCCATTCATTTAAACACAAACAATTTTAAAGGGATAGTTCAACTTTTTTTTGAAGTGGGGTTGTATGAGCTACAGATGCCCATTAAGTACATGAGATGTAGTAGAAAGGTCTTCTACTGCATCAAATGTACTTAATGGGCATCTGTAGCTCATACAACCCCACTTCAAAAAAGCTGAATTATCCCTTTAAGAGAAGAACAAAAACAATTGCACAAACTCTGAACTGAAGACACTACACTTAACATTAATAACACTACATACACCAACAGTACAGTCTGGTACCTCCATTGAGCCAGTCTTTCGGTTGCGAATCATGGGAGATCGTCGCTGGATGTTGATTGGTTCTGAAATAGGAAGTGCCTGGTCTGGCTGGTCCTGGCTGAGGTCCTCCAGACTACCCTGATTAGGCTTTTTGTCTTGATTCTGTTTTTGTCAAAGAACAAAAACACAGGTCAGAAATATATTCATGTCCATCAACACACAAAAACTGGATGATTAAAAACAACCTGACTGATAATGCAACAACGCATATTTGTGTGTTTCTGTTATCTTGACATGAGTGTAGATGAACATGACAGCTGTGGCTCAGGAGTAGGTGGTCCACTAACCATCACAGTTACTCCAATGCTGTTTAATTAAAGGGATATTCTGGTGCAAGTTTAACCCATGGTCTAACACACTGTGACACTGAGTAAGACCCCCCCTCTAGAGATCAAGTTTGTCAACCGCTAGCTTCTCTAGTTTAACTTCAGCAAAGACCGCACCATAGCAAAAACACTGCTGTCGACTCCTCCACCAGCAAACCGCCATCAAAGAAGCCACTCACAGCCACAGATAATGTTCAGAACAGCACCAAACTTCAGCAACAGTACAAACAGGGTCCCAGTCTATAATACGAGGCATCGAACATCTGTTAGCTTTGCCTGGTTTCTATTGAAAAGAGATGAAAACAAAACTCACCCACTCTCCTCCAGCTGCTTGCTAGTTGTGGTAAAGCCCTGACGAGTCGACTACCGAATGCATCAGTGTTCCTCTCTGTCTTCCCTCTCTGTTTCTAACAACTAGCGAGTGTTGACAGGGAAATGAACGGGGTTGAGTTGCTCAAACTATCACAGTCATCAAAGCGTGCTGCATTTTTGGGACTAAACATCACTGGACTCCTTACTTTTCTACTGCACTTGGTAATCAACTTGTTAGGGCTTCTGCTTTAATAGCAAGCGGCCGGATGAGAGTTTTGTTTTCGTCACTTTTCAATAGAAACCAGTCAAAGCTAACAGGTGTTTGATGCCTCATATTATGAACATTGAACATTATGAACATTATTTGTGGCTATGAGTGGCTTTTTTGATGGTTGTTTGCTGGTGGAGGAATCAACAGTAGTGTTTGTTAAAGTTGCTACAACTAGAGAAGGTTGGGAAACTTGATCTCTGGAGGGGGGGATCTAACTTGGTGTCATGGCGTGTGTAAAACTTACGCTGGAATATCCCTTTAAGGTAAAAATCTTGCATAGTTCCCCTTTAAGTTTTCTCGGGCAACATACTGAGCCCCAGATTGTTCCTTCTGGCTGTGTATGAGTCCATGCACAGATTCAGTGTATAAATAGAAGTGATTGGTTGGATGTGGTAAGTACTGTTACGTGATTTGGGTGGATGCGAAGACTAGAAAAGTGGTACAGTCCATGCCATTGTCAATATCTATGTTTCAACACAACCAACCTAATTTCCAAGATCATATTGTGTCATAAATGATAACAATAATCTGATGACCCATTAGTTTACAGTAGAAGCATCACGTGCTCAAGTGCTGCTGTGATGTATTGTCATAGTGTTCAACAGTCACCACAATATAACAGCCCACACACCAGAGTGCACAATATAAAGGTTTTATTGTAGTGACAAAGGCCTGTGTAACTGTAGTTAGAGACATGAGAGTTGTGCCAGCAAGAGCTCACTAACTTTTCAATTTAACTTCCTACCAATAAGGCATCTAACTTCTGAATGTAATTATGCAACACCAACAAACTTCGTGTTCATGTAAGCAGAGAGAGGAACAGGCAAAATCTCTAGTGTTTATATTTCATAATTAACAATTAATCAACTCGGGGACCCCAGGAGAGCTCGTTATCTCTTTAAAATAGAACCGCACAACTAAATGTGACCAAAAAGAAATAAAATTAAGTTGGAGCGATGGGCAGGAAACCCTTGTGGCAAATAAAATACAGACATGACTGGGCCGGCTAAACCAATTATCTCATTCCAGATACTGTTCCTCTCTGTTGCGCAACTTAACATATGAAAAAAAAAACACGCTCACATACCTCAGAAGAGGCTGGTCTGAAGCCGAAGCCAAGAGGTACGTTCTCCTCATCCTCACATCCTTTGACTCCTGGACTGAAGTGAAGCTCAACATGGAAACGCTCCTCTGAGGAGGGGTCCTGTTCACCACACACACACACATACAAAGGCATAAAGAGTCTATTCATTTTACTGACCGATTGTGAATAAGAAAGACATTTGTAACCCCAGTAAAGCAGCTTCCTGCAGGCCGACCTTGTTGTTGTCTTCGTACAGCATGATGACTATCTGGGTCATGTAGTTGAGTTCAGTCACAGCACTCAGATAGTCCATCGCCTGTTTCCACTGCTGGTCCTTCTCATCCTGATACACACAATATGCTGCTGTAAGACATGGGCCTGGATATACCAACAGTAAGCTAATAATGGTTTTGAATTATACTGAATATCTGCACAACTCAACACAACAAAAGTTACTACACCATCTATCACAAAGACAAATAATCACATATTCTGCTTTTCAGCAACTGATCCATAGAGATAATTGCAGTTTTAACTTTATGGCAGGCAGGGGTTGGTCAGGTGATTAAGTATTAGAGACGGATCATTTCTAAAGACGTTAGATTACTTTCTATTGTGGTGTTTCACAGTGTGTGATCTAAACAGCTGCCTGACTGTCTGGTATGAACTCTAACAGTAAACAGTAACTGTATAAGACACTGTTTTATCTGTTTTATCTTCTTTTATCTTCTGTTGCCAGTTGGTGTGTTGGCTCTGATATCGAGTGAACTGATTTGCCTGTGAGTTTAAAGCTGTGTGTATGAGCTGGGTAAGATGCAAGGAAATTGCCCTACTTGGAATTAATTACACTGTGTGAACCTGCATCTGAACCATCCCACCCAGTAGCCCTCAGCTGATACATTCATTATAGCCACCAAATTGACTTCAACTCCAAAAAAAATGTGTCGATCCTTTATGGACATGAACCCATTTGCAACTGGTGCAACTCTAATATAAAATTCAATTTGTGGATGTTCTTCTATTTGTTGATGTGCTAAATATTCTGACAAATCATCATGAGCAGCCACAGAAGGACGGGACACTATCACTCTGCGAAAACAACTGATCTGAGTGAGAAGATGAAATCAGAGCGTACGTCCAGCAGTCCTCCGTAGCGGAAGATGCTGAGCAGGGAGTGAACGTGGCTCTCGCTGGTGAAGTAGAGACGTGTCCGGACGTGACGCCCGGGGGACATCACACCCCGAGAGTACCTGAAGACCAGGGGGACGGCAAAATGACACGAGGGTCAGTACGATACCACACAAGTTTACTGTAGGTGCACATGAATGTTGTGTTTGCTTCAGTGGTTACGCTCACAGTGGGTGCAGCTTGTTCACTGCCTCGTCCTCATGGGTCCTCTGCAGGTCCAGCTGGATCTTCTTCATCAGAGGAACGCAGTAGGCCTGAGCAATGTCCAGTTTCTCAGCTTTGGTGATGCCATACTCCTGATGTGACAGACACGGAGGAAGAAATAACCATTTTAATCTACTTCTCCATGGTAGTGAGGAGATGGACCACATCTTAGAAAGCAGGGAAACATGCTGAACTCTCCTCAGCATCATGGGGTGAATGCAGATACTGAGTGACATATCCATGCATTGAGGCCTCAATATATGATTCAGCAGGTTTTCAATGACTTTGCAAAATTCTGCTCTAAAACTTCCATGACCTGAACACATTCTTAGAAAATGAAAATGAATTTTTCACTCATTCAACTTTTTTGAGCTGTATGTAACCCTCCTCGTCACAGTGAAAACAATGTTTTAAAACATTATTGACAATTATTAAAAAATAATTAGTGAAATACCTGGTTCGGTCAAGTCATCAGCCCTTTAGAAAATACCATTATAAACTTGCTGAGGTGCAACTACTCAACTTTTTCACCATTCACCAGGCTAACTGACCACCTGACATCAAATGGCTTCAGTGTAAAACCAGCTGCTTCTTGAGGATTCCACTACTAGTGGTGCATTGAACTGCAAACAGAAAAGTGAACTTGGTAGCATGACGTCATGTGACATTTATATAGAGCTTAAAAAAAGAGTTTAAATTAGAAAACCTATTGTGTCCAAATTCAAAGTTTAGACAGGCCATCTGTGATTTTAGAGTGGATACCACCAGAATACCAAAAGTCATTGGAAGGTATAAAGGCCGACATAGAAGTCAGAGGTTTTGTAACCTTTGTGACGATGATTGTCTTGGTGATGAGTTTCATATTTAATTTGAGTGCAAGAACACAAGTGTAATACATTTCAGAGAAAAATATCCCCCAAAGTATTATGTTAGTCGCCCATCTAAACTAATTTTGTTACTACAATCTGATAGAGCAAAAGTTTTTTATAAGTTAGGTGCCTTTCTGAAGAGCGTCCTTCCTTTGTTTAAGTGATATTTTATTATCATGATTATTTATTTATCAATTTTTTTTCTTTTTTGTTTTCATTTTTCCTGATTGTCAGAGATGGAGAGCATGTACAGCCCTGCTACTTGCTACGCTTGATTACTGATATTGTCTTGTTTGTGCTCCATACCATTTACTTGGTTGTGAGTTAAATTAAAAAGAGAAATGAAAAAGTGATTTCAAAAGACCTCCAAGATGAAGTTGTGGAAAGGCACAAGTGAGGTAAAGGCTACAGGAAGAATTCCAGGGCTTTAACTCTCCCTGTGAGAAGCGTTCAGAGCATCATTAAGAAGTGGAAGGTGTATGGCTCCACCAGCACCTGGTCTAGATCAGGTCATTCATCCAAACTGGATGACCGAGCGAAGAACGGGCAGACCGTCCCTAATGCAGGTATGCAAAGCTATAGAGACAAACCAAAGAGAGTGGTGGCTGTAATTAAAGCAAAAGTGACTCTACAAAGTATGAAATCAAGGGACTGATGACTTTTCCAAACCTATCAATCTAGTTTTTTATTTTTTATTAATTTTAAGGACTGTCTATGTCCCCTTTTATTTTTAATGGGTTTTGATTTTAGGCTGTATGACAGATCTCGCTACTTCAGGGGGATATGGTCGTTTCCTATAGGCACTGTATATTCCCTGAGTGATTCGTACTGTTTTTCTGGTGTGTGGATCACCACAATATTAAGAACTCCTCTTTTACTGCTGAATCTTATTACCTGTTCAGCTTTAACATTGTAATTTAGCCACAGGGATCACTGAAGTTCCATTCTGTAAGATAATCGTTTCATCACAATTATCTGCATAATGCCCCCTGGTGCGCTTCTCTAATTTGACCCATTTGTTAAAATCCTTGACGTGTACAGATAATTAAAATACATCATTCATGCCTCCAGCTTTGGCTGGCTGGAATATATTCTGATGTTACAAGACCATTCAGAACTGAGAGATGTGGGAGTGAACCTTATGAGTTCGACCTTACAGTGTGAGTAAGACTTTAACCTGTGGTATAACGATGTCGGCCAGGGCGCGGGACAGTCGGAACAGCTCCAGCGTGTCCTCCAGCCCCAGAGACGCGTTGTGCTGCGAGTCGTATTTGATGCAGTCGTAGATGTCGGGGATCTTGCTGATGTCGTAGCGTCCGTTCTTCGTGCGGAAATCTCTCTCCAGTTTGGACCAGCGCTGCAGCATCAGCTCCAACGTCTCGCTGTGGTAAAGCTGCAGGTCTGGAGCAAAGCAGCGGATACATCACCATTCAATAAGGCATCTGGGTGAAGGAGCTGAGTAGCAGTTACATCTTGTTCTTGTTTATCAAGCTAGGGTCACACTATCTGTCTTCATGTGCACACACATCAGGTTATGTGCATTCAAGTACTGAAACAAAATACATGATATCTCAAAACATACATCAAGTCATTCAAGTATAGAAACAGAGTACATAATGTCCCAGAACATAGTCAATTGTAACAACCTGAACACCTGAAAACACCTGAACCTGAACTCAGGCAGCCGAGGCTGACGCTACCTGCAGACTTGGGGTCCTCCAGTCTCTTTCGGATCTGTGATGTGAGACTCTGGATGAGGGCGTAGACCTTGTCACACGTCCTGACTGGATTGTCTATGACCTTCATGGAGTTCACCAGTGACGGACTATCTGTTGGGGCCAACTGGAGCCCAGCAGAAACAGAAGGAAACTGATAAAATGTTCTACATGTTATCATTATCTCTGGATACCTCTGAAATGGAGACGTATAAATCACGCCCAAGTGTTTAACTTACTTGCAAACAGGATATTGCACGAGCGATATCTTATCATATGAAGTCTTTTTTAAAATTTTCATTTCAGCCTCTCACGTTTGACAAATACCTTGTCATAGTCCTGTGGTGTGTACTCCTGATCCTTCTGCATGATCTCATGTAGCCGGGCCTTCACCTTCTGTTGGCAGTCGGTCAGAGAGTCACTGTCGCTGTCCAGCAGTCCGTTCATGTTGGCACTCTTCACCATCTGGACCAGGATGGGGGTCAGCTCTCCTTCTAGAGCCAGCAGACCCTGCAGAGAAACCACAGGAGTTGAGCTGAAGCTATTGTGTGGCGTAAAGTTACGGTCAAGCTGAGTTTTTAAAAAACTACACCTTCACCTTTTAAAAGGTAAACTTTGATGTCTATTTAACTGAAAAGAGTTTTCATATTGTTAAACGTTAAAAATATTGTAATTTCTGTCTATTAAAACCTGAAACCAGATTTTATAATCTCTCAAATTGAGCTGAAATGATTGGGAGATTAGTTGTTTGATCAAACAATATAAAATGAATTACTGTCATGTGTATTTGTTCTGGGTTCTGAGGAGTTCCTGGATTCCTCTGACTTACAGGACAGGAAACTAATTATTTTTTGGATTCTGGTTTAACCAAACAAGCTTCTTGATGATTTCACCCTGAGTTCAGATAAACTGAGCGACATTTGACAACGTTCAAGTCACACTAGACTAGCGCACAATATAGTCTGGATCTTGAAAGGAACAACTGCAGCTGAATCCACGGTCACTCCAAACTTACTGTAGAACATGGATGAGAGTAAAGCATCCTCTATTTTGACTTTATTTTGAAAGGATAACCCCTTGAGATGAACCACCTCATTTTCGAGGGGGTCTAATTTAAGTACGTCCTTGGTGTAAATTATAAAAATATAGGAAATCACTCTTTTTTTCTGATTTGACAGAGACAGAATTACCTTGGCGAAAGCAGCAGCCGTCATCTGCACTCTGCCTTCGTCAGACGCGTAGATCTTCAAGTCATGGCGGTAAGTGCTGTGCAGGCGCAGGAGACCACAGCCTGGAAACCCAGCATAGTCACCTGGGGGATCACATACAGAGCAGAGCATCACAGTCAACTGGACCCGTTACAGCACTGAGATACTGTACAACGCTTTTACACTTAGAAGAAGGGCTGAGTTGGGGAGGTAGTTGAAAAGAAAAGTGTTGATTGTACCCAAAAGTACCAAGGATTTCCATTCCATTAATTATAGGCACACAGGCAACACAGCACCTGAGCAGGTGTGACATCACTTTCAGTTCAAATGCAAAAGATTTGGTCTGTTTTTTACATGGTTGGTTCACTTAAATGGAAACTGGAATTGTGTGGTTTAAAGGGATAGTTCAACATTTTGGCAAATTGGCCCATTGCCATAATCCCTATAGTCATTAGCAGTAGGTTTGTTGCCTTTAATTGTTGGTGCAAGTTGTTTTTAGAACGGCGGAGCAGAGCCGTGAGCTGCTCAGAACTAAACTACGGAGGCTAATGGGATTTCTTGGTTTCCCTCATCAAATACACAATCCAACAACTCCAAAACGCTCTCATGGACAAGTTGTGACTTGCACATGAACGACGCTATGAGATAATAACAGAACGTTACGAGACAGAGTTGTTTGTGAGGAAATGCAGAGACTGCCCCCGACGGGTACATGCATCAGCGGTTTTGCATGAATTTACCTCGAAAACAAGTCTGTCTCATAACGCTCCGTTATTATCTCACATCATGGTGAATTCACAACTTGTCCACCAGAGCGTTTTGGAGTTGTTGGATTGTGTATTTGATCAGTTTGATGAGGGAAACCAAGAAATCCCATTAGCCTCCGTAGCGTAGCTCTGAGCAGCTCGCAGCTCTGCTCCACCATTCTAAAAATAGCTTGCAACTAAAGGTAACAAACCTACTCCTAAAACTATAGGGATTATGTCAATGGGCCTATTTGCCAAAATGTTGAACTATCCCTTTAAGGCATCAATAAAATGAAGTGAAAGTGAAGTGAATATGTTGAGTAAACCCCATAAATTAATAAGGGCAGCTTCCCTGCAGATGAGATCAAACACTTGAGATCACCTACTAGGACAAAGACCTACATGTCTTTGAACAGCTAAATGTACCTCAGTTGTTGTAGCTGGAGCGGGTGGATGCATACCAACGCCACAGATCAAATCACACTGATGCTTCATGCATTTCTCTAGTGTAAATCTAATCAGCCTGATGTCTGGGTTATCATGCCACATTTCACAATGGAAGATCAGGTTGGCGTTGGGGGGACTTACCCCTGGCCTGGCTCCAATCCAGGCTAAAAATATGCATCATCAAACATACAAGAAGTCATGAAAATAAAAATGCAGTAGGATTAGTGTGAGATGATCCGCGTTAGCTTACAACACCAAAAACTGCAGTCGCTTTAGCTGCATGTGTATGTATGAGCCGGTGGCCCAAAACAACAACCGGGCTGCGGTGGATCAACTTGGAGACGACGACGACGACGACGACACAAACAATCCACAGCAATCTCAACGTCGGACAAACAAGACCAAGTCTCCGGATGAAATGGAACAAAAAAAATCATGATGAGATGAGGAGGAGGAATCAAGAGCACGTTAGTGGACAAAGCGACAAACGCGCAGAATGAGAGAGACAGCGGAAGGAGCGTGATATCCAGGAAACCCTTCTCTTACCAAAGTCAATAGGGGACTCACAGCCAAGGGACCGGCGGTTACCGGCTAGTAGTTTATACAGTGCAACAACAGGTAAGAAGAGAAGAGCAGAGTTAATAGACAAAACATGTGGTGGAGAAAGAGGTATGAAAACAGTAGCTGGGGTGAGACTATGCTCTTCTTTTCATTCAAAAAGAAAGAAGCAGGAAAGAGACAGAGCGCATCTAACCACTGATTCTGTCTCCCACTCAGCTTCAGCTTGTTCTTCTGTGCAGTTCGGGAGCTGCACAGGTTTTCATGCACTATGAAACAAACATTAAGAGAGTGAGAGAGCCTGAAAAAGCGTGGTGGATGAAAAGCATTTGAAAGACCTTCAGGTGACGGGCAGGTTTATCCAGTTATTGGTTGTATTTCACTCTGGTTAAAAGCAGCAGGGCAAAGATGCTGTAACATTAAAAAGCAAAGCGTCGCTGTCACAGCAGGGTGTGGTTATGTAGTCCACTCCATGTCCACACCCAGACTGATTGTCTGAACTGAGCAGGGTGTGGACAACACGTAGCAACAGCTAGATGGCAGCACAAACAGTATTTTCTTCCTGGGTAAACTGTACTTACTGTTTTAAATATCATTATCCATTGTGATAGATATTTCTTACAGCATTTACAATCAGTCCACTACAGCTCAGATCATTCTACCTGCAGCCACTCACTTTCCACTAGGCAAAACTTATCCATCACCTACTTACACATTAACATCTACTTATCTCGACCTAGCTTTCTATTTAATACTTTAACTTATTTGGATATTTATTTATGATCTTATTTCTCATTATCAGAACCTATGCTCCCTGACCACTTCACAGTCTAATAAATCAAGTACAGCAGCTCTGTCACATTTTCTTCCCACTGATAATGTATGTTAGCCAGTTTTTGTTAAAACCTTGTTTTCCACCTACTACAACCTCAGCAGTACACTTTAGTGACAGAGTTACTCAGATCTAAATAGTGTTGGGCTGTTGTTAGATGTGATTATTTGGTGGTGTTGTGGTGCCTTTGACCAAACCACACAGATTATCAGGAGGAGAGACTGTTCTGTTCAACAGAAGGAATCCACCTCTTTTAAAGGGATATTTCAACATTTTGGCGAATTTGCCTATTGCCATAATCCCAATATTCTTAGGGGTAGGTTCGTTACCTTTAATTGTCGGTGCAAGCTGTTTTTAGATCGGCAGGGCAGAGACGTGAGCTCTGCATGGCGCACGGTATTTCCGCCTTTCCTTCATCAAACTCATCAAATACACAATCCAACAACTCCAAAACGCTCTGGTGGACAAGTTGTGACCTGCACATTCACCACGCTATGAGATAATAATGGAACGTTACGAATTGTTTTTGAGGCAAATGCGTAGCCGGAACTACATTTCAGACACGGCTGCTGGGCGGAGTGACTTCAAAAGCGCAAGTAGTTCTGAGTGTTTGCTTCACGTGTCAGAATGATACATAATTATGCGTTATTATTTCATAGCGTGGTGAATGTGCAGGTCAGTGGAGTTGTTGGATTGTGTATTTACTTTGATTAGGGAAACGTAGAAATACAGAGCGCCTCAGTTGTGTTAGCTCAGCAGCTCGCGTCTCTGCCCCGCCGATCTAAAAACAGCTTGTACCTACAATTAAAGGTAATAGGCTACTCCTAAAACTATAGGGATTATGGCAATAGGTCAATTTGCCAAAATGTTGAAATATCCCTTTAAGGCTGCATGTTTTTCCCATTTTAGATTTACTAGTTGAAGTGTCTTTTCAAAACACTCCCTCTGTAAGTTATGTACTTACATTTACTATGTTGGTGTTAAGGTATGGTCCACAGATATTTTACTTGTTTTACACACAGACTGTACATCATCTATTGTTGCGACACCGACTTTTCACCTATTTTGTTCCTACAGAAATCCATCATGGACACATCAATTCTACAAAAAAGACCCAGTGGCTGTGGACAGCCTTCAGATCCGCTATGCTGTGTTGACTCTATACTTTTCATACTTGTCTGAAAAGAAAGGCTGGAAATAAGCATTGAAGAGCGAAGAAAGGTGCATGTGGGAGGGCGGTCTGGGCTGCACCATGATCATTTGTTATTCTGACTGTGTTAAAAAGAGATGAACTTTGTGCCTTAGTGGATGTATGCATGGGTTTTGCTTAAAAACACATGTGTAAGTTTGCATGTTTGCTTTTCTTGAGGGCATGCAAGCATTTGTACACAAAAGCAGTTCCTATCTCATGGAGTTCGGAGAGCTGAATTTCACACAGGAAAAGGCCAAGAGAGGAAAATATCTGCATGTGCTGTACAATTTGTCTCTTTCTTATAATTTATATGTTTTTTTTTGTGCAAAACAAAAAAAATAAAGCAGGAGAAAAAGAATTTTGCACCGTGAAAGAGCTGAATTTACATCAGAGCCAAAGAGGAAAGGTCCCTTGTATTTCAATTAGCTTGTATGCGTGTTTGAGCGCGTCAGGTAGGTACCTTGACCTCCGGGGTACATGCAGCGAAAGGCCCGTCCCAGTTCCTCGGCCTGAACGCGGCCTGCAGGCGTCAGCTCGCCGCCCCACTTCAACACCAGCAGCAGAGACGGACCGTCTCTCTTAGAGTCTGGAAAAACAGCAGCAGCATCTTTAATCACTACACAAACACACTGTTAAATGTTTGAACTTTGTGCAAGCTGCACAGCATAGATGTTGTCTGTCTGAATACGGGCGGCATTTGAAGAATTCAAATAATCATAGTTGCTGTTTCTGTGTTTGTGTGTTCGTACCTTCTTCTTCGCTGGAGGCTTTAGGCTGGCCGTTACGCAAGTAAGTCAGCTGGACTTTCCTGTTGATACCTGAGAAATGACCGTACCTGGTGGGAACGATCACACAGAGCAGACACAGCAAATTTTGATGTGCACATAAACAGAGAAAAAAGCAAATATACAGTAGAGGCAAAGGGTTTACTCCATCTTCAGCAGTTTTCTTGAGTATCTCACACGTCCACTACAACAGAACAGGGCAGCATCTTATTTCTAATCAGACACACAACCAAGTATTAGCAGCCGGTTTAATGATCATTCTGCCACTACACGGTAGAGCCAGTGGGCCTCCCTGTGTGATTTCAGGGTGTGTTTGTGCACATGAGTGTGGGCAGGAGAACGTAACCAACAAAGTGTCACCCAGACATTTTAAAATAGTGTGAGGTGAACAACCAAGGCCAAATATCTGTTGCGATTCTTTAAAGTCACACGTGAACACAAACCTGTCTTGACCGCCTGTACTCGCCCGACGTGTCGCTCCACAGTAAGAATTTGGCACATTCAGCAAACTAATGACCACATAGTGTTCTGTAATAGGACAGGCGGGCGAGCGGACGCCTCAAAAAGCCACATGATGATGGACCCTGAACCAGGATAAATAACTCTGAGCTGAAGCTGGGACCTGCTGCATTAGAATGGTTTGTTTCCGTTTCTCGGATGCATGACATTTATTTTGTGAGTTCAGCAGCTCATGAATTACTCCCAGCCTGTTAGGAGCTGCTTTACATTATGACATGGGGTCTAGAGAGGATGAGGGAGAGGCCTCAGAGCTACAGGACGTTAAGTCTCTAAGAGCTGTGTGTGCTCTGTAATGTGAGCTGCAGGTTTTGAGGATCTACATGTTTGTGACAGTTGCTGAAAAGAATCAAAGTTGTCAGGATGTGTATACGGTCTAGTGTAAGTCATGAGTGAGACATTTCATAAGATGATACTGGTGATTCTCTATAATTTACTCACCATCAACAAATCTCACAAATTGCATTGGACTATCTGACATGTCAACTACACAGCAACGATGATGCTTTTGGTAAAACATGTGAACCCTTTCTGTCATAAACTGGTTTGAATATTTCCACCATTCTCACAGGAGGGTTTGTATCAGAGCTTTGAATGCTCTGTCTCAAAAGGGACACTCCACTTTTCCATTTAATTGATATACTTTTATTTCTGTATACCTTTATTTAATCATGTAAATATATCATACATAACAATATTCACTCAATTCTTTTTTTTTCTTTTTTCTTTTTTACTTGTATAGGATGTGACTCCTGAATCCCTTGTCTGCATGTAATTTGAATATGTATGTGAGCCAAATTTTTGCTTGTTTGTTTTGTTTTATGTGTTCATGTGAACATATTACAACTTCTTGACTTTGGATTAAAGTTTTGAATATGTTAATGACACTTAAGAAGACATTGTGGAATCTAATGGATTCATAGACCTGGACTTTGATGAGCCAGAGTCACGCTGAGAAAGGAACGACTAGCGGCAACAGCTAGTCGATTCCATCAACTGATAACAAAAGAACTGTTAGCCGTCACCGTCCAGGGGCTGCGAAGTGGGTCAAGAAATTGCATGAAGAGTCTGAGGCAGGTTCTCAGAGATGCTTCAAACAGACTACTTGCCAAAAATATAAAAGGCAAATGTGGCTTAAGCAAAAAAGGTTTTGATCTACTGCACTGATAAATAAAACATGTAAGCAATCTTCCATCTTTACTTTAAGTATCCAAAACCTCTGCACAAGAGCTGGCAATCACACAGCAAACCAGATATCTTTCACTTCAGTCGACTTTATCATAGTTTTTGAGCCTCACTTGTGTCTGTAAATCCAGCCAGTCTATTGCACCCATCACTTCATGGCACTGAAATATATTTTCAACCTTGCTTTCCCAGAATTGTTATCTGTGAACCAGCAAAATCGCTGTAATTAGTATAAATGCATACGGGAGGCATGAGGAAGGAAGACATTAGAAGACTTAGACTGCGGGTGGTGTGTGCTGAGGACGGCATGCAAGAGAAAGTAGCACAGCAAACACTGATTTACAGTACACACACAGAAACACAGTCGGGCTGGACGGTATGGTTTAAATCCATATGAAGCATAAATAGTAATGGTATAAATCACAGTACATTAGCTTGAAAATCTTTTTTTGTCTTCATTTAATTTTTTTTCTTTTTATCACTAGTTTTATTATTTCTTTTCAATAGACAAATAAAATAGGAGTTGTTCGTTTGCCTTTACATGTTTTAACTGTCAACCTGCAGTCTTTCTCAGAAGCGCCAGCTGGCGGCTGTGACGCGTCAACTCGGTGACTCGATGAGTCGACTTCTGAGGAAGACTGCAGGTTGACAGTCAAAACATAACTTAAATTAAGAGATGTTCTTTCTTCTTTCACCTTTACATGTAAAAGAACAAAGAACATCTCTTAATTTATGTCTGTTGAAAAGAGATGGTCAAACTAGTGATGACAGTACATTCACGGGAAGTCACCCGTAGCTCACCGGCTGACATACAGACAAACACACATTCACACCTACAGGCAATTTAGAGTCACCAATTCACCTAATGTGTGTGTGTCTGAAGTGTGGGAAGGAGCTGAAGAGAACCCACACGGGAAGAGGAAGGACACAAACTCCACACGGACCGGACCGGCCCGAGGTCTTCTTGCTGTGAGGCAACACTTCTACCCACTGCATCCCTGCGCCGCCCTCAGCGAGGGAAATGTAACCGTCGGCGCTCACTATCTAGCAGCAGCAGCGTATCGCCATGGCTTCCTGTGGTTATGTCATTGCTACTTAAAGGGATATTCCGGTCTAAGTTTAAACCATGGTCTAACACACCATGACACCGAGTAAGACCCCCCCTCCAGAGATCAAGTTTGCCCACCACTAGCTTCTCTAGTTGTAGCAACTTCAGCAAAGACCGCATGATAACAATACACTGCTGTCGATTCCTCCACCAGCAAACCACCATCAAAAAAGCCACTCATAGCCACAAATAATGTTCAGAACAGCACCAAACTTCATCACCAGTACAAACAGGGTCCCAGCCCATAATATGAGGCATCAAACATCTGTTAGCTTTGCCTGGTTTCTATTGAAAAGAGACAAAAACACAACTCACCCACTCTCCTCCAGCTGCTTGTGGGAAAGCCCTGACGAGTCGATTACCGAATGCATCAGTGTTCCTCTCTGTCTGTTTCTAACAATAACTAGCGATGACAGGGAAATTATTTTCTACTGCACTCGGTAATCAACTTGTTAGGGCTTCCGCATTAGTAGAAAGCAGCTGGAGGAGAGTGGGTGAGTTGCGTTTTTGTCTCTTTTCAATAGAAACCAGGCACAGCTAACAGATGTTTGATGCCTCGTATTATGGGCTGGGACCCTGTTTGTACTGTTGATGAAGTTTGGTGCTGTTCTGAGCATTATTTGTGGCTATGAGTGTTTTTTTTTTATGGCGGTTTGCTGGTGGAGGAATCAACAGCAGTGTTTTACTATCGTGTTGCTACAACTAGAGAAGCTAGTGGTCGGCAAACTTGATCTCTGGAGGGAGGGTCTTACTCGGTGTCACAGTGTGTTAGACCATGGGTTATATTTACGCTGGAATATCCCTTTAAGAGCTGCTCTACTGGTCACATGGTTGAGACAAAATCCACACAGCAGCACAAATTCCTACCGACTTTACTTTTTATACCGTCCACCCCTAAAACACAGTGAAATCATCACAGATATTTGACTGTGTGTGTGTGTCCAATGTTAATGGCACCAAATGAATGGATGTTAATGGAAATGATACACTCAGTGTACAAAATATCAGGAATACCTTCAAACCATTATCTCTAATTTCTCGTCTTGCACAAACATGACTAAACTACCGTCAATGCTGATGTTTGTGTCACAGACAAGGAATTCCTTATATTTTGTACATACAGTCTGTGAGGACTAGAGAAAAGGAGGGTGGTAAAACCTCATCCTTTAAAATGAGAAGGGAGAGGGTGCGTACTGAGTGTCATTCAAGCTGGATTCCCTTGTGGAGAGAAAGGAGGGATGGTCGGGCAGAGGAAAAGGGGGATAGAGGAGGGAAAGAAAAGATAAAGCAAAGAGTTAGAGACACAAGAGAGGAGGGAGTGAATCACAGTCAACATATGTCTGCCTGTGAGTATGAGAAGGATGACTGAACCTTAGTGGAGTGTTGAAAGATGAAGCTAGTTTTTGCATCGTGAATCACAGATGAGAGTGGATGAGTGATGAAGAAACAGGAGGATAATGACTGGTGGTGTGTGTGTGTGTGTGTGTGTAGGTGTGTGTGTGTATCTGATGTGAAGCATCACTCACATCTCCAAGACAGTCTTGAGCTGCTCCAGTTTAGATTTCTTCTCCTCAATCTCACAGTCATTGTGCTGGACCAGTTCATCGAGCAGCAGGCGGGCAATATCCAGCACTTCCTGCACAGACAAGGAGCCACTTATCCTTAATTTGCCTTTTTATCTCTATTTTTTTATATCCAGACTAAACACACGCAGGATCCTCTGCAAACGTCCTTGATGGACATCGTATGAAAGACAAGACTGATAGTGAAGATGGAAGCGTCAACAATGTTTTATAATATAGAAGAAGATACAGTGACAGGATGACAGGACTCAAGACAACCCAGTCCAAATATTTAGACAACACAGCAATGACGGTTTATGTTCCATAATGATTATGAGGCTCAGTCCTGTGTATGTAAACATTACTGTATCTGAACTCAAAACCCTTAATTACTAAAAGGATTCACTGATAATCAGGGTAAAACAGACACAGGCTGGAAAGACAGCGTGGGAAAGAGAAGGAACAACAGTCACCTGGAGCTGTTTGGGCTTCTTTAGCTTTAGCTTTCCTGACTTGTAGCCTCCATACTTCTCAAACAGCTCAAAGAATCTGCAAAAGACAGACAGAGAGAAGATCAATTATTTCTCAAGAAGAATAAGAACATACATATCTGACCCAAAGTGGGTTAAGACTGATGCACTGGAGGGGTTGAACTGAAATTTGAACTCAACTGTTCACATATTGTGTGAACTATTTATACATACTCAAACCGTACAGCACTTTTAAGCATTCTCTTTCAATCTGCTTGCACTACATTTTTGCAGTTTTATTCACCCATATTTCACATTTTGTACAAACTGTAAATATTTATAATTATATATCATTCCTGCACTTCATTTATAGATGTATGTCATGTTACCTACAGCTCATGCACTTCTGGTCAGATGCAATCTGCATTTCATTGCCTTGTTTCCAAGACATGTGCAATGACAATAAAGTTAAATCTGAATCTGAATAAGACCAAGATGCTTGAATCAAATTGTGTGACATTTTGACATATGACTGTTACGCATGACAATAATGATAGTTGAGTATTTCTGTGATTAATTTAGAATGGTGTTCTTATGGTGATTTTACATGGCTGGAATTGATTCTGCATAATCTGATACAGTTTCATAGCTGAGGTTTTCTTCACTCATAAGGGTCTGGTTAAGAAAGAGAAATATCTTAATGCGGAGTGGAAGAGACTTACAGAGGATGTCGGACCTCCATTTTCATCTTTTGTTTTGGTGTGCGGTCTCCATGGCGGATGATGGCGATAACACAGCGCAGCTCCATCCTTGAGAAATTAGAGGAGGGGGTGGAACAAGATTAAAATGCAGCACAGACTACTTTACTACTGACCTCATCCAACCTCCTTTGAAGCTTCTACCAACTGTGGAAAATGCACTGCACATCATCCAGAGTGTCACTTACACCAGCGACAGAGATGGGATGTCAGTTCCAGTGAGGACTGAGTGACTGTGAGGTCAGTGGGTCAGTGATCCTGAATAACTCTGGGCTCATGGGCGAATTGTTTCCCCTTTGCTTTATTTGTCTAAATTGGGAATCCTGCATGCATGGGAATCCTTTTGAAGTTTACAAAATTACAACTGGCATGATTTCAGTAATAAAGCATGACATGGGATTATTGAAATTAGTGTGAATATCTTAATGAATTGGGTGGAAATAATACAACAAACATTTGACACCATTTAGCAGAGAGCTACTGTCATCATTAGTAGTATTTACAAAATAAAGTTTACAAAGACAGACAATACTGTATAGGGTCATGCATCATGTGTCATATGCACGGAGGACTTTGATCAACATATTTCACACATTCAGGTTTCAGTACATACATGGTTCCTGAGGTCGTGGGGACGATGGGGATGTCTTCAGCCTCCATGGGGATGGACCAGGGGATGTGCAACTGAGGGGCTAACTCCCTCATTACCATGTTCCTGATGAAAAGCAAAAACAGACTTAAAATCATGAAGGAATCAGGTTAAAAGGTACAATTCAGAATATATCGGAGGCTAAATTAAACTTAAAAGCTGTGCATCATATTGCACATAGAGATTATGTTATAACACGCAGCTAGAAGAGATGAGGCAGATTAACATATTCCAAAAAGCTGACTTCCAAGTTTCTATGGAGATGCTGCAGGTCAGATCATACAAACTACAGTCTACCAAAATAAACAAGTATATGTGACAACTTTGTATCTGCAGTGCATGTTCCTTCCACCTGAGCATCACACCTTGAGGAATTCTGTCCATGCTAATGTCCATTACTGGAAAGAGTAAGGAAAGAAGCTTTCATCTGTCCTTCTATTAGTAGAATTTATGAGTCTGTAGTCATAAAGCTTCAGTTACTTTTCTAGGAGAGTGGTGGTAAATCAGAGACAAACTGAGATGTAAAGCTGACAACCGAACGCTCAGAGTCTGGAGCTGTGAATAAATTACAACACGACAGCTTCCAGGGGATATTTACTTTAAAGCTACAGCAAGGCTAGAATTACTACCTCACACTTCCTCTGCCAATTAGTCAAGTTGCATGATTTAACATAATAGGATTGGACTACAATGGAATTTAATCCTATAAGACATCTGTGTTAAACTGTTTCGTTGTTAGTTTATGAATTGGTCCGTTTTAGCCACGTGTTTCTTGCCTGGCATCTGCTGGTCACAGCCTTCTCTCTGACTGTTTCTACATAAACAGGATTTGAATACAGCTGAATTTCCCCTGGAGCTGTTCTCATTTACATGTTGTCGTGTTTCTGTTGTCAGACAATGGAACAGTGACTGTAAAGCACTCATTAAGACCAGTTGTTAACCAGCGGCTACTTCCAGGCTATTCCCAAGGACGACACTCGGGTCTCATCTACAGAGAGAAGCCCAGGTTTGTCCAAAAAGTCCGTCAGACAATGAACTGCTTCTTCATAACAGCACAGAAAAATCCAACTGTAACCAAGCTTTAGTCTTGTGTTTCAATATATTTGTGTTACTCAGTGGCACCGGATGGGTAACAACTGTGCTGGCTGTGTAGTAATGCCATTATGACCACACAGTTATTTATTAACTTACATCTTGCCTTTATTATAGTAGCAGTGATAGAGAGAAGGGAGAAGGGATGACATGCAACAAAAGAGCACAGGTACTGTAGGACATGAACCTGGGCTGCTAGTAAGCTCATGATACTTACCCCAAGACTTTGGCACAATCATCATAGTACTTCATAGAGTTCTTCACAAAGCTGAACCCGTTGACGTCACAAACAAAGGAGTGGCCATTGGCTCTGAGCAGGTCAAACCCACACACTGTTTGCTAAAAACCAAACACAAACAAACCAGATTTAAGGTTTAAGAGACTGATCAGACACACAATTATGTCCTGTTTTTTTTTTTGTTGCCGTTACCTCAGTCTGATTAAAAACAGACAGAGAAAACAGACACAGGTTCTGGCTGGATGAGCTCTGTGGCACACGTGTATAATCTGAGCTCTTGAACAAGGCAAACACTTTGACACAAACCAGTAGCAGACACAGATGTCCTCTAATGATCCTGGAGACTCGGGGGTTTTAAAAAAAAGTTATAAAAATCTCACAGTAAAGAAGGTTTGTGTATTTGATTCTTTATTCCCTAAAGAGCACAAGAACGTATGTTTGAACAGGCATCTTGTTTGTGCTCTTCTCTCCAACCTCAGAGACCTTTTTAACTGCTTGATTTTGTGAAAACTATGAAATTCACAAAGTCTTGATAGTCACACAATGTGTTTACAATAAAAATACATACTGAGTGATTAAGCTCTGCCTCTTGTAGTGATTACTTGTAACATTGACAATCAAATATATTTTTGGTAACACATACCAAATGCATTATAACCATACTTATAATGCAGTTATAGCACTGTATAACTATAGTTATAAATGATCATAATGCTTTATAACAATAATTACAACACACTATAAAACATTTTATCATGACTTATAAGGTCAGGTATTATACGTTATAATTGTAGTAATTGTGTAGTAACTCGCTGACAATGCCCACATCGATAATGCATTATAAATATACTTATGTGTTATAATTGGTTTATAAATGTGTATAACTACCATTATAAACACTCATAAATTATTATTAAGCATTATAATACTTGACCTTATAAGCCATTATAAAATGATCTGATGTGTTATGCTTATTGTTATAAAGCCTTATGATAATTTATGAGTGTTTATAATGATAGTTATACACGTTTATAGGCCAATTATAACACATAACAACTACATTTATAATGCATTATCGATGTGGGCATTGTCAGTGAGTTACTAACAATTATAACGTATTATAATACCTGACCTTTTAGTCAAGATAAAATGCTTTATTGTGTGTTATGATTATTATTATAAAGCATTATGGTCATTTATGAGTGTTTATAACTATAGTTATACAGTGCTATAACTGCATTATAACTCATAAGTATGGTTATAATGTGTTATATAGAGATAGGTATCAAATAAAGTGTTACCTTCTAAATAAGCTGTGGTTCTTACAGGAGTCCGCAACAGCAATTTGTTTGCTTGCTGGTTACAGGTCTAATATGTGGTGGTAAGAGCAGTGTGATGAGTAGAAAGCTTCAACTAAAATGTTTCTGGCTCCATTCACCAAGTATATTTATATGAGGAAATACTGTATTTCTTAACTGCTTGTCCACATGACGGCTCCACTGTAACTGGCTCAGACTCTCTCCTTGGCCTCAGATGAGCTAATAGAACAAGATCTTATGGCTTTCTGCCATGAGACACATGATGCAATGTTTGTGTTTACTGCACATAAAAAGCACTGAGTGTAATGTTTCTACTACTAATGGCTTGTGAAGGCAGGGTTAAGAGAAGGACCACTGTGATAAATAATGCAACTTAGGAAAACACATCTCAGAACTGGGCTTCTTTCTTTGATTTACTACACGATGACAGATGTTTACCTTGAACGCCAGGCAGACCTTGCGGGCCACCAGTTTCTCCATGGCTGTCAGCATGACAGGGTAACGGATCTCCTTCCCCTCGCTGTCCCTCTCTACCTTCCCATCCAGAGCGGGGGACTTTCTGGCCTCGGCATGGGCGTAGTCTGGACCCACTGTGTACACCTGAGATGTCCAGAATTAACCACAAAACCCAAACATATAGTACACAGAGAAGACACACAAAATACACATCATCATCACCATCACCCGCTCCAAGACATTTTCTAACTGGAGTGGACTTTATGATTCAGTGTGAGTCGCTGGCACATAAACCAGCTCTAGAAATCTAACAGCTCCGTCAGCGGCCAAGTGAACAATACCTTCACATCGGTGCCATCTGTGGGCATGAACTCCTCATAAATGTAGGACCCAGTCTTGCGTACGCTGCTCTCTGGGGAGTAAACGCTGCTACGACTCCCGATCTACAGTGAAAAGAAAGAGAGAGAGAGAGAGAGATCAGATTTTCATCTCATTACCCAACCCTTCATGTAGCTTCATAACAGTACTTTGTGCCACTGATGTTTGGAAAAGCTAACAGGTTCAAGCCTGCAGACACAACACAGGGAAAATCAGACAAAATAAGTATTGAGTGCATCAACATCTTTCTCAGTGAACATATTTCTAATAAGACTACTGACAGACATGAAATCTTCATGCAGCGATCGGCAGCTGGTTGCTTCCCTGTTGTTCCACCTGTACAATAGTCAGGTGGTGAAGAGGGCGAGTTCTGTTTTGTTAAATCATTCCCACCCTCTTCACCAACACTTTCAGTTCCTCCCCTCTGGCTCCCTCAGTTAAAACCAACAGACATAAACACTCATTCACCCCCACAGCCGTCACCCTCCTTAATGCAGGGAAAAGGACTTATACACTTGCACTAATTTATTCACTATGTTCATGTATTTTTAAATTTGACTAATTGTTGTTTCTTATCTGTGGAGATGGGGAAACTGTTGCCACAAGAGTCTTATGTTTACCTGTCATCATTATTGTACAGCAGTGCTGTTTTGCCTCTTTGTCATCATTCCTTAGTGCCTGTTGTGTCTTTAAATGTCAAGCACTATGCTGTAACACCATTTGCCCGATAAAGATTTACTTTACTTACAACCCAAGTAATCCACACATACAAAGACATTTAAACATATATGTCAATAAATGAAGTTCAGTGTAATAAACTGAATAAGTAGTGAACACATGAAGAAAAGCAGGAGGTGCAGAAAGCCGCAGGAATGTGTCAGTGTTCAGAAAGTCTCCTGTCTCCTATCAGAGCTCATTAACATCAGCTGCTTCAGTCCTAACTGATGCCTAGAAAAAGGTTTGTCATCACCAAGGTGTCACACAAGAAGCCTCTCATGATGGGTCATCACCTTCACAACCTCATGTTGAACTTCATACTGACGCTGTTAGTTACAGACGTGTTTCTTTACTGTTTAAAAGCCAATTATTTAATCAACCACCATGTCCTCTATGCACGCTCTCCATGCAAGACTGTTAATGCGTTCCATACTTATTTCCCCTGCTGTATATCCATAATACCTGAAGGGACCCGCATCAACTCACACTCATTAAAGTTTGTGTGAGTTGAAGCAGCATCTTGAACAGTTGCTTCCCTGTAGTGCCCTATCTGCCCGTGACTGAACCTTCTGTCACTGAGCTGCTACCTTTCTGAAAAGTCTCTGGCTGCCTCCTCCAGCAGACGTCGGGTAATAGATGTACACGTTATGGTCCTCGGCACACACAGGTTTCTCCACGAAGGGTTTAGGGAACACCTCTCCATTCACCTCCACGTGGTCTTCCGCCTCTACAAGGTTACACTCTGCACAAAAACATATTTGATAACATAATCTTTGAATAATCCTAAAGTGGCACAGACAAAGAAAATGCACACATACATTTCCACTTGATATAAAAGCACAATCACATCAAATCTCCCTGCAGGTCTGGGATGTGGCCACTGGCTGTTACTTCAACTATTGTGCAACAGATTACAGTGTAAGAAAAGTTACACTGTAATGTTTAAAACAAGAGCAGCACAAAGAAAGTGTTTCCTGTTATGTAATTTTACAGGCCTGTATTTTTACAGAATAAATAAAAATAGTGACAGTGAAGATGATTAATAGATTATTTGGTTACTGTATGCTGATATTCTTTCTTTACTTTACTACATCATCATCAAGCAGTTCATGCAAAACTTATTAAGTCAAAAAAAAGAACTCTTAGCCACCTTCAGGGTTGTCGGGATCTCGGTTTAACACAGCGTAACGAGGTAGGTCGATGCCCTCTTCTTGAAGGATCCGGTACACTTCCCTCCTGACAAGGAATCAAACAACTGTCACTCAGCTTCCATAGTGTGTATGTGCAGAGAGAGAGAGAGAGAGAAATGTACGAGTCTGGCTGCAGAAAGTAGCTGTAAAAAGTTTGATGGCATTCAGATATTAATATCTGGAATGCTATTGCAGAAGTTTGGTTGATATGTGGCAGCACATCAGTGGAAAATAATAGGGCACAAGAATGGATCCCTGCGGAACTCCAAAGTTCACTTCCACTTCCCAATTTCCACAAAATCCCCCTCCCAAAAAAGAATAGAACCAGTCCTAAACCCAAAGTTGAAATGCCCAGGCTATTGATGTTCAGATATTTAGCTGAAATGCAGAAATACACAGGCTGTTGAAAGTTGTAACAGGTGTAGTACAGAGTGTTGTTCACAGTCAGCTGCTAAAAGAATTTGATTTAAAGGAGACATATTCTGCCCCTTTTCCACAAATTAAAATAGTTCCCAGGTGTCTTAAAGACATGTCTGTGACATGCTTTGGTCAAAATACCACATCACAGCTCTTTTCATCCTCTTAAAACAGCCCTGGTCAGAACGGCTGGTTTCAGAGCCTGTCCCTTTAAATGCAAATGAACCACTGCTTGCCCCGCCCCTTCTACTGGTACCAGGTAGGGAGCCTGCACATTACAGATTTTTTTGTCAATTCTCACATTTTGGGGGCTGGAAGGCAAGACTAACAGCCAAATATATATTAAAGAGCCTTCAAAAAGTGATATTTCCATAACATGTCCCACATTTACACATTTTGAGTGCATCTTATACTGATAACGGTGAGAGTGACTAGGAGTGAGGCATGAGACAGTGTTTGTTTTGCTGCTGAAAACGTACCTGTCCTGTATGAAATACTGCATGTTGAGGTCGTTGATGAGCAGTGGGTTCCTGAGCTTGGCATACTCCACGGCTTTGTCTAGAGGAAAACCTGAAAAAGTGTCACATAGATAAAAAAGAAAGTGTGTCAGCCCATGGAGTTCAACAAGCAAAGCTCAGCTTGCATTTACAAATGTCAACTGAATCTTTAGGAAAACAGTGAATGGATCCATATTCGACTCGGCCTGCTGTTTTTTCCAGGTGAAAGTGTTGAGAACAGTCAAACTAATAAATGTCATGGTTCTAACTTCTAATGTATTACAACAAGTCCGTCGTCCTTTGGAGTTCCAACAGGTTGAAACCATATTTTCATAGATGTCAGTGTCAGTTTCACTGTGAGATTCATTGTAAGCTTGAGTGGACACGTGATCAGTGTAGCCCATTTTATGATGGCATATCATGGTTGCTATGGTTCTGATTTGCATGATGTCCTATCCCTCCCGCTTTTTTTTTTTTTCCTGTTAAGGGAGTGTTTCCTCAGTGGATGTGAGGGTCTAAGGGCAGATGATGTTGTTATGATGCTGTGTAAAGACCTTTCAGACAAAATAAATCTAAATATAGAAAAGACCATTAACAGAGGGAACAGGACCTTTATAATTACCACTGCACAGCACTATGAGCTGGGTAGTTCACTAAATAAAGTTGGCTAATTCCTGCCTGGTGTTGACTCATGCAAGTCACGAGTGTGTTTCATGCCTAAAACACACACTCTGATTATTCACCATATTCCTGGAAGTTTGAGTGACTAACATGCATGTCTGTGGGAAATGACCAGGTTTATATTAGTGTTCCTTCTTTCCAAACACAGGACTCATATTAAAACAGACTGTAAAGCAGCATTCCCATAAGATCTATTCTGTCTCACACACATACACAGATCAGATTCAGAGAGAGTGGCTGCTTTAAAGTCCCCCTCCCGCGGCCCTTTTTGGTTATTTTAAAACATTCTCTGTGGTCTTTAAATTGTGATTATGAAGTTTTTAGCCAAAATCACAAAACCTGTGCCATTTCCCAGGGCTCTTCTTCTGCACAGCACCAGGAGCTCATTAGCAATGCACCTCTGGAGGGTGGGCGGAGACTGTGCTGCTCTGTACCAGCCCAGCCACCCCCTCGCACTGACCCCCCCTCCCCCGCTGACAGCTGGACACTGTACAATTACAGTGGCGGACTGGCACCAAAAAGAGGCCCTGGCATTTTCGACAGAGTGGCCGCACATCACACAGACAGACACAGACACACACACACACACACACACACATATATACACGCACATATCAGTGATCATAAATGATGATGAGAAAAGAAAATGCATTGTTCACTAAAACTGCACACTGGGATTCGATCCCAGACTAGAATAAAGTCCTTGCTTACAGTGACAGCTGCTCTACCAGGTGACCTATACCTCACTTACTGCTGCTGTTATTGTGTCTTGAGTGTTTCAGATGCAGACCGGGGCGGGAGCTGTAGTGCCTGCCCCTGGGGTTGTGACACGTCAGCTCCAGTCTCCCTGAAACTGCCAGTTTGCGTCTGCCATTGGTTCACAGCAGTTTGAAGGCAGAAAAACTGAGAAATGCAATTTTGCACTTCCTTTTCTGCTGATATGTCCTCTAACACAAGAAAAATGCCACAGGAACATGTGAAAAGCACAAAAAACAAACACACTGGTCATACACAAAAGTGTATGACCAGTGTGGTAAAGGGATAGTTCAGCTATTTTTTTAAGTGTAGACAACGGTACCTGTTTTTGGTACTTTTGTGTGTATGTGTGGTAAATAAAGTTATTTTGTCTATAAATAATAGTCCTCAACATTTAAGAGTATTTTATGTTTTAGGGATGGGAAATGATTTTTGAATACCAAATAGTCATTCAATGGAAAAAAAAAAAGTTCATAATACTATTTTGTCTGAAAATATGTAAATGTTCCCTTTTTACTGTGGTAGAGGGAGAAACGTGGAAAGACTCCTACAGCCATCAGAAAGTTCTGTGTGAAACTCTGTAAATAAAAAATGAATGAAACTGAGGAGCAGCACAAACTCTGCAAGGTGCGGACTGTGATGAGAAGCATTAGGCTACCGGAGAGTATTGACGAAAGGAGACTTCGTCCATGACGGTACTGATTATCATTAACAGTCCGTTTCATTTTTAAATGACGGGTTGCTGTTTTTCAGTCGGTGATTTAAAACGACAGGCGAGCGGTACCGCTTCTCCATCAGTTGCTGTTTGACTTTGTGAATGAATGGGCTGCAAATGTATTGTAAGGCACGGAGTGGTCAACAAGACTAGAAAGGGTTTTTTGTCTTGAAGCAGTCCATTGATCTGGTAGACAGGAGTACAATTAACTACAACCCTTAAATAGATATTCCCACAGTGTACTCGCTTCACACCGAGACATTCCCATAACCTGGTCAGACAGCCTGACACAAACCTGGCAAACTCTCTAATACATGGTGGGGATTTTTAGGTTCACTAGAGGACAGAGAGGGAACATGTATTTTCTTCATTTAGTAAACTGAATAGATTTACTATATGCTGTTACATAAAGAAGCAGGGGATGTGTACTAGCAGTCAATTATTTATTACTGTTACACTACAGGTTGATTTTCCTTGTATTTAATCGTTAATGACATTCAGTTTAGTGGACAGATTAGGCATTCTACTCTTCATGACAAAATAAGAGAAGAGTTCACAGTATCAAGAGAATAAGTGAGTAGGTGACTGTAACCCAGCCAGGATTCAACAGTAGCTATTAACAGTCCACGTGCAAGAAAAGCTCCAGACCTCTGCTTTACCTTTGGAGTGGAAGGAGATGAGGCAGTCGCAGAGCGGCCACTTCTCCACCGGCTCCTCCAGGATCACCTCCTCGGGAAAGATGACCATGTCGATGTAGTCGAACTTACAAAGGCGCTCCAGGATCTGAGTCATGGGCTTGGATTTGGACTTCTTCATCATGGCACATATGCCCACCACAATCTGTCGCTCTGATGGCTGGTGGAGAGGACAGATGAGGTGAGTGTATTGATGGTTATTGATAGTAGATATATGTGCTGGGGTAAACTCTGCAGGACAGCATGTATCAAGACAATGATAACTGTCAACTGGAAGGATTCAAAACCACCGACCATAACTCAGTGGTACAGAGACTGAAAAGGGTCGACACAATGGAGAGAAGGACTGCAGGTAGAACTGTATCTGGATGACTGATGGAGGAATACGGTTTATTATAAGATTGTTGTGTTTCTCTATGATTGATACAGTATTGCTGTAATTCCCCTTGGTACAAATATCTATTTTCCATGTCATTTACTTTTGTGGTATTTCTACTGCATTTAATAGGTCCGATGTCAGTGAATGTTTTGTTTTGTGGAAAAATGAAAATACCTCAATAAAAAAAGAATGCCTTAACTCAGTGGTTCTCAAACTTTTTTACATCAAGGACCCCTAAATTGACACAAATTAGACCACAGACCCCCATTGGACAAAATTTTGAAGCAAACACAAGAAATACACAAATATTTGTTCTGACACTGAAGAACATTACTTTTTTCGTTCAAATTATGGCCAATGGTGTGAATTTTTGGAAATACTGTGGAGAAATTTCTGGGGAAAAAGTGGTAAGATATAAAAAGAAAAAAAAGAAAAGAAAAAAAAAGTTAAAAATTATCTAGAAAAAGTAGAAACATTTCTCAAAAAAAAAGTTTTTTTTTAAATTGTTTAAAAAAGTGGTAACATTTCTAAAAAAATAATAATAATAATAATAATTTCTCAAATAAAGAAAAAGTTTTGAAAATTCTAGAAAAAAGTGGTAAAATTTCAAGAAAAAGTTGGGGACACCGTTGAACCCTCTCAAGGACCCCCGGGGGGTCCCCACTTTGAGAACCATTGCCTTAACTGACAATAATGACACTACACATCCCCAATTAAACTGATGTGAGGAACCCTTTCAAAGGAGCCTCGGGGTTCCTGGACGCCACTTCAAGAACCACTGACACAGACACAGACAGTATGAGTCTACTGTGATTCTTCATTTGTATAATGGGTTCATCCAACTCTACAACAACTCATTTCCTTTCACAAATGAGTGAAACAGAAACATCTTTCTAGCTGCTATGGCCTCATGTGACCTGCAGTTTCAGCCGTGTCCTGTTTCTGTGAACTGGGTCAAATCCAAAACGGACATGTCTTTAAATGGCAAGTTGGCAACTGTAGGTAAAAGGAAAATCTTCCGGATGTAGGTACATGTTTATCCTGCTAATAATAATTACCCTGCTTTGAATCCATCAATCTTGCTCTTATCCAATAGTTTTAGATCTGCTGCAGACTTTGCTCTTGTTTAGTTTTTAGCATCACATTTTGGGCCAAGATTTGAATAAAAATGATTTACAATGTTTTACCATAAATGTGTCATTTTTTTCACATTTGATTGACATAATTTAATTACACTGAGGTGTTTTCTACTGCTACACTTTTAATAATCAGAAATCTCTGCTGTTGCGCCAGTGGTCACATTGACAGCTCATGTATGAACTCTGTGCAGATCAGCACATGCTCACAGACAGATGTAGAGGCACAAGGCAGAGGGGAAATCATATCTAGTGCGTGAGCAGCCAACACAACCCTGAGATAAAGTCCTTTTATAGCTACAGGAGCACAAAACAGACCAGAGGCATTCCAGTTGTTTATATGCGACATTGTTCTCACGCCAACCTTTGTATATTTGTCTCTTTTTTTTCCACTCCAAATAAAACTTTCCTATTTAAAGATTCAATTTGCCTGCTCACTCTCTTCTGCCTGAAAATGACCAATAATGTAGCTCCCTGCTCTGTTCCCTTTTCCATAATTAATAAAAAGTCAGTGGGGGGTGTAATAATTAATACCCGAAGGTACAAGGTGCAGCTCGTTGGAGTAGCAGACATTTGACTGTGTGCACACCTGAATCTCCAGCTGGGACTTACCGACTCATCTTCGTCGTCCTCCATTTCTTCTTCCCGGAACATCTTGTTCTTCACGCCTGCCTCCATTTGACCGACGTCCCGCTCCTCATCTTCCAGTCCGACCACAAACCGAGGAACGTCTCCGTCGCCCCTCCCCCGTCCGTCCCCTGCCCCTGCTCCTGGTCCTGGTCCTTCGCAGGTGTCGGTCATCACAGGCCGACATGCACCATGGCTGCTTCAGGTGGCTCCTCCCCCAGCGTGAGGGGGTCAGACAGCGAAGCAGGGAAGAAAACTCTGTCAACCTGTTGCGCTTATCGCCGGGTAAGATGACTGACAGCCGAGAGCCGTGGTGATAAAGTGAAGAGTCTTGTTGGCGTTTCTGATAACGGCTACGTGAGCGTACAGTACGTGCTGAGGTAGAAAAGGAGCGGTGGACGTCCCTGAGAGGTCAAACAGAGGAAGTGAAGTGAACCCAGTGTGTGTTGAGGTAGGCGGGTCGGGGTCCTGGTTGCAAAACTCCCTGTGTCAGGACAGAGGAGGCCTGGCTCTGGGAGACCACATGACTCCACACTCAGCATCTGTGCACCATCTTTCTTGGCCTGGATACAAAAAACATGGAGAAACTGGTTCAGCGACTAGTTTAAAACAGGTTAACACTGACGCACAAGTTTGTGTGACATAAACATCAGGGTTGTAACATCAGCTGCACAACAGGAGAATGACTTTATTGCAGGCATGTCTGAACTATTCCACAAAGGGCCGGTGTGGCTGCAGGTTTTTGTTCCAACTAGGGTTGCAAAATATCAGGAATTTTCAAAGTTGGAAACTTTCCATGGGAATTAACGGGAATATACTGTATGGGAATAAATGGGAATAAACGGGAATAAATCCGAAATTTACAAAATTGAAGGTTGGCCCTTAATAAGTAATTAGTAATGTTTTACTCAACATTCATGTTTTTGTTGTTCAGTAAAATAATTGATGGTTCATACAAGAATTAAAACTTGATAAAGTTCTACTCACAAATAAATCTGTTGAAATGTCATGTTTTCTAATTGTATTAATTTGCATGGATGACAAAACAAATTCCCAATAATTCCTATAAATTCCCATAATTCCAATGGAAAGTTTCCAATTTGGAATATTTCCAAAATTCCCCAGCTTAACTTCCCATGGAAAGTTAAGTTTCTGGAAATTTACCGTAATTTACTGGAAATTTTCCACCCCTTTGCAACCCTAGTTCCAACCAATCAAGGACAAACAGTTTGACCAATCGACTGTGTGAAGAAGTCTGGTATTCTGCTGCTGCTGCTGCTGCTGCTGGTTGGAACAAAAAGCTGCAGCCACATGGTCCTTTGTAGAACAGTTTGGACATGCCTGCTTCATTTCTGAGGAACCTGCTTCATTGCAACACTCAAGAGTCAAGAAATAATGTTACTCAAGTTTTAAACTGATGTAGAAAGAATTCTATTGTAAAAATGAAACTTGGCTGAGAAGACAACAGAGTTCAGATTAATCACAAATGATGGGAAACACTGCATGTCTCCAAAACGTATCAGGAAGGTTTCCAGGATGTCAATTAGCCTACTCATTTTAACAGTTGCCGGTCAAAAAGGGGACTTCATGATCGATTACCATGGCAACGCTTGAAGCTTCAATTTTTTTGGTTCAGCCCTATAAAATACATAACAATAAAATAACATTAAAATACATGAATATAGAACAAAAAACTAAAAAGGCACAACAATAAGAAAACAGAATCAGTTCAAAAAGGCGCTAAAAGTGTTACACATCTGTACCTACTTCTGTTAGAAATCCATTGCTGCTGCTCCACGTCAGATGAGACACACACACACACACACACACACGCACACACACACACGCATCGTCATCATCTACTCAACGTTAGCCTGATGCAGACTCATCACATTTAATGTTCGTCCCTGTTTGGGGTTGTCACAGCAACAGGGCCTGAAGAGGAGCCAGACTACGTCTCTATTGTGTCCTGTACATTAAAGTGCTTCACGTTACCTCCTTGGTTTTCATTTCACTTTCAGGCAGAATTCATTAACTCGTCTGATAATCAAATAATTGTATTAGTCTCTTTAGGAACAACGTTTACTCGTTCCAGGTTTCAAATGTGAGCAGCAGGACGTTTTCTATCGATATGAAGATGCCAGTACCTGGGCTCTGAGATGAAGTATTTTTTCTATCGATATGAAGATGCCAGTACCTGGGCTCTGAAATGAAGTATTTTAGTGAGCTTCATTATTCTTTTACAGTTCGTAAACAAAACTGTTTGATTCAGTCAAGTCTGTTGCTTAATAGAGAAAATGCAGACTAATCAGGGAAACAATGTATTGTTGGCGGCACAACTGTTGCTGCAGGCACATGAGACTCTTTGAGTCATGATCAGAAAGAGCATGAGTTATCATGGTGGTGTGTGTTTTTGACTGCTGTGCGTGAATGCATTTACTAGAACGTAGATGCTGCTCATTAATACATCACTGAAAATACAATGCTGTGCCCCCTCCCTGAATTCTTATTTCTTTCCATATTTGTTGTTGAAGATCATAAAAAAAAACATTAGACAAAAATATCGTAATATAAAATGCAGTTTTTAAACGATGATTTCATTGATGAAAGGAAAAAAGCTATCTGAACCTACCTGGCTCTATGTGAAAAAGTAATTGCCCCCCACTTGTTAAATGAACTAACTGTGACAAACCACATTTTTTGGAAAGCTGAGTTCAATATCACTCGTCACACCCAGACCTGATCACTGCCAGACCGGTTGAATCTGTCCCACAATGTGAAGGAGGCTCAAAGATCTCAAACAGCAACACATCAATCAAAGTGTTACAAAGCCATTTCTAAAGATTTGGGACTCCAGTGAACCACGGTGAGAGCTGCTTGGGATATCTTTGTCAAATATATAAACTTGTTTGATGATCTTGAACATTTAAATGTGACAAATATGCAAAAAGGTAAGAAATCAGGGAGGGGACAAATAACAAATAACAAAAACTCGTCACTGAGTCAAGGCTGGTTTTCTGCTCCTCATGTTTAATGCACAGTTGCCTGATTCACAACAAACCGCTTGAATGTTCAAGTCGATTCTGCAGTCGTTTGTGAATTTTATTTCGTTTCACTTCCCAGCATGCCTTTGACTAAAGCGTTCTGGGAAGCGAGTTAGCACGAAATAGAGGAACGTCATTTGGTACTTATTGAAAAATATATTTACAGTGCAACAAATGCACAAAACAAGTACAAAACATACAATAAAACTAATAGGCTACACATAGTTCTACATAACAGATGTGACAATGAACTCATGCCTGAATAATTCATCTCTTTTCCTTGAAACCATTTCCAGACCATGGCAACCCAACGGTAGCTGTAAAGGTGTTACACATACTATAACGATAAATGTTGTTGCATAACAGTTGTGTGTTGGGGGGGGGGGCATGCTTGTCTTGTCCAGGGTGAAATGTTAAACTGTGAACACTGGTCAAATTTCACCAGCCACTTCCAACCCCGGTCAGTGTGTTTATCAAACTGTGTTGCTGCTTATCTGTAACCTGAGTCGATGCGCACAATAAACAAGCAGTTATGTCATTCTGTTGTAAGTGTGCCAAAGTGCAAGGTGGGAAACGTAGCCCAGCTAGAAGCAGAAACTTGCTGCTCTATAACGGTGTGCCCACAAACTTGAGACGCGGCCAAAACCCCGTTCATGTGCCTCTCATCAGTGAGGTCCGACGCCCCCGTTTGAACGACACCGCCCCCCCCCATCACGCCGCCACCTACAGCAAACAGCTGACTCGAGGGGAAAAGGCTCCACAAACAGACAAGGCAGATCATATCACCTCTTATGACGAACCACAGGCCGCCCGTGCGCTCCGTACAGTCTTTGAATGTCTACAAGAACTTAAAGGGATAGTTCAGTTTTTTTTTTTAAGTGGGGTTGTATGCGGTACAAATTGCCACTAAGGCTAATATCTGCAGTAGAAAGGTCTCTGCCCCCCCACTAAGAAATACTGGTGCATCGTGCTGCACTGAGACACAGGCAGTACATTGTTGTCAATGAGGGACAATTAATCAGAGTATTTTCACCATGTACGAGAAGTCCCATCTCAAAATAATACACCAGTTCACAAGTACGTAGTAAACATTTCCAATACATTAGCTGGTCGGTAAAAAGTGGGTTTATCTGGAACTAACCGCAGTTATGACATCAAACAGCTGATAGGTGAATTGATCCAGCTGCGCGGAGGAATACTGAGTGAGTTGGTTAGTTCCAGATACACTAACTTTTTTCCGACCAGCTGATGCATTATAAATTTTTACTTCATATTGTACCCTTGAACTGGTGTATTATTTTGAGACGGGACTTCTCACAGGCAGCGAAAGGACGAAATGATTCGTCTCCCATTCACAACCTTTACTGCCTGTGTCTCTGTGCAGCACAATGCGCCGGTTTTTCTCAGTGGGGGGGGAAGCAGAGACCTTTCTACTGCAGTTATTACACTTAGTGACCATTTGTATCTCATACAACCCCGCTTTAAAAAAAACTGAACTATCCCTTTAATAGAAGTCACTTTCGCTCACACACGGCATGGATTACTTCATCGGAAACAGTTTACACTCTGGCTGCTGCGAAGCCGACTCCTCTTCCTATGTCCTGATCTCCCTGCCAGGACATACCTCGACCAAATCTCACAACACAGTCCACCGTCCAACCTTGGGACCCAAAAATAACTGTGTCCTGCTGCGGGGGCGGGGGGGTGGGTGAGGGGCAGATGGGAAGTAAGAGGTGGAGCCAAGGCACGAGTGTTGGGTGCCATGGGCCAGCTACACTGCCCAAAAACAACTCATCATTGCTAACCTCTGAGGCGATGACAGACTGCACTAAAACAAGTGGAAGACATCTCGCCAGGCCGAGGTCGCCGAACACCAACAGAGATAAACTCGTAAATAAATACTTAGAACTGGTGTAAGCTCCAGTTTATTTAGTCTTCACTACACCAAGGACATGATGACCTTTAGGCAGGAAAAGGTGACACGTTGTATGTATGCACCTGTATGCAAACACCTCATGAGCTGCATTTAATAATGCACCCATTAAAATAACTTTCAGCAATAAACTAAGCTGGAGTCACAATTGGTTGGAGAGAAAAAACACTTAGCATCCAGTTGCACATGACTCAACGGCACTGACGGTTCAACTTTGATGCAATTCTCCCAAGTGTACTGTGTGCTGCAGCAACAATTCCCCACTATATTGATTCCTCTAACTGCCACTTTAACTCTTGGAAGCAGTTATGGTGTGTATACTCTTTGAACAACCGGATGGTAAAAAACAAAACAAAACAATAAAACTAATCAATATGAGCATGACAACAGTATGTCAGTATGTCTGAGCCATGTCCTATGAATACAGTGTTTTTAACCTGTGCAGTGAAATAGGTAAACCTTCTGTCTGCGGCAAATAAGCTCCTGTACTTGTTGGGAAATGTTAATTATTGTGTTATGCTTCCATTGTGTTGAGTAATATTCCACACTAGTAGGCCTATAACCATTATAAAGGCGCTGTGAGTATAACTATAGTAACCTTATTCTTTATACAGCCGTAATGTAGTCGTAAGGTTATTAAATGGTTAAAGTTTTCATCAGATTCTGAGGTTTAGTTTAAAAAGGATATTTCTACAGCTTGTGGTTAAACGTCAAACACTAGTTCACTGAGAAGAATTCACTACAGCAGCAACACATTGCACATTGTTATCTATGAGTACGAGTATAAACATATTTACATATCAGTATAAAGATGTGTAATTAAACACATGAAAGGCATACAGTACATACCGGTAATTGTCAGTATAAATGTAATGAATCACTATAGATATGTATGATTGCAAGTCTCTATCCCAAAGTGATGAGACAGGTGGAGCTAGCTGGTTAGCAGGCTAACTTTACTAAAGGAAAAAATGTGACAGACACACACAGGAGTTGCTTTCACTGCAGGACACAGCTGTTGGTGAGAAAAGCAATTAGGCTTGAAACTAAACTCACAACACGCTAAGCAACAGCAAAACCTACATACAGCTCCTTTGAGAACAAACGTTTAATGGATTTTCTCAAGAATGTTTGCAGGAATATTTCAACATTTTGGCAAATTCACCTATTGTCATAATCCCTATAGTCATAGCAGTAGGTTCATTACCTTTAATTGTCGGTGCAAGCTATTTTTAGATTGGCAGGGCAGAGAAGAGCTGCTCAGTTAACGCTACGGAGGCATATGGTAGCCTAGGCTATTTCCAGGTTTCCCCCATCAAACTCATCAAATACACATCCAACAACTCCAAAACACTCTGCTGGACAAGTTGTGACCTTCACATTCGCCACGCTATGAAATAATAACATAGTAACATTACGACACACAAAGCAAATACTCGGAACTACTTGTGCTTTTGAAGTCACTCCGCCCAGCAGCCGTGTCAGTCAATCATATCTATTACATCCGGTTTGTCTGTTCACTGGCTTTAATCAAAATCCCCTGTTCTTTTTTTAGTTTTTTAGTATGTTTTTATTTGAACTTGTATTATGAGTATTTTAAACTATTTATTGCACTCTCCGCACTTTCTCTTTCCTTTCTTGGATTTGTGTGCCATTGTTACTACTGTAGTGTATGTATTGTGTATGTACAAAGCAGCTGATACAACGCCACTTGCCCAAGACAAATTCCCCTTCCGGGACAAATAAAGTTTATTTGATGATTTGATTTGGAATGTGGTTCCGGCTACGCATTTACCTCTAAAACAACTCTGTCTCATAACATTACGTTATTATTTCATAGCGTGGTGAATGTGCAGGTCACAACCTGCACGAGAGTGTTTTGGAGTTGTTAGATTATGTATTTGATGAGTTTGATGGGGAAAACCTGGAAATATATGCCTTTGTAGCGTTAGCTGAGCAGCTCGTATCTCTGCCCCGCCGATCGAAAAATAGCTTGCACCAACAATTAAAGGTAACAAACCTACTGCTATGACTATAGGGACTATGACAATGGGTGAATTTACCAAAATGTTGAAATATCAATTTAAAGGGTTATGAAAAGCATTACTTCCTGCCAAATACTGCTATCAGATTTTTGAAACTCCAATGCAATATACAGCAGTATTTGCCTGAAAAATCAAGTGTGGGTTAAGCAATATTCCTCAGTCTAAACTCCTGTATTCCTACTGGTACGTAACAACTACATCACTTATTCACGTTCATATTTCTGTGTATAAACTTTGCCCAGGGCTCCCTGGTGGTGACTGGTGCTGTTGTTTTGTGGATTCTGACTAACATCATAACTGAGCAGTGTCCCTTTAAGTGAGGACAAAACAAATGAGACAGACAGGGGGAAACGAGGCAAAAATATCTTTGCGCAAGACTGGCCCGTCTCTGCTACTATCTATAATACTCCCCTTCTGAAAAATAAAACCCTCTATCTCCCGTGAATAAATGAGAGGCTGATTATAAACATCCCTGGCTGTCACCTGCAGCCTCCAACCGCAGATGAGTCACCTCCGTCACCGCCGCAGGGCTGGAGATCAACAACATGAGTCCAATAAAAAGGCTTTTAACCTTTGAGACTGTCTGGTGCAGGAAGCCGGCGTCGACTCGTGTTTATGACAGGGACGAGTTGGTCATTAGATCCTATTCACTGTCACCATTTCCCTGATCGAACAGCAAATGAGAAAAGTCATGACACACTGTGCAAAAGGCGACGGGTTATTGTCAGTAATGCTTAGTGGGTGGATTTAGGAAATTAAATAAAGCATTATATTATAATGTGTTTGTGATTGGAGCCTTTATTGTGAAAAGAATTTAATAGACAAAGCATTTAACAATGAGCTCAGAGTGAGGATGATGCTGAATAAATGAGCCGCTTGTTATCTAAAGATTAAATCATTAACAAAGCAGTTAATTATTATACCCAATAAAACTTACTGCTGAAGTGCACAAAGTTATGGAGACGTGACACTAACGTCAGCCATGGGTATACATTATCACCCTTAAGGGTCAGATAACATGCTGGTGATGTTATCAGGGTATAACCAGCAGTGGGAGAACAGTTAGATCAGCTGATAAATTCATTATGCACTGAGCACTGGAGAAATTAGCTTTGTTTGCAAATATAAATGGCTGTCATCACTGAACGCAGACGCCATAATCAGCTTGCTGGTGCACCGCAGGCCCTGGAAAACAGACCCATTACTGCTCACTTATCAACCTAAATATTTCTGACTGTGGCAGATGAGACCTCTGCAAGGTTTACAAGATGATTTACGAAGCACGGAAAGATGCATGACTATATTCCCCTGCCTCTGAGCTTCTGATGAATAACTTTTGCCAAGCATACAGCTTTCAGGATGACAATAGAAATCTAACTTTAATGGCACCCTCGGGATAAACTGGGCTGCTGCAACAGCCGATAATAGAAGGACGCAGCAGTGAGAAAACAAAGGATAAAGAGGAACATAAACAAGGATATAGCTGATGGGGTTTATGAATAAATATGGTACAAAGGTAATGATTTCATCACTAGGACACTGCAAGTATAATTTATGAATGCAGAGGGGGAAAAAAACAACAGCTGGGTTGTATATGCACCATATTACACTGTATTAGGTGACTAATAGGTTTATTCAACTCTTGATTTAACTCCCTCAACTTGTGGTTTGTGGAATAAATCATAGCATGTGGTCTGGTGTCTGACAGTTTGAATATAGCTATCGAGTTCCTTCCATTTTCAATTACTGGATCTATAGGCTATTTATTTGAAGTTTTGGCTCAGGCTTTTCATTAAACTGTGTTTCCCATTCATTCTGTTACATGTGTCAGCAGCAAATTTACACATTATTGATGGAGCCCATTAGACCAATTAGTTTGTTTGGGCAAACAAAGGCCTGCAGGCTATGTATGGCTCGTTGGGATTCTTAATCCAGCCAGTCAAAGTACAAAATTGTCCAAATTATAGCAAAGACCACAAACTTTGATGCACTGGAAAAAAGGGTGAGCAACAGCACTGCTCCACTGAAACTGGATGTAATTTGAATGTAAGTTTTCATCTGATACTGGCCCGGCCGTCAAATTTTAAAACTCATTGTGGCCCCTGAGCTAAAGTTTGCTCACCCCTGCATTAGAGGGAAATAATAAATTGGCTAAATAATAAGTTACTTGACAAACATGTAATTAACTATTAGTTTTTCAAAGTAAGAGTAGGCTACCAAACTTTTATCTTTACAGGTCTCATCTAAAAGGATTTCCTGCCTCTGCAAAATGTGATGCAACATGTGATCACACAAAACAAGCAATCTGACCATTATTCCTAAAGTTCAGTTCCCAGTGATTTGTGGTCAATTCAGACATGAAATTCAATCATTTTTTACCGTCCTGGAGGATAATATGTGGCACTGTTACACAGTTATTGCTGGAAAAGGCGCGGGAAAGATGCGTTTTATTCAACTAACTATTATTCTATGAACTTTCTTTGGCTCTTAGTTGTGACGCGTGTTGGGGGCGGGGCCACACAGCAGCGATATAAGCTACAAACACTCAGCCTTGCATATGTAGGAACTAAATAGGCTACCTTTCAGAAACTGCACATTGCTGAGGATATTACTGTTTAATGTATCAGCACCAGGCGTGTTGGGTGTTTAAAGCCGCAGTCTGCTTTTGGACTCACTATTGAACACAATGAATGAGTCAGATGGGGGGTCTGGTTAACACACGGCTCCTCCGCGAGAAATAAACCGCACAAAAACACATAAATAAATCAGTGCGCCGACCTGTTCATCACACACACACAACACCTGACACACACACGGAAAAGTTTCGAAGAGTTTATCTTGCCTGCGTCTGTCCATTCCCACCGAAACAACCGCTAAATCCAACTTCACCCCTGTAGCCTGCTGTCGCAGCAGCAGCAGCAGCAGCAGCAGCAGCGGCCACGCCGCCAGGAAGCAACAAAGTGTCCAACTCCACGGGACTTACCGGCGGAAAACAAATGGAAGTCAGTCAGCTGTTCACTTCCTTGTTCCTCTGTCTAGACCGGACTGAAGAGCAGCTGCTGGCGGACCCGGGCTGTAGTTTCCCTTCTTCTCTTCTTCCTCTGTGTGTCTGGTGGACCACGGTCAGTGAGGTGAAGGAGCTACACCCGCTAAAGTTCACACACGGTCGCCGCTGCGCTGCTGCCGCTGATGCTGCTAGCTTCCTTCCTCCTCTCCTCACCTCTGGTTTTTTTTTTTTTTTTTTTTTTTACATAAAGTTGAAGTTTTTTGAGCAGCGTCGTTACTGCCACCTAGAGGCTGAACTGCTGTATCGCAGCGCTGCTGGCCTGCCCAGTGCCCTCCCTGCCCACCAGAAGTTGTCCTAATCAGCTCTTGTAATGTGAACCATTTCCATGTTTTCTCCTTTTTTCCCTGTTAAATTTTCAAATGGCATTTTACTTATGTAACTAGTGTTCCTAAAAGCCATCAAGTTTGTGATTGGCCCCAATAGGTTATCGGTTGGGGGGAAAAAAATCTCATTAAAATCTTGCAGTGTGCATTTTAGCCAAATTGGACTATTTTGGACAGGTTTGGCACACTAGAGATCGCCATGGGACACTCTTTGGAAAAACTCTATAGTGCCTCAGTAGTTTTACATATCAACCTAAAATTTGGTACATATGTGGACAGGGAGTGTGTGAACCATATGTAAAATTCAACCTGTTTTATAATTAGAATTTTGAAATATCACCTTTTCACCAAAAATTTCAAACTTCAAAAATTTCAAAAAAAGAAGCTCCATTTTTTATGGAATATTTTATAGATATAGATGTAAAGAGACAAAGGTTTTCTTTTATTCAAGCCATAAACCATAGTTGTGGGATTAGTATCCTACTTCTGTAGTTATAAAGCTTTAATTGCAGTGATACAAAAACAGGCGGAAATTGCCAAAAATGGCCTCTGCATGAAGAGGTTAAGGATTTTCTTGGGAGTTTTTCCTCAGTGGATGTGAGGGTCTAAGGCAGTGTTTTTCAACCTTGGGGTCGGGACCCCATGTGCGGTCACCTGGAATTCAAATGGGGTCACCTGAAAACACGACACACAATCTTAAACAACTGTATGTCTCGAATATAAATTGAGCATCTTGATTGACGGCGCCAGAAATTTGTGATGTCAAAATGGGGTCACGAGCCAAAAACGGTTGGGAACCACTGGTCTAAGGGCAGAGGATGCTGTTAAGCTGTGTAAGGCCCTTTGAGACAACGGGCTATACAAATAAAATTGCTTTGCCTTGCTTTGCACGTCTCGACAAACTGAAGTCATGACGCTTCCTGAGGCTCTCGTGGGCTCTAACCTGAGTCTTCCTTTCCTCATGCGACCCGCTTTCACTAACATTTCGCTTTACTCAGTTCAGCTGCACAGTTTTCAAATACACTGCCACCATACAACACAACACAACACAACTGAAGGCTTCAAACGGATCAGGAAGGCGAGGCTAATTAATGCCTGACAAAGCATGTCTTGTGAACTGAAATGCATTCCAGGTGACTAACTCATTAAGCGAGCTGCTGACATTAAGCGAACTGCTGACATAATGCCAATGTTGTGCAAAGGTAAATGGTGACACTGAGGAATCTCACTAGTTAAGTATATTTTTTGGCTTTTCATGCCTTTATTCGATAGGACAGCTGAGAGTGTGACAGGAGAGTGTGACAGGAAATGGGAGGCAGAGATGGGGGGAATGACATGCAGGATAGGGCCGCCCGACGCGGGACCCGAACCGGGGCCGCCCGCAGCGAGGACTACAGCCTCAACACATGGGGCGGGCGCTCCACCAACTGAGCTAAACACCGCCCCGAGGAATCTCACTAGTTAAACAGTTTTTTTTACACTTCAGCTATGGTAGGAAATAGAATTCCCATGAATATACAGCATAGCACGTGAGGACAGATCAAATACTCGGCTATTCTCTATCATTTTACTCTCAAACGTTGGATCTGTGTCTTAGCTTACCTGTCTGAACTAAAGAATTATTTATAGACTTGTGTCACAGATCAGGTCAAGTTTAATTGCCTCCTCTGGTTCTTCAGTGTCAGGCTAAGCACTGGACAAGGTTTCACTGGCGGCAGAAAAATAAGAAAAGAAAAGAAAAAAAAAATTCAAGTTAAAAAGAGGGGAAACAAACCCAGATTGTTCATATTCCCTTTCCAATTTATTAACAATCTGAGAGGTTGCTATAGGCTACATTATTTTCTTGCTTATGGATGTTTCATCTGGATAATTTAAGATGACCATGAAAACAAGCAATGTCGTGATATAAATTCTGGTCACCGTGGGTTCAGTTATATTTTTATGATCATTCCCTTGGGTGTGACAAAAAAAACCTGTAGCATTCCCACACACTCTCAATATATCCAAAGCTGCAAAGGCTTCTATTACTGACAGTGGATATGTGAGTGAAAAGAAGATCAAGTAGTGCTAGAGGCAAGAGGAGATAAGGCCTCTCTCTGATTGTAGTTACTGTAAACTGAATACACAGTATAGGGGACATATCAAGTTGTCATTTGAAGAAAATACAAACGACACAAAACCTTTCTATTTCATCAGGTGAACGTATTCATCAGCCTCTCTGCCTCTCAGAAACCACACGCAGTCGTATGAAACAAGCCTTACATAGATTTCCATAATCCCACAGTTCGCTCTGCCTCTCATTGAGCTGTTCCCAGCATCAGACTGGCCCTGGTTGCTGTGTGGCTGATGTGAGTCTGGCGCTCTGTCCCATCATGCAGCAGGGCATGAGAGACCTGTCTGTGCTGCAGTATAAGAAAGTAGTGTTCATTAAAAACCAGTAACCACCTCCTCCCCTCCTTCTCCTCATCTTCTCTCTCTCACCACCTATCCAGCATCCAAGAACCCCTTTTTTAAAAAAAACACTTGAAATTATGTAATGCATTTAAAAAAAAAAAAAAAAACCTAAACGTTCTCTGAAGCGTGCTGTCTTCATATTCAATGGGCACACTTTCAGTTATGGCCATTTTGGATTTCTATAACCTGCCTACAAACAAGTCCTTATCCACTGTTAGACAAATTCATCTTATTCTGAGACAGACATGGAGAGGAAACAGGGGTAAGATGGTCTGTCAAACGTGTACAGTGCTGCAACATTAGACATATAAGTCAACATACAAATCACTGTAGATATCTATAGAGAGGAGGTAGTTAAAATGTCTCCACTGTGACCAGTTTATTTCCTTATCCAAATAAAAAGACTAAAAAAAAACAAACGTTTTCCTTTTTGCATTTCTACAAAGTGTAGAGTTACTGATGATGGATAATGAGGTGAACGGGTTCGCCAAGTGTCTTTCTGTCACAGATTTAATATATTTGTTTGATTGTGAGGTAAACTCTGCTACATTTCTTAAAACTGAGATTACTCTTCCTACAGGGCTGCACTTCTAGGTCATGGTGACTGTGGATCACATTTTTCTAATGGTTGAGGTTTAAAATAGCTGCAGTGATGACAGTGAAGCAGGACAATTACACTTTAGTATTGTCTGCCATCCGCCACAGCAAGCAGCAATAATTTTATTAATAATAAGATTGAACACAAAATTCTTTATGCAGTGCTTTTTTACAGTACACAAAATACAAATACCTAGAATATAAGAACATTTACGGAAGAAAAGTATTCAAATACCATATTGAGGTAGTTGTAACTGTAATGTGCGTAGGCTACATTCATTTTCTTTTTTACTAGCCTCAGTACTTCACCAAATATAGTACTTTTTACACCACTACACATATATATATAAAAAAAAGGACTATAAAATGTGGAAGTGTCGTTGATTAAACCACAGAACAGATTATAAAATTGTTAAAAGTTGCTCCAGCTCAAATACATAATGCACAAAAATGCGACACATGTTAATACATCATATTATTATATTATATCAGTCATGTCAGGCACCAAATTTGAATTAATCATAATACAGCATTTTACAGTGTAGCGAATGTTTGGAGAGTATGAAATAAAAACACTCAATTCTAAGTAAAGGTTGAATAATTCTCTGTAGAACTGCCAACCAATCAAAAGTAAAAAAAATAAATGTACCTGAATTAAAGGTATAGTAGTTAATTCAGTGTAATGGAACTCCAGATCCACCGGCGAACATAGCAACAATCAGGAAAACAATAATGGAAATGTATATGACTGTTAGTATCACGTATCTATTGGACACCTGTCCCACTTTCATGAAGCTTAACACTGCAAAGTTGTGAGTCAGAAATGTCTCAGTGACCAGGGATCAAACCCATCATTTCCATGTCTTGTGGCTGAAATGAGAATGAGACTTGACTTTTCACATACAGTAAAGTCCAGTGTAGAAGTAATATCCTGTTCTTGTAGCAGCCTCAGATTTAATTCTCCATGTCATTTGCCATAAGCCATAAGCACTGTAAATGTTTTCTCAACATATTCTATCTAAAGTTGTGTTATGTTCGTCTGTATTTCTTCTGTATCCACGTAAGCCACAGACATACAGCATCTCCTCCGAACCCTTCACTCTAACCCACTGAATAAACATCAACATCCCAGTAAAGACAATCACAGATTGATGAAAAGACAATTTGCACTAATGGCCTTACTCTAGTACTCTAGTAGCGTCAGTGTGGCTCAAACATCCACACATATACATATACATTTATATTTAGTGAGTGGGCCCTGATAGCTATAAAGCAGCTATTCACTTCTATGGAGACGCTGTAAAGAAAAAATGCAGCCCTCCCACTTGATAGACTGCAAGAGGCTGTGTCAACACACACACACACACACACACACACACACACACACACACACACACACACACACACACACACACACACACACACACACTCTCTCTCTCTCTCTCTCCTTTCCTTAATGGACAGCAGGAAGAGATGCTCCGCCAGGACTGGTTGAAAGAAGGCCTTATGACAGGGAACACACACACACACACACACACACACACACACACACACACACACACACACACACACACACCCATATTAACAACCATCCAGCGTAGAGAGAAAGAAAAACCTTAGACTGTATTTCTACATACGTATTAGGTTGCAGCAGGATTATAACAGCGTCCTGTGATAACATCATGTCTGATATTATTCTAATTCCAGACTAATGCGTGCACAGAATACCTGCTCTCCTCTCAGAGGTACTGCCCTCTACTGGCCAACGACCAAAAATGAACAAACGCAGATGTCTTCATACTAATTTAATTGCATGGGGTCAGTGACTGGTCTTATGTGCATACAAACTGACCACATTTTTATGGCCTTTGCAGGCAACACACCTTGATCTTCCATCCTCTATGTTTGCCTAGAGGATGGGAATTTGTGTGTAACAGGGAAAACTGAACAGCACTTAGTGTTCTGCATGGAACGCATCCTCATTCAGTGAAAGAAGCATTTGAATTTATTTTTAGAGGTAATAAACATGTAGCCGTCTAAAAGGTATTTCACTCATAAGAAAACTTACAATCATACCCAACATGTCACAGCAGCTACAAAAAGCTCCAGTGAGAACATCTATTTCAGGCACATTTTAAGAAATCCTGGAATTAGAATATGCTCACATTTCTCCAACCTGTTGCTGGACCCCAGAGATGTGATGTGATATAAACTGTACTTAATGCTGTCTGATGTCTATTGATTTCCATGTGAGTAGTCCTTTAATAAGCATCAGGGAGACACACTGGCCCAGAACAGACAGCTCAGAGCTCATCTGAGTCTGTCTGTGTTTCCTCTCTTGCTACTAGTTTTTATCTGTGGACTGATCCAGTTGACGGTCTAAACAGGGCTTATCCTCTAAGCCGTGGAGGTGTTTTATCTCTGTGCTTTGATGTACACAATGACCTACTAACATGTACATGCATGAAATATTTTCAAATGCAAATGAGGTGGTTGAATACAATACATGAGTACATGCAGTTATTCATGCAGGAGTACTGGCTGTATACATACATACAAAGACTCAGCACTGGAAACTCTGTAAGGCTGTACTGTACATAGCACACTTCATTAAAGTTAGCATACTGTACCTACCAGCCGGCCCCACTGTGGTCCATCCATCCAATCACTTTCCCATATAGAGTCACTGTAGCATCCAGGCTGGTGTCAGGACACAACCCTTCCTAGAGGACTTTTTTATAACCTCATGAACACTGCACACAAAAGATACTGAAGCTCATTTTTGCCCAGTTAAAACATTTAAATATAAGTGTTAAAGAGATAGTTCAACATTTTGGCAAATCTCTCTATAGTCTTAGGAGTAGGTTAATTGTCGGTGCAAGCTGTTTTTAGAACGACAGAGCAGAGCCGTGAGCTGAGCTGCTCAGAGCTACTCTACGGAGGCTAATGGAATTTCTTTGTTTCCCTCATCAAACTCATCAAATACACAATCCAACAACTCCAAAACTCTGGTGGACAAGTTGTGACCTGCACATTCACCACGCTATGAGATAATAACTGAATGCTACGAGACAGAGTTGTTTTAGAGGGAAATGCGCGTTCCTGTCAGGGGCAGTTTTTCAGCAAGAAGTCTCTGCATTAGCCTCCGTAGCGTAGCTCTGAGCAGCTCATGGCTCGGCTCTGCCGTTCTAAAAACGGCTGGCACCGACAATTAAAGGTAACGAACCACTCCTAAAACTATAGGGAGTATGGCAATGCCAATTTGCCAAATTGTTGAACTATCCCTTTAATGCTTATGTTGACTATGTAGCAATAGCAAAATGTCTGTCTGTTATGTGTGTGTATGTGTGTGCGTGTGTGCATGTGACAGAAACTCAACCCATCAACCGAAAGTCAAATCTCAGCACTTTTTCTAAGCTTGAAATTTGTCACCCTCAAGAAAAAGCCTCAGTCTGGTTAAGTTGATGCTGTCCGACTCCCTGTGTCAGCAATATTCCAGCTTGTTTCCAGCATGTGGCTGCTCATATTTGTATAATTTCAGTCGGGGAAGAGAGAAAACAAGTGTCTCTGTGTTAAGCTCCATCGTCCACTGTGAGAGGTCTTTCAGGCAGACCCTGCACTGTGTAACGCTCCTAGTTGCAAGTCAAGTCTGTACTCTCAGAGACTGTTAATGAGCTGAAACCAGGGACTACAAGCAAAGGTTTGGGTGTGTCGACAAAGACGAAGAATAAAGAACAGAGGTGAACGTGGTTTAACTCAATTTAACTCGTAAAACAAATGAACCTGAATTATAATTTCTTTAGGGGAAACAAAATGTTTATTCATGGTCAAACTAGCACTGAATTGGTGAGTAATAACATATCACAACCAATTAAAGCTCTAATTTATTGATTTTGTGAGTTGAGCGTGGCTCTACTTTATATGTCTTTACGACCCAGACTGAGAAAACACATGACCATCTGCGTCTGGAGGCTCCTTGTGTGCCCTAAAATATGGTTTTGCACAATACAGAAAGCCAGTATACCCACTTTTTACAACCTCAGTGCAATTTCAAACCAGTGACATTATAACACACTGTTTTTTGTTTGTTTGTTTGTTTTTTTTACTGCTGCCACTGACAGAAAAAAGAGTGGCTCAGTTATTTAAGCTCAGTGGAGTAAGATTCATTTTTACGTTTTGTGGTCAGATTTTGTTGCTGAAGTAACAGAAGGATCAATTACCCAGGAGTGATATAGTCTGTGCTTTAGTTTTTGTGGGTAACACTTAGGCACAAGTATAGCCTACACACTATTAAGCATTACAGTAGTTAAGCATTAATAAATACTGAATTCTTCATTTATAACACATTAATACTCATTAGTATGTAGTTTATAAAAACAGTTGGTGCTTATCAATGATGTGTAAAAGTGAATATTTTATAAACTATGTTTATAAACTACATACCAATGAGTATTCATGCGTTATGAATGATAAATTCAGTATTTAATGCGTTACTAATGCTTAATAGCGTGTACTTATCATAAAGTGTTACCGTTTTTGTCTGTATGAAGAAAGAATTCCATTCTGGTGTTGCAAGTTAAAGGAAAGGGCTCACAAACATCTATAAGGGCCTATCACCTGTGAATACGGTGAATAAGGTGTCGATTGAGGCGCAAAAGAGGAGGACAGGTGCACCCCCAATGGCTCACCTGAACTTGTATCAACTAGACTTTGTCATACTAACTCTCCTGTCTCTGTCTACAGTCCTGTCATAATAAAAGCAGTGACTTGTGACCGTCTGTACTGAATATTATTGGTGCCTGAGCAACAGCTTCCCAGACATGCTCTTATAACCCTATTCTCAGGCAAAAATATACAACTGCACACAGTTTGTTTGGACTTCCTGCATGGTGAGAAGTCCCACTAGTGATGCTACGTACCTGCAAAAAAAGAGAACATTGTCCAAACCAACAACTGAGGGGTCTTTTACAGTAATTGTATGTAGTTGATGTTACAGTAAGCTGAAACATCTGTGACCTAGAGTGTGAATCAGTTTTTGTAAAGATGAATAACTTTCCTTGTGTCAGAAAAACGTCAATATTTAGTACAGTGGAAAAAAAAAGGCCATCGTATTGCGGAAGGAGCATTTTCCTTTGACTGACTTTCAGTTTTCCTGTCAGGGAGCTGATGGAGGGATTGGCTCATCACTGGTCTTGGCTGTCTTCACCTTGACAGAGACAAAGTCAGTCTGAGCTCACAGCACAGTCACTGCTGTGGTCATTAATGGAATTTTTTGGCACAAACTCATTAGTCATCGTTCTCTCATACAGAGCACAGAGAGAAGTCTTCTCTTTAACAAACTACACAGTTTTGGGTCTAAAGATTTGAGAAGCTCTCTTATAACATGCAGAGCACCATTTGGAATCCCTAGACCCACTGAGAAACACTTCTTCCCCTCCAGCAACTGCTGCTCAAGCTTTCCAGCGGAGCTCTGCTATGAAGCCAACATTAGAAATCTGTGGTTGTCGAGGTCACATAAGTCTGAATGTGCAAGAGATTGTCGATGAAAAAGGGCATGTGTCACCACGCAAACTTTCCCTGTGTAAAAAAAGCTGCAGCATAAACCTATAAAATAGATGTTTGGAGGCGGCGTGGAATAAAAATGTTCCCGGCGTCTGTGCCGCTCTTTCAGATATGTTACCCAGCAACAGCTGATTGACATGAATGATGGTGAGTAAACCTGATGTTTCTATTTCATCCGTGTGCAGCTGCTGAATAAACAGCGAGTTGGCAAATAAGCACAGAATTAGAGTAAATCAACTCTTAATACATTTCCCTTTGAAGATGTAGATGGCAAGTGTGCGTCAGCGAGTGCACGGAGCACACAGCCAGTATTTACACCTCTGAATAGAGTTTGGTTGTAGACGAACAGGAGGCGCGCCTCTCCTCAACCTCAGGCCAACATTAGCTGTTTAACTTTAAACTGAATGCACGTAGACACAAGCGCAGACACATGTGGGAGTATATATGGATGTTTAAATGGCAACATGTGTTCACACAAACATAGCTCATGATTTTGGCCTTTTAATCAGCTGTTTTGCGAACACAACACACATACACACACACACACACCTACTCACACAATTACGAACATGTCTTCATATTCATTCGGCAGTCAAAACACATTTCAAGCTCTCCAACAGATTTGCAGTTGTTTTTTGCTTATTTTATTTGGCATTAAATCACTTTTATATACAGCGGCTCATGTCTTGTGACAGTGATATAAAGATATGAGCATGATAGAGTGGGACATCAAAGATGGAAAACTGCTTTTGTTCTAGGAGTGCATGCCTGTAATGTCATTTCGCTATCACAGCAGAGGATGCAAGATTATTTATATTTATTCATCATAATCAGCTGAACAGGGAGACTGTGCCCAGAATCAGCCAATCAAACCCATTTATTTTGCCACCTACACCTTGTTTTCAGTGGAACTGATGCAGATTAGCCAAGCAACAAGCAGGATGTGTTGCACCGCAGCCACACAAGCAGAGGAGGTAGAGGCAGACAGCATTACTAAAAGTTCTTCATCTTTGTCTCCTCTATTATTTTTGTACATCAGGACACATTCTTATCCCGCACGGTACATGAATTACAAAATCTCACATGCACTGAGGGAGGAGACAAGGAACTAATCCAAATGAATTTCCTCTCTGCTCTCAGGCAGCACGATCTGAAATATAAACTCACTAGCACCAGTAACACACTGTAGATTGTAGAAAGACAAGGATTAATATACAAATTGTCTACTGCCCCGTTAGCACTTGTACAGCAGTCATGCTTGCCATGATTATGTCAAGATGCTGTTGTTTAGGATGAAATTTTTACTCAAGCATATACTTACATTTTATATAGCACTGACATTTAGAACATTAGCTTGTTATCACTAAACACAAAGCTGATCTGAATCTCATTAAGTGGTATTCCCATTACCAAAGCCATAATTTGGTTTAGTTTAGTTTATTTAAAGCAGAAGTAAGCGGAATATTTGTGTTAATATAAGTCTTTTAAATAGTTATATCTTCCGACAGCAATCACTTCTATAGAGTGTTTGGTCTGAAACACGGGTCTGTCAGTCACTCTGCCCTGCTGTAAGCCGAGGAGAAAACTTTCCTTGTATCCTACAACCTTTATCCAATGAGGAGAGAGAACGGCATAAAGGGGCAGTCCTCTCTGTGTGTGCAGCCAAGGGATGCGCCTGAATGTGGTGACGTAGGGACGAGGGCGGGGACTGCTAACTCCATCTGCTGACAGGAAGTTAGCCAAAACGACCAGATCGCTTACTTCTGCTTTAATTTATCAAGGGACAATGTGCAATAACATTAACCATTTGCAACAAATGAAAAGATGGTTGCACCAGATTTAGCTTTATGCAGATCCTATTCCTGTTTATACACATAAACATATTCACCATTTGTGTAAAGTTGTGTTGTAATTGCTGTGTGAAGAGTTTTGTATGGTCTCACCGACCAATGACCATGACCAATGACTTCTGACCACCAAACTCTAATCACTTCCTCCTTGGGTCTCAGTACTATTTGCACCAAATGTGTAGGGATTCCTCAGATATCCATAGATATTACATTCACAAGGCCAGGAGGAGAAACAGAACCGACGGAACAACTGATTGATGGACAACCGACTGTAAGTACAATATGCCTCCGGATGGGGCTGTTGTTGGAGGCAGAGGCAGAAAAATGATACAATCAGAGACCAGTGAGTTAGCCATTCTGGAAATCACTTTCTCCTTAACAACACCTATCCCATTAGCAGCGGTAGTAATGAGTGTGCTGATGAATCACCTCAGTCCCTCCTGTGTGTGGATGTGTTTGGGGCAAACACCTCCACAGTAACATAAAGTTTATCCCCCGAATGAGTCATCAAACAGGAAGTGAACAGTTTTACTGATATTTAATATAAAATAATTTGCTTATTTGGAACAAATCTCCTCATGAAACTTTTGGAACAGTATTTTTAGTTTAATAAGTTTATTTGTATCAGGGACAATGTACAAAATAACATTAGTCTCGAGATGAGAAGAGATGCCTTGTACCGGATTTAGCTTACTAGCTACTTTCCATCCGTAGTCCCTGGGCAGGTAAGTAAAAACAATAGAAAGGTAAGAATGATCAGTTTACATAGCGTTCTAAACATCCATACACATATGCATATACACCCTCTCACACATCACAAACACTCAGGACATAGGCCTATTTCATATCAGAAAGAAACATACAGTTATTAAAATACTTTGCACTTTGCCAAGGTTAAAAATAATTTAGGCTCATGATTAATGCTGACATGACTGATTTCTTAGGATCCATTGTTTGACTTCCCGGGAGAAAACATTGAAGTCTGTACAAAGTTTCAGATTAGTTGGAAGATTGTTCCATGATTTGACAGATTTAAAAGAAAAGGCAGATTGAGCAAAGGCGGAGCTACGCTTAGGGATATTACAATCTCCATTTGAGACAGATCTTAAAGCTCTGGTGGAGTGCTCAGATACATTTTGTATAGTTTACATCCTCTGTGAACAGCAGAATCAACCTCCATTCAAACCAGTTGGACAGATAACTGCAGAAACAATGTGATAATTTGATCCTTTCTTCAGCTCCAGGTTTTGTCTGATTCTGTGTTTCAGCTTTGATATTCAAGGCTGTTGGTATGACCTCACTAACTGGCAGGACCACATCTCTCTCTCTCTCTCTCTCTCTCTCTCTCCCCCTCTCTCTTGCTCTTCCTTTCCCTCCCTCTCTCCTTCCAGCATCTAAATGTGGTGGAGTTTGAATAAAGCTTCTTTCTGCTCTCCTACACAGGCAGGAGTGAGAGGCCCCTGGAGTCGCTGGCACTGGGAGCTTTGGAGCATCAACGGTACGTTTTCCACTCATCATCATCGGAGCCACTAATAAGGAATACTGTGAATGGGGTTTTAGAGGATACTCTGATTCTTCTTCATCCTCTGCTTGGGGACAGGTATTGATTCAGGTACTCAGATGTCAAAACAAAAGGTAACTTGTGGAAATTTCTTTTTCAATATCGAACAGTTCTGTTCTATGGGAAGTTAACTGGTGAATGATAAGCTATTTCCTTGAGGTCTGTGAGGTCGGTGCCTGAGCTTTCCTAAGACGATTTTTAGTGAGTTGTTAGAGGAATCAGCTTCTGTTTTCAGTTTGATTTGATGGTTTAATTTCACAGCAGTTTAAAACCTTATTGGGGAAATTATAGGCAATATCTATGTTGTTTTCAAATGTGGTTAAAATAGGTGTTTTAAGAGCAGGAAGTTGTTTGAATTAATTGTTGAATGTGGAAATAAATCTTATATCTGTACGGTCAGTTTGGATTCTGGATGGCTCCTCTGGATGGAGGGTAGCCTGTATGAAACTCTGTCACATTAGTGATAAATCAAAGTTACTCAGTGTCTGAATTGTGTGTTTGTATGAGGTAACTGAGGAGCATGTTGCCAGCTTTTTTCAATAATCAGAGCTTTTTTCCTATTTATTGGTCAATTTGACCAAGAGCAATGTGTACTCATGACAAAAACAGAATTATCCAGTGATTAGAAAGAAAAGGAAAAGGATGAAGTAAAATTTGAAAAACGTGACCTTATATATTTTAGTTTTTCATATTTTCATGACTGTCTCATGACTGTTCCCATTCATCCTACAACCCCTTAAATGGTAGCAAAATGTAGTAGGCATACCAACACATGTAGAACTCAGGCATCATGAAATAAAATGCTAAAATGTGCAACATCGCTTGTTGACAGGTGACTTCACATTACACACTACAGTCTCAGCATTGAACCATATGGACCGGCCTCTCTCACAAGCTCTAACATGTAGCTACATTGTCCATGTTGGTGCTGCATCCTGAGTTCTTGGAGGTTGCAAATGGTTGAAGAGGAAACACATTTATTCTGAGTGGAGAAGCTGCACAGCTCAAAGCAGTGTTTGATTTTTGGGAAAACAATTGGAAACTTCTGTTAAGTGAGTGACATTGCGTTACTATGGTAACACTAGGCTGTGTGAGGGCACGTTGTGAATTATAATTATCTCAGGTGTCAAACATGAAAAAACGCATGAAAAATCACATTGAAGTGACTAATGTGCACATGATCTGTCTCTGATCTGACACCGCTGAGTACGAGGACATGTACTAATACACCTATAAGCACCTGTGAATATGAATATATGTTTTCCCCCTCCATCCACACCCGACTGTACAAGAGTCTGTGTGTGTTCTCAAACACAGGCCTTACAGTGTGTGTCAATACTGACATATGTACACACACACGCGCGCTTTCTTTACCAGGGGGCATCGGACGTGCGCTCCCACACATCCCCATCGTGATCTATGAGTGTGGGTCTGTGTTTCTGGGTGTGTGTGCGTATCAATGTCCACTCTGTTCTGCTGCTGAGGGACTCTGGAGGGTTGGAGGAGAGTGGGTGGAGTGGGTGGGGGAGGAGGGGGGGGGGTGAAGGTGGTGAGCCTCTCCTGGATGCCCAGCCGTGTGTTTACCTTGGCAGGGCTGCACCCCACCCCCACCCCCCACCCCCCAAGACCCAGCGCCTGTCCGTTGCTGGAACAGACTTAGCCTTATTGCCCTCCACCTCAGCTGGGAGCGGAACATACCACAGCGGCTGAACGGGGGAGCAGCGACCATCCCACCGACTGAATGGGCACACTGTGGAGAGGGGGGGGGGCTGATTGGCTTGACCTGCCCTGGCGTGGCGGCTTGCTCACGAATGCTGGTGCACATTATGAAATGGCCACAGTTTAAATGATGCATTAAAGTGAGGCCGGGGATCTGCTCAATAATTGGATAGAAAGTAGTGAGAAGGTTTTGGTTGGCTTGGTTGAGAGGAACAGGGGGAAGGGGTTTGCTGGCATTTTCTGTGTTTCTGTATTGTGAGAGTCTGAGTAGAGTTTTATTGCTGTCTGTCCATTTCTGAGAGGCCTATGGAAAAACACAGATATATGCATAACCTTTACATTTACACAGGTAAAAGTGAATAAAACACTCTTTTTTTTGCAGAATGAGTACCTTAGCAGGCTGAGAAACAGTGGCTCTGGTTGAATTGTTCCTCTGACCACACCCACTTCAATGATGATTGTGGTTTGGGTGTGGTGTGAGATGGGGTCAGGTGAACCGTTAAATCGGGGAAGGTCAACAAAAGCACGACTGTCCAGCTGGTGATCATTAATGGAGATGGATTCATTTTGCACCAACTTTAAACATTCATCCAAAAGGAAGTGGTCTATAACACCCGGGTGGAAAAAGCTGGGAATAAACCCAATAAAATAGATAAAGCCGAAAGGCCAAAAGTCAAGAATCTCTCCCAAAATACTAAAAATAACAAAACATATCTGAGTTGCAACCTGTCATGACTGAGCATCACAGACTGATAACAAGAGAATAACAATGTGTGATTATTCCAGAGTGGATTTCTCCATTTGTCTACACATAGTGTGAGGTATTTTGTGTTTCCGCCCAGCAGTCACTCTCAGGCAAATCTTAGACAGCAGGGCAAATATTAGTCCTACTGTACTGTGTGTGGAACTCTGAGAATGCCTGCAGCCCACACACTCATACACAGACACACACTCATACAGTTTGTAATACACACAGACATGAATGAGTCTACACATAGTTATCATGCATTTCTATAGTGTAAATCCAAGTTGATATCAGCTTATATTCTTAATATCAGTTTCTCAGTCATCTGTAATGCACAATCAACTGCACTTCCTGTATATACATATACTGTAGCTTGGTTTATTGATTGATCAGGTGATTGATGTGTTTTACCACCAAGTTGTCAACCTTGGTTCAGCCAGTATAAACACCTGGTGACCACGAGCTTCAGGTTTATGGGCTGTAAATGTCTCTGTGTGGCTGTGGGGAATGAACCGTGAGCTTTTTTCTACAGCAGGAGTCTTATAACGCAGCACAATGGATGTTCAGTGAAGACTGGCACGTTTGAGTGGTCTGCATCACAACTGTGAAAAGTGGAGAGAAATGAAGCAATGTGGTAATCAGAGTTTGACTGATGTGGAGTTGTGATACTGAGACACATGTGTGTGGATGGAAACTGCCAGTTGATGATCATAAATGATGTAGTTGTGTTATGATAGTGAAGAGAAACTACAGTATCGCAGCATTTAGCTATTATATATGACGTTAATACCTTACTTCCTCCTGTCCTAACTAACTTGTATTTGGTATTAATATTTAATCCATGCATCATTATTTGGCATTATTATTTAGCATTTGGCAATCAACTAAAGTATTGTACAAAATATGTCAAGTTTGACCTCATGACGCTGCTAAAAGAAAAGTAATGCACAATGCCCACACTACGGATAAAGTACTAAATTGTTATTGCTACATAGCTAACGTTAGCATTAACAGCTGAGGAAACTTCAATTCAGCATCAAACTTCATTCCTTTACGAAGAGGATGGAGCTGTCTCCAGCTCCATCACATCTTTTGCTGCTGAAGTGACCTGGGGTGTCTCATCTCTTTCTAGCGACTCACTTTTGCCTCCAATCTGCCCTGAAGACATAGCGCTACTCAAAAGGAACATTAAAAAACATTAAAAAAGTCCTAAAAACATGTCGGCTAGGTTAATCCTCCAGTCAGTGCCCCTGACCAAAGGCACTGGCTCATAATCTGGAGTTGGTCCCCGGGCGCTGCACCGCGGCTGCCCACTGCTCCTCAGGGATGGGTTAAATGCAGAGAAAAAATTTCACTGTACTAGCTGTATATGTGACTAATAAAGTACCTTTACCTTTACCTTTACCTTTAAAACCTCTTGTCTTTAAACACAACTATGGCTAAAGCTAAATCAAGTCAAAACTCTCAAATAAAAGTGTCAGGTGACAAGTCAACGTCCCTTAGGTACCCAGCTAACATGTCAAAAAGGGCAAAGACATTTTAATTTCATCACACTTCTTTACCCTATCATATGCCCTGATTGATTTATATATGCTCTATTATAATTACAAATATATGTATTCGTATTTGTACAGTTGTACAAATGTATTCGATATCCCTTCACATAAAGGACTTTGTATAGACAAAGAGACAAAGACACACATGTTCACACTCAAATAGGCAGAAACACAGACAAACAGAAAACACTTAAAGTACAGTTAGTAAGCTGTGGGAAAAAGAGCCTCACTCCAAAGTTCATATTCTTAATGGAAAAGCATTTAAGATGAATGAATCATACCTTTCCCATTCTGTGCCTGAACTTATTTTAGCACCAAAGACATTTCCTGTGCTCAGAGACAGAGGGGGCTTTCATTCCCCCGTCAGCATGCATGGTATTTCCAAATGATAGCAGGGGCTCATGACGTTTCTGTTTCCACTTGGCTAAAGAGAGTGACGTAATGAGCAAATGCACTGTATATCCTGGATAACATGGCATATGAATGTAGGTGTACAGGAGTTTGGAAAAAAACACAGTGGCATACAGAGATGGAGGAAATTACAATGAATAAACCACTCATTCACTCTAACACTTACTTCACTGTTCATTTCTAGTAAAGAGACGTTAGAGAGTTTGTACAGTTTTACTTTAGTTATTTAACACCCACTGTTTATATATGACTGTGGTCAGTTTAGCCTACTGATAATAAATAGCTTATAGTAATAACTTTCTGTAGCTTCAAGCTTGGCCTGTTTATTCTATCATTAACGATGGAAATCAAACTTGACAACTTCTATTGTTGTGTATTTTCCAGGTAACGATGACCCCCTTGCTTCTACTGTGTGTGTCCTTGCCCTTCATCACGGCAACAATATCATTTGACGATCATGATGGTGAGTTTTGCAAAATTACATGATGAGCGCTCGTTGCATGAGATTTTTCTTAACCTAAGTTTTTTCTTCATTGTTGTTGTGGTTTACCTTTAAAGTGTCAAAAGCCACTAATGAGCTGTAGGAACGGTAGGTGTTCTCACAGGAATGAAAAATGAGATGTAATCCTTTTCAAAAAATTCAATTACATCCATCACACCTTTGTGCTCCCTGGTGCAGCTCTCATCCAAACTACTACTCAAAGACTGAAAGTATAAATTATGAACATATCTAACTTAATTGCCCTCCACACATTATGGCTCTTACATTTGCGGAAATTAAAAACCTGTCTCCAAAACATCTGGGAACTGTGACTACGTGAAGATAATGAGAGACTTATCTTAACCTATACCACATTCATGTCAATCAGTCCTGTAATTTCAGCCAGGTGTAACCCACTATCTGTTTAAAAGTAATTCAATATTCTTAGCTTTTGCCTTATAGAGTTTGTTATTTTCCCCTCAACAAGCAGCAATGCAGGGTACTGAAGATACAATATAATAGATAATATATTACATAGGCCTCAATTCTTAAGCCATGTAAAAACAATAGAAACACACACAAGAAAAGCAACAAAAGGACAAAGGGGGGGCTTAAAAGCAAGTGTATAAAAATAGGTTTGAAGGAGTTGTGCTGGCCTCATCTTCTTGGGCAGGCATCCTGGATTTTCACCTTTAGATTTAAGAATCAGTTTTGAACTAACTACTGTAACTAACTGCTCCTGCCTTGTCTGGTACTTTTGCCATAAGTGCAGTATCACAAAGTCCATGAAGTCCTGCAAAAGCCCATTTCCACTTCTATTGGCCATGTCACAGCCAATAACTCAGAAGAATATAACAGCAGCATATCTGTACTAAACATTATGTTGTATCTCCATTAACAATTACAAATTCTTACAAATCAATGTCTTGTCCTCAGACATGGATGGCACACTGCGTGTCAGCATCCCTATGGAGATGCCTCTCCGTCCTCTCCTGGGAAGCAAGGTAGTGATACCGTGTTACTTCCAGGACAACACCGTCAATGACCCCGGAGCCCCAACGATTGCCCCGCTCTCCCACCGCATCAAATGGTCCTATGTCACCAAGGAGAAAGCCTCCACCATCCTGGTGGCCTCAGAAGGAAAGGTTCAGGTAGAGACGGAGTATTTGGACAGAGTGACCATGGTCAACTACCCCCTGGTGCCCACTGATGCCACCTTGGAGATAACTGAGCTGAGGTCCAAAGATTCTGGCTCCTACCGCTGTGAGGTGATGCACGGCATTGAGGATAACTACGACTCCGTGGAGGTCCAGGTTCAGGGTATGGCACAGAACTATTGCTGACAAGTTTCATTTACTACAAAATAAAACAACTAAGTTTTTATCATTTGAATGTTTTCAACTATGTCTTGTAGAAAATTCCAATTTGTTTCCTAATTAAAGCAATGCCAATCAATGACGAGTTTTCTACGTTCTGCCCAATCCATAATATACTGTAACACAGTCATTGAGGTGGAAACTCCTAGCAGGATCTTCTGAAAGTTCATCCAATCACTCAACTGGATGCAGAATTAAACCTCTCACCTTTCTGATTGTTTTTGGTTAGAAGTTAAAAACATAACCACAAAATGCAAAGTTGTGAGAATTTTGGTAAAGTGAAAGCTACTTCATCACATCCTCTTGTGCTTCTCTGTATCTCACAGGTATTGTGTTCCACTACCGAGCCATCTCCACCCGCTACACCCTGACATTTGAGAAGGCCAAGGCTGCTTGCATCCAGAACAGTGCCACCATTGCCACTCCAGCCCAGCTGCAGGCTGCCTACGACGACGGATACCACCAGTGTGATGCTGGTTGGCTCTCTGATCAAACTGTGAGGTAGAGTTCATCCATCCACCATGTTCAACCTCCAAACTGCTTCTTTACATAGAGTCATAGTGGACAGGACTCCATCAAAGAAATTCACACTCACCTCCTTCACCTTCTTCTCAAGGTACCCCATCCATGAGCCCCGTGAGCGTTGCTACGGCGACAAAGAGAACTTCCCAGGCGTGAGAACCTATGGAGTGAGAGATGTCAACGAGACCTACGATGTCTACTGTTTTGCTGAGAAAATGCCAGGTACACCCGAGGGGAGCAGCAAAGGCTACCTGACCCACATGACCTCTTTACACTGCAACACCTCTGTTTCCTGTTGTGTAAAAGTCTTCGTCTCCCTCCCCCCTCCTCTCAGGCAGAGTCTTCTACTCCATGTCTGTGGAGAAGTTTTCTTTCTATGAAGCTGGAGATCAGTGCGCCAAACTCGGCGCCCGGCTTGCTACCACTGGAGAGCTGTACCTGGCCTGGAAGGGCGGCATGGATGTGTGTAACGCCGGCTGGCTGGCGGACAGGAGCGTGCGCTACCCTATTAACATCGCCAGGCCTCAGTGTGGAGGAGGGCTTCTGGGAGTGAGAACCGTCTACCTGCACACCAACCAGACAGGATACCCCTACCCAGACTCTCGCTATGATGCCATCTGCTTCCGAGGTAAATCCTTCATTGGAGTTTGTGATAAAAGATTAGAAAATTATTCATTGAAAGGGAAGGGGGTTTTAACTTAAGGGGAAAATTTAATTTCAAAATCCAGAATATACGCACAACAAGACAGAGCTTTTGTTTTCCTATCTGTGGAATTAAACTATGGAACAGTTTGAATGTCCAAACATAATCCAGTTCAAAAAGAAGTACAAAGAAATTATTTTCAATATGTACAGGAATGAGGGTGTTTGACAACCACAAGGTGCTTATTATTATTTATTTGGGTATTTACCCACTTAGTTTATTTGTTGCTCTGTTGGTGTTATCTTCAGTTTGTCTTTGTATGTGTTTGTATATGTCTTTATATGACTATATATTAGAGAGATAAAGATTAGTGATAATATATTAGAATAAATCCAGCTAGATAAACTCATGAATTAACTTACTGTATAGTTTATAATGACAAGAAAGCTTATCTATCTATAAAACAGCTGTTTAGTGATGATGTACTGACTAATAAGACTGTAACATGTGTGACTCATACTCTCTGGTTTCCTCAGCTGGTGAGGATGAAGATGTTGTCCCTGCTAGAACCACCCCTTTCCCTGACATCATCCGCATGACGCCTGCCCCTGGGGCATTCCCAGGCCTCACAGCCTCACCCGGGGGTGAAGAGATCAGGGGTGGAGAGGTGGCCACCCTCTCCCCGCTGCCCGTCCCACCCAGCGTGACAGACACATACACTAAAGTGACTCCTGTTGTACGAGAGCCTGGGCTTGATTTGACAGGCATAGATGCTGCCATGGCTCCCACAGGTAAGAAGTGGAGGATTTTATATTTGATTGAAACAAAATCATTTGGGATGTGTAATTCTTTTACACTTTGAGAACAAATTTTAGTGCAGTGCAGTAAAAGGACAGAACTGCAAAAAGCCCAGCTGGCTGTGTTGGTAAAGCAGCTACAGTTAATTCTTTTGCAGGTTTCTGCCTTTTGGGAATCTGCTTAGAAAGCCTAACTGAAAAGGGAAAAAAACAGCATCAGGAAGTTGAAATTGCTGGAATACTACCACATCCACAAGTCCTCTCACACATGCTCATGGCTTGTTTAACTCTTACTGTCCTTGGCCATACTGATGGTGCTTTACCACTGGGCAGAAAATAAATGACTTCAATGTGTTCAAACTGAATATATCACAATCTGCATCAGGAAAGGGCATAAGAAGGAAACAAAATCAGAATGAACCAATAAAGTTTAGCTTAAAAAAATCACTGTAAAAACACCTTTTTCCTTCCCACCCTCTTTTCCCAGGTTTGGTGTTCCATTACCGACCCATCACCGGCCGGTACACCCTGACCTTCGTAGAGGCTCAGCAGGCTTGCCAAAGCATTGGGGCAGTCATCGCCAGCCCCCAGCAGCTGCAGGCCGCCTTTGAGAAAGGTCTGCACCAATGTGACGCCGGGTGGCTGCGTGACCAGTCTGTCAGGTCAGGATAGTCTCATCTACATGTACAAATGGCAGCGAATAATATCTAGAACACTGGGTGGAGAAGGTTTCATTTTTCGTATCAAAGCTATAGTCCCTGAGGGGGTATACAGTACAGCAAATCTAAGCCTTAATGTGCTTTATCTTCATCTTTTCTCATGATCAGGTATCCAATTGTGTCACCCAGAGATAACTGTGCAGGTAACCTGCCATACCTTCCAGGAGTCAGGTCCTATGGCCTAAGGCCAGCCAGCGAACAATATGATGTATTCTGTTATGTGGAACGTCTGCAAGGTGAGGAGCATGAACCTTCTCACACCCTGAATAACATGATTTTAAATTCATATGTCCTGTCAACTTGCATTTAAATCGATGGGTAACACTTTACTTGAATAGGTATTCATAAGATTGACATAACAGCTGTCATAACCATGACATAAACCATGACATAAATGACATGACATGTCATAACCATCAATGAATACTTATGACAGCTGTCGTTAAGTGTCATTCGGTAAGTTATGTCACTTTTAATGCAAAGTTGACATTGTTTGAGATGTTTTTGTTCTGACAACTTGACATAAAGACAATTTAAACTGTCATAGCAGACCTAATGGACAAACTTTAAAAATTATGTCAAGTTCTCATAACAAGGACATCTCAAACAATGTCAACTTTACATCAAAAGTGACATAACTTACCGAATGACACTTAACGACAGCTGTCATAAGTATTCATTGATGTTTATGACAGCTGTTATGTCATGGTTATGACAGTTTTATGTCAATCTTATGAATACCTATTCAAGTGAAGTGTTACCAATCGATGTGTATGTGCTGTATGAGTACTGTATATGTACTGCTCTGAGCTTCTATGAATGCTCATGTACTGTATGTTCTCAGGTGAGGTCTTCTTCACCAGTGACTACGACAGCTTCTCTTATGAGGAGGCTGTGCAGCACTGTCAGAAACTGAACACCACCCTGGCCACCACTGGGCAGCTGTATGCCGCCTGGAACCAAGGATTTGACAAGTGCCGTCCAGGCTGGCTGACGGACCGCAGTGTCCGCTACCCCATCACAACCCCCAGGTCTCACTGTGGAGGGGGTCAGGTGGGCGTTCACATCATCTACGCCTTCCCCAACCAGACCGGATTCCCAGACGAACACTCACGCTACGATGCATACTGCTTCAAAGGTAGGACATTATTCAGTTAAGGTGCATTCAAGGCTTTAATGCTTTTCATACTTTCAGGTATAGCTACAGTTAAATCAGTTACATACAATTCAAGAGATTCTCAACAATATTAGGTATTTCTGCTAGGGGAAAGATTACAGATGAACTTTAATAGTACTATCCACAATCATAGTGTTAAACAAGGCTGCTGAGATACATCAGACAAATGTCAGCAAAAACTGCACGTAATGAAATGTAAAACTCTATTTTGAAATGCCATGTTATTATCAGAGTCTGTTTGAACTAATCAGTCATTTTGTCAATTGTCAATTGATTTTTTCAGCTGGAATCCCACTTGTCCACTCTGAAAATGAAACCAGTGTGGATCTGACAGAAGTGACTGTGGACGTTATCAACAAGACAACAGTGACAATCGATCATGTTGTTCCCCCTGGTAAGATAGCTGCGTGGAATCTGTCTGTCTTGTTATTATTTTGGATGTCCAGCTGTAATATCCCCTGGTTCTATATATATACGAGTGTGAAACCAGCAGTGAGTTGTTAAATATTACATGTTGCGTTTTGTTTGTTTTCAGTTCAACCTACTGTTGTCTACAATGAAACTGAGACCAGTGTAAATATCACTGAAATAGAGGAGTTCATCAACAAGACAACCATCACAATTCACCATGTTCCTCCTCCTGGTAAGAAACAGCTGTCTGAATGAAAACTGTCCTAGTCTGTTTTCCTTGTTAACATCTTACAATCATCAGCAAGGGTGTTTGCCCAGTGGCCATGATAATATTATTAATCAGACTTTCTAATGTCATAGTCTTGAAGTTATTATTGTACAAGTCACACTTGGCTTCCATAAAAGGCTTCACTTGATTTGTTTTAAAAAAGAAAAAGTAATTAATCAACATCTTAGTAACAAACTTGATGGAACAAAGACCAAGCTGCCCCTAATGTTTGCTAATTTCTCTGATTTAAAATTCATCCTGTTCATAGCTATAAACTTTAAAGGTTAAACTGGGGAAAAAAAGTCAATTTTGGCAGATATTAAAGTAAACTCAAATGCAAAGGGGACAAATGGGCCATTCCTACTTTCAAATCATAGACTAATAGTTTGAAAATTATCCAAAAACATTTGGGATAATGCAAGTACACAGCTCACATGTAAAGCTAGTCATTTCTAGACTTTTAATGCAGAAAAGTTACTTATTTTACCTTTAACACTGATAAATCCAGCTATTTACAACCTATAAACTATCAATTTAAAGGTTGGGCCAAAGGTTCCTCTCAAACTAAACACAATATTTCATTTTGCTAAATAAGACTGAACAAATTTCAGTGTCTGATGTTTTCACCTTCTCAGTCTTTCCCCCAGTGCAACCCACTCCAACACCAGCCCCCGTGGATGTGTCAGGCTCGGGTTCAGCCGATCATTCAGCCAGTGGGGACTTGTCAGGAGAGTCTAGCACCTCCAGTGGTGATGCCTCTGGTTCCAGTGCCAGTGGAGACGCCTCTGGTTCAGGACTGGAGGAGATCACCTTCAGTGGACGCACAGACGTCCTCTCAGGAGAGGGGTCTGCCTCTGGAGCCCCCCAGGAGGCCGAAGGGGGCAGCGCCGACATCTCTGGGTCTGGAGAACTGGGTAGTGTTTCTGGGTCCGGGGAGGAGATTCATGGAGGACATTCTGGCTTTGGGGTATCAGGATCAGGATCAGCATCAGCATCAGGATCGGGTTTTGCAAGTGGAAGTGGAGACATCAGTGGTAGTGGAGAATTCATGATCATCATGGTGGATGGGAAGATGGTGGAGGTGCCAAAAACCCACAGGGAACCTCACGAGCAGCTGTTGGACAAGGAAGGCATCGAGACAATCGAATCAAGTGCATCAGGACACATGTCTGGGTCTGGATCAGGATCAGGATCAGGCTCCGGTGAATTTTCCGGCATCTCTTTTATCGACCAGAGCGGCTTTGACCTGACGGTGCAGCCGTCCGGCGAGCAGGAGGTGTCTGGGTATCGTCCGTTTGGATCAGGGTTCCATAGCGGCTTCCCCAGCGGCTTCCCATCTGGTGTATCAGGCAGCGGTTCTGCCTCCGGAGACTCTTTCCAGCAACGCGGCGATGTCATCTTCGTAACAGACGAGGAGATGATTGAGGTGACCGTACCGTCCCAGGAGACCCACCCTCAGCAGGGCCGTGGGGTGGTGGAGGTCAGCGGGGCAGGAAGCGGCTCGGGGCTCCACCGTGAGTTCAGCGGCACCTTAGAGCAAAGCTTACACATCTCAGGCAGCGGAGAAGCCACCGTGGAGAGGCTCTCAGTCGCCCTGCCACCTGGATCTACCATGACTTACTCAGAGTACATCAAGAGTCTTGGACTCGGTGAGGAAGAACAAGAAGGTCACACCATCGTGGTGACTCCGGACACGGCCTACAGCAGCCCGACCACAACACCGTCAATGTCCTTAGCAACCCCCGCTGTCGTGGAGGAGCCGGACGTAGCAGAGAGTATGTGGTTTGATTTTTCTATTCCTCCATTATCCTACTGCATCATGCACTTATAATAACCTGGACGACCTGTTCAAACTAAAGTTTCTCTGTTGTTAGTCTCTGCAGATCCTTGTAGTCCAAACCCCTGTGGTTCTGGGTCCTGCTCTGTGCAGGGAGAGCTCGCCGTGTGTCAGTGCCCCAACGGCTTCACTGGTGAAGACTGCTTGACACGTGAGTCACTCAACTACAACGGCATTGGCACACGTAACTGCAAAACGAGTTGACAGGTGATACACTGCAGATATTGTACCATATACCTAACTGTGTGTGCTTTGTTGTGTATATTTGCTGTGCAGCGGTGCAGGGCTGCGGTGAAGGCTGGTTGGAGTTCATGGGCAACTGCTACCTTCACTTTGCGGAGAGATACACCTGGGCTGACGCTGAGCAGCGCTGTCAGGAGGTCAACGCTCACCTGGTCAGCATCAGCTCCCAGGAGGAGCAGAACTTTGTCAACTGTGAGTAACTAATGGAAAATTAGAGATCTGCACTGATGCCTGATATTGTTCTAGTACTTGTGATGGAAATCTCAAAGCTGAAGAGGTTTTAATTCTTTTTAGTATTTTGAAGCTACAGTTACCATTATTATTATGTACAGGGAGCATGGTAAAATGTGTCATTATCATTATCAGTCCTTTCCTGCCCATGAGGACAGGCCCAGAGTGGCCAATCGGGAGGTTCAGGAAAATTCCCTGTGGGCCACTGAACTATTGGGTCATAAATAGACAATCATTATTTGCTATGCCGTTCACATTCTACAGCTGTAACATCACAGAGCAGCTTTTGGACAGAAATTAATCAGATGGATCGCTGCTGCTGAGAGGACATTTTATAACCTCTTATCTATAAAATGCAAGAAGAACCAAAGCTCTTATCAAATTACACTCACTTCCACCAACTTACATAAAAATAGCTCATTTGAATATGAGACCACTATGATGCTTCCTGACTGGCCCTCCTCTGTAAATTCTGTTCATCATCATCTCTCAACTCTCACCGTTAGAACAGAGCCACACCCACCCAAGATTACACACCCACCTGCTGACAAACTGTATCTGCGACAGTTCGTCTTATTGTCTGAGTTTAGCTTGAGAAAAGAAGCCTAATGTCGAGTAAAGATGTTTCTTCTTCTGTAAGATTTAGATGATTGATGTTTGATTTTGATCATGAAAACTAATGTTACCATTATATCAAAAACACTACATTCGCCTTTTATAAATACATTGATTGTAGGTTGCAAATCCATCAAATAGTTGACTAAATTTCTGGCTATTACTTTTGACATTGCTATGGTGCATGTCTGCAGATACATGAGACATTGTGTCTTGGTTAGTTTGTCCATTTTTCTTCTTATCATTTTTTTTTTCAGTTACTGTATGTCATACATATTGAGAAAGTTGTCAGTTCCAAAGGCTAATTTAAAAAAAAGTCAATTACGGTAATATTTTTCAGCTTGAAGGCTGATTATGGGTGGGAGGTTGTTTAAAGATCCTGTCCTTGTTTAAGCTGTTTCAAAGCTAAGATCTCTTTCTCTCTGCACTACAGCCAATGGCCAGGACTACCAGTGGATTGGACTTAATGACAAAGATGTGCAGAATGAGTTCCGTTGGACAGACAGAAGTCCTTTGGTGAGTTCAGTTGGAGACTGATGGCCATTATCTCCTCAGCTGTGCACTAAACCTGCTGTCTTAGGTTCACTGCTTTTCTCTGCATCTACTGCTGAGTTTTGTTGTAATCTTGAAATGTATAATTGTCATTATATGTAATGCTCCCATCAGACCTTTGAGAACTGGAGGCCCAACCAGCCAGATAACTACTTTGACTCTGAGGAGGACTGTGTGGTGATGATCTGGCATGAGGGTGGACAGTGGAATGACGTACCCTGCAACTACCACCTTCCCTTCACCTGTAAGACCGGACCAGGTAGGTTTATTGGAATCGGAGGGTGTGTGCAGTTGGATTACTGAAAGCTTTACTGTACAGCAAACCAGTGTGGAAACTAAGTAAGGAGCTCATGGGACAAACATGAATCTCTATCAAGACAAATTCTGTAACCATCACTTGGCATTTCAGTTACATGCGGAGCCCCCCCAGAGGTGGAACATGGCCGGCCGATGGGCAACACCAGAGAGCTCTACCCCGTCAACTCTATAGTCCGCTACCAATGTGACGCAGGCTACGCACAGCGCCATCTGCCCGTCATACGCTGTATGCCAGATGGACAGTGGGGAGAGCCACAAGTGGAGTGTACAGAAGGTGAGCCTCCAAGGGAATCCATTTAGTAATCATGTCGGTATCTCAAAACAGCAGTATGTAGGCCAAAGTAAAAACAGCCAAAACTGAAGTGACCTCAGACCTTCAGTAATACTGCAGTATAAGTATGTGCTATCACTCTGAATGTAAAACTCACACTGTGAGGAATCCAGAAGACACTCTTCAAAAAAAGTTGGTAAACGTTTTTTCAGCCAATCATTTCTCCCCTTTAATAAAACCAATTGGTGTTGTATTTGAAATAGTTGGAAAGCCTGATTAGTCACATTTACAACGAGGCACAACTTGTAGGGATCGTGCATCCGTGGAATGAGCAACAAAGCTAAATGTTTGGGTAGCGCTTTCAATGATGAGAAGTTCTGTTTTGGGGATTTTGGCACATTTTTTGGGAGGCACTACCCACACGTTTAGCTGTGTTGCTCATTCCAGGAATGCACAAAGTTCGACTCTTGGACATTGTAGCTCAGTTCAAGATTGAAGATGATCTTTACTGTCATTCAGCCAAAACATCAGAGATGTAGAGCAGAGCCAAATTACAACACACTTTAGTGTTGGTGCTTTAAACCAAGACAAATACTGGTTGTATACCTTGTGTATCAGCCTCAGATTGGACACGACCACTGCAGAGCTAACATTTCGACACTTCACTGATGAAGAGCCCGTGGCAGCTCCTGAAATGAACTCTTTAGCCACACCACTCACTTTAGGGTGATTTGTAAGTCCGTTGGCCACTCGTGTTTACCTGATATCATCAGTATGCGTACCTTTTTCTCCTCCAGCCGGCGCCAACAGTACCAGGCTACACAAAAGATCCCTCAGGAGAAGATATAAAGGGGTGAGCAGCCAACGGGAACAGAGGAAGCTGCTCTGAGCAGGACTGAAAGGACATACAACAGAGAGCCACAGAAGGACCCCTCTTGTAAAGAAGCATGGACACCAATGCAAATGCCCGACCAAAAAGATAACATTCCCTCTCATGTATATACACATACTAAAGCACATTTAGACAGTGGTAGTGGACCTGACTGATGTTTTGGACCTTTGAGTGACACTCTGCACCTTCTGAAGGCAGGTTTTCTATGTATTTATAGCGTCTAATTTATAGCTGTGATCCAGAATTATCTCACATGCACAAGTTGACATTTTCTACAGTCAGTTGCCAGCACTGCACACAAAGTAATGTCAATTAAAAACCGTCAAACAGCAACATAAGAGTGACACACAAAGTCCAAAACAGTCCAAGAAGAGTGTTTTCGATTGCAGCTGGATTCTCTGAAGTCAAACACATTGGTACATAGACTTTTGCTATTTTTTAGGATGTTTTTCTAGATCCGTGTTTCATTGCATTTTTTATTTCTTTTATTCAGTCTCAGACTGTGCGCTTTAGACTGGTGAACAAACACACTTGCATTATCAGCAAAGACAATGATTCTCAAGCTTTTTGGTTGTGACTCTTTAAATGACAGCAATGAGTATGTTTCCACTTTCACCTATGGGGAGTGGTAAAGTTGGGTTTGACTTGAATTATCCTTTTTAGTCCTTTAGGCTTAAAGTGACTCGATGTTGCATAAAAGCACAAATCAGAGCAAAATGCAGAAGAAAATCAATGGTTTTTAACCATCTACCAGGAAAAGACTTGTCACAACCGTCAGGTTTGAGAACCACTGTGCAACAGCAGCACAACAGTGTCAGATATACTGAATCGATTGTGCTGTTCCCTTTGATGATGAATAGAAGTCCAAGTTCATGATGTGTTTAAAGTCACTGCAACAAACCTGGATTGAAATAGTCAGCACTCATGCACTTTTGGGAGTCTTTAGTTACATCTGTGCTCATCATATGAATCCAGTGCACCTTAAACAATATAATAAATAAATAAATGAATAAAAATAAGAATTAAAAAAATCCTCCTCTACAGCTGACAGTTAGTAAGTGAGATCTAGAGTATAACACTGACCAGGCCAGGAGAGGCCTGCAGGGCGGTGAAGAACTCCACCTCATCAACAACATTTAATGATGCAACAATCATCATGCGCATCCAGTTTCCAGGTGGGGGTTATACTTGTGACTCCTCAGTGATCTGTCAGCACTGTCCCATGTGGGATTCTGCTTTTTTCTGAGAGGAATGATGAACTTCTCATCTAAGGTATTCTCACAATTCTCTGAACGGCATGATCTGTTAATAACTTAGCAGACAATCTAATTGTTTAATTAATTCATCGTCAACCTGTTTTGTTTATTTGTTACTTTAATTAACTGTTAAGTTGCAGTTCTGAGTTTCCTATAAAATGGGCAACGGTCGCCTGTACAAGGAGACAAATGGATTTTTATTTTCCAGCCTTTTTTGTGGAGGTTTCAGGCTGTGTGTCATGTGACAGGGTCTTATCAACAGAGATGTATTTGAGAAAAAAAAAACATGATTGTAAGGAAAGGAAGCTGTGAAGGCTGTGGATTTTTTTTTATGATGGGGAAGGAAATGGAGGGGTTGAAGTGGAGGGGGAGTAGGTAATAAAATGTCGACCATGACCCTTTAAGGTCAAGATTAGCCTCAACACAGCAGATCATCAGACTTGTAGCAGAACTAACACTGGTCGTTTCACGGACACACACACAATCCAGCAAAGATACAACAAGATATCAAAGTCGATGAATGAGCATCACAAAGATTGCTGAAAGATTTGTATGTTTACAAGTAAATAGATTAATTAAAAGTCAAATTGCTGTAGTTTTTTGACACTCAACATTTGAGTGATCATGAGGGCAGTTGAAGGGAAAGCTCTATAACAGTGAGGGTCTCCATCAGTGGTTGTGATCAGGTGCTTCTTCAACAATCTGAGATATCTTTAAACCAAACCATATAACGCTGCACACAGACGACATGTCTGGTGTGACTTTGTTCAGATCCCGAATCCTGATGTGAACATACAGTAAACTTGTACTGTGCTGTACCAAATAAATCTTGGAATCATCTGTCTTGACTAGTTATTGACTCACACTCTGTTGCACTGGGACTCTTTGCATTCAATGAAAATTGCACTTCTCTCAGTTTCTTTACCTGCTGCAGTTAAATCTGAGGTGAACTCTCAGAGTCAGAGGAACAAACCTGCCATTTAGTTTGTTTTTACCTTCCTGTGGAGCCCAACTGTGAAAAAACACACCTTAAATAGCTCCTTCATGAGCCTCCACAGCGAATACCTTCATCACTGCAGTGGCTGCAAACAGATCTGCTGTGTGTGTGTGTGTGTGTTTGTGTATGGGTGTGTGTGTCAGGGAGAGTGGCCCCAAATATGTGGTTGCATGTTTATATGCATCTATGTGGTGTGTTTGTGCAGTCACACTGTACATACCTCTGCATGAATCTGATGTGTGAATCTGTGTATGTGTATGTGTGTGTTGTGTACTCATGTTTGGCCAGCAGGTGTAAATAGGATGTGTTTATAAAAGCTGTTGGCCATATAATCACTGGCAGCTCTGTTTGCACCCAGATGCAGGAGGGCGTAGCAGCGTGTTCAAGTCCACTCATCTAAAAGTGCATCATGTCCAGACAGAGCGGCGTGTGTTCGCTTTACATACAGTGGCTGTTCTGTATGGGTCATTCACCCATCTCACCTCTCTGCCCCGGCATTCCTGACCCAACACTGAGTGTCACTGTGGCAGCCTGTGAGCACATCCAGCAGCGGCTTTAAAGAAATGTATTCTGAGAAAAAAATCAGAGAAAATATTTAAAGTTCCTAAACATGTTTCCAATAATTAGGTTTTCGCCATGACCCTTGGGATGGTGTTGTGTGACTGCTCTGTCAGCCCAGCTCACATCACATCACCATGCACAGTAAGTATCTTCGCAAAGTTTAGTTTAGTTTATTTATCTATTTCATTCATTTATCGAGCATAAAAACAAAAATAAAACTCATAAAAAAATGACAATACTGTAACTCTTGAATGAAAGGGGGCAGAAAGAAGCAAACTCATATTGTCTACCCCTTGTTACAAGAAATTAATTCACAAATTAGATACCATGCATCCAAAGGCGAAATGGAAGTAGAAGAAGAAAAACATCACCAAACAACAACGTCTACAACAAAAATGGCATAAAATAAGTTGAAGTAACGGCCGCAGCCGCAAAGTCTGATGAGATGTGGCTCTCCTGCATTTTACTTTAACTATCTCTGGTTCTTTTCTCTTTTTTTTTGTGTTTTTAGTGCTGACTTTCTGCCTCATTTACCCACTGAGGTAGAAATAGAATTTTAAATTCAAAGTAGTGCCAACATCAAGTCAATATTTCCACTTTCCAAAAACTTGGGAAGTGCAAAGTTGTAATTCTCCCAATCAGTGCTCAGATCTATGATTTGCTCAACTGTTCAAATAAAATGAAATGAAACAAAATGTTAATCCAGCTAGGCTGTGTTTGAAAGCACAGACTTCAGAGCATGTTCAATGTGTGGGAAATGAACTGAGCATATCTACTCAAGTGTAGTCAGTTTTTTCCAGTGCTGTTGTAATCTGTGTTTTCCACAGATTTCTCAGTCTCCAGAGCTCCATGCTTCTGCACCAACCCGCCGCCTGCATCACCTCCTTTCCTCTGCTGCAGCCCAAACCAGCCTGCCCTCCCTGCTTATAAACCAGCCTGCCATGCCAACCAGTATTTCCATTAAGCTGGTCTGCTCTCACTATGACCCAGCCTGCTCACTATAGAAGCTGCCTTCATAGGCTTCTCTTGACTAAACAATCCCCATTTCTCATGTCATAAACAGTTTTCTTGTCTGTACACAACATCTATTACACATACGTCCATCCTGGGTGAGACATCCCTCCTCTGTTGCTAACTCTGAGGTTTCTCCTGTTTTTTCCTTGGGAGTTTCTCCTCAGTGGATGTGAGGGTCTAAGGTCAGAGAGGATGTTGTTATGATGCTGTGTAAAGCCCTTTGAGACAAACTGTAAAAATGGGCCATACAGATAAACTTGCCTTGTCTTCATCACCCCTTGCCTAACCACACCTTCAACCTGTGTCCATCATGGGGGTTGATTTATACAGTTTCTCTTAACTTGTGGGTGTGTGTATCAGCCTAATCTCAGGCAGGTAAAATTAGAGATGACTTTTATTGTTGACTTCAGTGGAATGCAGGACAAGCAGGCAGGAATTCACAGTTTCTGACTATAGAGTAGAGTAGAGTAGAGAGTAGAGAATACTTTATTCATCCCGAGGAGGGAAATTCATATTAGTGTAGTAGCTCACACGACAATGACACAAAAAAGATATAGTGCAAAGCAAAAAGGTTTCTGGTTTCTGAACACCAAATAGTCTAGGGAACAGGCACACACACACAGGAACGCTGAGGCAGTAGCCTACTCATGGTCGGGGGCAAAAGGCTGAGTGATTACTGAGGCCATGACGAGGCAGGAAAGTCCAAGACGAGGTTGGCAATACAAAGGTTACTGCTGGAAAGTCTTGCATCGAGGGGCAAAGACTAAATAACTAGGCAGGATCAGACTACATGAATTCAGGCGGATTTTCACATGATTTAGTTGTGGCCGACAAATTTCAAATTTTATCTATTCACCTAGTGAACCTTGATGTTGACCAATAGGATGACAGAGCGCTCTGACGCATTGGCCCGCACAGGGTCGTGATCGATGATTGGTCGGGGTGTTGCCAGTCTCCCGACCAAGACACGGCAAGAATTTATGCCCCTGCGATCATCTAATCTGACATGATAACCATCGTGAAAGACAAAAAATCGTGTAGTCTGAACGTGGCCTAAGGTTTAAGAAGAAGTGCTGTTTTTTTTTTAACAATTTGGGTCTTATTTCTTACTCACCCATATAACTTTGGTGTCATTAGGAGTTTTGTGGCAGATAATACCTCATTTAGAGGCTGCAATTCAGTGCTCCATCACTCCCACTATATGGATATATGTGGCTCTTGAATGGATCTAAATATCATCTGAAGGACTCCTACTGACACCAAAGTTATATGGGTGAGTAAACAACCGTATTTTATGCCAGAAATTAGGTCCAGGTTGTAAAAAACGGCACCTCTCCTTTAAGTTCTGCCTCTGAGGAACCTGAACTCAACTTGGATATCTGTGCCACTTTCCACTTCCACTTCCACATTGGTAGATTTGTAGATGAAAACTTTGCATTAACACAGAAAGAAATAGAAACACAGAAAAGCCTGTAACACATTATTAAAGATCACTGTCCAGATTGTGATGTTATGTGATATACTCACCCATCCAACTATTGTTTGTGCAGTGATGCAGGCTCATGGCCTTCCAGGGGCAATACAAACAGTATTACCTGTGTACTAAACTAAAAGGCCCATTGGGTGAAGTTATGCAAACATGTTGTGTACCAAGTTACTGAGAACATTTTGAAAACGAAACATCTAATATGCCTGTAAAGTGAAAGTCTGGCACAGTGCATTGCAAATTGGAAGAGAGGATCTTCCTCCTGGGACGTGCAGTTCAGTCTCAGTTTCAGAGGCCATGGCAGCCATCTGCATGACAAATTTCACCTCTATGGGATAGTGCACATTGGTACGGGTTGAATCTCCACCTGCTCTCCTGGTCTTTCCAGCTGTGTTGCATCATTGCATGATAATGAGTCCCACAGACCTTCTAATCTTATCCTGCACATGTCTTAATCATTATCATAATATCAAGATTGAGATCTCTAACAGTTGCATAATGGTCACTCTGAGCTGTTCGGTGAAGTTATTCAAAACAAATACACACGGGATTTGCATGAAGTTGTTTGGACTTACTTGGAAACTGGACATTTTTTTAATCACCTAATTACTTCCAAAAAAAATGTAAATCAGATAAAAAACATCTTTAAACAGTAGTGTTTTTATTAATTTGTAGAAAATAGTACAAATGCAGGACATATATAATGAAAAAGCTACATGTGTGTAATGAAAAACAGGTTCTTCTTCCACAATGGATGTAAACAAGATAGTTTAAATATTACAATAATACTCAGAATCACTCATAACTTCTGCTCTCTCCATTACTCACCCTTAGAAAAATGAAGAAGAGATACATTACACTTTATAAGATGGTATACACAAACATTTCAGGAGATGACCAAAGACAGTATATTTCACAGTGTTGGAAAGACAGAAATAGTCTGTTGTGGAAGTAAACAATACAGTTAGTAAGTGTGCAATCATGGACCAACAAGAAAGAGCTGACGAGAAAGTCAAGAGAAACATTCTCCACTTGTCTGAATAAATACAGGTGAGGGGGGAAGGACTGCGGTGTGACCAGATAGCAGTGGATTATTTTGAGCATGGAGAGGATTTTCCTGTCTGAAAACCCTCATGAGGTGTAAAATGAATCATCTGTTACTGCAGGTCAGTGGTGGCAGTGATCAAATCAAATCAAAGCCAATAAAAGTCAAAAGAGTTTGATTAGATCTCATGGGAAAATATTTCTGCTTTGCCTTTAGTTGTTGTGGTTGCAAAGTAACATATCAGCCAATGGAGTACTGCAGGAATGAATAAAACTCAGGGGAGAAGTTTGCATTTTTGTAGGCCGGTTTCCTTGTTGCTAAAGTCAATGGGTTTTTTGAATGTGATTGACTAGATGCCTGAAATAAATGCCTGATTTTGTTACAAGCTCGAGGCCAGTGCTACAAACTTTTGTTTGTCAGACAGCTTCTTCTTTTGTTTCTTTTTTTTTTTGGGGGGGGGGGGGTCTTAGTCTAAAATCTAATAGAAAAAATACCATTGACTTTTTATCAAGAGAACCAGTGTGATACTAACCTTCAGGCTGGCTCCCTGAAGCACACTAGTGTGTGGACATCACTGTCCATATACTAACATGTACGTTTTGTCTGAAATGGTTAAATTTAGAGTGACTTTAATAGTAAACCAAAAACAGTTATTTTAGACTGTGGCGTGCGTTGTGTTTTGCAACACTTTGGGAAGGTTCTTTCTGACAATACTCCCTTACACAGAATAAGATACAAATGGTTTTGCAATTTTTCTTGTGTAAGAACTTGAATGGCCTGCACAGAGCCCTGACCTCAACCTCATCAACACCTTTAGAGATGAGCTGTGAGCCAGGCCGGAGCAGCCAACAACAAGGTGCCACAGGTGTGGAGGCTGTTTAGCGGTTTATCAATGCCCTCTGGTTTTTAAAAGAGATAAATATATGCAGTTACATGAGTGACATTTTTGCTCTGTCCACATACTTCTGGCCATGTAGTAGAGCAAAAACAGTTGTTGAACAGTAGTGCAGTTCAATACTGAGACATGAGTTACAGTCTTACGGAGGTGGAGATTGATTCATCCAACAGCTCAGAAATGAACAAACTAGCTAACAGTTAATTTGCATCCAGGTTGCAGCTAACGCTAACCTCCCGAGCAGAGCTGTGGCCCAGTGTGCTGTTAGAAAGGTTGGTTTTCAGTCACGTTGAGTCACGGCATCTAACGGTAACAGTAGACACCAAACTTTAGGGAGAGAGGGGGGAACCCAAAACTACGCACCCCCGGTTCAGGCGGACCACAGTTGGCCCGGGCTTTTGTGATAGGATAACGGACGCTCCCATCAGCCAACCAGCCGGCGTCGCAGCGGTCCAACCCCATCAGCCTCCAGGCGGCGTACAGCTGGCCGACTTTAGCTATCTGACTTCCATCACTGGCACAAGCCTGGACGGCCTCGGTGAAGTTGAGCTTGGTTGGGTGCTTCAGGAAGTAGACAGTCCCTAAGACAGGAGAGAGTCATGGATAAAGACACTGTCAGGTCAGGTCAGTCATACAGCTATCACTTTAAAGGGATATTTCAACATTTTGGCAAAAATTTGCCTATTGCCATAATCACTGTAGTATTAGAGTAGGTTCATTACCTTTAATTGCCAGTGCAAGCTGTTTTTAGATCGGCGGGGCAGAGACGTGAACTGCTCAACTAACGCAACGGAGGCGCACGGTATTTCCACGTTTCCCTCATCAAACTAAAAAAATACACAATCCAACAACTCCAAAACACAAAGCATGGTGAATGTGCAGGTCACAGCTTGTCCATGAGAGTGTTTCGGAGTTGTTGGATTGTGTATTTGATAGGGCTGGGACGATATGCTTTTCTGGAATGTAGTTCTTCTACGCATTTACCTCGAAACATACTCCATTACAAAGTGAACTAAACCCTTTTCAAAACCTGTACTGCGATATTTATGTGAATCGATTTTTTCTCCCACCCCTAGTATTTGATGAGTTTGATGAGGGAAAGGCGGACATACTGCACGCCCTGCGGAGCTCACGTCTGTCCCCCGCCGATCTAAAAACAGCTTGAACTGACAATTAAAGGTAATGAACCTACTCCTAAAACTCTAGGGATTATGGCAATGGGTGAATTTGCCAAAATGTTGAAATATCCCTTTAAAACGTCCGCACATTCTTATACTGACCCTTGACAGAGGCGGAGAAGCAGAAAGCATCATAGCTGTGGAGGAGGCGATGTCTTTGCCCGTAACTACGCAAACCAGGCGCTAAATCCACGCCCCCACAGCCTGCACGGGGCGCCGTGATTGGATACTGCACTGTGCCGTCGGCCAACCAGCCGGCGTTACACCAGTCCAGCCCCTCCTCCCAGGCTGCAAACAGCTGCTCGAACGTAGCCAGGGTGGCGTCCTGATCCTGACAGGCTTGTTGGGCCCCAAAGAAGTTAAAATGGTAGCGTCCTTCTCCAGAGTAGTAGGGGAACACCACACCTGCACATGAATGAGCAGTCATTTATTACACTTGGTTTTATTTGATATTCAGTCTCGAGTCTGAATGTGAAAAATCGAACGGACAAGTGATGATTCTATCCACATACTGAAAGGTAAAACAAATGTTTGTTTCTACTTTTCACATTTGTTTTGCACATGGTGGAAGTAGTGTTTGCAGGAAGTAAATATAAGGGAAGGCAGGGATTCTTTTTTTGGCTACTTGCGTCATTAAACATGTTTGAGCATATCATTGACATAACATCTCCTTTCATCACCACAGTTTATAACTGATATGTTGTCATAGATAAATGATGGTTGAATATTTGCTCCGATGGAAACATGCGTCACTCAGCTGGTAAATGCTCTATATGATGAGATTTCACACAAAAGCTCAATATAAACTAAAAGTGATTAAATGAAAATCTACACAATGTGAATGTTCAAGCATTTTGCACACACTGATCACTGATACTTGATTAAAGGGATATTTCAACATTTTGGTAAATTCACCCATTGCCATAATCCCTATAGTCTTAGGGGTAGGTTCGTTACCTTTAATTGCAAGCTGTTTTTAGATTGGTAGGATAGAGATACAAGATGCTCAGCTAACGCTGCGGAGGCATATGAAATTCCCGCCTTTCTCTCATCAAACTCATCAAATACACAATCCAACAACTCCAAAACGCTCTCTTGTACAAGTTGTGACCTGCACATTCAACACGCTAAAAAATAATAATGGAACATTACGAGACGTAGTTGTTTTCGAGGCTTAACCGAAACTACATTTCAGACATGGCTGCTGGGCGTGATTTCAAAAGGTAGTTCTGAGTATTTGCTTCATATGTTGTTATATGTTAAATAATTACGTTATTCTTTCATAGCGTGGCGAATGTGCAGGTCACAACTTGTCCACGAGAGCGTTTTGGAGTTGTTGGATTGTGTATTTGATGAGTTTGATGAGGGAAAGGCGAAAATACTGCGCGCCGTGCAGAGCTCACGTCTCTGCCCCGCCGATCTAAAAACACCTTGCACCGACAATTAAAGGTAATGAACCTAAATCTAAAACTATTGGGATTATGGCAATGGGCAAATTTGCCAAAATGTTGAAATTTCGTAGTAGTAGAGAGCAATGATTTTTACGAGTGGGCACTTGTTTTGTTTTCATGTATGAGCACAACAATGCACATGCATGTTGTGCATTTCACAGGTGGTAGGCCACTGGTGAGGAAACATGGGTGTGAAGAATGCAGATATTAAAAATAAATTATCTTTTTAGAGAAAGGAATTTGTTGTTTAAATGTCAGTGATGCATCGATTGTTTCAGCGAGTCCACCCACTGTAACAGAAATGTGCCACCGTGCCAAAAATGATCCCACCTTGATCCAGCACTTCCCACACAGTATGTCAGGGAAACTGCCAAAATATAGTAACACATATAGTAAGACTTCAGCTGGCACCTCTGACCTCCACCTCACACAGACACACACACACACACACACACACACACACACACACACACACACACACAGACTTATTCCTCACCTCGCAGCTCCAGATCCACAGTCACACTCTCGTCCTCCAGGCCGTCGATCACCTCACAGCGATACCGTCCTGTGTCGTTGAGCTGCAGCTCATTGATCACCAGAGACATGTCCCCTGGTGCTGAGCGCCTCAGGCGGACACGGCCCCGGAAGCTGCCGTAGCTGCGGTGACGGTTGCCCATGGCGACCATGACCTCAGTTTCCATGAAGGCTTCGGGAGAAGAAGGCGCAGTGATGGTGTTGGCAGGCAACCAGGACCACTTGACCCGGGTCCTGCGTGGCGTGTTGAGCTCCGGCTCGTAGTGGTAATGACAGGGCAGAGTCACACTGCTCCCCCTGGTGGCCGACACCGAGTGCTGAGGGGACTCCACGTGGAGGCGGACCCCGTTGAAATAGACTAGGAAAGGCATAAACACATGGAGCAGTAACACAGCTTGATGTTTTAGTCTGGAGACTCTTAAAGGGATAGTAGCATTTTTTTTTAAGTGGGGTTGTATGATCTACAAATAGCCCCTAAGTACTTTAATTGCAGTAGAAGACTCTCTGCACTCCTCCCGTTAGCAACACCAGCCCATGATAGCCCTGCCCAGAGATTTACAACATACAGTGTTGTGAACAGACCCAAAGAAACGGCCTATTTTCGTGGCCTAAAAGAGGTTTTACCTGAAAAAAAATACACAGTTCCATTGTTCGCTATAATATAATTTTTTCCAGCCCCTCAAAGTGCAGGAAAAACACAGTTTTTATTTGGACCTAACCAACTCACGTATCCCTCCGCCCAGGGTTAGCGCCCGCCGATCAGCAGTTGGTTAGGTCCAAATAAAAACTGTTTTTCCTGCACTTTGAGGGGCTGGAAAAAATTATATTATAGCGAACAATGGAACTATGTATTTTTTTTTCAGGTAAAACCTCTTTTAGGCCACGAAAATAGGCCGTTTCTTTGGGTCTGTTCACAACACTGTATGTTGTAAATCTCTGGGCAGGGCTATTATGGGCTGGCGTTGGTAACGGGAGGAGTGCAGAGAGTCTTCTACTGCAATTAAAGTACTTAGGGGCTATTTGTAGATCATACAACCACACTTAAAAAAAAAAGCTACTATCCCTTTAACTGTACTCTCTGTATTTAGCATATATGGGATTATTTACATTGTTGACTGAGGCAAAAACGCTCTGTGTATTCTGTGCTGTATGAAAAGGAAGTTGAATATTTGCACCACTGTACAGTGAATATTCAGCACACAGAAGAAATGGGTCTGTTTTTAGTCTCTCCTTTTTCTACACGTAGACTCTACTAGTTACTGTATCCAAATTAGCCCTTTGTTTGTTTGTTTGTCAGCAGGATCGCACATTGAAATGAATTGCTCCAAACTAGGTGGAGTTATTGGACATGGCTCATCACATTAAAGGGATAGTTCAGCTTTTTTTTTTTAAAGTGGGGTTGTGTGAGCCACAAATGCCCATTAAGTACACTAGATGCAGTAGAAAGTAAGTTACTTCATATCAGAACAGTAATCCTACTCATTCTACATGCTGATTAGTAGGCTACATGGGTTATCAATATGTAAAACCGCCAGAGCTCAGTGGATGCAAACATAAGCATTCATATGTAATTCACTACTGAGTCACAGTAAATTAGATCTCACTGTTGCAAAGGGTGAGACAGATCTGAGGGAAAAAATAATACTTTCAACAACGACAGACTTCTTTGTGCACAACATCGCCAGCAAAAAGCTTTTTAGGCACAGAAACAAAAACAAAGAAGCAGGAACAAAAGCTTATCAATGCACAGTGAGGGCCTTAAATGTTGCATGATGAAGTGCAACTGTGCAAACAATATTTCTCGTCAGGTATTTAAAAGAAGCCCATCTGTGATTGTCCTGTTGCTATGAAACAGTGACCGTGTGGTCATTTCAGTAGCTACTAATGAATGTTAATACATTTAGGATTGTTCACAGACATTATTTGATGAGAGACTGATGAGAGTTTTGAAAAAATATCAAAAATAACCTGATGGCTGCTTTAAAGGGATAATTCAGCTTTTTGAAGTGGGGTTGTATGAGCTACAAATGCCCATTCAGTACACTGGATGCAGTACAAAGGTCTCTGCCCCCGCCACTGAGAAACACCAGCGCATCGCGCTACACCGAGACACAGGCAGTACACTGTTGTCAATGAGGGACCATTAATCAACATATTTTCACCACCTACGAGAAGTCCTGTCTCAAAATAATATACTAGTTCAAGAGTCCCATCTAAAGTAAAGATTTACAATGCATCAGCTGGTCGGAAAAAGGTTTGTTTATTATCTATGACAGTAGGATCTCATTTATTCCTCAGCTGTGACTCTGTGTGAATTAAATATGAATGCTCTAATGAGATGTGTCAGTTTTACATACTGATAATGATGATAATGAGTAGGCCTACTGTTCTGATATGAACGAACTTCAACTAGAATGAAACTCAGAATCAAACACAGAGTGAAAGTCCTCTGAGGTCAACTCTGCCACCTTCTTAACTATTTACAATACAGACTTTGGAGTTTTGCAGTTCCATAAACATCCCTGAGCTGACTACAAAGCCTCAAAGAGTCTGTTTGGACAAATTGATATTTTAGGCTTGGGGCAACATACTGCACACACACACACACACACACACACACACACACACACACACACACACACACACTGACACACTGGGCCAATGGGAAAAGAAACCACATCAATCACTGGTGAGTTTGTGTTTAGAACCCGTTGACTGGCTGAAATCCATGAATTATAACTGACTTCCTGCCCATCCAGGTGACTTCCAGCCAGCTGTGTTATCATATACACAACACAACACATGCATGAAGCTCTCACCCCAAACACACACACACACAGAGAGAGAGAGAGAGAGAGAGAGAGAGAGAGAGAGAGATACACACACACACACACACATTCACATGGAAGAGAAAAGAGAGAGTCGACTTACTCTCTCCGTTACCATGGCCGTTGCTGATGTCCTGGTAGTGAAAGCCGTTGTTGTACCCGGGGAACCTGGCCTGACCGCCGGCCAGCTGCAGGTGCAGGCAGACGGCCAGCAGGGGGCGCAGCAGACTGAGCATCACTCTGTCCTCTGCAGGGGAAGAAAAAAGAAAAACTCCTTTCAGCCCCCTCCTCTCACAACTGTCATAAATACCAGACACTGAAATCACAGAAGTGCCTGCATATAGATAGATAGATAGATAGATAGATAGATAGATAGATAGATAGATAGATAGATAGATAGATAGATAGATAGATAGATAGATAGATAGATAGATAGATAGATAGATAGATAGACTTTATTACAGAATCCAGATCCAGAGAAGAACATACAGCAAGAAGATAAAAAACAAAAACAAATATAAAGTTGAAAGTGACAATGATCTAATAAAGTAAACCCGTCCTGTGTCTGTGCTGCTCTGATTACAAAGCAGACCAGTTATTAATAACTTACTATGATTATTAAGGCTAATTACAAACGCTCTGTGGAGACCTGTGATTATGAATTTACCGCATTAAATGACCTGTTAACTACATTTTGGAATGAAAATCATCTTTCCTCATCCAGTCTATTAAAACTGTGCAGTCGGATGAGCCGGTCCATCCCAGGCTGCCTGCAGCAGAGTCAGACTGACTGGAAACTTGGGTCAGAAACGTCCTCCTCTCTCTGAGCCTCATCCCGGTCACTGAGCCGGTGACTGGGACAGTTTCAGGCTGATCTATAGAGTTTGATGAAGCCTTCAGCTTTCTCTTTACCTGGATGACACCGGTTCTGGATGAGCCTCCTCCTCCTCCTCCTGCTCCTGCTGCTCCTCCTGCTGCGGGAAGCTCAGACGTCCTCGGTGGAACAAAAGGCTGAAGTGATGAAACGGATAAACACTTCTCCGCTCTGCGCGTCTTCACCTCATCTCCTCCTCATCCTCTCTCTCTGTCTGTCTGTCTGCGCTCACCGCACCGCACCGCACCGCGCGTTCAGGGCAGCGCGTGGCGACGTCACGACTCACGAGACTAGGCATCCCCCCCACACACACACAATACACTCCCACCCACCACCTTCTGAAGAGAGCGGAACCCCGACATGACGCGACCATGCACGAGCCGAGGAGGATCCATCAGATCCAGCACTAAAAAGTAAAATGAGTCAACAGAGTCCAGTAATGGAAGCTCCACAGTTCATGAAGCAGTATGAGGAGAGAGATGAGCTGCACAGACCGGGGATGGTTGGAACAGCATCACTTTTATCAATAAGGGATAACATTAGAGTTATCAATAGGGGGGACTTGGGTAAATTGAGCGTAGGGGCAAGTTGTACCCCTTGTTGCTAGGAAACCATAAGAAAAATTGAGCATGACCAAGTTGGCTATTTAGGAGAAAGGCATCATTTCATGGAGTCTGTGACGATAAGAACCACATGGTCCAAAAAATTATTTTTTGCTCTGAAAAGTGAATTTAGTCTCGACCAACAGAGATAATTATATATTTGTTTTATACATGCTGTATATATAAGCTATGAGAAAGGGAAAGTGCACCATTTTAGCTGTGGGGGATAATAAAGTCAATATAGCTCTGGGGTAAGTCGAGCCACCTGCCCCATACATGTAATGAGTGTATTCTATTATGTTCTAATTATTAAATCAAGATTCTGGATTTTCATGATAACAGTATAAGTATGTTCCTGAAAACTGCAAAACTGTTTATGGTAAGCCACGCTTTACTTTCAAAGAGAAAGGTGAGGGATTCTTCCCTAGATGCACTGCAATCACAAAACTTCCCAAACGTCACTGAGTTGTTGGCTGAGCAGGAAGTCCCAGCTGTTTGTAATCACCTGTAACCTGGAGGTATTGAGGTGGGATATGGAGTAAATGCAAATGGGGAGGTGGGAGATAGATGGAAGGGAAGGAGGAGCCAAAAGACCTGTTTTTTTTGTGAATGTGCAGGCCACAACTTGTGTTTTGGAGTTGTTGGATTGTGTAGGCCTATTTGATGAGTTTGATGAGGGAAAGCCGGAAATACCACATGCCTCCATAGTGTTAACTGAGCAGCTCACATCTCTGCCCTGCTGATCTAAAAACAGCTTGCACCAACAATTAAAGGTAATGAACCTACTGCTATTACTATAGGGATTATGGCAATGGGTGAATTTGCCAACATGTTGAAATATCCCTTTAATGAAAACTGCTTGTTCTCCAACCTAAAATCAAACAGTGTAGACATGATAGACCTGAGCTAATGCCACATCAGCCCATCTAACACACACACATGTAACCTGTTGAAAATGAATGGGTGGTCAGTTCAGCCCTCTGTTCCCCTGCGTGACCTCATCTCAGCCACCAAACATCTGGTCAACATCTTTCAGCTGGAGCAGACGCACATGTGGCTGCATTATAGAGCCTGCAGCTATACTCCTACAACACGCTGCTGATCCTAAATGTAAGTAAACAACTTCACCATGCTTTAGTTTTATGGGAACATTTTCTTTCATATGGCAAATTTAAAAGGTTTGTGTCTATTCTGAGGAAAAATCCTCACCAACGGTTAACAATGCAGGTCCTTTTTACTGCCCTGTGTCTGGATGATGACTTCACTCTGACCTCCTGACCTTGTAAAATGTAAATATATACTATAATACTTGTGTTTGCCATTTTAAGCTTTGAGCAGAGATTTTATCTAACACATGCAATCCCATGCATGTGTTAGAGGAGCTGTATCTAAGAGAAGCTGCATGTTTTATTGGCCCAAATAACTTATTTAATTATTTTGTGATTTATTTGCAAAACTCTTGTCTTTTTTCTTTTTTTTTTTAAAGCAGTGTTGTTTTGGGCTGCCAGCCTCTGTGCTACTGCTGGTATGTAGAGGCTGACAGAGCATAATCCAAACCCCTGTTTTGCCAGGGCCTCAAGTAACACAGCAAATATTGCCACACCAACTCATATTTCAGTCACTAGCTGAAGAAACAGCAGCTGTGGTGGAAAACAAGAGCAATTCCACTTTTCCACTGGGACCCCTGAAAATCTGCTGCTCCTGTGCCACCGCCCCAATATCTGAGTGATGGCTGGCTATTCCAGTGCAGATGGAAGCTGCCCTCCTGACACCGATACATTGTGAACCTCTAAATGCTCGACTGGATGTTATTGTCTGACAGGACACTGCCACGGAGCCCAAATTAGAGAGTCCAAAACCTCTCAGAATCCTGCACGCAATGCTTTTCTCTGCGGCCAGCCCCTCTGCTGCCACTGATATTTGTCTAGCAGCTTGATTGACAACCAGCCGACTTAGCAGAAACCCAAGACCACCACTGATTCAGAAGAGGGGACCGGGTGCTATGGTGGTGGTGGGTTTGGGGAAAAATTGGGGAAATAGTTGCTCTCAACCCCTGAATAATAATCAGGAAATTCAGGTATTCATTTTATTGCTGTCAGTGGTGAAATCAAAGATTACCATGACTACAGGCTGATCTTCTACTCTGAAATATTATTCCAGTGTAATGATGTAGTCAATCAACAGCTCTGAGCTAAGCAACATGTATGTAACACGTGTGTTAATGCTAACACACTGATGACAGTTCATCCTGAGGGGTGCAAACAGCCCGATCAATAGTTATGATAACATTTTACTTCAAACAGTGAAAGTTAATTTAACGTAAAAGCACTAAAGGAAGGTCAGAGGATCCCTGAAATCAGAAGGATCCATCATCTGGGAGCCGTCAATGTCAAACAGCTGTCAAATTTGAAGTGAATGCTGATATGGTGTAAACTTTGACCCACTGGTGGCACTAGTGTCTGTGGGATTTATCCACTGGGGACTACGATACCTACACTAGACTAGATGTCTTTGATGACCTCTAAAAAGCAATTCACTATAGTGCCAGAGAGTAAAAGAAAGGGAATCACTTGAGTTAGTTTTCTTATTCCCCTGGAGATCATAAATATCTGTAGACAATCCATCCAGTAGCTGTTTAGATAAGAACCATCTGGGTTGGGGCGGTGTTTAGCTCAGTTGGTAGAGCACCCGCCCCATGTGTTGTGTTGAGGCTATAGTCCTCGCTGCAGGCGGCCCCGGTTCGAGTCCCGCGTCGGACGGCCCTATCCTGCATGTCATTCCCCCCATCTCTGCCTCCCATTTCCTGTCACACTCTCAACTGTCCTATCGAATAAAGGCATGAAAAGCCAAAAAATATACTTTAAAAAAAAAAAAAAAAAAAAAAAAAAAAAAAAAAGAACCATGTGGGTTAATGTGATGGATGGACCAGCAGACCAGAGCTAACGTGCAAACAGCCATGCACTGCAGTGGCTTAGTGTGACGGAAGAAGCACAAACCCTCATCAAAGCTGACTTTCTGTTACAGAGGAATTTGAACCTCAGTTTGAGTTTATGTGAACTAAGAAAACAGTCTGTCCACATCAATGTCACAATAATGTCAAAAATAAACATATAATAATGATAATGATCTAATGGCAGAAGTCCCAGATCGTGATCCTGATCACTGCTAACAGCCGAGTCTGAAGTCCTCATGTCAGTCCCCATTCTCCTCCTCCCTTCCTGACTGTGATGGACCCACTGGTGCTACACGGAGCTTCAGAGGGTGAAGAAATGCAGATGATGAAGATGATGCACTGCACAAGGTCATAAAATAAAAACATACGGTATTTTCCACAAAAAGGGGTTAAAAATTAATCATTGACCCATCTCTGGTTCAGGTTTTGGTGGTTAATATTTGCATCTTTATTCCTTGTCCGTTACTGAATATCATAGACTTATTGTTTCAGTAAACGTTTCACTTCCACTCACTTCCTTCCCCACTGCCCCCCAGAAGCTGCCTTCAACAGCTCTAACCATTTTCATGTTTTCCCATATTCTGTGTTATAAACTGTTTGTTTTTTTTTGTCTGTATACAACATCTATTGAACGTCTGTCTGAGGGATCCCTCCTCTGTGTCTCACCCTGAGGTTTCTCCGGTTTTTCTCTGTTAGAAGGATTGTCTTGGAAGTTTTTCAAAAAACTGTTTGTAAAAATGGGCTATACAAATAAAGCTGCCTTACCTTGCCCTCACAACCTTCCTGCACTGTCTTCATTAGCACTGAAAATATTCATATGGGGTTAAAAAAAATGGATTGCTTCGTCTCCTGGGATTTATTTTTTCAAGTGTAGAACACCAACCTACTAAAAGTCACAGTAGTGGCTTTGAGAGGCTGATAATAACTTTGTAACACACTCACAACAACTGGAGAACTGAAGAATTGGACAAATTTAAACACTGACCTGATGGAGGTGTTATATGAAAAAAATCAAATCAAACAAACAGATCATCAAAAGTTGAAATAAATTTAGTCAAGAACATGAACACCATCCAATTTCTTATAAATCCGTTGTAACCCTGACCTCCACCAGGACAGTTTATCCTCTGTGGGCCATGAATGCACAAGATATCATAGCAACCATCCAATAACTGAACATATGTCAGTCAGGCTGAAATAAAAACACCACCAGTGAAGCCTCACAGCTGAGATCTGAGCTCATCATGTTATGGCTACAGATTTTCAGCTGTCTTCAAAAAAGTTTTTATAAAGTTATTACAAGACAGAATGCTGCCTAGTCTGCAACCGATCTAATTTTCATGAATTTCAGTACAGCAGTGTTTATCCCTACATTATATTAAACTTAATTCAATGTTAAGAGGCAGTATCGTTTGTTATCAAGCTTTAAAAGCCTGAGACCTCCCTCAGTGTGTGTCAGCAGCTGAAGCCCCGGCTCTCAGCCGCTTCCCCTCCCCGTGTGTCTCTAAGCCATTATCTATCCACTGTGTTTGAAGAGACCAGATCTGTGCTCTTCCCAAAGCCCCAGATGAAAGGTTTTGGCCTGGGGCCCCAAATACCAGCAGCCCCTGTGAACTGTGTGGTGACAGTAGTTGGTGGAGGGGTGTAATTTCTGCAACGCAGCAACATTCAGGAAGCAGAAAGGTGAGCAGAGCGTTTTCCCCTGCAGTCCAGAGAAGACGACATGAAAGAGGAAGAGATGAGTGTGTTGACGTTTGCGTGGTTTGACTCGAGAGCCGAGCAGTTGATCATGTCAGTGTGTGCAGCCACACACTGCCATTAGCAGACGCCTCGTAGAAAGGGATGGTTAGTCACAGAAGGTGTGTGTGAGAGTGGCTTCAATGTGACTGAACTGATTAGAGAGGAAGACTTCAATAAAAGACTGACACCAGCGTGAACTGCTGGGCTCAGGGTGACACTTTTCAGGCTGATTAAAAGATTCAAGTTTAAATGAGCTGTAATAACAAATGAACACTACAATTTCCCATCTTTTTCTAACACACTGCCCCAATTAAAACAGACATAATGCCAAATAGGCAGAATGATTATGAACATCACCCTGTAGAAGCCACTCATCATGTGTCAAACCGACTGGTTCAGAACTTTTATCTGAGCAGAGATAAACAGGTCTTGGTTTCTTTGAGATCAGGTCCCTGGAGATGTGGTCTGTGCATACCTGATCTAAAATAGCAGTTGTTTTCAGGAGCGGATCCTTCCTCTTCGAACCCGTCTCTGTGCCTCCAGCTTCCTGCCTGCTTTGGCCCGGTGCCTCCATCCTTCATCCTCCCCTGGCCAGCTGTCATACCAGGAAACCAAACAGAGAGAAGCCCGGCACAGAGCCGATGGCTCCGCTGTCAGTTGGATTAAATTCCTCCTGTTTTCCAAGACAAATTTTGGCAGGAATTATGCAATTTACACGTGTTTTTGTTTTTAATGACCCTGTTGTTGGCTTGGTTTGGGTGACATCATCTTGACCATAGTAAAAATACTTAAACAATTTCCCAGAATCCCAATGTGAATTCTTCAAACAATACTTGTTTTGATCAATTGATCATCAGTAATTCAAAGAGATTCAATTTGTTATCATATAAAACAAAGAAACACTTTCATCCCAGAGGACTGAACCAGCACAGCATGGCAGTTTGACTTTAAATCAGATCAATTCTCACAATAGTTGTCAATTCATTTACTTTCATTCGACTCATTTGAGTAGCGTTTGTTGTGAATACTTCAAAGACACAATATTGTTTTTGAAATTGTGTTTGTATTTTGACTGCGGTGACATTTTCACATGTAAATCCATTAATTTCAGTTTTAAACATCATGTTCAGGATGAAGAGAGGACATCTGCTTTAAGATGTAAGAAGTAATTAGTTACTTTCTATCTGATAATTGATAATCCGATAATGATCGTGCCTCTAAAACAAAGACATCCTTGCATCTAAATAATCTCTACATTTTACCAGTTAAATTCAGCTTCCATATTTGGGGGGTTAAGTCAGTTCAGTCCAGTCTCTAGTAGAGACTCTCTATAGACTTCCTCACACTGCTCAGAAGACATGAAGACTTTTATGAGGGGACACAGGAGAAAGCTGTCATTAGGTCGCTTCAACTGCCAACATCTCCAAAAACAGCTGGTTTACTATGGAGACTAATAATATCAGTTGTCCAACATGAGAATTGGCTGCTATTTACTAAGTGAGCACTTGAAGTGACGTCTTAAATGCTTTGTGTTCAACAATAATCCAACCAAACAATACGCTGATAGACAATAGTTAAACTTTCACACTGTCACTATGTATTTTCATATAATTGTGGAGGCATTTCCTCACTTCAGTGTGACCTCTACAGACTGCAATGAGAGCAAGTAGAGGACGAGGCGTCCTCTGGTGAAGATACCTTGGGAAGATTGCGTGGTGGTATAAAGAGAGATTAGGCCCCTGGGGTGTTTAAATGCTAAACAGGGAAAACGACCCTCAGAGCTTCTGGTCTTTTGATCTCCCACCTTTTTAAATGGAAAACAGCTCCCAATGAATTCAGCATTATGATTAATAACATACCCTCAAGATTCCACCCAGCGACACACAGAGAAATGCAGACAAAAAAGAAAAGTCTGTTCTGTGTTTTAATTATTTATTTTTCATTTTAAGATACAAAGGCCAAACATAAGGGAATCCTCTTAGAAACACAATACTGGAATAAAAAAAAAAGCTTCAAATCCAGTCAAAATTCTATGAGGTCAACAGTCATTATAGCAAGAAACAAACTCATATAATACCATAAAACCACATCAATGTCATAGATTTTTTTTTTGTTTTGTTCTTTTTGATCAATCGTATAAAAGCTGAACAGCGGGAAACAGGAGATCTACAATAGTTTGAAGGTTGATGAACATCTAGAAAAAAAATTAAGCTATGCTATCAATAAAATTCAGATTGGTTCAACTTAAACTGGTCAATAAAATGCATGCAGACATGGATAACATGGGTGACTGCCTCTGGAATTGTCTGCAACAATAATTAATATTGTACAGTGTTTGACACCAACGTCCATCATCAGCCTCTCAGTGGCACTGCTATCCCCTCATGCATTTTTAAGGATCTTGAATGAATATTCATTGTTATCAAAACTAACGCAGCATAATATTGCACAAGCCCATAATTCATAATTCATGGGGCAGAAAGATTTAGAATACTGTGACGGGGGCGGCAGAAGCAGATGATACGGCAGGTCTTGTGACGTGTCCAGTGGAACCGTAACAATCAGCTTTAATTTGGTTTCTCTCTAACAGGCTTATCAGCAGGGTCGCAGCTTTCAACTGGAGGCATAATGTTGGACCCTAAAGAAAACCATCTGCAGCAAACATTAACATCTACTTATATATGAACAGATTCCAGTACAAAGGTACTGTATATATGCATGTCACATATTAACACTGATAAACCAAAGCAAGGGATTGCCCCTGACCTCTCACACAGTTTAGTCTAACAAAGAAACTGTGAGTCTACTGTATATTCTTCTCTTTGCTCTACATGTAACGATGAATAAGTTCAAATAGGTTTGCTCTTCAATACGCAATACTGTTTTTTTTTGGTTTTTCAAATATCAAATATCAAAACACAAACATCAAAGTGCCATAAAAAAAGTGAAAGTGGGTGGACACATCTAGAAGCACAACCAAGTGAATAAGTGAGTGAGTGATAGTATTTCAGTAGCATTTGCTGTACATGAGGAGCAGATCTGCTTTGACCTGAGATGCCCATCATTCATGTTAAACTGCCAGTCTCTACACTGTTGTTATCGCTATCTGTCAATTCAAGAACCCTGTCAGCAAGAACAGATGGATTTTAATCGCTGAGCTCTGAAGTTGTTCTGAGAATTAAGACGGAGAGAAAAAATCTCAACACGAGCTTCCTTAGAAAATCAATTCATTCAAACAAGCCTGTGTCTGATCCACTAGAAACGGACCATGAGGCTGATATATTTTTAAAATAAACCACTTGGTGAAATTTGACACACATCTCCTGCAGCAGCCAACATATGAATACTGAAGGAACTATCACGTGTCAAAACACTGTGATCAGGGGAGTAATTCAAATGACAGTCAAAGTTGAGATAATCTAGTGAATGAATAAGAGCGGCTAACAGCAGCAGACTGTGTAAATCTCAGCCGACAGCTATTGTTCATTTCCTCCAGAGCAATAAAATGTCTCTTTTCTCTATCACACAACAATGATCTCAAGCTCTTTTTGTTCTTTGTTTACAACCTCCTGTCTGTCAATGGTGGTGTCTCCCCTGGCTCTGAGATCACATCTGTTTGGCTGCTAAACGGCCTGACTGACGGTTCATTGACCGCATCGTGTCCCACAGTGACGGAGGTTTCATGCATCTGATTCCTCTCCTGTCCTGTGTGGGTCTGTGTCAGTGCAACATATTGTCTTCTTCTACGTAAACCCACAGGAACAGAAACCCGTGGGTGTTGTTGGCACAAAACTTCACCCTGATTTAGCCGAATGCAGCCAAATGAGTTACATGTAACTTCGCAAGCTGGACGTCAATTTCAAACACAGTTTTCAGTACAAATAAGGATCTGTAGATAGTGGGATGTTTGCGCTTGTGTTATGCTACTACACATATAGCACATGTGTTACCAAAGTTAATACAACTAACCTTCAGCGGTGCCCTCGTAAGCAGTTCAAACAGAGAACATGAACTGGGGGGAAATACTGGGATTACTGTAGCACACACAGAGACATCTTCAGAGTTTTAGTCTATTATTTTTTCTCAACAAACACAAGAACTGTCTCAACAAGAAAAATAATCAACCAAAAGCATCAATGTTTCCTCTAAAGATAATATATGTGTCCTGTGGAGAGATCAAGGAGTGTGGTTATAGGGCATGTGCAAGCTGTTGGGTGGAGCTTATGTACATCACCAGACGTGGGTCTTGGAGATTCGACTATCAGGTAGAACTGATCTGGGATCAGAGTCCAGGGAGCACCAACTGATACAGCAGCAGGATTGTTACCCCTGACCTCTGACACAGGATGAGAGATATTCCATCTTTGATTTAGCTGGTAGGTGGAATAGAAATCTGATCCCAGCTCTGCTTGGTTACAGAGAAGATACTGTGTGGCCTCTCCGAGCGATCACACGTTCGGTTCAGGTGGAAAAGATGAGCGATCACTTCAGGGAGAGAGGGGACACACGTGAGCTTTACTCGATCTGGTGACAGTGGTTAGAGGTAACGTCTCCCGCCTCCAACCTGCCGGGGTGGGGGTGGGGGGTGGGTGGGTTGGAGTGGCGAGGCGCTACTCTGGTGTTTGCTGCCCCCTAGGGCTGAGAGCAAGGCAGTGCAGGTGTGGCTCAGGAGGGAGAAGAAGGGGGAGGTGGGAAAAAGGTGGCAGGGAGGGAGGAAGGAAGGGTGGTGGGGGCGGGGGTTAGAGAGGGAGGCAGAGACTCGGTGGTGCTACTCGTCACAGCCCAGCAGCTCAATCCGCAGGGTGATGCGCTCGTGCCACTCCCACGGCAGGACGCGGACGTATCGGCTGTAGAACGGCGGCTCAAAGATGTTCTTTTTGTGAACGTTGTTGTCGCTGTTGCCCGGGAAGATCTGGACAGAGAGGAGCGGAAAATCAAAACGGTTCAACTCTTCCTCGTTCGACAGCTTGTTTACTAGTTTGCTCTTTCCGTCATCTTGTCGTGCCGTGTATGTATGTCCACGGGCTACAAAACAAACTGGTGTGCGAGCTAAATACAGACCGCAAAATGTGGATATTCTCAGCAATTATCTCCTTTGCATGTCAGATGACTGACAAAAAGACTCTCTGGAACTAATATATAAGGATGCAAACTCTTGTGGGAGTTTTTTTCCACATGTTCTCAAGTTTGAAAACAGAAACTGACTTAACAAAGACAAACAAAAACATGTAAAAAGTGTTTTAGCAATTAGTACAACGTCATTAACAATGCTGACATTACTGGATAAAATACAGACTGAGGACATAAACTCGACCTGACCAAGTCACAACAAACAATATCAATGTTGCACATCCTTGATTTAATGACTTCATTTGGTTGTGCTCATGCAAACATCTGGCAGGGAGTTTTTCGGATGCATTCTGAATGAATGCACACAGAAGAGTAATCAGGCCCAGTGACACCATGATTGGTTCCACGTGTGTAGACAAGAAGATCACATACAGGCTTCACTGTCACTTCATCTCTTTGACATGAAGCAAACAACCATCGGAAAAGTCTTTATACCACATTTTAATATTCTAAAATCATTGTTATTACAATGTTTTATCTAGTAGAGTCGATGTCTCTGATCTCATTCTGCATTTTCCTATCAGATGTGTTTAAAATGCTCTCATGAAACTCATGTCTCTTATGCCTTGCAGCCACTCTGTTATTTGTATATTCTCTTTTATATACTCTTTTATATCTGTGTTATTTCCACAGAGATTAAATCAGTTTCATGCTTTAAAGGGAAAGTTCAACATTTTGGCAAATTCACCTATTGTCATAATCCCTATAGTTTTAGGGGTAGATTCATTACCTCTAATTGTCAGTGCAAGCTGTTTTTAGATCGGTGGGGCAGAGACGTGAGCTCTGCACGGCCTGGACTATTTTTGCCTTTCCCTCATCAAACTCATCAAATACACAATCCAAAAACTCCAAAACACTCTGGTGGACAAGTTGTGACCTGCACATTCACCACGCTATGAGATAATAATGAAACGTTACGAGACAGAGTTGTTTTCGAGGCAAATGTGTAACCGAAACTATATTCCAGATACGACTGCTGGGCGGAGTGACTTCAAAAGCGCAAGTAGTTCTGAGTATTTGCTTCATGTGTCGTAATGTTACACAATTATACTTTATTATTTCATAGCGTGGTGAATGTGCAGGTCACAACTTGTCTACGAGAGTGTTTTGGAGTTGTTGGATTGTGTATTTGATGAGTTTGATGAGGGAAAATAGAAAGTACCATAGCCTATGCCTCCGTTGCGTTAGCTGAGCAGCTCACGCCTCTGCCCTGCTGATCTAAAAACAGTTTGCATCGATAATTAAAGGTAATGAACCTACTCCTAAAACTATAGGGATTATGGCAATGGGTGAATTTGCCAAAATGTTGAACTATCCCTTTAAGTTTTTTTGCAAGGCCATGTTTCCTGTGCCTGAACTGAACTGACCTTGTCCGTCTTTGTGGTGTCATCCTTCACAACGGTCCAGGTCTGTCCATCATCACTGTGAGCTACCTTGAAGGCCATGACGAACTGGATGGAGCCAAAGTCTTTGGCCCCCTGTGTGATGATTCCTGTGATCTTCTTGGGCGACAGGAGGTCCACCTGACGACGTAGAAACAGCTTCATCGTACAAAAGCAGAGACGGGGAAACTCAAAAACAGCATGATGAAGCTCTGTCTTGTCCCCCCCCTACCTGAAGCCACTCAGATCGGTTGGTGGTGGCGGCGGTCCAGGCGTTGGTCTTGCCCTGTTTGTCCAGCCGGGCGTAGTGAGGGTGCCAGGTAAAGGCCTCGATGCCCCAGGTGCGGAAGGTGCTGGACGCCGCGATCTGGCGGTCCGACACCAGTCGGGACTTCATGCCCATCGGCTCTGAACAACCTGAAGTGTTTGAATACACTGTGGAGGTGAGACCAGGCAGAGGGACAGAGGAAGAGACAGAGAAAAGACGAATGGGAAGAAAGAGAGAGAAAGTATGATAGACAGGGGATGGGCAGGAAGCGGCCCAGGCCAGCCAGTGATGTGAAGCAGCAGACAGACACCCGGAGATGATGATGATGATGATGATGGTGCAGGACGACATGAGCAGATAGAGCGGCAGAGCCACAAACATGCAGCTTTAGGTTTAGATGAGTACATGCGGTGACTGATATGCTGTGATCCTTTATTCTCATACTCTCTATGTCATGTTATACTGTATTTTCAATACAAACTAAATCCCTGGAGCAGAAAGTAGAAAGTGGAGATTACTGTTTAGGTTATAAAGGCTGTAAAAGGCTTTTTAATGGGTGTGGCTCCATGAAGCAGCTGAGCATGCAGATCAGGAACAGAGGGTGAAAGCTGCAAACTTTGCTGTGTGGAGTCGCTGTTTCTACAACATCTGCTCTCATTCTCATTACGTCATTTTACACTTCGCTTGATTCACTCAATGCAATGGAGTTGAGTGAGTTTGAAATAGTGACCTATGGCTTCCAAGAAACAAACTTTTGCATTAAAGCAAATGTACTTCTCTCTCTGAGCAGACTGTTGTTTCTCATGCTGGTGAACAAGCTGCAACAAGCTGCAAATATAGCAGATTTTACAGCCATGCACAAACAGGGAAGCAAAGCCAGTGAGAGAGAGACAGACAGTGATCTGATAAACGAGACAACCATCAAGAGAGATGGACATTTAACGGTGTAACGAGGCCACACTGGCTTTATGGTAAAAAATACCAACAAAATCAACAGACATTTGTTACAATACAGACTGTTTAAAAGAACCCAGTACTTTGTTTGCCTGCTGGGCGACAAAAAACCTCAGAGTCATTAGCATTTGTGTAGACATGTTTGCATTATAGCAAGATGTGATCATATGGTTCTGATGAGAGACTGAGGGATCATCATGGAATTGAGTCATGACACATTCTGCATCTGTGTTCAAAGTTACTGGGTAGTGAAATCCTCTGAGTAACATCCTTTGAAATGTGATCAGTCGCTGAGTGAAGGACTGAAAACAATTAGTGAGGAAACATGAGGTGAATGCAGGGAAAAAATATGTTGTTTCCCTTCTTGTAGCTCTAGTTTTATGGTGATACCACCTTGTATCAGTACCTAATGGACATGTCTGCACTGAACACCAGCTGTTTGTGGATGTGCATGCTGGTTGAGTATGTTCTGCCTGAGTATACCGTTTAGCTCGCAGCCCACCAGCTCCATGCGCAGGGTGCAGGCCTTGCGACACACCACAGGGACGATGCGGATGTACTGGGCGATGATCGGAGGGTCGAACAGGTTGGTCTTGGTGCCGTCATTGTCTACGTTTCCCACGAACACCTACAAGAGAAGAAGTGGTAAGTGGGAGATTGTGTTCAACATCAAACATATATTTAATTTTTTTTTTCCTTGGCTGTTTATCTCATAGAATAAAAGAATGTATTTCACACAATCTTATTGTGGGTTTGGTGGTGTAGAAATCCACTGCTCCCTCTAGTGGTTCATATCTATCTCTTTTCATTTCTATATTTGAATATGCAGGTGCATCTCAATAAAGTAGAACAGATGGAGCTGTCTTCTCTGTGATAGTGGAGCTACTGAACCAGACTAAGAGACCATTTAAATGTTCAGGAAACCTTTGCAGGTGTTTGGAGTTAATCAGCTGACCAGTGTGACATCATTAGGTTACAATAGTGAACCGTTTCACTATATTCTAACTATTTGAGATTCAGAATTTGGGTTTTCATTAAATGTAAAGAAATAAAGACATGAAATAATTCAGTGTAATGAATCTGAATTGAACTAAATTTAATTTTCCATTATATTCTAACTTATTGAGATGCACCTGTATGGTGTTGTGGTTTCTGAATTGACACGGATGTGTTTTGACTGCCACATATTTCAGTATGTGAAGGGCTGTGGGCTGTTCTGTGCTCTGTTGTGCAGCAGTCGGTGAACTGATGTGTCTCTCACTTGGTCCTTTCTCTGGCCCTCTGTTCTGTACATGGTGTAGGTCTTTCCGTCCAGGCTGGAGGCCACCTTGAAGGCCTTAATGAACTCAGCTGTTCCCATGCGGCTGGCACCCTGAGTCACAATGCCTGTGAAACGCATTTTCCTCTGCATGTTGATCTGGAGATGTGGAAAAAAAATAACATCCATTAGTTCATTAAGTTCCTTTTTAAAGAGATCTTCTATTCAAATGATCAACTGAAATATTAAATCAACGCAGATAACAATTGGTTAGGTTTTCAAAACAGAAAAAAAATAAATGAAACGCAGAATGTAAAAAGATCCAAATGTACCTACTGAATGTAAACCCGGCTTCAATTGGCTTCATTCATGTTGGACTTATCTAATATAACACTGATCTCACCTCTATCCATGGGTTTCTGTCATGTGCAGCAGCACTCCAGGCGTTCACCAGTCCCTTGTGGTTAAGGCGGGAGAGCTCAGAGCCCCAGCGCTGCAGGCCCAGGAGGCTGTAGCGGACTGATGAGGCAGAGATCTGGGACTCAGCGATGCCCCCTCCCTCCATACCCAGCAGAGAAATACAGCCTGCAGAGGAGACGGGGTTGAGAGGGTGGGGAGACAGACTCTTAAAATTAGAACGAGATCTCTGACTGTGAGGCAAATCAGAACCTTCAAGAAACCTGAGTTTGTGTACCTGTATGGTAGGTTTATGTACATGTAAAAACATAGTTACCTACATCATGAAATCCTGAACTGATACTCAAGACAAAGAAAGTCATCATCTAATGTGCATTTGCTCAAATCTCCGGTCTGTGCTAAACCTGCTAAACTGTGCTGTGTAAACCATTAAGTCATTATGAATGCAGAGCCCTGAATCAGCTTCATTGAATAAAGTATTGATTCTTCATTTGGACCCAGGCACTCGCTGCTTATTGATCATCCTAAAACACAGCAGCTTGGCCGCTCTCCCAAACCCATCACCTTAAATGTCTTCCTTCAATTACTATGTATGACACCGGTAATAGCACATCACTTCATTTATTCAATAAACTTTCCTGAGGGGTTTAAACATCTAATTTCCCATTCAAGCCAAGGAGAAAGTAGTCTCATATTGTTGGAGCCCTATACACTATTAAGTACTTTAGAACTCCAGTCTCGAGAGGACGAACTGATCCATTATGGTTGTTTTTAGCTATCTGGCCCGTGTGTGAGAGCACGCTACAGTGGGGTGCTGGCCCGGTACACTTACGCAGTTGGCAGAGTTTGCCCACGTAAGGGGAAGGGCAGTTGCATTTGAAATCTCCATCCAGGTCCCTGCAGGTGCCCCCATTCTGACACGGCTGGCCGGCACAGTCGTTGACGTCTGCAGAAAGACAAACCAACATGATGACTTCCTGTAGCTCACTGGTCAACGTCAATCAGCCTGTCCTGGAGGTTAGACTGCAGTTAGAAGTGTGAGTGTGGATCACACGTCATGCCTGAGAACTAAACAATGAGGTTTCTTGAGGTGTTTCACACTGAGGTTAGTTGAAGCTAGGGATGCACCGATCCAGCTTTTTCAGTCCCATTGCCAGCACCGACACCTGGGTTAAGTGTATCAGCCAATACTCGATACCGATCCCATACCACTGTTGAATTAATTAACTGTATACCAGTGGTCCCCAACCTTTTTTGGCTCGTGACCCCATTTTGACATCACAAATTTCAGGATTTCTAGAATTCGTTGTTTGTTACACTGTGTTGCAAATACAGAGTAGCCAGATTAGTGAATAATGTGACATTTTATTTTCCCTGATCAGGATATACATGTACAGTTAGGCAAGCATGTATTTACAAGGCTGAAAATTAATACTGAACAAACAATCTCTCAAACAATGAATTAGAATAAAGAGTCACCACAGCATTTTAAACTGGACAGAGTGATGTTTGAAAGATGAAAAGTATCACAGTATCACAACTTAAGTAGCGGCCACTTGTGCAGTCACATGATCGCGGCCGTCAATCAAGATGCGCCACTTCAGATATTTTTATCTGCTGCATTTAATTTGAACTTGATTGATATTTGAGAAAGTGAAATTATAGAATACAGTTGTTTAAGATTGTGTGTGCTGTTTTTAATCATAATTTTAAAAAGAATAATAATTAGTTAAAAAAATATTTTTATCAGGATTTTTTAAATCAATTACTAGACATTTCAGGCAACCCCATTTGAATTCCAGACGACCCCATACAGGGTTGCGACCCCAAGGTTGAGAAACACTGCTGTATCCCTTGCCATGTGGAAGACATTGAAGGCATCGCTTGACTTTAACATTACTTTCCTGACTTTGTAAACCCTTATTGCTCTGTGTTGGTTGTCTACCGTCATGCTGCTCCTGCTGCCGACACCTGATGTAGCACGAGTCACAAACATAGAATTGAAGTGAACAGATTGGCATGATGGATCAGTCCCATTATCCGAGACCTGATCTAGATATTTAGTCAACACCTGGGCCGATATCAGATGGGTGCATCCCTAGCTGAAGCCATGCCAACTGGACCTGCAGCAGAGAGAGGACTGGAGACTGTTACTTCACATTAGACAGTAAAATGAGACAAAGACCCAACAGCATCAGAACAGAAGATCTGGATACCAGGTGGTAAATGTGTTTAGTGTGTTTAAATGTGTCGTCATGATACATGTTAGTTTAACAATGAGTTGGTTATGATGAAGGACCATGCACGTCTAATGCCTGTTTAATCTTGTTGTAATTCTTTGTACTTCCTCTTGATGGCGCCCAACACTATCTGTCCAGCTCAGTCAGTGTGAGAGGAGCCGGCAGCAGAAAGAAACAGGAATAAACTAAAACTGCTTTTCATCTGTCAGTGTGACTAAACCTACACTGAACAAATTCACCAAGAACACACACAGACACACACACACCCCAGGAGCGACTTTCCTGTTTAGCTTGATATACAGATGACTGCATAGCAAAAGGGGAATTTCAGTCCATCTTTGAAGCTTTGGACACGCCGATGTGATTTTTTCTACCCAACAAACACACACATGGCACTATCTCCCTACCCACATGCTCGTTCTATAAATAGCTCTGTGTCTAAACATCCATTTTCACACGGACGCATGAGGAGTACAGTAATTCTGAGATGTGCTTCCACACAATCTGGATAATGAGGTCCGCACACAGTAGTGACACATCTGGCTCTGGGAGCTCACACTAAATTACCTAAAATAGACTATTTCTAGCAGCAACAGCAGCTGAAGATTTTCAACACCAAGCTCTCGACACGTTGTAAATAAATAAGCTCAGTGAATTTACTACTGTGGCACCGTTTGACAGCAGTTACCTGGGTCTGTATCCAGATCTGATACATTCACTGGAACATCTTCAGGTTTTACTAGGACAATGTGTCAAAGCCTGGTTTTAGAGCTATTTGCACCTAAATCGAACTTTTTAAGGATTAAAATCAAATCAGGTAACAGGCATTGAATATATAACAGACAACAAAGAATGAATATAGTATCACACTAGCTGGTATTAAAATGTGTGTTTAGTGACCTGCTGGTGGATAAAGATGTGACATTAAAAGTTGTTTTTGCACATAATTACTTCTTACAGTGAAATAAAGACAGTTGTTTTAAGAAGAGATATATCATTCATTTGCTGTATGAAGGACTAAAACTTTGTAGGCAGAGTTAAGATTCATAATTCAAGATGTTTTATTGTCAATTCTCCATCTTTCCTTGTTTCCAGGACACACAGAAGAATTGAAAAGTTGTTTCTTTCTCCCCTTAAAATTAAACAGTAGAGAATATGAAATAATAAATAAAACTAAAATGAGATAAAACATAATATAATGTATAAAAACAACCTATGTACAGCAGTGGTGGTAGTGCAAATGGTAGTGCAAGATGCACATGGACAGTAGTAGTAGCAGTAGTTTATTAACCATCCCTGAATCCAGACTTCAAGGTGAGTTTAAAGGCTGACTTGGCAAAATGGCTCCATCTCTATAATAAACTATGTCACAACAGGCCACAACCACACGTTTTAGACAGCATCACTCATAGACTTAAATGAGTAATTAATAACAGACTGATGGAAACTCTGGTCAAGTCCTGTTGTGCGTCAGCTGGTGGCCCTTTCTCAAGTAAGAGGATTGGGCATCAGAAGGACCATACAGTCTGCTCAGTTTCAGGTCAGGCTCTAATCCATTTATCTGAGGGGGTAGGGGGACACGCAGCATCTCTGGGACAGGGAGAGGAACAGGTGCACCAACGCTGCAGAGGCTCGTCACTTTGTTTACTGCTCAGGATCCGAATGCCTCAAGTGTATAAACACTCTGATCAGCTGTAACCAGGACAGACGTACAGATGATTCAGTGTAAACACCTCGTAAATAAAATGTCAACATAGAGAAACAACAGACATCTAATTAGCTGTTGCATGTGCAGCAGTATCTGCTATCAGCACGCTGTTCGCATACAGTATATATGTATATAGATTTTGTTTATCAGAGCATGTGCATGGCCTGTGTCCAGTGAACTCTACTATACAGAAAGAGCACACTAGCACAATATTTACAGTGTCAATATCTGTCTCAGCGTGAAGCAAAAGCCAATACAAATCTCATGCAGCTTATTTGAAACCAGACCCTAATCGATGCAGAGCCAAGGTCGACTAGGCAGTGTGTATGGCAATCAGTAAAGCGATCTCAGTCCAGAATCGGTGCTGCAGCCAGCAGGATTCAGGCCTAAATGAAGGTACAAGTCTGCGTGTGTCGGCCCAAACCTGCTGAGGTAGAATATGTTCTATTCTACAAACCTCACAGTGGGACACCTTGGCCCATAAGGTACACAAAATGGTTTTTAAAGTAGATCTTGTGTGTTTTTTATGGTTGGACAATGATATTTCTCTATTAAAAGGAGAATTCCGGCCATTTTTGACCCCTAAATCGTTGTCCTGATGGTCACCCAGTGTTGGGGGGAGCAAAAAACGTGAATAAAATTGATGCAGGCAAACCGGAGTTACACCATGGTTACCCGGCGCTAGGGATAGCGACAACAACGCTAACCTATGGGGGCAATTAATGGCAAATAAATGGTCGAGCAGTGCAGTGGTAATGTCCAGAATATCTCCGACCGTTTATCACAACAAGGAAAAAGTGTTTGTCTCTGTGGCGGGGAGAGCAGGCGCTCTGTGATTGGATAGTAATGTCTTTCCAGGACGTTTCAGAGTTAGGCAGAGTTAGGCACAAAGTTTATACGGTTTATACTGTACACTATATGAGTTCAGTGGTGTGTCATAAGGATTCCAGTTATGTACCATAGATATTTGATTGTGTTTGTTGTGGTTGAAAGAATTGCCCCCATAGGTTAATGTTGTCGCTATCCCTAGCGCTGTCTTTTCTGCGATTTTAGTCGCATTTTTTGCTCCCCCCCAACACTGGGTGACCATCAGGAAAACGATTTAGGGGTCAAAGATCACCAGAATTCCCCTTTAAGTCAAAAAATGGGAACTAAAGAGTGAAACTAAGAAAGGCTATACAAGAAGTTTCATATAAATATGGGACGGACAGAGTAAATAAATACAGAATACATTTTATCAACCTTCCACCTTTTGGACTCAACTTTCTTTCTAACTAATGACAACATGGAGCAAGAAAATTACATATTACTAATTATCACTATCACTAAAGTTGCCATGGCACAACAGCCTAGGAGGCACTCTAAAGGCAAAATGGTCAGCGGACAAAAGCCACAATGGCATTATTAAATGGAGAAAAAAAAGACTGAAAGGTTTCCAGATGTGTAATTTGCTGTGCACTGTGGAATGAACTCGAAGTAGAGCAGGGAGCACCACAGCAGGACCCAGAATAGCTGTAAGCCGGATCTCTGCCAGGGTGCCACTCTGCTGTAGCTCTGAATTGAAGCGTCTGATGTCATACAGTCTATTTACTGAGAATATTATTTAAAGCCCTGTTTCTAAGCACTCCCTCTGAATAGGTTGAGCTGTGATGACATCACATCCTGTGCGCTGGTACATGAGAGCTGTGGTCCTTCAGGTTGAGATATCTGGAGCATTTGAATATGTTAATGATTTCACTACTGCAGTAAGAAAGCTGTTTTCACCATTTAAATGGACATTAATTGGACCCAGTGTTTAACTGACACGGATGACTGACCCCTATGACTTGGATGAATAAAAGGGAATCTTTGTTAAGACAATTGTAATTGCCCTTTTTCATGGTTAGATATTTATATAAATGTGGTTACTGCAGTGCTCAACTCCCAGTGAGGCCAAAAGAAGAGGAGCAAGGAGTAAATACTACTGTAGAGCGAGGATTTTTTTTAAAAGAGCCTTCTTAATTTACTTCATTTTCATTCATTTTTGAATAATTAAATAATTAAAAAATAGTTCAACATTCTGGCAAATTCTCCCATCGCCATAATCCCTATCGTCATAGGAGTAGGTTCATTACATTTAATTATTGGTGCATGTTGTTTTGAGATCTGCAGGGCTCAGTGAACACAATGGTGAATGGTACAGGTCCCCTGTCCCTCATCAAACTTGTCAAATACACAATCCATTAAGTCCAAAATGCTCTGGTGGACAAGTTGTGACAGTTGTGACAACATGCACCGATAATTAAAGGTAATGAACCTATAACTATGACTATAGGGATTATGGTGATAGGAGAATTTAACAAAATGTTGACCTATCCCTTTAAGATAATAATGTTCTAGTACAGTAGCAGTGCTAAAACTCAGCAGGCTCTTTAAACTTGGATTTCTACAAGAAATTGACTTATTAGCAAATCTTTATGATCACCAGTGGATCATCAAATATCCCTGTGATGGAGTTCAGTGCAGTTCACTGAGATTACAGCCTTTAGTAATCTAGTCTGTTGCTGTTTACCTGTGAAGATCAGCCTCTCCAGTCACAACAGTCAACAGCTGCTACTGTTTCTTAAGATAACATGACTCAAGGTAAGCTGACCTAATGGACAGGTGTTAGATGTTTAAGGCAAACAGAAGTAATCTAGGAAATGCACGTCAGGGCTAGTCAGGGCAATGACAAACAGTCTATAGACCTATACAGTAAATTACAGATTTTTGTATATATGTACTCCACAGGGGGCACGGAGCCAAGTCTGCCCACGCTACCACATCCTGGGAGGAGCTGAGAAGTCAACAGAGAGCTGCACACTCATACACACACCCTCTGGCCAAGCAAATATCTGCCATAATCTGTTATGAAAATCTGGGATTTAGACACTGTAAGCATGAGACAAACACCTTCCCTCACTGTTTCCGTCCATCTGCTCTCTTCCCTGAATCTCTGTACCCCCGGTTCCCCCTCCCACATACGCACGCTTTCTCTGCAGCCTATAAAAGGCTTTTAGGCCAATTTGACAGGACAGTTAGAAACTGCTGCAGCCAGACCTGAGTACTGAGTGTGACATTGTCAAGGAGGGCAGACTTATTTCATTGTTCCGCCTCCATGTTCGCTTTTTCGCCCGGCAACAGTAGCGGTGCTGACGTTTGCGAGCGCTCAGCACGGACCGCCACTTTCTGTTGGCTACACTGGCATGAGGGACAAACCATGTGTGTATGTGTATGCTAAACAGTCTGTATATGAGATCATGAGCTGCGAGTGGCTGTTGTTTATGTGGGATGTGCGGCAAACACGTGATGAAGATTTTAAGCCAGTGGAGAGGCTTTTGCTCCTCAGAGGAATTTTAGTCCTTTGAGTCAGTGGAAATATGATATAAAACATATGAAATAAAAGTACAGATTGATTAAAATGTCGGTTCATGGGTTTTGACCTCTTCCTGACATCTGACAGTACATCTTAAAGGAGAGTAAGCTGCTATTCTCAACTCTATTCTGTCCCCACGTAGTCTACCATTTGTTTGCTGTGGCATTTTCTATTTTTATTTTTCTGGATGCAGTCGTTTGTGTGGGGACAACATATATTTCTACATCTGGCTCCAATTTCACAACACCTAATTGTCTGTGCTCTTGGTTGTTTTCTGATCATAAACCAGTTCATCCTCTAATCACAGGCTCCTATGTTTCCTAACAATTGACCAGTGAGAGGACTATTAACTTTTTAATCCAGCGCTTCAAATCAAATCTGTCTCACTATGAAAAGTGAGTGTGAGGACGGTAGTTCAGCCTCCACAGGTTCCCCACAGTCACTGCTTTTCTACAGTCCATCTCATCCTCTGTTTCACACAAACCACAGGAGCTGGCCGCCATGACCCCCCCCCACACACACACACACACACACGCACACAAATTAGTGACAATTAAGCCGTCACAACACAGTCATCAGTAGCTGTGAATGGAGGGCTCCTCCCTGACGGGAGTCCTCCGAGGGGTTCTCATATCACGGTCAAATAAATTCCTCTCTTAATTATTCTTGAGGCGTTATCTAATTAGTTAAATGCCTGCGCTGCAGAGGGCTCTGACTCAAAGGATAACTTGAACTGTATCTTTCATGAGGCCAATGAGAATCAGATGTAAACTTGAAACAACTTGAAAAAACTGGCCCAGGAGACACATGTAGAGTTCAACTAAGATTGGAGGTATGATGGAGTTTAACATGTCTTTATGTATGAAAGGACATCCTTCTGTCAGAGTGGCTAAACTGATTTTTAAAAAAAGGCAACGGATCTAAAGCTGATCTGATCTCAGTGCTGCCTTTGCTTCTGGCCTTGACTCAGAAACAAGGAGAGATAGTGCTGACCACAGCAGTTTTCTGTGTGTGTGTGTGTGTGTGTGTGTGTGTGTGTGTTGAATTCCTCTGCCTCCACATGCAGCCAAAGGAACAGAGAGCACCTGGATCCAAGACGGAAAAGAGAACATAGCACAACACACACACACTTCATTCACTCTCTTGTCGAGCCACAGTTTTACTGTTACCTGTTTCCAAACTTAAATCTGCCCCTTGGACACCTATAGGATAAAAAGGCACATATGATCAAACACACAATGCTCTTAGGCTTTTCCCAAAAAGTCCCGGTTGTTTCCTGCCAGATCAGATCTTTGTGCACACTTGGTCACTGTTAATCTGCCTGCTTGGGCAAACAGTAGCCATCTGTCCCTGCCTGCACAGCTGGAGGCAGTTGGAGGAGCGCAGCACATGTTGCTTCCCTCTCTGGGCTGACCCTGACTGAACCAACCTGGTCTGAGTGGCGTGTGAATGGAGCTCCCATAAGGCTGACAGCTGTCTGTCTAGTGGTGAGTAGTCACAGCAGCTGTCTCCTGATGGACACTTAAACTGGGACTTAATTGTACTTTAGGAGTGCGTGTCTGTATTTGGTGAAAGAATGACGCTGGTTTATCAGCAGCACTGTCACTTGATTAGATGCACTGTTAAAGATAAAAGTTGGAAAGACGTACCATAGCTGAAACTGTGTTCAGAGTTTTCTTCTAATGTTGAAGACAAAAGGTACCAACTCAAAAAACAATCAAACAATTTCACTTGATTAAAAAAAAAATACAAATGTTGTCAAAAGTTTCTTTTTTCCTCAACACTTTAAACCCTATGAAAAGTCAGCCAAAGTGTGAATACACAGAAAACCTGAACGACTGTCCATGGTACACTTATCCAGATATAAATGATCAGAAGCAAAATATTAACTGAAACACAACTCACACAGCAATCCTATCTGGCCAATGAAGAGGGGGCAGAGACTTACTGTTCTGACAGTGGACTCCATCAAAGCCTGGCTGACACTTGCAGACGTACTCGCTGAAAACATCTCCTCGGCGGGAGTGGCCCGTCACCTCGCAGATTGCGTCATTCTTGCATGGGTTGGGATTGCAGGGCCCTTCAGGGGGATAAAAAAGACACATGGGAGAGACAGGGGTGACCCACTGATATTTAGGAAAAACACTGACTAGATATTTATTTGTTAACGTTTAACTAGCTTTCATTTAAACTGACTATTTAACTTTTGAGCTTTAACAAATCAGCACCCGTAGGTGATTGCATTACCTGCCGGTGCATCTCAATAAATGAGAATACACCTGTCTGGTCAGCCGTCTTTCCCATTATAGTGTGTAGACTGCGACACCATTAGGTTACAATAATGAACCTTTTCACTATATTCTATGTTTTGCGATACTGAATATTGGGTTTTCATTAAATGTAATCCATAATCATTACAATTAAAATAAATAAAGACATGAAATATTTCAGTCTGTGTGTAATGAATCTATATTTGAACTGAACTGAATTGATATTCTAATTTATTGAGATACACCTGTACATTGCCACTGTCTGATCAACAAAGTGATATAAAATAACTCAGATCTGAGACTCATGTCGCCTCTAGCCGTACCAGTCTCAGTCTCAGTGCAGTTTTCTCCAGCGAAGCCGTCAGGGCAGATGCAGATGAACGGGACTCCGGCTCCAGTCACACAGGTTCCACCGTTACTGCACACGTTCACCTCACAGTAATCAGCTGCAGGCAGAGGAGAGGATGACAGGATGAGGGATACAGGACACGTCAGTCAGCCACAAACAATTCAACAACTGTCTGGAACATGGCAGAGAGAGTGAGTGGCTATGAACGGCCGTTTGAGGGATAATTCAGACTTGTTGCTTTCACATAGAACTTCATACTTTCAGATAGGGGTGGGAATCCCCTGAGGCGCTACAATACAATATTATCACAATACTTGTGTCTCAATACAATATCATTACGATATTACGATATTACGATAATATGCTGTGCTGTATTGCAATTTATTGGCTTTTCTCAACTGCAAATGATGTCTCCAAATGAAAACTTTGTTAACATCTGTTTTTCTAATAGGATGAACTTCTTAGTCTGTTCAGAACCATACTTGGTGTTCGTATACAATATTGCCGTGCAAAATATGCTAAATTTTTCTTCTTTCATATATACACCATACACCATGTAACTCTTATACATATTTCCTCATCAAAAACAGCCACATTAGAAGAGACTGTGTGTGATTAACACAGCTCTGTTCATATAACACGTCCCTGGCTCTGATCCAAGTCTCCGACACCGTGAAATCCAGCCACTTCTGTCTTCAAAGATGACACGACAACTAAGAATCTCTCACACTATTCAATTTAACTAGAGTAAATTTGTTTTTGATTGATTTTTTTATCAACTTCCATTGAGTTTTCTAGTGTGGCAAATTAAATAACAGGAGCAAAGAGAGATAGGGTAGGGGAAAAAAGAAAGAGCATGTGAACCCTGTTTGATTCAGCTGCGGTTTGCAGTCTTTCTTTCACATTCATAAATGTCTGATAGCTCAGCACTTCTCATCAACAAACATCAGATATTCCCTGGCCCATATTTCAGGACAGGTAGAGGACAATCAGATACTGCAGCAATTGTAGCTTGAAAGTGGTTTTAACAGATTAGTGTAGTCATTTTTTAAGCATTAAAACTGATTATCTAAAGGTTTTCAATAAGAATGAAAAATGTTTTAAAAGCGTATCCACTAAAACCACGTATTGTTTCTTCATTAAGTTTTCCATTCCCTTGTTGTGCTGCTGAGTAAACAGCTTGCAGCAGGTTGGATGTTATGGACTGAACAGCTGAGTAAGCCATCACTACACTGTAAACACAACACAAACACTGGATGCTTCCACAAGCCTCACCACTGGACGGACGGCCAGCGCCTGACAATCTGGCAGCTCTCTGGGCACGAGGGGAATCATGGCAGTGAGCAACGAAGAACAAAAACAGAATCCAGAGGCATGCACTGGCTTTCCTTTTCACTTTGGAAACTATGGCAACATCGAATAAAATTATAAATACTACAAATTCAAAACTATATGATCATTATAGCTACTTAAGATTCTATACATGGTATGGTTTGAACCATACATCTCACTTTAACTTTTTAAGTATACCCTTATATACTCATTTTGACACTTACAATATGGAGGGGGTCAATACTGGTGAACCCTTTAACAACAGAGGAGACGGGGGCATTTCCCAGTTCATACATATCATTAGGAGAGTTGAGGTTGGACCCCAAGTGTGAAATTGGTGGCTTAAGAGCCACTGTGTCTGCTAAACAGGCTAAAAATAACCAGCAGTGAGATACCATACCCATGGGAGTAGATAAATGTTTTTTTAGACTTTCACAGTAAAGAAAAGTGCTGATTTAGTACTGTTGTTGGTATGGTTCTGAGAGAGACTACAGGGATGCATCTGAAAATGGCACTTCAGAGCAGGCACGTGAAGAGACCCTCGGAGGGACAGAGTAAAAAAATATATATGTGTGTGTGTGTGTGTATAAAAGTCTTGATGTATTGAGAGGGTGAGAAAATTACAGTTGGAATTTAGTAGACTTAGTAGACCGAAGAAACAAAAACAGAAACAAGAAGCCTGACATACTTTCCCCCCTCGAGCAGCACACTGTGTGGTCGGCTGGCGGCTACAGGTGTGTTGCCGTCACATGCACAGGATGTTTACTTCGTCAGGTCATCTTACCATACACCTAATACTGTGCACGAAAACCAAAACCACTGCAAAACCTACTAACTGGGCCACCAGTTGTACACCAGCAGCACTCCCGTTTTACAGCGAAAATGCAATCAGCAATAATTCTCGTGTTACAGTGTGTCTGTTGGGTTTTCGTTTCTCGCAGCGGCAGGGGCACGTCTACAGTGGGTGGATCATGTGACCAGGGGTAGTCAGGTCATTTCATTTATCTAAATTATTATTATTATTTGTTAAATATCAATAGATGGTGGTATTCTGGTAATTCTCCATATTCAACCTTTAAAGAGCCTTCAAAAAGTGATATTTCCATAATATGTCCCCTTTAAAACAATAAAGAATTTGAGCACTGAGCGGTTTATTCAGTATGATCTCTGGCCAATCTGTGTATTATTGTGGAAAACTAATTGGTCTTGAGAGAGATGAAGAATTTAAAAAATGATATTACAAATAAATGTAGTTAGTGGACCGCACTTCTATTTTTGACCACTAACGTACAAAAATCAGGCCCCCGTTAATTATCCACTGTGGGGGAGGGAGAAGCAGAAAGCCAGAGATCTTCTTTGCCAACATCCTGTTTAGATTGTTTATCCTCTGAACTGTAGCTACTTCCCATGGACGTCCAGTGTTATCAGTGCTGCATCCAGTGTCACAGCCTTCAAATGCTTTCACATCTCACGGGCTTGTTAGGCGATAGGCATGCCGGGCACCGCCAACACATCCTTATCCAAAAGTTACTGCCTGTTTATCTTACGGGAAGGAACACGACCTCCTTTCCTCCACTGGCAGGCTGCTCCCTTCAGGAAACCTCCTTCATAAACCGTTGAACAAATGACCTTCACTGAAATGACGAATGTACAATGAAGATACAGATAAATAGAGGAAGAGGAGAAAAACCCATCTGTTTGCCAGCACTGCTTGTGGTCTGCCCTGACTGAGGAGGAACTCAGTCAGACTGTCTGAGTTTAAAGAGGAAATAAAATGATTGATCTATTAGTCGAGGTGGTCAGAGAAGAGTCAGCGTTCAAACCACAAGAGCCTCAATGAAAACCCCCGGAGAGACGCGACTGTCAGTAAAAACCACAGCACAATCCTTTTGAGTTGTCCTCATCTACAGTGTGTGTGTATTAGAATATAATGGTTTGATCAGGTCAGGCCATGAGACACACACTTAAGACTAACACTGACATTGACTTTCACCAGTTAAAGAAAACCTACAGTCATTATGTGGTTTCTTCTCCACATTAACGGTAAGCTGTGCTGCTGTTTCAGAGGAAACCGGAGACTTCTTCTTCTTCATTATCGACATGAACCGCTGACAGGCAAATACTGCTCCACATCAGCACGTGTGCTCCAGAGGAAACGTGTGACGGGAGTTTCAGTTTAGTTTATCGAGAAATACGAGAAGGAAAAGAGGCAAAAAGACATTTGTATTTCCGAACAAACCTTTAGTTATATCCAGCCCACATGTGATGTCCATCTATACTATGAATTCCTTTGTGGTGTCTCTCTAAATTCAACAGTGACATTTCTTCCCAGAATCCCCATCTCTGGTGCACGTTTCATTGGAATATACTTTCCATTCAACACATGATAGTCCCCATGAAAACATATTGAGAAACATAAATGTTGCTGTTGAATTCTTAAAACGCCACTTTTACATGCTGTGAGCACCACACATAAAAACCCATTCGTCCGAAGCAGCGGAAATCTAACGGGATGTGTATCTAACAACCTGGACAACAAAACCCAAACTATCCTGACGGCTGGAAACCACAGATGGGAGAAATGCTTTTGGTTATTTAAACCAACTCTTGAAGCGGATGCAGCTTCCTGTGTGAGGAATAAGTGATCCAGAAACGCATCAATGTGGCCGTAACGCTTCAGTGCTGTTTGTCCAGAGGTCTCACTGCCTCTGTATTGACTTTGTTTAGACCTTGGCATGTCGCCTGAACTTGATTAAATGTGACCTATTACATTATATTCGTTTTTTCATTATATAAAAACACACTAACTTTGCCTCTCTGAAATCCAAATAACTTCTAAAGCCATAAATCATCCAATGATACAAACACAGTTCAATCTATTTAAAAATATGTCCGCCCAACTTAAAAATCACACACCAATGCCCCATGTAGTATCCATCACAGTGCCCCACTTTGACCGCAGTGACAGATTAGGAAGGTATGTGGAGTTATGTTTGGCCTCACCAGCCATTTCCACAGAGCATTGTGTTTTTCTCGCTCCTTATGAGTCATGGTCTGTGCCTTTCCCATGATGCTTAAACTCAAGAATGAGGTTCAAATACCAGACTAAAAGACAGAGCAGTTAAAGCCCCAGTGTGTAACTTATTTGGCTTTTTATTAGCAAAAATCAAATATTGCTTTCATAAATACGTATTTCACTGAAGTCGAATCACATCCGCATACAAATGAAAGCTTTCTCGTACCTTAGAATGAGTTGTTACAAGTTGTTACAAATACGTAAGTGGGCGACGCACCGAACCGAGGCGGCCATGTTGCATCGCCATTTTTTACGTTGAGTGGCAGCGTGACCGTAGGTAACCATGGAAACTCAGCGGAGCTGTGGGCTCGGCCTGTTAAAACTGTCACCACTGTGTAGTGTGAGGAAGGACGGAGGCACTGATGTTGCATTCAGGTGCAGTCAGGCAGACGGCCGTCGGCAAACCAACCGGATGTCATTTTACTCCACCAGAGAAAGACGGTAAAACGTGGGTCAGGTAAACAATACAACATCACCATGACAACATATTGTCACGCCTGTATTGTTTTGCTTCGTGCTGGCGGACCACTTGTTTACATAGACGCTTGTTTATCCTGTTACATGCAGCGTCTGTTGTCTGTCTGATGTCTGCCCCATTTCACGTGAATGCAAGAATATGTTCCGATATGCAACCGCACCGCTAGATGGGGGGAATTCCTACATATTATACCTTTAAAGCCTGCACACACAACAATTCTGACCCCAGTCAGTCCCACCAACAAGAGGGTGGATGTGCTAGAGCCTCAGATAGGAGGGCATGCGTCACTGAATCTACATATTCTATCTCATTGCGTCATAGAGAGGTCTGAGGTACACACATCTCTACCAACAGAACAACCCACTGACAAGTGTATGCAGAGGGCTGATTCTGTGTTTACTTCTTAGAAACAGACGGGCGGCAACACGACATGTTCCCTGTGGACGTCTCACAGGAGTCTTACAAGTTAACCTGTTGTTGCTGAGATGATCTGAGTGAACACGTTTGCCCTCTGACCTTATTAGATCCCAGCTGAATGGACAAGCAGAAAACATTTAATAAGCCTCCTCTCTAAGGAAGTCATTTAAGGCCGCTTGTTGAGAGGAGGCATTTCAGGACACGAGAACTGGGAGTGGACTGTCCAAGGACACTCACTGCGGTCCGAATTAGAGAGACAGTTTCTGCTTAAAAAGATAAAAAAGCACTTTGGGGGAAAAATTGCTTTGACATGAGTGAGCAGGGAAATCTAATCAGTTTGATCTGAAACTAAATCATTTCTCCGGGATGCTGCGTTTTCGAGAGGATTCGGTGGCAAGGCTGGGAAGTACACACACACACAGCGCATGGACATGGGCAAAAAAAACCTCTCAATTACTTTTATCAAAGATGACATGGAGATCAGCAGCATTAGAACATAAACGACTAAGACAGTTGAAGAAACTAGCTTAGGAGACAGAACTATGTGTCCGGTTTGTTCCCTGTATGTTCACTCAACCTGCTGAGTGTGTAGAGGCTGTAGAAGCACACAGGAAAGGAAATATATGAATGGATGTGAATATACTGTGTGTGTCTGTGTGGTTACATCACTGTTCTGTGTCCTGAGGCCTGCGAACACACACATCCCTCTCTTCTGTCACGCACACAGTGGCACACTGGAGAATATAGGCTAGAAGGCAAGCCACTGGTCAGACCCATGTGGTCAGACACACACACACACACACACATGAACACACTGTCCTTTTTTAAAACTGGTTACTAAGCATAATAAAAAAGGCTTGAGGCCTGTGGAGTGGTTATCAAGTTTGATGACCTGCTCCTGCCAAACTGTGCAACTGACTACTGGATGTGAGCACAAGGGGACCTGGACATGAGTAACAGGAAGTAGGTTTATCAAGGCTGGGCTTATTCGTGTCCTGAAATAACCCAAATCTTTTGCGGTATGAAGATCAGCAGGACTCTAGCTGCAGGTGAGCCTTCTGTAATCTGTAAGTGCCGGTCCAGAGCAGCACAGCCATCTGCTGCTGCTGCTGCTGCTGGAAGAAAAAAGAAAAAAACAATAACCAGCTGCTAAAAATACACTCAAGTGTCATGCACCCTCCGCAGAACAACAAGCATTACTCAGAAGAGGTGTAACTGCAACAGAGCCTGGTACAGTATCACGTCACAACCACGGTGTGAACTGAATGGAGTTGCGCGGCTACATGTCAACACCGTCACCAAGTTGTTTCTGTTTATATAAACACAAAAATCTTGTGTAAACAATCTTGTTCTTGGATTCAAGTAATGATGATTTTGTCCTTGGCACAATGTTAATCTCCCATGATAGCGTGTAAAATATTCAACGTGGCAGATTGGAAAGTGGGGCGAGAGACGCTAATAAAGTAGCCCAAATTAGAAGGCACTCCATATTGCAATGAAACATTAATTAAGGAAGCTATTCAAAATTCAGATGGAAGGAAAAAGAGCCCGTCCTGTCCTGGGGGACGCAGCGGGAAGAACAATAATAAAGTCATCAGTGCTGAAGAAGACAGTCGCCTGAAGGGAGGACCACGGCAGATTGTGAGAGCAGCACAGCACACACACACATTCACAAAACTTTCTCACACAAGAGCTCAGGGTGATAGCGCTCTAGTCTAGATAGACTCTTCCATCTGGTTCATGTGAGGCTAAAGTCGGACTCTGATAGGTTAAGTACATTATCTGACACCGATAAATTATATCTAATCTAATTCCAGCATTTTCAACCCACAACACATTATTCGTCGCCCCCCCCCCCCCCCGCCCCATTTTTCCCTATTATCCTTTTAGGCTTTCATTTTGTTTTCCTTGCATCTGGAACTACAAAGCTAAAACTACATGGGCGTGCTCTGTACCACCGCTAATGATCAGTGTTGGGAACGTTACTTTAAAAAAAGTAATTAGTTAGTTACTAGTTACTTTCCCCAAAAAGTAACTGAGTTAGTTACAGAGTTAGACTTAAGACATTTATTGTCCCTCTAGGGAAATTCTTTTTCACATGACTACATGATCAATGTAATTTATTACCAGGAAATGTAACTATTGCGTTACTTTTTAAAAATTAATTGCTCAAACATGTGAAATTACTTGGACTTCTCTCCCTAACCATCGTTTATCTGGAGCTAACCAACTCACTCACTATTCCTCCACACAGGCTGCTGATCCAAAAAGCTGATAGGCGGAGTGATACAGCGCTTCACAGAGCCTGCCTGTGTGGAGGAATACTGAGCACGTTGGTTAATTCCAGATACACAGCTTTATTCTGACCAGTTGATGAACTGAAAATGATATAACGTACACTTAAACAGGTGCATTATTTTCTGGTGGTACTTCTTGAGTCAAGTAACTTTTTTGATTACTCGTTACTGAAAAAAGTAGTAGGTCTATTTATTATAACGCCGTTACTCCCAACCCTGCTAATGACCCATGTGAGAACACCTGATCTAAGCCCGTCCGTTCATTGTTGTCCCATGTACTTTCAGGCTCTGATGAAGGTCTGATTGACTGAATGCTTGGCAATAAAGTGAAAAATTGCACAATTGTTCGGAAATCCTTTGTTTGACCTCCTCATTCTCAAGCGCCTTACTAATCCTGAGCTGGGTTGAGCAGCAGTCTTCCTACATAACCCACAAGATTTGTTATATTCACTGTTTTCCAGAATCTCGTCCTCTTCGGGGTTCAAATGTAAATGGGTGGATTTTGAAACCTACATCACTGACATTTCTGCAGCTAAGCACAGACGGCACCTGTTGATAAGGGAAACACATTAGTCTGAAGACCTGCTGTGAGAAGAACAAATTTGCCCACAGTATAATCACCCATCAAATCACCCTAAAGACACCCTGACTAAAACATGCAAAAGCCACTGCGTGATCTGACGTTGCTGTGGAAATGTGGAGGAGGCACATCATCAGGAAATTGAATTCCTGATTAAGTCAGTCCAATATCTGCTTGATATATTGGCAATTAAGCTCTATCTTACTCCCACTAGTGAATTTGCACCAAACCTTAGTGTTCCTATGCACCTGCCTACATCCACAAATTATACACATACACACACACACTCCTGCCATCCCATTGGCCCAGCATCTGTCTATATTTAGCCCTGGTTCACTCAGCTGCCCTAAGTGGTCTTGTGAGTAAAGACAGCCTCAGCCCTGACACAGAACACCACTTTCCACTTCTCTCCTCTCCGCCGCTAACAGATAGGACAAGTGAGCTACAAACTGCTAAGGTGAGCCGAATCAGGTAAAACACAGGGGTATTAAACAAAAACTCCTCCTTTTGGCTTTTATTCTGTCCTGTAGACATATTGCATGACACAGCAGCAACAAGTCCCCCCCCCCCCCCCCCCCTCCATAAAAAAAACTCCCTGACTGTGCTGAAAGGTCTCAGTGAGCTGTGTTGTGGGTGGAAGTTCACTGGCATGCCTGTGTTGGCGAGTGCATCCGGAAAACTGACTCAACGTTGTGGTCAGGGCAACCACACCTATTCTCCATGACTGTCCCCTCCCTGAGCCTCAGGGAGTAAACATGCTGGGATTTATGCTTCTCCTCGCGCTGCAAATGTTTTCAGTGTCAATTCAAACAAAACAGATATTTAAAGGACTCTATCAAACATTTATGCATGTGATGCACGAAGGAAAACGCAGCAGTTTGTTTGTCACGCAGGTCTTAAAAAAGGATGTGGCGAGACTAGAAATTTAGGTTGAGCGGAACAGTTTTAAAGTAGTACTCATCATTTTTGCCCGCAAAGGAAGTATAGACTGCTTATTATATATTTTAAAAAACCCAGAGGTAACATGTAGAGCTGAAACAATTATCTGACTAATCAATTAGTTAATTGCCATGTATGAATATGAATAAGAAATTCTGTCTTGTGAAAATGAAGTGAATGTATTTGGCATTAGGAAATGTAACAGGCTTTTCCCACTATTTCCTGGCAATCTAAAGACTGAATGATTAATTAAAGTAATTGGCAGATGAATCACTGATGAAAATTATCTGTGATTGCAGCCCATAGTCACATGCTTGCATCTGCAGCCTGTAGTGCATTTACCATCATATTGGATCTACACATTGAGAGCAGCGTTGAGATGTGAAGCTGCATTCAGATTCAGTACTTGAATTAATACCTAGATGACTTTAACCACAGGTCCACTGCTGTTGTTAACAACACTTTTCTAACAGCCTCTACATGTTAAAGCCTAAAGAATGCAGTGCATTGATCCCTGAAGCAGGGAGGGGATATCAAAGGTCGACTGTCTACTGAAAAGAGTCAAAAGTCCAAATATTTCATGATGAAATACACATCTGTCTTTCACATAGCACCGACTGAAGTTATGAATTCTCCTCTTTGTAAATGTGCAAGGAGTGGAACAGGGGTATTTTCACATTTGGAAAATTCATCATCATACCACGGAAAACATTTGTGTGACATGAGATGCCTTCCCCTGAGGTCTGCGAGCAGAAATGAAGGCAGGCGGAAATCAGGCCACTTTATCCTTTGTCCAGCGGCCTAAATGTGTTTGATGCATGTAGATGCAAACAAAGCCAAGCGCCAATGGCCATAAGGTTAACATATGAGTAATAATAACCAAGTCCCTGTTATCGTGCCTCTGCATAAAAACTGCCCTCAGGTAGGCTAACACTTAGATTCTGACAGAACATGTGGCCAACAGAACACGCACATCTTAACCTTCATATCTCTCCTCATTTCTGTCTCTAGATGAAACATGTTGCAGATTTAGAGCCAAGCAACAGTCCACTTGTCAGTCCTCACATTCCCACACGTCCTGTCCACTACTTAACTCAAGGATCGCTTCAACTTGTGCACCTAGATAGAAATGTCAGCAGCTCCGTTACTATGGACCGACGCTGCCAGAGAGGAGCAGCAGCAGGCTGAGATGAAATCATCACAGAGCAAAGTAAACAACGGAACAGATACATTTCAAGTGAAAAAGAGGGAAGACAGGAGTGAGTGAGGGGCTCACTTCATAGCTAAACCACCACAACTCAACTCAACTCAGACGGCAACGGCCCCGGGGAACTTAAAGGGCGGCGGGTTGAACTGTAAACAAACACGAAGACGCAGCAGCTTAACTTACCGTTCACCACCAACACCGCACAAGCTGTGAAAAGTTGCAGCCAAAGGAAAAAACGCGTCTGCTCCTTCATAGCTGCTGGTTTCTCTCTCTCAGCAGTTCAGTTCAGTTCAGTAGCTGTAGTTGGTTTACTGTAGTTGTGAGGACGGTTGCTGCGGCGCTCTGGACGCTGTTGCTACCGAGGCTCGAGCTCGTTGTGCGGCTCTAAACTCCCAGGCGGCGGGCGCAGAGCGGGAGCACGTGCGCCTCTGCTCCCAGCCAATCGCAGCCTGGATTTTAATTGTAGCCACGCCCCCCGTGCGTCCCGCTGTGGATGAAAGGGGAAAACAACCCACACTGAGGTCAATATATTACCATGGAAACAAAAGGAGCTAGTTAATATGCTGCATTTAATTAATTAAACGTTATACTGGTAAAGACATTTTAATGTAAAATTCCCAAGAGGCAATTTTGGCTATTGGCAGGGCCGGCTCTAGGATTTTGGTGGCCCCCTAAACAAGATTTTTGTTTGTGGCCATGCACTCTAAGCGCAAACACCAAATCACTGGTTAAAACTGAATACAGACGTGTCTATGCCCTCTGAGGTTTGAGGCCATTTTCTCGACTTTTACATATTTTCTTAAATGTATCTTTTTAAGATACTTGCAGATGTAACAATACTCAAGTGTTTTATGTCTAAATATTAGAACCTCCACTGTAAGCACACTGAGGCCAATTTGTCATAGAACACTGTATAAAGAAATAATTTAGGCCAAATGCTGGAAATTTGAGGTCTTTTTGAAAAAGACTTGAAAAATGTCAAATCCCTTGTGAAAACACTCCTTCAGTCATGAGAATGAACTGTTTTGGTGCTTGAAATAGGACATGAATACAGCAATAGATAAGTGTAGAAAACAAGTCTAAAATGAAATTTTGTAAGATTGCTTTTTGAGCATAAATGTTGTCATTCTGCCGTTCTATTTTCACCAAATGTCTCAAATGTGAGATAAAAGAAGCTGAATATTGACTTCAAATGACATCTAAAGCTCATAGCGTGCGTGCAGACCTCAGGATGTTTAAATGACTTGAATGAACCCCGGTACCTTTCTGATCATGTGGCCCCCCACCTAACGGCTGTGGCCCTAAACAACCGCATAGAGTGTTTATGCCAGGGGCCGGCCCTGACTATTGGTGTCACATTTAACAGTGACCCATACCTTATGTGTTCCCATGACACAATGTATGGGCCCATGATGTGTTAAAGGCGCCTCACACTTCCTTCAGTGAGAGGCCCCCAGACAGGAAGAGACACAAAACAACTATAAATCACACACTCATGTCAGCTGTGGTCAGGTTGTGTCTTCTAATTTTGCATCTGATCGTGGTTGTTTTGCACCATCTGGTATTTGTGTGACTTTTTGTGTCTCTCTGTGGTCATGTCTGGTCTTTAATGGAGTTTTCTGTGCATCTTTATGTGTCTCTTACTGACTTTGTAATTGTTTTGTGTCTCATTTTGGTAGTTTCTTTCTGGGGTATTTTATAGGGGGAGACCAGTGGCCCTTGTTCCATTGGAATGATAGAGGAAATAAAATAGACAGCACAACACAACTTCCTGGCAGTGTCGCAAAAATATTTGTAAGTTTTGATATTGTTACACATGCCAACATCTTCAGCTGTTTGCACACCAGTCTCACCATGCAGGAACCTCTGTCTGATGTGTTCATGTAAATCTCATGAGGGATAAATCATTTCGGAAATTGCACTCAGTTTTACAGACACAAGTTTAACTATTAATTTATGATGGCAATATACACTACTTTTTTCCTGTAGCCTACAGCAGTCAATTTATATTGAATTCACATGTTTTAATTGGATCAAACAAAGTGCTTACATTGATGTATGTGCAATCCATCCTGCCATTTCTTAACTGAGCCTCTATGGTGGATGCTGTGTTGGTCTATTCTTTAATAGTCTTGGGAAAATTCCCATGATGGTACCATGCATGAAATCCCCCTCTGAAATGCAGATTAAGACCAAGTATCTCACTGAGGAAAGCTGAAAGGTTCATCTGTGGGCGTTTCTGGAGCCAAGATCCAGCAGTGGGTCAGAGTTGATTTTTGTTCTGTTATAGGGAGTGGGAGTGAAGGGAATAATTGTTTTTAATAGGTGTGACTGAGCAAAGTCCAAGAGTGTCAGACCCTTTCAGCTTCTGCATCTTTCATCCTCTTTCTCTTGCATGGATGGATATCATTTTGTTAAACATTTGTTTATCATGCTTCAGATCTAAGACAAAAAACACAGGCTAAATATGATTATGGTCATAGGGCTGTGGATTTTACAACAACGTCATGGCCTGGGAAGTATCTTTTTGGCCTTTCTTTGTGGTTCAAGGTGTAGCACATTCTATAACAGCAAATGAAGTCTACCCACTTTGATTGGCATGGTAAAATGTACCCTTCTGTAACCTAGTAACAGCTGATTTAAATGCAGCTTAAAATGATCTCATGCTTGGCGATTAGCTCAAAAACAGAAGAGAAAGGCTGATGTACTTTGATGATCCACTCATCGTACCATCATGCTTGGTATATTGCCCTCTTCTCACTTTTAGATCAAATACTGTTGAAAATGTGGAAATGAAAGCTCCTCTTCTTCTTCTTCTTCTTCTCTCGCAGGACCAAAGAAAAGAAGACCTTCCTCCATATGACCCTTTAACATCAAAGCTGTATCTTATGGAGTTACTTAACTCATTAGTTTGATGAGCAGTGTAGGTCAAACAGAGGGGGAACATATAGCTGTGGGAACTGAAGGACTCCCTGACTTCCCTTCCTGCATGATAAAATGAGGAACACACAAATGAAATAGAAGTGAAAGTGCATCTTTCTTTGTAAGTAAGGGAGTAAAATATACCTGTTCTCCATTCTGCTGCAGGTTGGCTGAGGTATTTTCTATTAAGGCAAGCCAGTGATATATTGGTAAATTTAAAAGAGTAAAAGTAAAATCTTCTTCTGCTCATGGACAGATGGTTAAAGGTTCATGAAATAACTCAATAAATTCAACAGAACTGATACACTGAGGTAATAGCGGGAAACTTTTTAGGCCTACCTAACTACCTTACATTAAAAGACCCCGATTTTGTAAAGGCGCACAAATTATAAAAGCCCTTTAATACAATCCATAATGTGCTTAAATGGCACTGACTCCTAAATAAAATTACTAAATGACAAAACCTTAATAGCCTCTTGATACCAGCTAATTAATACCAGATGATACATGCAAAGTGCATGGAGAGAGAGTGGGAGAAACAGAAGGATCCCACAGTTTATTTTCACCCAAGGAACGTATACACACATTAATCTGAACCCGCCTCTTTCCTCTCATTTCCTGTGATTTCTCTGTTGTCAGCTGTCCAGTAAAAACAGAGCTGTTGCACAGTGTTTTCTGTTATTCCTTGTGTAATCCAGGATCAGATATCAATCATAGGATCATTCGCTCCACACAAAATACACTAACAACAGCTACCAGAAATTTCTGAAAATGTTGAAGTGGACACCGGGATTGGAGAAATCTGGGCATCCTGTTGTTAAAGGCTCATTCTTTTGATACCAAACCCAAGTGCTCCCTCAATGTTGAAGAAAACATCAGAGGGTATATTTAATCCTTAATCCCTTTCTTTTTTTCTTTTCTTCAGCAGAGTGTCATGAAAATCCCCAAATTTTACAAACAGAAAGCAAAAACTGTGTAATACAGTAATGAAGCCATCAGTACAGATCAGACAGTCATGTGCACTGTGGGCTGGTTGACGTAAAAACAGCTGTCATATGTGGTGAGACTTCACAATGGCATCAACCTCTGATGTTCCTCCTTCTATCAAAGCTTCTTCTCGTGACTCCGACTTTCTCAGAGTCTGAGCCAGACGAGGAGGTTAATCATCACTATATGATGGTTTGATGGCACTTCAATGAGACAGAAGCTTGTTTGATCCTAATCCTCAATATAGAGTGTAGCATAATCCTGTAAATTTAAACCCTGTGAACCTGTGGTGAGTTTAAAACGGATGGAATTTGTCATGAATTACTGGAATTTTTTTCAGTGAATTTTCACTTCTGTTTTCCACACTAAATTGATATGAATTGACGCCAGGCATCTTTCACTTCTGTCTCATATAAGGTGCTATATACATCAGTGATATAGAAGTGAAAGATATATGGGTAGGCTATGTGGTTTTCTTGCACAGGGAAGGAAAACAATCACATGTCAGATAAAACCGTCTTTTGACACTTGTATTCAGCAGTAATGCCTGGACTGATTGGATGCCAAAATTTCCCATGAAACCAAACAACAAATCATTGTGGACACTTTTCATTGGAATTACGCATCATCATTTTAAATGCATTTTGGGTGTCTATGGTCTGTGGCTTTATTTGTAAAATAAACTGCAACAAAACAATGTGATGGGTCTGTATGTTTCCAGCGTATAAAAATAATTACATATTTTACTTTAGTGTAAGTAACGTCTCTGAAGTAATGATAAGCCTATAATCAGTTTTAGAATGATTATGCATGATGGGAACCAGTACAACAGGTATGATTAGGTCGCTCTCAGTGAACATCTACAACCACACACTAGTGGATGGCGCCCTCTAGTGGTTAAAATATTCAATGAACAAAGGTGAAACTTCCTGTGGTCATTTTTAACTGCAGTTATTCTTGTGTCTTTTTGGTTGTTTAGTACATCTTTAAAGTTGACTTGAGTCATGCTGTGTGTGGCTCTCTGTGGTACTTTTGTATCCCTTAGAGGTAATTTTGTGTTTCTTTGATGCTGCGTTGAATCTCTATCATTTTGTGGCTCCTTCTGGTAGTTTGTTCATAACCCACCTCTATAAATGTTATAATGATTGAAATATGTACTTCCATCATGCATTGACTTGCAGTCTTTTTTTTTTTTTTCCCCCTTGTTCTGAGAGTGAATGTAAGTAGGCATACTGTGGGCTTGGCACCTTAAGATGCATGACACTTGAATAATAAATATTCTTTCATGTAAAGAAATTAGATTGTGTACTGTTTGTATAAGAACTGAATATCTGTTATCTTATTATTAGACCACGCATTTCAATCAATCAATATCCTTTATTTAACCAGGTAAAAAAAAACAAAAAAAAAAACTCATTGAGATTTACAGTAAAACTTTTTTTCCAAGAGTCCAAAGCTTTGGTGGTGGTTACAGGCTCCCTTATTTTCCTGTTATTGATCTAATAGATGAAGATTAAGTAAAATGTTTGTCCACTGTGGTTTTCAATACGCACATAGAAGTGTCTAATTAAACCCCACCTGGCTCTGTAAATTAGGCTCCAGCTGTCACTTACCTTATTACTGTTATACTGTTAGTTTCCCAGAAGTAGGAAGTACGCGACACCGCTGTTTGTAGTGCTGCCTTCAGGTGCTGTCGGATAAGACGGTTGTCCATACGGAGGCGTAGCCGAGCTGCACTTCCTCAGAAAACGGGTGTTTGATTTACACAAAAATAAATAAATGAATAAAACAACGCAGTCTATATGTTATGCATGTGAAACTATTAGGGGTAAAATCATGTACTCTACATGTTCAATTAGCTAGTTTTATTTATTTATTTTTTTTAGATGTTTTGACGACTTCTATTTCCATTAGTCGGAGCTTTTTCAGAGTACGTGAATGCAGCTTGAATTCCCTGCTGGTCAGTCCGCTCCTGTGTTGTAAACAGACGGTGTTCATACGGAGCTTTACAGTGGGTGGACCCGACCAGAACCTGGACTGACCACGAACAACACCATGGTAAGAACTCATACTTTATCTCTGTAGTGTTTTAAACATGTCCTGTACTTTGGTGAAGTTGTAAACAAGTCCAAAGTTTCACTTCGCTCTCATACAGGAACAGTTTTACCTGAATGACAAAAGGGGAACAAGAAACTAAGAGCATGACTCATATTTAGCTAACCCAACACCGCAGGCTGCTGACTCAACCCTGTTGTGCCGTAGTTTTCTAGTTTTAGTCATTTTGCTGTTGTTCATGCATTATAAACGCATGCCAATGTGATTAACAACCAATGTCATGATGTTTATCATGGACTTGATTTAGCGTGTAGTTTGTTCATTTTTTCCATTAACATAACATTCCTGAGTTTAAGCTGTTAAACATTGTTTTCCAGCACTGAGGAGTGGACATCATTCATAAAGGGAGGGCCTAAGAACACTTCAGGGTCCCTAAAGTCAGACACCAAGGTAGGTAAAGCAGTCAAATCAATGGGGCATGTCTGTTGGTTTATGTAAAATCAGTAGAAGTTGTTTGATTTTTTTTTTCTTTTTTTGTGTTCAAAATGTACATACATTCTCAAACAGGAAAACTGTTGCATTCTTTTTTTTCCCCAAAGACATTACTTTTCTTACAATAAAAATAGATAATTAAATCTACAAGAGAAGTTGTTTGATATGGTTTGCTGAATACCAGAAATTGCTTGTCAAGTTTGACAGATTGTGTCACAGTCTGTCAACCATGAGGAGTAACCTACACTTCCGACACCAGGCCACAGACATTATTTTCAGGACTATCAGCTCTCAATTGGGACATGCTGAGTAAGGCAGTGTCGGATTTCCAAGTGTTGTGAACAGTTGCTACAGCCGAGAGAAATTCCTAAAACATGGGCATAAACATAAAAGCATGAATTCCTTCTCTTATCTTGCCCATTTTACAAATATCAACAGTTTATTGCAACATGGATTACCAAAGAGAAATGAATGTAAATTAATTAAAAGCAGTACAGATTTAAGGAGCTGAAACCTCCAAATTAAATATTAATAAGAGAGCCATTGTGCTGTTTAAATAATATTTCTACATCAGTAAATTCCTTTCTTGTGTAACTCTAATAATTTCCTAACTCACTGTGGACACAGCGGGCCACCTCCTATCTCTACAATGGCCACCCTTGAGGACGCTGACGTGCACACCCTGGGCTCAGAGCTGCCTGCTATGTTTGACGGTGTGAAGCTGGCAGCAGTGGCAACAGTCCTGTACATCATTGTCCGCTGTCTGAACCTGAAGAGTCCCACGGCTCCACCAGACATCACCTATCAAGACACAGCGCTCAACTGCTTCCTGCTCAAGTCCTGCCCACTGCTGACCAAAGAGTGAGTGTCTCTCTGTGTCTGGTTTGAACTTCTTATAAGACTTCAGATGCAGCTTGGACTGAAACACTGGTGACTTTGAGGAGCTCTTAGTGCTTTGGAGTGAAATAATCAGTAATTGGATTTTCACTAACTGCTATCTGACAAAAATAATGGAGAAAATAGCTCACTGAACTCAACAGATTTCCTCAAAGTTCACTGGAGGACTGTGGTCATAAATAACTCACTCTTCATCTGGAGAATCAGACATGAGCCTGGTGATTCAAACTGAGAGAGTTTGACTTGTATTTAGATTTATACAGTGGGGACATGTGACTTGACTTGGACACACTCGGAGCTCATCACCTGTTGTTCCACGTAGAGCTGCAATAATCAGTTAGTCAGAGAGGGTACTCAGTCAGCTGGTTGATTAGTCTGGTAATAGGTTTGATGATCAGTGAATCATTTTAGTCATTTTCATGTATTTGCTGGTCCAACTTTCTTGGGTGTGATGACTTGCTGCTTTTCCATAACCATACCTAAATCATTTGCTCACAATGAAAACCATCATTTTGTATCGTTGATCTATATAGAAATTATAGTGGGCACATTTCCCAATTTGTTAACATTCTATAGACAAAAGGGATTAATTGATTAATCATGAAAATAATCTACATGTTAATCCATAATGAAAAACATAGCTAATTACAGCCCTAGAAGAAACACTTAATAATGTATGAAGAAATAAACAAGACTGATTGAACTTGTCAGCTGAAAGTGACCAGGAACTGCCTTTGCCTTAAGAAATCTATTGTCTTTTTCTTCCTTATCAAAACTGTTTGGTCTAGGACTTTGGTGTGTTGTGCTAGCAGTAGCTAATGTAACCTTAGAGACAAGGTGTGAGCCACAGAGATCTGGTAATCACCTCTCAGGTTCATGGGAGAAAGCATGATTTGGTGACGAATCTTCTCAGACTCAGAGTTCAGATTCATTTGACATTTCTGACGTGCCTGTGGATTTGCCTATGGTGCATGTGGGCTGATGATCTTTGCTAAGACTGAGCTGAAACATCTTCAGGGTAGAATTTACAGCTTTGTTATATAATACAGAGCGTGTTTCCCCTCTTCAGATACATTCCTCCTTTGCTGTGGGGGAAGAGTGGTCATCTTCAGACGGCCCTGTATGGAAAGATGGGACGTGTCAACACTCCTACGCCGTGCGGGGTCCGCAAGTTCCTCCCTATGCAGGACGGAGCCACAGCAACCTTTGACCTCTTTGAAGCACTTGGAGACCACAGCACAGGAGGTCAGAGGCAAATACTGGTCCAACTGGTCAAGCACCAGAGCAGCTGGCTGCATGTTCAGGATTCACAACTACTGATTGTTTAAAGGTCCAGTGTGTAAAATGGGGGTAAAACCGTGATATCTAGCGTTCAGATTCTAGTTTGCGGCGCTCACTAACTCGCACTCACCCCTCCCATCGGCAAAGTGACGGTGGCCTCAGAGGACAAAAAAACTTGTTTACCAGGACTGGGAGGACTCGGGGTATTTCAAGAGCATGAAGTGATGAGGTGAAGATCTAAACCATTTTATGATATGCTGTTGTTTATTTATGAACGTGAAACGTGCTCTCTGGCTGGCTGGATTTTCCATTCCAACATGGTGGTGCAAAATGACGACACTCTCTAAAGCAAGACCCTTGCTATATGTATACCGGTATATAAAAGAAGAATTATAAGGCTACGAAAACCAAATAAAATTTATTTTATAGCGATTATAAACTTATACAAATATATTCATGGGTAGTATATTCAGATTTTGCCAATAAACCTTGACAATTATTACACACTGGACCTTTAAGGCTAATTTATTCATGAAGACATAGCTGATCATTATTTAATTAGGCTGTTTTCACTTTTGTGTCTTTGCTCACGGGTTTTATGTTCGTTCCTGTTTGGATCATGTGTATATTAGCTTAAAGTAACAAGTGACAACTCATTCTGCAGTAGACATGTGCACAGACACCACTAATGAAGTACCTTGTGGGAAAATCCCATGTATTTCTGCGACCAATTAAATCAACACACACACAGACACACAGACACAGACACACGCACACACACACACACACACACACACACAAATACCATCCTGTTTTACACCGACACATGACCCCACTTTGTATGTTTGTGAATGTGCTCACTCTTGTGTCTCTGTCAGATGACATTACCATGGTAATCTGCCCTGGGATTGGTAACCATAGCGAGAAGAACTATATTCGCACCTTTGTGGATCACTCCCAGCGGCAGGGTTACCGCTGCGCCGTACTCAACCATCTGGGGGCCCTGCCCAACATGGAGCTCACCTCACCACGCATGTTCACCTACGGTAAAGAGGGAACACCTCATAATGATCGATTATGAAGCTTCTTTAAATTAGTTTTTATTACGGTATTAAAAATGTTATAATAACAATGATAATATGTAGACATTTGATTTACTCACTGCTTTCACTAAGACATGACAGACAGTAATAAGATTATACAGTAAAAGTAACAGCAATTGAATAGTAAAATACACTAAAGTGAAAAACGGATTTAGCAGACCTTTAAAAGAATAAAACCCCACAGTGGATTGTGAACAGTAAATAGTCACTTTTGGTTTCAAGATTACACTTTAGAATTGCCGAAAGAGGTTTCTTTGCTGACCCATGTGTGCGTTATTGTACATTAGGGCTAGGCAGGTCAGAGGTTGATTAGAGCTGATCTGAGCTTAACAAATTTTAAGGTCAAGAACAGATAGACAGGGTTTGATTGCTCAAGTGATCAAAGACTGAGTAATCGTTTTTATTTGTTTTCTAGAGGTCGAGTATGAATCAGAGTATCCCAAATGTGGTGTGGCTTTTGGTTTGTGACCATGAAGTCAAGCTTATGATTCATTTTGACTGTCTGGCTAGGCGGGGCAAATACAGTAAAATGATCTCAGCCCCATAAGCTGGAAAAAAATCTGAAAAACTTTCATTCTGACAGAAGACATTTCATCAGCTGAAGATTTCATAAAGTGAATAAAAGATGTTGAATAAAACATAAAGAAACAAATCAGGTCTAAACATTCCTGAACCAAACTGCTGTTAGAGCACCAATTCTGAATATCAAAATGTCAAACTTAAACTTAACTTAAACTAAGCTGAAGAATTTTGCAAGTATTTTGCATATCTCGTGCCTGAAAAACAGAATTGGAGATGTGAAATGATTAAAGTTATAAAATTACTTCAATTACTAAGTTAGTATTTATCACTATTACAAAGTTATAGACCTGTCTGTCTTCCATTCAGGCTGTACCTGGGAGTTTGCCGCCATGGTGGGCTGCATCAAGCGGACCTTCCCTGAAACACTGCTGGTGGTAGTGGGCTTCAGCCTTGGGGGAAACATGGTCTGTAAGTTCCTGGGCGAAAACCAGTCAAACCAGGACCGAGTGCTGTGTTGTGTCAGCGTCTGTCAAGGGTACAGCGCCCTCAGGTATGTACACCGAGGAAAGAACAAACACACAGAAACAGGCTTGGACATGAGTTGTATTGACGCAAGAGTTTCAACCCCAGTGAGTGATATTATAGGTTATGTCATCGTTTAGTCGTCTTGGAGCTTTTTTTTTTTAAAGAAAGAGTATTTTTAACCCCTTAACACCCACTGGTCTGTGGGCCGTGTTGCTTCCAATGCATGCTGGGACTGTGGGTTTGTATTCAGGGGGTAAAGTGTATTTTCTATGTGTAAATTGGCTTCTGTTTGTGTGCTCAGGGCCCAGGAAACATTCATTCAGTGGGACCAGTGCCGGAGGCTCTACAACTTTGTGCTGGCTGACAACATGAAGAAGCTCATCCTGTCACACAGGTGGAGTTGTTACTCAACCTTAATTTTTTGCAGTGGATTTCTGTGGCATGCGAAACTTCCATAGGAGGCACATACACCATAAGCTCTGAAAAATGATAATGAGGTGTTTTTACTTCTGAATCCCAGTGTGTTCCCTTATAAACAGGGTCAAACTGGTGAAAGGAATCACCAGCAAAACAAAGATTTAGCTTCCTACCCTGATTTCTCTAAGTACCCTTATTGTTCTGTTTAACAGGAGTAGTTTGCTGAGCATGAGCTCCAGCAACATCACAGCTTCAGACATGAGCAGACTGTATGCAGCCACGTCTCTGATGCAGATCGATGACAGCATTATGAGGTGAAAACATTGATTTTCATTAAACTGCTCATGACTGCTCAAAAGTCTACAACTCATCCCAGTCACTGATGTAAACTCATGATTTCTGCTACAGAAAATTCCACGGCTACAGCTCCCTGAAGGAGTACTATGAGAAGGAGAGCTGTGTGCACTATATCCACAAAGTAAGTGACAGGAGTGTACTGTAGATATTTACAACATTTTGTTGTATGGCTAATTTTACTTACGCTGTTACTATTGTGAGCTGTGGCATGCCTTACAGTATGTACTCATTTCCAATATTACCATTTGTATTACGTAATAGTACCGCACTGCTTCTGCTGTTGCTTATAGAGTATGTCTTAATCTTACATCTCTGCACAAATACACCACTACTCTTACTACCAACTGTTTCAAATACTTCGGTTGTTATTCTGTTTTAATTCAGTGGGTTGTTAAGTCTCAACTAGGTTTGTTTATTGACAGTTAAATGACAAGATCAATATCACTGTCATGTCTTTGCATTAGCACTTGGAGATGGTTGGCTTAGCTTATTTTAGCATAAAGAGGGCAACAGGAAGAAAAGCTAAACTGGCTCTGTTCAAATCTTTAAAAATCCCAGCACCTCTCTTGTTCTCTGTCATTAGTTAACACATCATGCTTATGTAAGTTGTCTGATGTAGCAGTTTTCTAATGGTGTTTTCCATTCGCTCATTACTTCTGCACAGTGATTGCTTGGCAGAGTTAGTATTTCTATAATTACCTCTCAAACCATAAATTGGTGTTTCTTTACAGGCAGACCCAGGCTATCTATCTAATTGTTAAACTTGATTTATTTATACAAATGTTTTTTGCTACTGCTACTGCTTAATGTACCTGATCTACTTCGACTACTACTTAAAATACTGTTACTACTGAAAAATACTGCTGAAATGTCTGCTATTATAGAACTCTAACTTATGAACTGACTAAGCCTCTTCTAAAACACCATCTTCTAAAACTACTTCTGTATTGAGTAGTATCAATGAGTGGCCAGGCTTCACAAAGTGACTTATAAACATACCGTTGCTTCCTGTTCAGGTCACTGTGCCTCTTCTTCTGGTTAACTCCTCAGACGACCCGCTAGTCCATCAGTCACTACTGGCTATTCCTCGCACACTTGCAGGTTTGTGGTTTTTGCCAATATTTACATACTAGTGGCCATTAATAGTATTGAAAGAAATGTGGTATTTTTGGTAGTCACTGTAGGTATCATACATATCATTGATCACAATGTAAAGCTTATCAGATGTGGTCTTATGTAAATGTGTTCATGCAGTGTTAAACTGGACTCAAAGCAGGTTTATCATAACTCAACAACAGTAAATAGTATTTTTTTTTATTTCAAACAGGAAATTAAAAAAAACAAAAGTAAATCCAAATTGTAGCCAATCAGAAAAAAATGAAAACATTCCACATTAGTATTACCACATGTAATCATGTCAGGATGTTAAGAGTTAACTGTTGCTGTAAGGTAATGCTCTATTGGCTTAGTGCATTATGGGTGTTTCCTAGAGAGCGATGACTAAAGTAGTAAAATATTTTCCCCACAGTGATATGAACTCAAATAAGTGTGGACAAAATGAACCCGTTGTGTTTTTCTTCTGGGGCTGGACTCTAAAGTCTTAAGTGTTGATAAAGTCTTGTCCAAGCTACCTACTCAACAGCACCCTGCCCAGACAGTCTTGTTGAATTTTTCAGGGACATGTGATCCGCCTAGACTCTTGGATTATATATAGAGAACAGTGTGTGTGTGTGTGTGTGTGTGTGTGTGTGTGTGTGTGTGTGTGTGTGTGTGTGTGTGTGTGTGCGTGTGCTTATGCATGTGTGTATGGTTGTCTCTAGGCTTCCCACAGTTCACACTTCTCTGTCTTGCCTCAGCAGGTCACATGCACTACATGTAAAAATGAGTTTGTGTAGCAACTTAGACCAATGAAATACTGAACTTGTTTGTGAATGGAGTGAAAATGCAAATGTAAATGTAAACTTAAGTTGAACCATGTCATAAGTTAATTGCAGAGAAATCATCTTCACCTCAACATACACTAATTTCTCAGCATAATATCTAGTATGTAACAGGTCTATATAGCATGCTGATGTGCACAAAAGTTGCTCTTAATAAAGTTGCATCTAACCTAGGGTGACCAGGTCCCAATCAACCAAAAGTGGGACAAGGGATATGTTTGACAACATGGCAGTAGGGCAGTAAGTGCCCTGTTCCCAACGTCAAGGCCAAGGGGGCAGTTGTCGGTCTGAGAAGTGAAGCTCACTTCCGCGTTCAAAAAACTGCAATCCCCTCGAATTCCTCTGGGGGCTGGTGTCAGAAGGGAGCATTCCCCATAGAGCCCCATGTTAAAATCGCCGACTTTACATCCTCAGTAAACATGTTAAAAGCCTGGTGTCAGAACGTTTTTTCGTCTCAATCGATAGTTTCTACCCCCGCACACACTCTGAGGGGGGTGAATTTTTTTTTAACTCTACCGTTTTACTGTTATAAGGTTAAAACTCTGACCAATTAGGGCGCGGAAACGTTGAGTGACAGGTCCGAGCAGCTGCGGAGACAGGCTGCTTCGAGGCCAGTGGGCGGGTTCTCGGCCGGCCAATCCAACATGGCGCTGTTCAGGCCGCCATATTTGAGTCACAAAAACGACTCCCCAAAACCAATGGGTGACGTCACGGACGCTACGTCCATTCTTTTTACAGTCTATGGTCAAGGCTTATCTGCCAATGTCTGCATTTAAAAAAAAATTACTGCAAGCCTTAAATGTTTTTTCCCTTTTGTGTATAATGTGTATATATAATGTAATATAATAATTATGTAGAATATAAAAATAATAATAATAATTAAATATAATATAATGTAATATAAACACTCACTTATCGCTTGGATTGGATAACAAAAGTAACTCAACAAAGCAACTCACAAGTCCAAGGATTCACACTGGCACTGCAGTGATGATTAGAAAGCTCAACGACTTCTTTGGCTTGTCCTTGTGCGTCTTCATCATGGGTCTGTTTTGGGTGCAGTGTGTAGATTGTGGTTAGCCTATAAGACTGCTGAAATCTCTCAGTCTGCAAGTACCACAATACATCCACAAGCACTTGTCGGTAAACCACAATTTCAGCCGTTGCAGCCCCACGGAACCCGTGTGCTGACAAAAACTCCTCAGCATGCAGAGGGGATGTAGCTCAGTGGTAGAGCGCATGCTTTGCATGTATGAGGCCCCGGGTTCAATCCCCGGCATCTCCAACTAGGCAAAGGAAACCAATGACTTGTCCTTGTGCGTCTTCATCATGGGTCTGTTTTCGGTCTTAGAAAACGGACGCTCACAGTTGGGCAACATAGGACACACAGTCCCTCCTGCAATTGAAGCACGTAAGTTTCAAAGAGGCAAGAAAGACAAAAAAGCACAGACACTGAGTTCCACTGCTGCCGCCGCACAGAGAAATGTCAATGGTAATTCCAATGACTCCATTAAATTAAATTGTCATAACAGTAGTGGTGCTGATGTGCACAAAAGTTAAGTTTCAAAGAGGCAAGAAAGACAGAAAAGCACACACACTGAGAAAAGTCAATAGTAATTCCAATGGCTCCGTTTGTAAGCACATCCTACATGAATGAAGGCAACGTTAAATTGTCATAACAGTAGTGGTGCTGATGTGCACAAAAGCTGCCCTCAATAGAGTTGCACCTAAGCACAGATGTTTTGATGCACCCCAGCAGGGCCAGCACCGCTCAGCTACTACCTCACCTCCATGTCAAACTTGCTCGTCTCCCAGTAAGACTCCTCCGCTGACTTGAAATGCCGACTCACGACCCAAAATAGTTTGAAATTTTTGCTCTCTTCCATGCGATGGTGGTATAGTGGTGAGCATAGCTGCCTTCCAAGCAGTTGACCCGGGTTCGATTCCCGGCCATCGCAGCTCCTTTGTAGTGTGTAGTGTCAAACGGTTAGATTTCCTTTTGAACTGCTTCACCTGATGAAGTTGTGCACGTTTCCCAAGGCAGGAGGACAGCTGTGTGCAGTTGTTGTGGCCGAGTGGTTAAGGCGATGGACTAGAAATCCATTGGGGTCTCCCCGCGCAGGTTCAAATCCTGCCAACAACGGGAGGTAATTTTCGTCTGCGAGGGTGGAGGAGCACACTCTCTGTGAGGCCTCTGTAATTGTGGACCTCTCTAACTGGGTCTTCATGCCCTCCAAATGGTGCGACATTGGCTATGCGGATGTCCCTTTGTCAGATGAAAATTTGACACCCTGAGGTATTGCTTCTGAGGCCAACAAAACAGGCCACTCCCAAGTTGTTATCTTCTTACAATCAGCTTGAACTGGTACTCCAGATTTTTCAATCCACACTGCAGTGTGTGGATTGTGGTTAGCCTATAAGACTGCAGAAATATCAAAGTCTGCAAGTACCACAATGCACCCACAAGAACTTTTCCGTAAACCGCAATTTCAGCCATTGCAGCCCCACGGAACCCGTGTGCTGACAAAAACTCCTCAGCATGCAGAGGGGATGTAGCTCAGTGGTAGAGCGCATGCTTTGCATGTATGAGGCCCCGGGTTCAATCCCCGGCATCTCCAACTAGGCAAAGAAAACCCATGACTTGTCCTTGTGCATCTTCATCATGGGTCTGTTTTCGGACGCTCACAAATGGGCAACATAGGACACACAGTCCCTCCTGGAATTGAAGCACGTAAGTTTCAGAGAGGCAAGAAAGACAGAAAAGCACAGACACTGAGTTCCACTGCTGCCGCCCCACAGAAAAAAGTCAATAGTTATTCCAATGGCTCCGTTTGTAAGCACATCCTACATGAATGAAGGCAACGTTAAATTGTCATAACAGTAGTGGTGTTGATGTGCACAAAAGCTGCCCTCAATAGAGTTGCACCTCAGCACAGCTGTTTTGATGCACCCCAGCACCGCTCAGCTACTACCTCACCTCCATGTCAAACTTGCTCGTCTCCCAGTAAAACTCCTCCGCTGACTTGAAATGCCGACTCACGACCCAAAATAGTTTGAAATTTAGCTTTCTTCCATGCGATGGTGGTATAGTGGTGAGCATAGCTGCCTTCCAAGCAGTTGACCCGGGTTCGATTCCCGGCCATCGCAGCTGCTTTATAGTGTCAAACGGTTAGATTTCCTTTCGCACCGCTTCACCTGATGAAGCTGTGCACATTTCCCAAGGCTGGATGACAGCTGTGTGCAGTTGTTGTGGCCGAGTGGTTAAGGCGATGGACTAGAAATCCATTGAGGTCTCCCCGCGCAGGTTTGAATCCTGCCGACAACGGGAGGTCATTTTCGTCTGCAAGGGTGGAGGAGCACACTCTCTGTGAGGCCTCTGAAATTGTGGACCTCTCTAACGGGGACTTCATTCTTCATGCCCTCCAAATGGTGCGACACTGGCTATGCGGACGTCCCTTTGTCAGCTGAAAATTTGACACCCTGAGGTATTGCTTCTGAGGCCAACAAAACAGGCCACTCCCAAGTTGTTATCTTTTTACAATCAGCTTGAACTGGTACTCAAGATTTTTCAATCCACGCTGCAGTGTGTGGATTGTGGTTAGCCTATAAGACTGCTGAAATCTCTCAGTCTGCAAGTACCACAATGCATCCACAAGAACTTTTCGGTAAACCGCAATTTCAGCCATTGCAGCCCCACGGAACCCGTGTGCTGACAAAAACTCTTCAGCATGCAGAGGGGATGTAGCTCAGTGGTAGAGCGCATGCTTTGCATGTATGAGGCCCCGGGTTCAATCCCCGGCATCTCCAACTAGGCAAAGAAAACCCATGACTTGTCCTTGTGCATCTTCATCATGGGTCTGTTTTCGGTCTTAAAAAACAGACGCTCACAAATGGGCAACATAGGACACACAGTCCCTCCTGGAATTGAAGCACGTAAGTTTCAAAGAGGCAAGAAAGACAGAAAAGCACAGACACTGAGTTCCACTGCTGCCGCCCCACAGAAAAAAGTCAATAGTTATTCCAATGGCTCCGTTTGTAAGCACATCCTACATGAATGAAGGCAACGTTAAATTGTCATAACAGTAGTGGTGTTGATGTGCACAAAAGCTGCCCTCAATAGAGTTGCACCTAACCACAGCTGTTTTGATGCACCCCAGCAGGGCCAGCACCGCTCAGCTACTACCTCACCTCCATGTCAAACTTGCTCGTCTCCCAGTAAAACTCCTCCGCTGACTTGAAATGCCGACTCACGACCCAAAATAGTTTGAAATTTAGCTTTCTTCCATGCGATGGTGGTATAGTGGTGAGCATAGCTGCCTTCCAAGCAGTTGACCCGGGTTCGATTCCCGGCCATCGCAGCTGCTTTATAGTGTCAAACGATTAGATTTCCTTTCGCACCGTTTCACCTGATGAAGCTGTGCACGTTTCCCAAGGCAGGAGGACAGCTGTGTGCAGTTGTTGTGGCCGAGTGGTTAAGGCGATGGACTAGAAATCCATTGAGGTCTCCCCGCGCAGGTTTGAATCCTGCCGACAACGGGAGGTCATTTTCGTCTGCAAGGGTGGAGGAGCACACTCTCTGTGAGGCCTCTGTAATTGTGGACCTCTCTAACTGGGTCTTCATGCCCTCCAAATGGTGCGACACTGGCTATGCGGACGTCCCTTTGTCAGCTGAAAATTTGACACCCTGAGATATTGCTTCTGAGGCCAACAAAACAGGCCACTCCCAAGTTGTTATCTTCTTACAATCAGCTTGAACTGGTACTCCAGATTTTTCAATCCACGCTGCAGTGTGTGGATTGTGGTTAGCCTATAAGACTGCAGAAATATCAAAGTCTGCAAGTACCACAATGCATCTACAAGCACTTTTCGGTAAACCGCAATTTCAGCCGTTGCAGCCCCATGGAACCCGTGTGCTGACAAAAACTCCTCAGCATACAGAGGGGATGTAGCTCAGTGGTAGAGCGCATGCTTTGCATGTATGAGGCCCCGGGTTCAATCCCCGGCATCTCCAACTAGGCAAAGAAAACCCATGACTTGTCCTTGTGCGTCTTCATCATGGGTCTGTTTTCGGTCTTAGAAAACGGACGCTCACAATTGGGCAACATTAACGCACGTACGTTATAAAGAGGCAAGAAAGACAAAAAAGCACACACACTGAGTTCCACTGCTGCCGCCCCACAGAGAAAAGTCAATAGTTATTCCAATGGCTCCGTTTGTAAGCACATCCTACATGAATGAAGGCAACGTTAAATTGTCATAACAGTAGTGGTGTTGATGTGCACAAAAGCTGCCCTCAATAGAGTTGCACCTCAGCACAGCTGTGTTGATGCACCCCAGCAGGGCCAACACCGCTCAGCTACTACCTCACCTCCATGTCAAACTTGCTCGTCTCCCAGTAAGACTCCTCCGCTGACTTGAAATGCCGAGTCACGACCCAAAATAGTTTGAAATTTAGCTTTCTTCCATGCGATGGTGGTATAGTGGTGAGCATAGCTGCCTTCCAAGCAGTTGACCCGGGTTCGATTCCCGGCCATCGCAGCTGCTTTATAGTGTCAAACGGTTAGATTTCCTTTCGCACCGCTTCACCTGATGAAGCTGTGCACATTTCCCAAGGCTGGAGGACAGCTGTGTGCAGTTGTTGTGGCCGAGTGGTTAAGGCGATGGACTAGAAATCCATTGAGGTCTCCCCGCGCAGGTTTGAATCCTGCCGACAACGGGAGGTCATTTTCGTCTGCAAGGGTGGAGGAGCACACTCTCTGTGAGGCCTCTGAAATTGTGGACCTCTCTAACGGGGACTTCATTCTTCATGCCCTCCAAATGGTGCGACATTGGCTATGCGGATGTCCCTTTGTCAGCTGAAAATTTGACACCCTGAGATATTGCTTCTGAGGCCAACAAAACAGGCCACTCCCAAGTTGTTATCTTTTTACAATCAGCTTGAACTGGTACTCAAGATTTTTCAATCCACGCTGCAGTGTGTGGATTGTGGTTAGCCTATAAGACTGCTGAAATCTCTCAGTCTGCAAGTACCACAATGCATCCACAAGCACTTTTCGGTAAACCGCAATTTCAGCCGTTGCAGCCCCACGGAACCCGTGTGCTGACAAAAACTCCTCAGCATGCAGAGGGGATGTAGCTCAGTGGTAGAGCACATGCTTTGCATGTATGAGGCCCCGGGTTCAATCCCCGGCATCTCCAACTAGGCAAAGAAAACCCATGACTTGTCCTTGTGCATCTTCATCATGGGTCTGTTTTCGGTCTTAAAAAACAGACGCTCACAAATGGGCAACATAGGACACACAGTCCCTCCTGGAATTGAAGCACGTAAGTTTCAAAGAGGCAAGAAAGACAGAAAAGCACAGACACTGAGTTCCACTGCTGCCGCCCCACAGAAAAAAGTCAATAGTTATTCCAATGGCTCCGTTTGTAAGCACATCCTACATGAATGAAGGCAACGTTAAATTGTCATAACAGTAGTGGTGTTGATGTGCACAAAAGCTGCCCTCAATAGAGTTGCACCTAACCACAGCTGTTTTGATGCACCCCAGCAGGGCCAGCACCGCTCAGCTACTACCTCACCTCCATGTCAAACTTGCTCGTCTCCCAGTAAAACTCCTCCGCTGACTTGAAATGCCGACTCACGACCCAAAATAGTTTGAAATTTAGCTTTCTTCCATGCGATGGTGGTATAGTGGTGAGCATAGCTGCCTTCCAAGCAGTTGACCCGGGTTCGATTCCCGGCCATCGCAGCTGCTTTATAGTGTCAAACGATTAGATTTCCTTTCGCACCGCTTCACCTGATGAAGCTGTGCACGTTTCCCAAGGCAGGAGGACAGCTGTGTGCAGTTGTTGTGGCCGAGTGGTTAAGGCGATGGACTAGAAATCCATTGAGGTCTCCCCGCGCAGGTTTGAATCCTGCCGACAACGGGAGGTCATTTTCGTCTGCAAGGGTGGAGGAGCACACTCTCTGTGAGGCCTCTGTAATTGTGGACCTCTCTAACTGGGTCTTCATGCCCTCCAAATGGTGCGACACTGGCTATGCGGACGTCCCTTTGTCAGCTGAAAATTTGACACCCTGAGATATTGCTTCTGAGGCCAACAAAACAGGCCACTCCCAAGTTGTTATCTTTTTACAATCAGCTTGAACTGGTACTCAAGATTTTTCAATCCACGCTGCAGTGTGTGGATTGTGGTTAGCCTATAAGACTGCTGAAATCTCTCAGTCTGCAAGTACCACAATGCATCCACAAGAACTTTTCGGTAAACCGCAATTTCAGCCATTGCAGCCATTGCAGCCCCACGGAACCCGTGTGCTGACAAAAACTCTTCAGCATGCAGAGGGGATGTAGCTCAGTGGTAGAGCGCATGCTTTGCATGTATGAGGCCCCGGGTTCAATCCCCGGCATCTCCAACTAGGCAAAGAAAACCCATGACTTGTCCTTGTGCATCTTCATCATGGGTCTGTTTTCGGTCTTAAAAAACAGACGCTCACAAATGGGCAACATAGGACACACAGTCCCTCCTGGAATTGAAGCACGTAAGTTTCAAAGAGGCAAGAAAGACAAAAAAGCACACACACTGAGTTCCACTGCTGCCGCCCCACAGAAAAAAGTCAATAGTTATTCCAATGGCTCCGTTTGTAAGCACATCCTACATGAATGAAGGCAACGTTAAATTGTCATAACAGTAGTGGTGCTGATGTGCACAAAAGCTGCCCTCAATAGAGTTGCACCTCAGCACAGCTGTTTTGATGCACCCCAGCAGGGCCAGCACCGCTCAGCTACTACCTCACCTCCATGTCAAACTTGCTCGTCTCCCAGTAAAACTCCTCCGCTGACTTGAAATGCCGACTCACGACCCAAAATAGTTTGAAATTTAGCTTTCTTCCATGCGATGGTGGTATAGTGGTGAGCATAGCTGCCTTCCAAGCAGTTGACCCGGGTTCGATTCCCGGCCATCGCAGCTGCTTTATAGTGTCAAACGATTAGATTTCCTTTCGCACCGTTTCACCTGATGAAGCTGTGCACGTTTCCCAAGGCAGGAGGACAGCTGTGCGCAGTTGTTGTGGCCGAGTGGTTAAGGCGATGGACTAGAAATCCACTGGGGTCTCCCCGCGCAGGTTTGAATCCTGCCAACAAAGGGAGGTAAATTCGTATGCAAGGGTGGAGGAGCACACTCTCTGTGAGGCCTCTGAAATTGCGGACCTCTCTAACCGGGTCTTCATGCCCTCCAAATGGTGCGACGTTGGCTATGCGGATGTCCCTTTGTCAGCTGAAAATTTGACATCCTGAGATATTGCTTCTGAGGCCAACAAAACAGGCCACTCCCAAATTGTTATCTTCTTACAATCAGCTTGAACTGGTACTCCAGATTTTTCAGTCCACGCTGCAGTGTGTGGATTGTGGTTAGCCTATAAGACTGCTGAAATCTCTCAGTCTGCAAGTACCACAATACATCCACAAGCACTTTTCAGTAAACCGCATTTTCAGCCGTTGCAGCCCCACGGAACCCGTGTGCTGACAAAAACTCCTCAGCATGCAGAGGGGATGTAGCTCAGTGGTAGAGCGCATGCTTTGCATGTATGAGGCCCCGGGTTCAATCCCCGGCATCTCCAACTAGGCAAAGAAAATCCATGACTTGTCCTTGTGCATCTTCATCATGGGTCTGTTTTCGGTCTTAGAAAACGGATGCTCACAATTGGGCAACATAGGACACACAGTCCCTCCTGGAATTGAAGCACGTAAGTTTCAAAGAGGCAAGAAAGACAGAAAAGCACAGACACTGAGTTCCACTGCTGCCGCCCCACAGAAAAAAGTCAATAGTTATTCCAATGGCTCCGTTTGTAAGCACATCCTACATGAATGAAGGCAACGTTAAATTGTCATAACAGTAGTGGTGTTGATGTGCACAAAAGCTGCCCTCAATAGAGTTGCACCTAAGCACAGCTGTTTTGATGCACCCCAGCACCGCTCAGCTACTACCTCACCTCCATGTCAAACTTGCTCGTCTCCCAGTAAAACTCCTCCGCTGACTTGAAATGCCGACTCACGACCCAAAATAGTTTGAAATTTTGCTTTCTTCCATGCGATGGTGGTATAGTGGTGAGCATAGCTGCCTTCCAAGCAGTTGACCCGGGTTCAATCAGCTTGAACTGGTACTCCAGATTTTTCAATCCACACTGCCGTGTGTGGATTGTTGTTAGCCTATAAAACCGCAGAAATATCTAAGTCTGCAAGTACCACAATGCATCTACAAGCACTTTTCGGTAAACCGCAATTTCAGCCATTGCAGCCCCACGGAACCCGTGTGCTGACAAAAACTCTTCAGCATACAGAGGGGATGTAGCTCAGTGGTAGAGCGCATGCTTTGCATGTATGAGGCCCCGGGTTCAATCCCTGGCATCTCCAACTAGGCAAAGAAAACCGGCTGGCTTATACTCAAGGCAGCCGAGTCTCTCCGCTCCTCTCACCCACCAAGCACCTGTCCTGAGCTATAACGTCAGCCTGCTAGAGTCAGGTTTTTCAAATGCATTTCCAAAGTAATTTACCTAAAACTGCTCACAAAAAAGGTATAGTCTGGAGCCCTGACCTGCTAGCCAGATAAGCGTCTTCACGACAATACGTGCTAAAGCTCATGGGAAATGCAGTCTTCATTCCGGCAGAACACTACTGCTTTTGTCCACAGGCACTGCCAAAGTCAACACAAACTGAAAGTTCCTTGTAGGAGCTTTAAGAATTTGTCTGCATTCACTCGTAAATACTATAAAAGTGCTTACCCTAAATTTACTCTGAAATGTGAAAATGAACGATTACCATGTTAATAATCATTTCTTAAATATAGTTTCCTGGTGAATTTCGGATTTGATTAATTTCAGCAAGCAAACCAAAAACCATGTAGTAAAGCAGAGAGAGTTATGGTTTTTATGTTCATCAATTACCATCTTCTCAAAGTTAGAGGAAATGGCTAGATGCTACATCTTGACTGGTTAATAGAAATGATCACTCTAGTTACTGAAATACACTTTCCTGTAGAGTCTTCTTGCACACATGTAACCTATTCAAAGCCCTCTGGCCAAAGATTTTGCTAGTGACTTTCTTATTTCTTCTCATTTCTTTTTTAAACACTGGTTTGGTGACAACCCCTTTTCTCTGCATATGAACACATTTGAACTAATGCCTTGTTATGCTATGATGATTGGTTCTTTACATCATCATAGTTACACAGCCACTACACAGGAAACTCAGATGTCCCCGGCCTTCGGTTCTTGTTACAGCCAGTCTGCTTAAATAGAAAATTTAAGAGTCAATCACCTTACTTGTTCTTCTATCTGTGTCTTTGTAGAGAAGATGCCCAATGTGATATTTGCACTGACCCAACATGGAGGCCACCTGGGCTTCTTTGAGGGAGCCGTGCTGTTCCCTCAACCTCTCACCTGGATGGACAAAGTCATTGTCGAGTACACAGATGCCATCTGCCACTGGGAGAAGAACAGGCAGGTCTGTCAAAGGAGCAGCCTCTGGGACAAAAACATCTGCTTTCAGAGAACAAGGGCCAAACTTACTGGGTGACACTTACTGTGTATAAAGTATGGAGACTAAACTTTAGTAAAGACCAAAATAATAAAATAAAAAAATGCACAGGCCCAGTCCTTTATATCTGCTTTGGTACTAATGGTCTTACATTAATGAGTAATTCCTGGTAATGAAGGAAACCACTTTATAAATCGTGAGTTAATTTACAGACATAATAAATCTATGCGTAACATGATCTCAAGCTGAATTTTTCCTACCATTTTCATTTAATTTACCTTGAAAGCAACAAAGCTCTTGGTTGGTCTCAGATACACTAATACTTGAATGTTCATCAGCCAGCTCAGAGACAGGTTAGAAAAATATTTTAATAATTAGCTTTAAAGGTTTGTGACCAGATTTAATTAAGTGCCTTGATATGAGTCTGCAACAGACTTTAATCTACATGAATCATTGAGCTGCCTCTCATGACCAGCAGTTATGACATGATTTGTGGTTACAGTGGTGATTTCCAGCTGTTGTTATGGCTTAAAATAATACCTGTTGTTTTTAAACTGTGATTTGAATTTACCTTAATCTGTTAAAAGTGTTTTGATATGATCTTGTTTGTTTCTGTTGAGAGAATTATGTTGTTCTCTTGACTGCTCTGTCAAACGGTTGGTTTATTTTGATGCTTTATTTGCATTATTTTGCTCATTTTGACAACACTCCAGTTCTTCACTTTGTTTCCATTGTGTGTGGTGGACCACCAGCCAGCATCCATACTGCTCACCATCAAAATTAAACAATCACATGGATTCAGGTTTTTAAGAGGTTAAGGGGTTATGAACATTAAAACAATTTGTTTGACTCAATATTGCTTTTATAACATTGAGTTCTTTGCTGATGAATGGAAATATGGGCTTCTCATACAAACTATAAAGCTAGTTTAACATTGTATTTGCCAAGATCAGCTTGTCCCATTCCATGAATTACCCCATCGAACCAGCTATTATTATTATTATTATTATTATTATATTATTATTATTATGTTTCCTACCACAGAGAGATTGAAAGAAATTTCATAAATGCTCCAATTTCCATAGATTATTACCACAGAAAATGTCCTTTGACACATATAGAGACAAGGGCAGGATGTACTGCTGTTCAGGACGGAGCGTGATGCTTACGATATCACAACAGAAAGAGAGTGCCCCCTGGGGCCTAATCATTCAGTGTATAAATGACATATCCAGTGTATGACTCCAAACAAATTAAGTGAAGTACTTTTCTCCTTAATAAAAAGCAGCTCTCTTTTTAACGACTGCTGTATTTGACCACAATCCTTTTAAAGGCACATATTAGACATTTTTGGGGCTGTTTTGTTTTGAGTTTGTTAATACTACATCTTGTGTGGACTTTGCCACGTGTAATAAATGTTTATATGCAATAAAAGCATAAAATGGGGGAGTAAAGATAAGCATACCAAAAACTTCACACAAAATGTTCCACTTCACACTGTCTAATGATACAATTTATTTCCATGAGAAATGCACTGCTAAAAGTCTTAAACATTGAGCCAGTAAGAGGTGAATTTTATCTGCAGGAATTCTATTTGTTTCCTGTGGTTTACTTTCACTATAATTTTGAGACGTACCTATGATATGGCACACCCATTCGAGAGCAATCAGTTTCCTGTGAGTAACATCCTGTCACACGTTGTGTTAACATGTAAATGCTATGGACTTCTTAGTAACAACATTTTGCCCATCATATTTAATACAGCGTCAGTTCTCTACCCGCCCTTTGAACACATCATGACTCTGTGTATGTGCACTTCATCTCTACTGCTACAGATATGAACCGAACTGTTTTGCCTGCACTTTACCGTCTATACAGTTCCTATTGTTCATTATGACAATATTGTATATATGGGCATAACATTTATAATATGTTTTTGTCATATTTGAACTCACCCATTAATAAATATTTTTCAAACATATTTAAAAGCTTTCCTGTTTTCTACTCAATAGATTAAAACAAAGACTGCAGCTTATATTTATATACAGTTTATTGTACATTTAGTGACATTCTTATTGGTGCACCAGGTAGCACAGTGGGTAAAACTTCATAATACTCATATTGAAGAACAATCTAAAAAACATGAGACAGGCACTTGTCAGAATATCAGCTGTGTACTTCACATAGAGACGGGGACCAGAGTGTGGACACAGAAATCTGGGGCCTGCCAGTGTAACAATAAGCTGTGTGGGTGCACTGGGTTCACACAAAGCACAAATGTCACTCAGGAGAGACAGACAATTTCACGCTTTTGATATTAACACAAAATAATTGAATGTGTCTGACTGGTCATAGAATCATGCTGGTGCTTTTGCAGTTTTTGTCGATGAGCACTGATTGGAGCCATTAGCCTCCATTCATGTGAGACTGGTATGAAAATCAGCTTGCGAAGACTTTGAATATTTGTGCAATAGGTAATCTATCACATATTTTCACCTTCTTTATTTTTTTTGTTCAAAGTTAGAGTAATGCAGCTTCTTGCATGTTTATGAGTCACTTATTTTGTTTGTGTGTGAGACTGAGCGAGGGATAAAAGAATTGTTGTTAAGCAAAAAGAAGCTGCTACATACAATAATACAGTAAGATGTGAACCATGAACAGTGACATTTGAAAATAAAAATAAGGGTAAGGTGTAACATGTAAATAGACATAGTAAAAAAAAGCACTATTTTATCAGAAATCAGTCAATTATTTTGTAAATACATGCACCCAGTGATTAATGGTCTTAAACTGTAATGCAGAGAGAACTGAAAATCCACTGGTTCCAGTTCCTCTTTGATTGTGCTTTGTGTGGACCACAGGAAAACAACATCACTTGAACTTTTCACACACTATGGCTTCCATTCATAACTTCTACACCCACACAGCCAGATTGGGCTTAGAGTATCCACAGTCTATAGGGTTTTGCAATATATAATGGTTCTGTGCCTGTTTGGCAGAGGGGTGGAGGGTGTTTAGTCAAACAGCTTGGCTGCTGCGGCCTTGCCGTCATATTTAGCACCTTTCCCATCAAACTCAGATGGAAGGATGTCAGCGTCAAACTCCTTGTAGTAGTTGTCCAGCTCATCTCCGTGGACAAACACCTAGGGCAAAGATAGCAGCTGTTAGACTCCTTTGTGACTGGGGATTACCGACCCATTAATTCAATTTGTAAATGAGTGGGAATGCAATTTCAGTTGGTACCTAGTATACTCTGGGGTACACTCATAAATACATACAATTTCAACCTGGCCTCAGCAGCCTGCTTGCTGTCTGCTTGCTCATCACAATCTAATTCTACACTAATATCAAGCATGTGAGACTTCTGCAATAATGATAACGTAATAAACAATGTCACAGATTTGAAAGCAGCATGTTACTTAAAAGAAACAGTGCAAAATGAACCTACAAACTGGAGTAAAATCTCAAATCTGATATTGAAAAGCAACATTCAGGAACGAATCAGCTTTGTGAAACTCACTCTCTCTAGCAGCTTGCCCTTCATGAGTGGTTTGACCACGTTGTAGGTGGTGGTGAAGTACCAGGGCTGGTGGATAAAGTGCACTGCTTTGAAACGGGCGGGGAATGAGTCCTGGTGGAGAGGAGACAAGAAGAGAGTTTGGAGATACAACTTACACAAACCTTTACCTTGCCAAAAGAAAAGAATATTTCTCTCCAGTGGAAGGTCTTGTGGAACAGTTTAAGGTTAAGTGTACCTGGGTGTTGATAGAGAGTGTTTTTTGTTTTGTTTTTCTCACTTTGCTGATCATCAAACATCTCTCTCTTTGACCTACAAACTGTAGCCAGACCCCAGGGATGACCCTTTAAGCTTCTTTGAGAAATGTTGTTATAATAATAATAATAAAAGGAAAACATTAAAGGTCCAGTGTGTAAAATGAGGGGGAAACAGTGACATGTATCTATTCCAATTCTATTATTTATCTATTAAATAATTATGTTGTTTATTTATGAACGTGAAACTCTTGAAACGTGCTCTCTGGTTGGCTGGATTTTCCATTCCGTACAAACATGGCGGCGCAAGATGGCGACACTCTCGAAGCAAGACCCTTGCTATATGTACATACATTATAAAAGAAGAATTATAAGGCTATGAAAACTAAAACAGATTTTATTTTATAGCGATTGTACACTTATACAAATATATTCATTGGTAGTATATTCAGATTTTGCCAATAACCTTGACAAATGTACACACTGGACCTTTAATAATCAACTTACCCTGTGCTATATCCAGCCAAGCTAATTCAAACCCTTAGTCACTGAAAACCTGATGAAAACTTTGTAAAAGACAAAAACAAAACTGTGTTGTAGTTAACAACTAGTTCAGGGTGCACTGCACCTGCAACATGTCCACCATCTTCTTCAGCTCGGTGGGTTTGATTCCTGACGCCTGCTGCATGGTGAAGCCCTTGAAGTTCTCAATGATGCAGAAGCCGTTGATCTGAGTCTCCTCATTCTCCAGCAGCTTCTCCAGGATCACACAGTAGGCACGCAGGATCTGAACACACACACACACACACACACACACACACACACACACACACACACACACACACACACACAACCTCATCGTGCATAAACCTTAAAATAAAAGGACCTCCTGCAGCTTTCAGATGTCTAATGATTTATCAAGGTTGTGTGACAGATTAAAACATCTGGGGTGTAATTTTTCTCCTGCGTTATGGATTTACGGTCTCCCAGCAGTTCTCACCTCATCGAAGGTGATCTCCTCGTAGTCCCAGTTCTCGATGTTGAAGAGCAGAACCACGCGGCCATATTTGTCTCTGCTCTGCAGGATGCCGGGGTAACCGGCCTCGATGGTGCTGCGTACGGCCTCGGGGGTCAGATTCTCAAACAGTTCAGGGTAATCCTTCCTGAAGCGGACGTAGCCTGGACACAAACACAGATTTTTAGGAATTTTCATGGTCCTGTCATCCATTTTTGATCTGATAGAAATCCCTCTTGCTTGTATGAAATTTCATCAAATGACCAATTCTTAAATTCACAATCTAAAAGGTGAATTTTAATGTTTATCCTACAGGTAGGTTGGATCACTCTCCTCAGGAAGTGGTAAAAGTCTTGAATCAGGCAAAATTTCAGTGTCTCTTGATGATCTTAATGCTGTTTTTAAACACAGGATCACTGTCAGTCTTTGGCATGAAAACTCTCATTTAAAGATAATGTCATAAGCCTCCCAAAGCTTATGTCATTTAAAGCCTGTTAGTATCATTTCTTTGCAAATAAGCTATTGTTGGAGAGTTGGCACAGTCAGTTCCTTTGTTGGTATACCTGTCAATCATGTGTGAAATCTCACCACAGCTGGACCGATTTTGACAAGTCATCTTCTTTCAAAACTAGATACTGAAGGCTCACATTTTCTCACAGCTGCCATCAGAATTACAGCTGAGGTGGAAAAACATGTGTGAATAACCGCTGACGTAGCTACCCTTCATGAGGTCGAAGGCTCTGGGCACGTCGTACTTCCTGGCGCGGATGAAGCGGACCAGCAGACCGTCTGGTTTCTCTCCGAAGGTGTCCTGCACCCCCTTGGCCAGATCATCACCTGCATCCGCCTTCTCCTTGATCATTCCTCGCAGCTCCTTCACTGCAGACACCCGCTTCTCATCTGTCTCGTTCAGCTCGTCCTTGGCCTGCAGGGAGAGCCAGACCACACAGTCAGCTCACATTGCACATATGTATTGTATTGATATCTTTATGACACATCTGACACATCTTGTTCTGGTGAGTTTAAATTTGCCCCACCTACATTTGTCTTTGTCTGGCCAGTGAATACTTTGGCAGACAGAGGGCTATAAAGTGGTTGGCTAGATAACACTCTGTGTTTGCTAAGTTAGAACTTATTCTCCCAAACTGAGGTGACACTTTTTGCTGTTTTTTTTTCTCTTTTCTTACAAGAAAAGGCATTTAACTAAGCATTTGTCACAAAAAATGCAACTGCAGCAGAAGCGCAGATGTTGCAAATGGTCTTAAGCCTGCAAGCCGCATTTCCTAATTATCTATTATCTTGCAAAATTAAATGTTTATCTTTCATCTCTTACAAGCTAATAATAATAATAAGAAGAATATTGTGAACATATTTACAATTTGAATATATTTATTCTTTAAAGTCATGATTTCATCCATAATGACCAGTGATTCATGTTGAAGACACTGCAAACCCACACAGGTATTTCCAGTTATTCTTTTGGTGTTGAAGCTGAACTGAGTTAAGATAGAAACTGCCTGACCTCTGTGAACTGGTTACACTGACAAAGAGTCACAGGTAGAGCTCCAATCAGACCTGGTAAGTTTGATTGTTAATGTCCTAATGAATACAGCATGGTGATGTGTCTGTGTGTGTCTGTCTACCTTCTGCCTGGTGTGGTCTGGCAGGTTGGCACAGGCTCCAAACACTGGTCCGTGGTCCTTGACGGTGAGACGTTCCAGCTTAGCCCTGAGAGCCTGCTCCTCCTCCGACACCATACGGTAAGTTCCACTCTGTACACAGAGAAATCATGAATTAATACAGCACAACACTCCATGATGAGTATTTATGTCTTTCTCTAAGATTGCAACCATTGATGCTAAGTTAAAACAAGGTTAAAGTGAAGCTGCAATGACTGATACAGTGCAGAAAACTGTCTTCACACTACAGATAGTAACCACTGGAAACACACAGGTGTGATTAACATCACTAACAACAGCGTTCAGCACCGCAGGCTTTCCTTGTAAACACCGACTTCCAGTGTCAGAAAAAAAACTTTTGTTTTTTTGTTTCTGTCATCTAGTGATTTTATTTTTGTTATATGAAATAGAACATGTCTATGGATATTCTCGTTCATCCAGGTCATCGTTCTTTTCTGGGCAAATTGAATCGTAGGCAGCTGGACAAATACAAGTCCAGTTGCCTACGATTCAATTTGCCCAGAAAAAAAAAAGAAATAGAACATGAAAATCAAACCGTTTTTAAATTTTAGTTGCTTGTTCTTTGATACTCAAAAAGAAGAACGCTTTGTGTTTCAATTTTATTTTGTGTATTGTATTTCAAAATGAAAATCCAATAAACCAATCATTTTTTGTTTGTTAATTCCCATTCATCAAAAGAAAATCCAATGACCAAAAGATACACTGACCCCCGGACACAACACAGAAATGCAGCAGATCCCTCATTAATGTTATTGACTAGACTTGTTTTTTACTGAGACACTCCAAAGTCTGATGTGTGATGTGGTGAAATGGACAGATTAAAGATGTGACAGTGGATGTTAATGTCTGCCCATCAGAGCTTCCTGGAGCATAGAAACACACACACACACACACACACACACACACACACACACACACACACACACACACACACACACACACACACACACACACACTCATTTGTGGCTGCAAGTCAAAACTACCACTTCCTGTTGACGGTAAGATTAAAAAAAATGTTTTTCTCTTCTATTTGGTTAAAAACTAAATGCCTCACTGTATCAGTATAATTCTCTCACAAGACTCAGTTGTGCTGTGTGAAATTTTAAACATGTCTAATCCATATGAAACTATGTGCCCGTCCAGCAGAATGAATAGGCCTCAGTGTTTGGTTAATCTCTCTCACATGAGTCCAGTAAAGCTTGTAAATACATGGTAAGGACGACTAGCAGGCCTGAAGCAGGGATCAGAGATTAGCAGCTAAGAGCTACAGTAGCTGTTGACGGCATCCATAACTAGGAGCTTGTCTTGTGAGAGTGTTACTCAACCTGAGCCCCCTCCTCAACACTACTGTTAAAGCTCAGCTCGAAAACACTTGTGTATAGATAGATAGATAGATAGATAGATAGATAGATAGATAGATAGATAGATAGATAGATAGATAGATAGATAGATAGATAGATAGATAGATAGATAGATAGATAGATAGATAGATAGATAGATAGATGAACTTTATTAATCCCGAAGGAAATTCAAATGTGGTCAACTGCTCACATAGAACCAGTCACACACACTACGACAATAAAAACAGATTATAAATAGCTAAAAAATAATAATATCATTGATTAGTTAGAAGTGCAGGTACTTACAACCACAGCCATGTCCTCTGCTCTTTAGATCGGCTTCGTACTGTGAGGGAGAAAACACAATAAGTGATCCATGTGATTCTCAGGGGGAAAAAACAAACAATTGACATATTGTAGTCCAGGTTAATCCCCCTTCATCCCCCTCTCTGCTCTGACAGGACACCTCCATTGTGCTATATTTAGCATTCCTGGATAATTTATCAGGAGATTTAAGGTCAACGCTCCTTAGTTTCATAATCAACATAGGCGCATCCTCACAGTCCATGTTACTGTAAATGCTTTAGTGTCAATAAAGTCTGTGTTATGGACAAACACATTATGGTCTGATTTAATCACATCACACATTCCTTAAGTGTGTTCACAGTCCAGTGGTTAATCCAGTGCTGCCATAATAATCCATTAATCAATCAGTCAACTATAAGAAAATGAATCATTGAATCATCGTTTGTCATGCAAAAACAAAAAAATTAAATTCTTGTTCCAGGTTCTCATCTGTCAGCGATGTGATAGAAAGGCAAGACAGGGCATTTATTTATATAGCGCATTTCATACCAAGGCAACTCAATGTGCTTTACATAAAGACAAAACATTAAAAAAAGAAGCATAAAACAGAATAAAAACAAGAAAACACTAAAAACAGAGTTAAAAGCAAGAGCAAATAAAAGTAAAATAAAAGAAAATAAGTTTTAAGTTCTCAGCTATAAGCACATGAAAAGAGAAATGTTTTTAACCTGGATTTAAAAGTGCTTACAGTTGGGGCTGATCTCAGTTCTGCTGGTAGTTTGTTCCAGTTGTTGCAGCATCACAGCTAAATGCTGCTTCATCATGTCTGGTCTGAACTCTGAGCTCCACTATCTGACCTGAGTCAGTAGATCTCAGAGCTCGACTGGGTTTAGACTCTACTAACATGTCATTCATGTATTCTGGACCTAAACCATTCAGTGATTTGTAAACCAGGAGCAGAACTTTAAAATCTATTCTGTAGCTGACTGGGAGCCAGTGTAAGGTCTTAAGAACCGGGGTGATGTGATCTGATCTCTTTGTTCTGGTTAAAACTGGAGCTGCAGCGTTCTGAATGAGCTGCAGCTGTTAGAAGACCGTTACAGTAGTCTAGTCTACTGGAGATAAAAGCATGAATCAGCTTCTCCTGATCAGTTTGGGACATGAAACCCTTCATTCTGGATATGTTCTTAAGTTGATAAAAGGCTGATTTGGTGACTGATTTGATCTGGCTGTTGAAGGTCAGATCTGAGTCTATCAGCACGCCAAGGTTTCGGACTTGGTCTTTAGTTTCTAGAGACAGTGACTCCTCAGTTTTTTCTTGATTTAACTGAAGGAAATTTTGGCTCATCCAATCTTCGACTTGCTCTAAACAGTGACATAGTGACTCTATTGGACTGCAGTCGTCTGGAGACAGTGTGAGATATATCTGGGTGTCATGATAGTTGACATTAGAGTTCTGTAGAATTTGACCCAAAAACAGCATATACAGGTTAAACAGACGGGGTCCAAGGACTGAAAGCTGAATATCTTTAGGGTTTGGACAAAACAAACAATTAAAAATGTTAAAATAGACTTTGACGACCTGTGTTGGGTATTTCTGACCACCGTCACCATACTAAACCAGATCAAACTACAGTATAATCAAGGAATGATAGGTGGCTCAGTGACGGAGAGAACAGCCTAATTCAAAATACATCAGTCCTAAACATAATGAAATATCAAAAACCAACATGACGACTTCTTTTCCCTGCAACAATATTTCAAAAGTGGAATTCTTCTGTGCGTCCTTTCCCACAGATTCCTTTATCATTTTGCTCTGGGTATATTCGTCAGTCACTGTGACTGTGGTTGTGATGTGCAGACAAATCAGCTGTTTGAAATTTGCTGCCTCACATCTCCTGAAATTCCATCAGTCCAGACAGATCAGATCACAAGAGCAACTTGCACTTTTCATTTCTGACCACAGCAGGACTGCAATTCTCAACTTTGCGAGCATTAAGTCTCATGATGCATCAACCAAGTCTTCACAGAACTACATTTAGCATCAGATACCACAAGACACCGCAAAAAAAAGCAGCCAAATGTCCACACATTTTTTGGTTTTGTGCCTCTGTAAATTACAATTTAACCCTGAGTGAAACTGCTCCTGAACTAGTAGAGTATCACCGAGGCCGAGTCTTCTTACCTGAGGCAGATGTGAAGTTGCTGCGGGGAGTCGTGGGGTCTGTGTGGAGCTCGGTGGACCGGACCTATGATTTGTAGTGTTGGGATTAGTGTCGTCACAGCAGATTACACCCAACAGATTTCTTTTTTCTTTTCAATCAGCATAAAAGTGGCAGAGAGGGTGTGAAGAGCGGGGAGGTGGGGAGGTGGGGAGGTGGGGGCGTTAGAGGGGGGTTGGAGTGATGGTGACAGTTTGTGGCTCATAGTGGAGGTGTTGCCATGATGGAGGCGCATGAGGTCAGGGCTCATTTGTGGATGATGTAATGATGGGTGTGCACTTTAGGTGAAAGATGGTTTAAAGCGTGGTGGTGGAGGTGGTGGTGGTGTGGATTTGATCACATTCCACGGAGACTTGGACGGAGTGAAAAGTGACCATTGTGACCGTTTGATTTCTGCCACGTGAACACAGAGAGGAGGATGGTTAGTTAGTCTGCTTCACATGTTTAGAGGCATGAACAGGGAAAGTCTGATTCAGATGTCGACCTTCAGCAAAATTCTATTTGAGTGTGACTTTCTAGAAATAGAAATCATTTTATTTTCATGTTTTATCTTCATTTATCTTGTGCTTTTGTACATTAAATTGTAATCTTAAAGCAGAAGTAAGTGGAATGTTTATGTTAATATAAGTCTTAAATAGTTGTATCTTCCGACAGCATTTTTAAAACACTATAATAAATAAAAAACATTGTTGATCTGTCACCTCACTTCTGTTAAAGTGTGAAAGTGCAGTTCAGTTAGTCTGAGGCTGCAGGTTTGGCCTCCACTGGCTCAGGACCTAGGATGTGAAGCAAATCATCAGAAATTTGTTTGGAAAAAAAAATAAAAAATCCTTCATCGTGACTGAGGGGAAACACACACACACACACACACACACACACACACACACACACACACACACACACAATCCACAACCACCAGCGTCACTACAAGGATTTGGATTTAGACTTACATTTCTATCAGTAAACATGGGCCCTAAATGATCCACAATTCCCTGTGATCAGATTAGTTCTCACATACACATTGTATCTCAGCTCACAGAGAATAACCACACTGAGCACGTGCCAGTCTCCTTAATAGTTACGCTGAGGACCTGTGTGTGTGTAAGGTGTGTGTTCTTGTACATGCTACGTTGTGAGGACTGGAACGAGTTTTTAACCAACAGAGTGAGGACATTTTTGTGAAGTGAGGACATTTTGGCCGGTGCTCACTTTTTCCAAGGGCTGTTTGAGTTAAGATATTAGGTTATAATTAGGTTTAAATTAGGTTAGGAGTAATGGTTAAGTTTAGGCATTTGTTTTGGATGGTTAAAGGTTAGGGTAACGGGCTAGGGAATACATTATGTCAATGACATGTCCTCACAAAGATATATTTACAAGGATGTGTGTGTGTGTGTGTGTGTGTGTGTGTGTGTGTGTGTGTGTGTGTGTGTGTGTAAGGTGGGTGGGGGGGTCCTGTGAGCATCGTGAGCTGAGAGAAATGTAAAGGTTTATATAATGTGTTAAGCCCTTCATCACATCACACACATGTACTCAGTCTTCATATCCAATCACAGCTGAGTGAGGCTGACAAAAGATTAATCTCAGTGGGGCAACAGAGAGGTGTGCATGAACACAAATGACCTGAATGAATGACATGAATGAAGAGCCAGTGGACAGTGAGGACAGGACGCTGTCACTGTCATGTCAGAGTGCTGTGGTGTTGGGTGAAACATTATTTTGTCAGTTTGATCAGCTGTTGTCTTTCTGTTGTAAACACTGGAATCGGCCTTCAGCAGGGAGCTTCCCTTCTGTATCTGAACCTCCACACATTCATTTTACCCATCAACTGTTCATATTTCCAGGGAAATCCCTCTATATTAAAACAATGTTTTTTGTTAATACTTAATATCAAAGTAAATACAGTGTTTACATTAAAGACAACGGGGCTGAGGGATATGCACTTCCATGGACATACAGTAACCAGCACCACTGCTTTATGAGGTTGCATCATATGGTTCTGATTACATCTCATCTCTCAGCTCATTTATGACATTCGTCTTACTTTTTATTTGTTACAAGTTGATTTGTTACAAGTTGATTTTGTTGTTAAGTTATGCTTCCATGAAGATTGATGAAGACGCCCTACAAAACAAAAGGTAACTGTATAGTATGAGGCCTCCTGATAGGTCGATGTAACTGGGGGGGGTGGGTTCAGGGATGAAAGGAGATGTAAACTTTATGAAAGTTGAATGTACATTTATTAAAAGCAGCATGTCTGAGTCTGCAAACATGAAGCCTATAGGGAATTTTTTAGCACTAGTTGGTTCATTGACCAGGAACATGATGGACTTTTCAAGCCTTTAATGGACTCTTTATACGGGGTGTCTGCTCCACGACGCACAGTGGTGTGCACAGATGGGGGGAAAGGGTGGCGGTCGCCCCCCCGGCCCCCCCCCACCCACCCCCCCCACCCCTCGTGGCCCAATTGTTGAAAAACACAGCAAAAGTGCCCTCTTAGAAGCCAAAACACGTGCTAAAGTGCCCTCTTCAGTGGCAAGGATGCACTGTATGTGCCCTTTTTTTTTCCTTTACGCCCCTGCCCTTCAAAAAATCTGTGCACACCACTGCCCCCCATGATGGACTATTTTTATTTTTTTATATTTAGGTATATTTTGGGGCCTTTTTCGCCTTTAATGGAAAGCACAGTCAAGAGAGATACAGGCAAGGCAAGGCAAGGCAATTTTATTTGTATAGCCCGTTTTTACAAACAGTTTGTCTCAAAGGCCTTTACATGGCATCGTAACAACATCCTCTGTCCTTAGACCCTCACATCCACTGAGGAAAGACTCCATGGAAAACCCTTTTAACAGGGAAAAATCGGAGAAACCTCAGGGTGAGCAACAGAGGAGGGATCCCTCACCCAGGACGGATAGACGTGCAATAGATGTTGTTACAGACAAGACAACAGTTTACAGTTTGTCACAGAATGTGCGAAATATGGAAATGTTACAGGAAAATAGGGAGGCAGAGAGGGGGGGATGACATGCAGGAAAGGGCCACTCAATGCAGGATTCGAACTGGGGGCCGCCTGCAGTGAGGACTGTAACCTCAACACATGGGGCGGCTGCTCTAAACACCGCCCCTTGATGGACTATTTTTAAACTATTTTCTGAACACAGACTGATTCATCAATGTCATTATTTGTCTTTTATTGTAGGATAATTAACATAATGAGAATTCCTGAGCCCACAGTGACTGCTGCTGTCCCATCCTTCATGTGAGGTGTGGCTGTGTGCACCCGTTGCCCCAGCAGCAGCAGGTTATTGTGTGGTGTTGTATCATGTTTAGGAGTCTCACTCTGACCCCGGCAGCACTAACGTCACCAACACACGTTTTCCTCCTGATGCAACGATGAAGGCGCAGGCAGCCGACCAGTAATCTGCTAAATCTGCTCAAGAAAGCGATTTGGGAAACAAAATTAGATGGATTTGGGCAAACAATGCTCCTCTCTGTTCTCTCCCTGCTGCAGCCTGAGCTGGGGGGCCAAGTTCAGGCTTTAGATGTGTGTATGCTCAGAAACAAAGAAGCTGAGGCACAAGGACAAAACCATTTATGGAGCCACGGAGGAGAAGAAAATGTGCAGCTCCACCTGCAGCCGACTGTTTTACTCAACACTTACAAATGTATCAGTCAGTATAAAAAATGTAAAACAACCATTAACTTTATAACTAAATATCCTTTCTCTGTGGTGACAGTACACACAGCCTGCTCACATCTGGACTGGTGGATTTTGTAACCTATTTATAAACGGTGCCATTCGATGATTTCACCTGCTGATCCAGTGGCTGTGACAAAATCTGACCAAAACATTTCCCAACAGCAGCAGCAGAGCCACTAATGCTCCTCCTGCTGACGACACTGCTCTTAATGCCGCGCTGGCAGAGGATCAAGTGGGGCGACCTCAGTAATTACCACGCACTACATCACATTAACCACTGTTCAGTGATGGATTCAGCTACTTATTCTGACTTTAAACTCAACTGTTTTTGTAATATCTGTATGTGGATTTGTAAGAAGATTAGTGATATTTATGTGATTGTGTTGCTATTTATGCGATTGAGATTTGTGGGTTGTTTATATTTACAAGCTTAGGTTACTTTTCTTAAATTGATGGATATACTGTAGGTAGTTTTCCTTACATGTAGTCAGCTCACGCACTTCTATATAAGTTACCTATATAGCTTCTGTCCTGCCATGCCCTGAAGAAGACCAGTGTGGGTTAAAACTGCTGGGCGTTTCAGCTGTGTTTTAAGAATGATGCCCTGGACAAATAAAGGCATTTTATCCTAATATCTTTGGCTCTTGTGCATGTCTGTTCTTGATTTTTAAAGACATAAGATACAAGATTTCTATTCTAAATTTAAAAAGGATAGCAAAATTGTTTCCAATCTCAAACTGTTAATCTGAGAAACACTAAACCTTTGAGTAATGTGAATTTATAGAGTGAATGGAACATTTGACCTGTAGTGTTTTACACACACTTCACTGCAGTTTTTCTATTGCAGACATGTTGAGCTTTTAGCACAGGTTCACAGGCTCCATCACCACCAGCTGATCAGGGATCAGTCCACTATTCCTAGTGCTGTCACATTTCCACTCACTCAAATCAAGGTCAAAAGGTTTTAACATGATGCCATTTTATTTATTAGGAGCAGCTCACAGTGAGGTAATGAATAACACTGTAACAATTGTAAGTAAACTACTCAAGGCCACACATACATGGAGGTAACTGCAACATTTTAAATATGAAAATGCACCAGCTTCAACTTGTTCCCTGTTTTTTTCTTTACAATGTGTTTTCCCATTGAACTGAAAAATACAGCTGTTTTGTGAAACGGCTGTCTGTGGCCTAGAATAAGTCTTAAGTTTCATTTAACCTTTCAAGTAGGAGCAGAGAGACAGACAACTTCTTACTCTGCACACGTGTTAAAATCTTCATGATATAAACATCAACTCTTCAAGCAAAAACCTGGTACCACAGCAGAAAAGCACCACCAAGTAATAAGTTAACAAGTGTTTTCATTCAAGTCGTAAATTAATTTCCCCTAAAGTGATAACAGTAAATCTTCTCATGAGAGAATGAACATTTTTTAAGTTAATTGTAGCCCCCCTTGAATTCTATACTGATATTTTTCATCATTGATAGTAATCTACATGTCCATGGTCGTCTGACCGTCTCATCAACACTCTGGCTGGCTGTCGACCGTGACGTTGTCCGGCCAGTACTCGTCCTGCATGTAGTGGTTGGAGGAGGCGAAGCTGGGCTTGTGTGGAGCGCCGTTGTCCATCAGCTTGTTCTGCAGCTCGCGCTCCCACTCCCCCTCCACCAGCTTGTAGAGGTCCAGGGCGGCGCGGGCGTCTTCCACCGAGCAGTGACCTCGTTTCCCCACCTGAGCAGAACGGCACAGACAGAAAGACAACACATTAATAAAGAAATGGTACTGAACTGAAGCAGGACTTTTTACACATAAACCTGTCACTGTCCCCTGGTGGACACTTCAGGAATGACATGGCGTTACTTTTGACAATCTTCTATCTCAACTTCCTTCTGTACGTAACATCTGTGTTTGGGTAATACTGACACTTTCTCTGTTCTACTGAGGCTTCATGTTAGAGGAAACATTATGGTTTCAGCTGGCTCACTCTGAGGGACACCACATCCTCACAGCAGTTTCACATCTTTCATAAACATACTCTATTATTTACAGGAGGGGGGCAACCGCCATTTCGACATCCCACCAGTCCGACATAGGCCTCTAATTGTCTAAATCAGTGGTTCTCAACCTTTTTGAGTCGCGACCCCCAATTTAACATGCACTTCTGTCCGCGACCCCCCCCCCCCGCCACACACACACACACACACACACACACACACAAATACACACACACGCGCACACACACACACACACACACACGCCAGTGTGAACGCATGATGGATAAAGCGCAGCGCTGTCCGCGGTGGTTTTTTTTTTTTTTTGCCTTTTTAGTTCTTGATCCCTGCGCTGAAAAAATCTATTGGCTGCTGTAGTTTTGTCTCCATGGCCAATGTTTCGACCTGGAGGTTTTCATCAGGGCAAAAGAACAAAACAAAGTGACGGAGTTTAAATAGATGCGGGTGGCGAGTTGATGCGGTGTCCACACACCTGGGCTGGTTTATGTGACATGCGAGGACCTGTCGGCGCAGGAGCGAGTGGAGCGTGGATGCAAGCCAATCTCCTTCAACCATGCACGGAAAAGGGGAATGATAAGAAAAATGTTTCTAATTTATTAAGAAACAATGCCCAGGTCAGCAATGCATGCCAAGAAACATGTCATTCATTTATCCCCTCCAGTCAACACAGCTGGACACACACAACTCAACTGACGTGTAAATGTAAATAAGTGTTTCAATAGTACTTTTACGATACACGTTTATATCGATAACGTCTGGAAAACCACCTCATGAGAGCGTAAAAATGTTTTTGCGATATTTGAGACTTTTTTTCAAAGTTAAGGTGTCTCCATTACCTGTTTTTACCAGAATCTCACGCGCACAGACCAGAACCATACCGCTTGATACAATGAATTTTGGACAAACAATGAAGCGAAAAAAAAACAACTAAAACAACTCTCTGTAACGACCTTTACTGTTATAATGTTTAAGTAGCCTAATGATTAAGTTTAAGTTCTGCGATTTCAGACTGTCTGTGAACGCATGGCCCTATGTGGTGATGAGGTGAGGTGAGGGGCAGGAGAGAGAGAGCGGTGTCTGTGTGAAATGAGAAGGGCAGACATGAGACAAGTGGACAGGTTCGTTGTTATTGTTTTGGTGTAGTTACGGCCGACAGTAACTGGTTTTGAGTAATACAATGCATGTTTGAGAGTCGCTCGTCGTCCTTTTAACGTCCGGTCGGACGCTACATTAATTAATTAATTAATTTTGCATATTTATATTTTTCCAAAATGATTTGGCGACCCCCAGAAATCATCTCGCGACCCCAACTGGGGTCGGGACCCCAAGGTTGAGAATGGCTGGTCTAAATGGCAAATTTTCTATCAAACGTCCCATCATTCCGACAATCTTTGCCTCCTATGGTCAGAATGACAGTATTTTTTCCTTTTTTTAAACATCCTGCCTTTCCGACAATTCCTTTAATAGCCTATTTTTTTCCCCAAAAGATTTTGCACTGGTTGGGTTTAGGCAATGAAGAAAGGAGTTGGTTAAGTTTAGTAAAAAAGACCAGGTAGAGGCTAGACAGGCAGGCTAGTCCCTCGCACCCTGCTGCGTAATTACACACAACCATGTGGTTATTCCTCTATCAGCATGTCTTAAAGAAGGGAGTCACCTGAGTAATGCATATTTCCTTGTAATTAAGCCTGCAAATGGTGGGACGTTCGCATGTCGGAATGACAGCATGTAACCTTTACAGGATTAAGATGAACCAACACCAATGTCTAAGTCAGGCGTGTCCAAACTATTCAACAAACGGCCGTGAGAATGCAGGTTTTTGTTTCAACCAACCAAGAGCACACAGTTTGACCAATCAACTGTCTGAAGACTGAGATCAGCTGATTAAATGACACATAGGATTTTTTAATTTTAATTATTTGCTAAGTTTTATTCTATTCTAAATGAGTCAAGTCTGGTGTGCTGCTGCTTCTGCTTGGTTGGAAACCTTCATGCAACAGCCTGGTCTAAGTGATTAAGTTTAGAATTAAACATTCACACCTTGGTTGATGAACACTTCAAGCGTAAACAAGAACTGAAATATTAATGTTCAACAGTTTATGTCTTTTCAACAATATTGAAACAAACAATACATTAGTATAAATCCATATGTTGTCCAGTGATGATTCTCACCTGTATCCTCCTGTTGAGCAGCTTACTGGCCAAGATCCTGAGTGAAGGGCAGCGCTCCCGAGGGAAACCAGCCAGCCTGCTGAGGAGACGAGTGGTGCAGGTGTCCCTGACCATGTGACCTGGAGGGACGATGTCCAGCGCCTCAAAGTCGTTGTAGACGGAGTGGCCCACGACCACTTTGCCCTCAAGTATACCGAGGATCTACAGAAGAGAAGCCACACACACACACAGGAGGACAAACATTATTATTATTATCATTACCTGTAGTGCTGATGACAATGAACATGAGTCTACAAGTTGAAGGACACTGATAGAACATTTTATAAACTTATAAACTATGTCATTAATGCAGAAGTCAGACCCCGACAGTGGCCGATCACACTGTTGCATCAGATCTACACAGAGGTAAGGCCGTCACTCCAAAGCATGAGAAGGCTTCTGGTTATTACAGGGCTCCAGACTCACTCTACATGGGGGAATTTTGCCCCTAAAATTTGGGACAGTGCAAGTTAATTTTTCATCTACTTAAATTTGCCTTTTTCTTTTTTTTTTGTTGAAACACTGGTAAAAAGTGGAAGCGGCGCCTCAAAAAGTTTGAAATCTGTCATTACATGTGGCAGGACAATGTGTGTGAGCAGTGACGTTAAACAGAGCTCATGAATGACATGAATGTAGTTACTGTAAATAAGAGAAAAACAACCAAGTAAAAAAAGAACAAAACATTCCTGTTGAACCTGCAGAACCATGAGCATGGAGGAGGACAGGTGTTTTCATCTTCTCTGTCACAGTCACAGCTGCTGCTTCAACAACAGACAGCTGTCTGTGTGTCGTCTGACCGTTTCACTTAGTAGGACATCAATTTAAAGGGGAACTATGCAAACACTTTTTTTTTTTTTTACCTTTACGGAGCCTCCCCTACACATTCGGAGTGCACATTTACAAAAAAACCCACAGCTACAGTACTTTCTGGACTATAGAGCGCACCTGAGTATAAGACGCGCCAGCTAAATTTTAAAGGAAAATACATAGTATATAGGCCACACTTGAATATAAGGTGCAGGTTTTCATGTTGTAACATGAGATAGTAATATGAGACGAGAGCTGGGACACCGGGGCGGGGAAAAAAGTAGTGGCTTATAGTCCGGAAAGTACGGTACCTCAGCAGTCAGCAGTCTTCTCCATGACAGTGGAGCAGAACCGTTTAAAGGCTCAGAAACCTCTGCAGGTGTTTGGAGTTAATCAGCTGATTAGCATGTGACATCATTAGGTTACAACTGTTTCACTATATTCTAATTGTTTGAGATAACCCTATACTAACCCTAACTAATCTCACCTCTCTCATCAGCACAGAGTTTCTGTCCGAGCTGGAGCTTAGTGGATGTTTTCTTTGTTTTTGGTAAAAACTACAAAGGCTGTTGTGTCTGAAGATCCCTGAGGATCAGCACGTTCAGAGATACTGAACCCAGCTGACACCAAGAAATCATGTTTTTTAATCTCAGTCTGATGTTGCTGTGGACATTAACTGAAGCTTCTGACCTGAATCTGCAGGCTTTCATATGCACTGCACCACTGCCACCACTGGCCAACTGAATAACTGCACTAGTGTTTCCCTACCAAGGTGCTCTACAAATGTATTTAAGGCACTGTCGGCACGGATTTAAACCAAGTAGAGAAACATGAGTGATGATGTAGGGATGTCACAATTACTTGTTTTCACAATTAATCGCGGTATTAAACGCCACAATTAATTAATCGTAAAGATTCTTAAATACCGTCACTTTCCAAAAAAGATTATTTTGGAAACACAGAGGCAGATGTGCACAAAAGTTAAGGTAAATGTAAGAAATACTGGTCAATTTACCTAACGTGACATGGTAGAAATTTAAATGTTAGCGTCTCATTTGTGATAAAAAACAAACAATTAAAATAAACTTAAACATTTGGTATAGATGACAATTAATGATTTGAATATTTAAAACACTTCCCCTGGAGGATTAATAATTGGTTACATATGAATAGTAGATACTTAAAATATTTAGTGTAAATATTTGTGATTATTATGTAATTATATTTTAACTGTATTTGATTTTACACATTTATATGTTGTGAAATTAATTAATGCGTAATAATCGTGATAATCGTAATACCGTGATTATTTCTCTGACAGTAATCGTACAAAGAAAATCTATAATCGTGACATCCCTGGGAGTGACAAAAATAAAAGAAACAAATAGAAAAATAAAATAAAAACAAACAAAAGTAAAACAGCAGGTGTCCTCACCTCCTCCCTGGCCTGGCTGAACGGCGTGGCGTTAAGCAGGTGATCCCTGCGGATGCCGCTCCACCGGGTCCGGTAGGCCGTGACGGGCTGGCACGGCTGGACGTATTTATCATACAGGACGTTGCCATGGTAATCCACGATGCTGCAGCGGGCCAGCTCGCTGCAGTGGCCGCCGGGCCCCGTCCCCACCATCTCACAGTCCAACGCCACCACGGTGGTGGAGCTCATGCTGAGGCAGGGGGAGCTGCGCCCGCTGGTGGGAGGACTGGCCTCGGAGGAGAAGCCGCTGTCCACCTCCCAGCTGTCCCTCAGGGCCGAGACCAGGCTGTGGTGGTCCGAGGATTTAGGCACAAACCCAGAGTTACCGGGTTTAGATGTGTCAGAGTTCAGAGCGCTTTGACTTTCACGCCGTGTAGTATCACTGAATTTTGTCTTTTTGAGCAGTTTATTTGTATCCAGTGGTTTGTAGTGGTTGTCTGTTCTTTTCCTCTTCATGTTGGCAACGACCATCATCTGATGAGATTTCTTCTGAGCTCTCTCCACGTTGCACAGCATCATGGCTTTTCTGCTCAAATACTGGTAGTTGTTGATGAGCCCCCTTGAAGAGGCTTTATTCTTCCTTGACGCCTCTGCCATCAGCCATCAACGAAACCGGCCACGTCATTTCTATGGAAATAACACAAAACAACCAGGTTATCATCAGAGCTTTAATTATGTACTTTTAACTCTGAAGCTTTTGGCCAATAAAACATCAGTGAAGTTATTATTATTATATTACATTTGTTTAAATGCAATAAAAACAGGTGTGTCTCATAGAGGAGGCTTAGCCCTACCATCCTTTGTTGATTTTGATCCAACAGGTCACATGAATTTTTTTATATATTCTATAAAGTAAATATGAGTGTTAGAGCTCAATAACTCCCAGGTTATGTGACCTGTTGACTCAAAATCAACACAGGACGGTAGGACTAAGCCTCCTGACACACCTTTTTTTTATTGCATTTAAACACATTTACTATTTCATATGAATTTTTAATGTATTTTATACAGTAAATATGAGCGTTAGAGCTCAATAACTCCCAGGTCATGTGAGCTGTTGGCTCAAAATCAACACAGGATGGTAGGGCTAAGCCTCCTCTATGACACACACCTGTTGTTATTGCATTTAAACACATGTGATATTTTATATGAATTTTTAATGTATTGAGAAGAAGCGAATGTCTGTCAAATATCCAACTTAAAACTAACTTCACTGCGGTGTTTATACAACACCTTCAAATCATTTCACACCGAGCAGGACCTGCACTGACCCCAGAGACGGTGATTGACAGCAACATTAGATCACGTTGTTCTGACTGTAGCTAGTGTGAATAAGTTACCCTCGGAGCCAGGATAAACATCTGCAGCTAACTATGTCGCTGAGCAGAATCATAGTTTAACATAAAGTGGAGCATCATTACAGTTCTCTCTCTTTATTTCTCGGTCCCAAACTCAGACTGTTTAATATCAGCTCGCTGCTCATCACCAGACACGTTTTCACATGGTCGTTAACACACCGAGCAGTGTGCACACGACTCAACACCTGCTATAGGAAATAAAATAACCATCTTACTGTACAGTCGAAGCTAATGTTGTAAAAGTGTCTGCTCCAGCTGTCGTAAGGAAAGAGTAACTTAGCTGTTTGACACTTATACGGTACATTGTGTTCTGTGCAATTTAGGTCCAACTTTAGCTGCCAGATACTCCAGTGGTTTTAGCTAAGTTAGCTGCAGACAGCCACGTCAAACGAGGCGCTAAACGCCGTTAAACACCAGCAAAGTTGTTACGCGGAGGTATAAAGGTTATTCAAGAATACAAAGAGGAAAACACATTTGGAAAAAAAAACAAACACATGACGATAAAAAAGAAGGTAGAGTAACGTGTTACCTTGCGGAGCGGCACGTGTACAGCCTGGACATGCCTGGGCGAGACTTCTGTCCTCGTCCTCTGATTGGCTGCTGCTCTTCTTCGTCCAGCACGAGGCGCACAGCTGCCAGACACGTCACAATGTCGCCGCCTGCAGGCTCGGCGCGAAACGCTGCATGATAATATCACAAACACTTCAATATATCGTATCCCCTGAAGATGTCTTTCATTTGTTTTTCTACCAGTTTCTGGGTAGATGTCTGTAATTTGAGTTCTCTTTCTATTGAGCCAGATTTTCCCCTTTGTTTTGAAAATGTACTGTTTGGCTTCACTGTCTTTCCATTTACCAAAGTTAGACAGTATACTACATCATTAATCTAATTGTCCTTTTATCAAAATGGCACATTCATAAATGTAGATACACAAATCAAAATCCTTTTTTTCTTACATTTAAAAACGAAATAAAGCAGTAAATTAAAACCATTGAAAAATCTAATAACACAAAAGCTATCAAGACCTTGAACCTATGTGCTCTCTACAACATATTTTTATAATGCAATCTGTAAAAAATGCCTTTATGCATGTAACCCCATGGCGATCATATTTGTTGTCGTGTTGAATTGTATTGTTTTGCACAATTTTTAATAAAGTTCTAAAAAAAAAAAACTTCAATATATCGTTAAAAAGTAGCATTTGAGTCACATGATAACCCAGGGGCGTTTCTAGACACTCTGGAGGCCCCAGGCAAGAGGTAACTTGGAGGCCCCCCAGGACCACCAACATTAACTGTTAATGAATCCAAAAATTATTGATGCTTCAGTTCTGCATACTATGCCAACTCAGTCTCATATAAAATGTACCTTGGCGACGTTGGTCCAAACTCCACAGTGCAAAAACATAGAGGGTTTACAATTACGGCTCTTAAATTGTATGACTGTTACATTTTTTCTGACTATTTTATTTCCTATTGTTTTGCGTCCAAGTCACGTAACTCTCAAGTTTCCGGCCATGAGAACAATAAACATAGCAAATATTTCTATAATTTTTAGTGTAAAAATCAATATTTTGAGTTTCTGCATAAAAATGCCCTTTGATTACATTTCTAGCAAGAAATATATATTTTACTTTAAAGCAGAAGTAAGTGATATATTTGTGTTAATATAAGTCTTAAATAGTTATATCTTCCGACAGCAATCACTTACATAGAGTGTTTGGTCTGAAACACGGGTCTGTCAGTCCCTCTGCTCTGCTCTGAGCCGAGGAGAAAACATTTATCGTATCCTACAGTTTTTATCCAATGAGGAGAGAGAACGGCATGCAGGGCTGTGTGTGCAGCCAAGGAACGCCGTGAATGTGGCGACGTAGGGACGAGGACTGTTATGGTGCGTTCAAGGAAACTCGTATTTTTCCGACCGTGAAGTGGTACCAGTTCGATCTGGTACGAGTTCACCGGTCAGAAGTTACGAGTGGCCGTTATAGTGACTTTCACAGGTAAAACAGGTCGGAAAAACACGAGTGGGTTGCCTGAAACGCTACAAAGTCGTAAGTTGTGACTTGAAGCTGTAATTTACGATTTCAAAAGCCTGCCTGGAACGCAGCATTAGCGAAAACGACCGGACCACTTACTTCTGCTTTAATAATGTCCGCTCAGTGAATGTACATTATCACTTGCTTGCTTGTTGTTTTTTTCAGATCTAGCCAGAATAATTTGAAACGGCAATGCATTTTTATATATGATACTGGATTGACTATGCACAACGTTTGATGTACACAGCCAGTGACATCAGGTTGTCACTGACCAATGTCAGCTGTCCCTGGGGGCCCCCTGCCCTGTTGCAACGCCTCTGTGATAACCCACTGTAACACCACTGCCCGGGGACCTGTGGGCTCTTATGGAAGAAACTATTTTATTTGATGGAGCTTTAACTGTATTCATAGTCTAATAAATGGCCATGTCTATCTATAGCTCCATTTGTTAATGAAATGTAAACCTAAAGGTTATTATATTGTAGAAAATCAATGTGAGGAAACATGCGAACAAATAGTTCATTGGGGGTCATTCCTATGTCCCCACATCCAGGATTTATTTTCCAAATTAGGCCCTATGCTCCCAAATAACACTTTTCATGAATTTGCAATAAATTTCATCCCTTTTCTCCCTATTTGGTAGCCAATTATATCCAGCCTTTTATCCAATATCCAGTAGCACAGAGGCCTCGCATTGTATAGCCTCCTGTCGGTTGGTGCAATTTAAACACAGGCGGTTAGGGTTAGACACATGTTAGGGACTAATTTTGAGAAAAATCTTAGAAATGTGGGAACATAGGCATTGACCTGTTGATTGCCTTTTGTTTTCGGTGTCCTTTTTGTTAACTTACTTAACAAATGTTGTAATTGAAAAAGAAAAAAAACCAAAACATTTCTGTTGATGTTATATTGAAGATGTTTGGTTCGTCACCTTTGACTGTAGGAGTGCATGCAGACCACTGATGGATCAGATCTTGAAGAAAATCATGACTGACAGATACACTGAAAGTAATGGGTGCTGCCCTCTGACTTTCAACTGCTAAATAAAACATTCAAATGTAAAAGCTTTTTCCTGCTTAAAGCAGATATCAGTGGAATGTTTTTGTTAATATAAGTCCTAAATAGTCCTATTTTCCGTCAGCAATCACTTACATGAAGTATTTCAGCCTAAACACGAGTCTCTCCGTCACTCTGCTCTGCTGTAACCCGAGGAGAAAATTTTCCTTGTGGGATACAAGTGTTATCCAATGAGGGGAGAGAACGGCATGAAGGGCTGTGTGTGCAGCCAAGGGATGCGCGTGAATGTGGTGACGTAGCACGAGGACCAATTGATGCCTGACAAGGGCGGGGGCTGCTAACTCATGGTGCGTTCAAGGAAACTCGTACTTTGTGTTTTTCCTTCCTGTGAAGTCATACCAGTTCGATCTGGTACGAGTTCACGGGTCGGAAGTTACGAGTGGCCGTTATAGGGAACTTTCACAGACAACAGGACGGTAAAAACACGAGCTACGGGTTACCTGGAACGCTACCAAGTCGTAGTAACTAAGCTGTAACTTACGGTTTCAAAAGCCTGCCTTGAACACAGCATTAGCCGAAACGGCCGTGCCGATGATATCTGCTTTAACTAACTTCCTAGTTAGATATCATAGTTATCTTGTCATCTGCCATAACAGTATCAAAACGTACATTCAAGAATGAGAGCATACAGTTCCTTTTGGTTTTGTGGGCCTTTTTATTTCATAATCCTTCCAAATGTACAAAAACAAAGACATGTTACAAAAAAAAAAAAAAAAAAATCACCATTACCAATATCCCCTGTGACGACAGACGACGACAACAAAAACCAAAGCAACAGATGATAGGAGACTGGTGTCAAACCAAAGTGCATCAGCCTGAGGTGTAGTATTCAGACCACCGGGAAATAAAAATCTCAATTTTTCAAGAGCTGTCCCCTCTTCCCTAAAAATCTGTTTTTGTTTTTAAACATTGGGCAGGCCCTGGCCACCACCTCTCCACCTTCCATGGTTTTCCCAGAGCAGCAGAGGACCTAAAGGGGGGGGCCGCGTCTTTTCGACTTGGCTTCAGAGCATTCTGTAGTTCACTAAGAGAGTAGAATATAATTTAGATCTTTCTCTGCAACGATTTCTCCAACCCTCCTCATCCTGTCATGGTGGGGTGCGTGTGTGTGGGTGCTCAGTTCTTGTTTGGAGCTTTTTATAGCTCTGTGTCGTCCTTCTTCTTCTTCTTCTTCTTGGGCTCGTCCTGCATCACCAAGGGGTTGGAGGCCTCCCTCTTCAGGTAGGACAGGAAATCGCTCACCTCACGACCTCCCTGGAATAAGAGCGGTGAGACGGACATTCAGCAGAGTACAGACGTGAAGTCACCTTGTTCTAACGATCACCGAGTGACACTCACCTCATATTTCTTTGGGTTCATCTTGTGTCCAGCCGGGGAAAAGTAAAGAGTGGGGAATCTGAAAAGCAAAAATTGAAGAAATTAATATGGTAATGTATTAGTCTTTTTCTTCCCAAACATAACATAAAAAAAGGACAGGTTGACACTCAAATCTGTTTTAATTATCAGGTGCAATGAAATGTTTTTTGATTTAATTTTAATTTAATTATAAGTAACTTTGGATGTCAGTGATGGAACAAACTCCTCAATCCCCTCTGTGTAAAAATGAGTGGGTGGGAATCTAATAAAGTTAGATCTTACTGCTAAATTCCCTCCTCTTTTTCCAGCTGTAGCTCAGTACAGATTTACACACAACTTGAAAAACTAAACCCATCCTTTAGATAGATACATAGATAATTTGATTAAGATGCATTAGGCTACTTTTTCCTTTAGTTGTAGTTTAGTAACGGGGAATCACAACAAGATTTTGTCCATAGACCCTTCACATAAATGTAAAGTATGACTTTGCCCTTATGATTCTGCCAAGTGAAGAAACCCTGAGTGACACATTTTTCTTTTTTTTGGATGCATGTTTTCATGCAAGTAAAAGAAAGGAAATCCCCATAAAACATTTCCTCTAGGACATGGTCACACATACAGTAATGAACAACTGATATACTTACATATACACAGTTAAACCTCAATTTAATAACTCGGTTTAATGAGTGTCTGAACTTGTCAAAGTTTGCTTCGGCGGTAGAGTTGAATATGACATTTGAGGAAGTTGTGACTCACCCGCTGACTTCATATGGAGATGGCACATCGTTGGCAGTGGCATCCATCTTGGCAATGACAACGTTGGGATCGCTGGCCAGCTGTTTGAGCAGAAGAGAAAAACTGTTTATTGTAGTGCCCTTCTTGTTCCTCCTACACTGTTTACTCAGTTCAATCGAGTCTGACAATTACAACATTTTCTTTTGTTTCTGGACAAGTTAATGCATCGATTGCCCTAAAATCAGTGACTCAAAAATTGAAACAAGCTTTAGTTGGAGGACGAGCAGCACACTACTGCCTCTATAAGAGCGCTAGCATGAAATATCTACAGGTTTGGAGAAAATAGTGACGACGTGCAGTTCCTTTCAAGTTGCTGTCAAGGTAAACTTATCTGTACAGACACGTATCTGTTCTGTGGTCTGGGTAATAAACTGCTGCTGTTTTGCAGTATCAGTTAGGAGTCTACTCCCTCACCTTTTCTCCCAGCTCAGTGTATTTGGGTTCCAGGGTCTTGCAGTGTCCGCACCACGGAGCGTAGAACTCGATCAGCACATCTTTGCTGTCGTCGTTGACGATGGAGTCGAAGTTCTCGGCCACAAGAACCTGAAGGCACACAGCACATGACACAGTTTTACTCAGCATTTCATGTTACTACGTGTTAATTCACAACTATTACAACACACAAGTCTGACAGGCTCTGAACAGACACTAGTTCTGCTCCTGGATGAAAGTCAACCGTACAATAAGGGTGAAGCAGAATCATGCAATTCTTAAAATACATGAAACACACTGGCCTTTGAAGAAAGACAGTGTCAGGAAGTTCAAACAAATCCTTCTGAATCTTTGGTCTCACCTTGACAGGGCCGTCGTTGTTCTGTGGGATGGGCTCTGATTTGAGGTAGCGCTTCAAACTGCCATCAAAGTAGCTCTGCAGGAAACGCTCCAGAGCTTTTCCATCACGACTGTTGGAAAATAAAGAGGCAGGTAATGAGACCCCGGGTGTTTGGAAGAAGACTCAACACAAGTGCAATCTGTGTTGATAGATCTGTTGATGTAACATCAGCTCTTCCACCGACCTGGCTATGAGACTACAGTCTAACGTATAAATAAGAATGATCTATAACCAGTGGAAAGGTTCTGGTCTAATCCCAACTGATATTAGAAAACCATCCCTAGTATAACACACCAGCAACTCCTTGTTGTGTAGTGAACTTGCCAGTTAGAGACACGTTTAATAAAAAATAATAATTATAATGTGTGTGGTGCGTATTCCATCATCAATCAATGAGAGTTATCTTGACTTACGAGAACTCCTCAGTCATGACGAATTTGTCTCCTTTGGCAGAGCGGATGGCCACCACGGGCAGTTCTCCTGAGCTGCCGTCCAGACCAAACTCAGACACGTCGTGGCTGAACATGTTCTTGTTGGCCACAGCAAAGTTCAGCTTCTTGCCCTGATCCAGGAAGCTCTTTGCCACCTTCATCACCCTGGAAGATATCAGTTTGGTCCATTTTAGCAACAAGTACAAGTACAACTCAAAGTCAAAAGCGGCCACTGCATGAAGCTGAGGAAGTTACAGAAAGCTACCTGTTCCTCCAGTAGTTGGAGCCCTTGGGGTTCTTGTCGTAGTCGACATCATAATAAGCCACCATCAGGTCCTTCCCCCTCAGCTGGTCTTTGTTGTCATCCGTCATGTGGGGGCACATGCCAAAGCTGGATTCAGAGAGAAGACAGAATGGATCAGTTCAACCAACAAGCACAACCCTTTGCTGGACAACTAGAGAAATGAAGCTACACACATGATTTACTGCAGAGTTACCTCATCCTGCATCTGATGCATTATAAACTGAAAAGAGGAGTCAACTGACTATGCGTCCCAGGGACGATCAAATGTCACCACCAGCAAAAACCAGGGATAAAACTTTAAAAAACAAAGAAAATTGAAAATGCTTTGAAATACCAACAAGTGATTCTTCCTGAAGAAATCAGGGAGACAGATTTCCTGTTTGTCATCACTAAATAAACCGTCTCTTGCACAATCTGAGCTGGTGTGTCAGAGGGACAGGGCAGCCTCTCACACACCTGACACACACACTGTGACTCTGTGCTCCCAGAGATGATGACAGAAAGAACTAAATGGTCAAAGTGTGATCGGGTCTTTATCATGTAAGGAAGGAATCAAGAGCAAACTGTGGACACATCGGGTCAAAGTCTGTCAGGTACAGAGCGGTTTCTGACCGACCAACTCATCTGTCGAAGCTTCAGGTGTGTTGTGTTTGCTGCAGCCTGAACTACATTAAACCAAATTACATAAATGATGAAACATGATTACTTTATTGTCTGGGGTTTGCTCTTAAATTTACAGATCATCTGTTACTTGAGTACATAAGAGAAAATAGAAAATTAAAGAGCATAGGAATTCTGTGGGTCCAGGACTCACTACATAATTACCGGTAAGTACATTTGAACATGCCATTTCTATTTCACATTTGAATGCATGGGCTGAATCTTAAACCTTATTTGTGTTTCTTTACTTGTTGTTTTATATAACAACTAACTGGTTTAACTACAACCAGAACATAGTGTTATTTTGCCAACTTCAGCGGCATGCAGTTAGGCCTGTACAAGAGGCAGAGCTGGTGCAAAGTGAAAGTAAAACAAGTAAATGGGGGCATTCCATCATGGAGACGAGCATTTCGCTTTGATTGTTTTTTTAAAGGAAGCTTAACTCATCTGGCTGCTGCGTCATTACTTTGAACACAAGTAAAGCACATGTAGGAGACAGGTAGAAAACTACTGTAATCTTTCTCTTTGTTTAACACTGTGCCAAGCAGATCAACTTTTTACACTCTGAAATGATTCATTATAAGTTCCCATTTGTTTCATATAATCCATTTGACTGTGCAGTATTACACAGGAGTCAGTCAGATCCTCCATGGTTTTATTTGCACAGAATCAGTATGTATCATACCGATGTCACACACAGAGCCGTGTCTCTGCTTCAGCTCATGATCTCTTTTTGTCACAGGCTGCATATTACATCTATTTGTGAGTTTCCGACTCAAAAACAGCTTTTGCTGCAGATGCATTTTCCTGCTTTATTTGGCCGTACCGCCAGAAGGGAGGATGCAGTCTGTTTGCAGAGTTACCAATGTCACAAGTCACCAATTAAACAAGGTCCTGTTGGCATTGAGCCACGTGTGCAAATATGTACTGGTACTACGATGCAGGATGACTGCATGCTTTACAATTACATAGAGTGGCTTGTAAGTGAAAGGAGCCGTCATCGCTGCTGAATCACAGGAACACATGTTTCAGGATGTGAAACTGAAGAAAATCAACACTTACATGTTGTCCTGAATGAACTTCTTGATTTTGCTGCTGGTGTATTTGTCTTCTGTGTATTTAACAGAGTTGTCTTCAAATTTGTTGTTAAGGCGTGGTGGGCGGAACAAGACGACTCCCCTGAGAACCAACGAAAGAAAAGTCTGTTAATTACAAGTCCCTGGAACAGAACTGCGAGTAACACGACTGTCTCATGATACGAGTGATTTCTAGATGAGGACCAGAAAGAGCTACGTACTCTCCATCGATGCCGTGGCTCTGAAGGAGAGCCTCGGAGTTGGTGTGGGCAAAGCGGAAGTTGTCCCTCAAGGCGCTGGCTGCCTTCAAGTACTCTGCCTGTGATGTGCTCTTGTCATCAGCAAAGAACCCTGGCAACGAAAGATGAAAGATCAATCAGACCGGCATGCGCGTACCTTTCCATTTTACCAGCTGCAGTCAAAATCTACCCAGACTGTGTTCAAGTTGAGATCTACTGTGAAGGGCCAACACAGAAACTGCCAGCTGGATGGTTCAAATTCAAACTCACCAACAACACTTGCATCTTGGTCTGCAATATACTTCTCCAGGTCTGCATCAGCCTTGAGCGGCACAGAAGCTGGACCAGCCTGCTTCTTCAGGAAGCCGACAATCCCATCTACAGAGAGAAGATGGAGATGGAAAAAATAAAAAGATGACCATGATTTGACAGAAAAAAAGTAGATATATGAAGTACTTGTGCAACTGTGAGAAATGGACACCATATATACACAAATCAAATCATATCAGATCCAAATACCTGCAGTTCTGGGACCATCATAGGGGCCTGTTTCTTCTCCGTCCCTGAAGATCTTCAGGGTCGGGTATCCACTGACACCGTATTTGCTGCATATGTTGCCGTTGGCTGTGCAGTCCACCTAGAAGGGCAAAGAAAATCATTCACTTTCTGAGGCGGTGCAGTGTGAGCACCAGAGTACAGAGTGCAGGAAACCAGCTAAAGTTAAATGAACTGCATTATGCAATACCTTGGCCAGGGAGACGGTGCCTTTCAGACGTGTGGCGGCTGCCTCATACTCGGGTGCTAGTCGTTTACAATGGCCACACCTAATGGACAGGGGGAGATAGATCAGTCAAGTTACACATACGCCGTTCTCATGTTTCCTCTCAGCAAAGATCCAGACTGAGATCCAGTGATTTCAGTAGGTAATTCAATATCTCATACAATACAGGTTATGCTTTGGGAAATGTGTGGTAAACAGTGTGCCATACTTGTATCTATTAAATACTTTAAGTCACTTTTCAACTACTTAAAGCTAACATGCCACTTATAAAACATATTTAAAAAAATCACTATTAACTTTATGTATACAGTTTATTACAGCTAATTGCTTTTGCTTGATCTGTCTCACCAAAAGTTCAAACACCAAAAAACAGTGGACTAAAATCTGAGAAAGCCAAAAAAAACAGATAAAATGAGCTATTCCTTTATGAGTCCCATGATGGGGAAATTCTAGTAGCCTATTGCAGCAGCAGCAGCAATCATAAATGAAAAAGATAATGAAGCCAAAAAGGTTTATTAGTTTTGTCTGAAGAATGTCCCAGTTCAGATCAGAAGTGTAAATGATAAAGATTTTAAATAAATGCGACTCCATCTATCTGTAACTGTTTGAAGTTTGGCACAGTGGGAACACGTCACAGTTCCTCTGGACCAATAGGCGGTCGACACCAAAACTTCCTTGGCCAATCACAATCTTACAACAACGAAAGGACACGCCTCCCAACTTCCTAGTAGCCCCGATTCGCACGTAGTATTCATTGAAAAGGCTTCGGGGCAGCTTTAAAACAACAAATAAGCAGCGTGTGACTTGTGTTATGTCCTAACAGATTAAAGTATGGTCAAAGTGTGCCAGTCTCTTCATTCTTACTCCACTACAAAGTCTACTTATACCGCTAGTTAGCTTGCATCTTTCCGCTTGTAAGTTAGCTAACCGGCTAACGCTGGTCGTTAGCCAATAAGCCAGAGTATTTGACACTTAACGACTGTGGTAATATTATAGACTGAGTCAAATGCAATTTAAATTCGCATAACGGATTAAGATGTTGGAAGCAAACCGGACAAATATTCACAGTATTATAAGTTGTGTAGGAGAATGTAACGTTAGTTGAAGTGTTAAGTTAACCACGAAGCAAGTTAGCTCGTTCAACTTTAGCAGATACTTCCGTGATGCTGCACAAAGCGTGAATAAGACTCACCACGGGGCGAAAAACTCCACCAGGACGAGGTCGTGGTCTCCGATCTTGTTCTCGAAATCGTCATCCGTGAACTCCAGCACATCACTGGCCCGGCTGGACCCGGCGAGGGCGGCCAAGAAGAGCAGCCTCAACATGTCGAGCGGCGCTACGCTAGCTAAAAGCCTCCTTTAACGTGCTGTTAAACAAAACCAAAAGAAAAACCCAGCGAGCTGTGTCCGTGGCAGGCAGCCCCGCTTCGTCGGCTCTCCTTCGCGGTGTGAAAGCCCAGGCTGCTGCAGTCCGCTCAGGCTCAGGCAGGGCCGGGAGTAGACTGGTCGGTAACAGAAAGAGAAAGAAAAGGAGGTTGTGGAGACGTTCAGGCACCGAGACCGCTCCTTACCACAGTGTGGCAGCCCGCCATTGGTCCGTCCGCCGCGTCGCTCTGCCCCGCTCAGCCAATCAGCAGCAGGGAAATTAAACCTCATCGCCCCTGAACCAATCACCAGTCGACTAAAATCAAACATGCACTCTCACAGAGTGATTATGTGCGTATCTGATTGCTATCATAGGTTTTTAATGATCTGCAAATGATTTTACTCTTCATTTACACTTTTTTAAAACACGTTATCCACTCTGAAGTGCCATCACCATTGGTTTGTAGCGTTGAAAACTGTCAGACAAGAACAGAACTTCTCACATACAATACGAAAGTGGGGAAGTGGTGTGTGTACACTCAGGTGTAGGCTACCTAATAAACTGACCGCTGAGTACTCAGGAGTTGTACTTCAGTACAGTTTTGAAGGAGGCCCAACCTACTTATGCACCTTTATTCCTCTGCTCCACTACATTCCTGTAGGCCTATGGCTACTTTATTTATTTGACATGTAAAGTTAGTACTACTCTCTTTATTTTACATACAAAAATAACACTGCAACATGGTATTTTAACTTATGTGGCTGATAAGAGCTATTTGGGTTAAGTTGTGTAAAGCCATGTGGAATTTATATGGAGTCATCTTATCTTAATAAGAAAGATAAGGTTGCAACTTCACAATAAAAAAACTTGTGCACAAAGAAATTATCTATTGGATTTCATAATCTAACACTGTGGCACAGGTATCTGCATACAGTAATTAATGATATTAGATACTGAAGTCTTTCACACTATTGTTGTTGTTTTTTTTGCTCACTAGTTCTTCATATTTTGTGCTTTTTCAGGATATGTATTCAGCTCATTCAACAGGCAGCATTCATGTCCACTTGCTGACACAATCTGATCAGGTGAGGACATAGGCTACGGTCCTGCCTGAATGCAGGTGTGTCAATTAAGTGGAAAAGACCTACTCACCATCTATCTATCTATCTATCTATCTATCTATCTATCTATCTATCTATCTATCTATCTATCTATCTATCTATCTATCTATCTATCTATCTATCTATCTATCTATCTATCTACCTACCTACCTACCTACCTACCTACCTACCTACCTACCTACCTACCTACCTACCTACCTACCTACCTACCTACCTACCTACCTACCTACCTACCTATCTATCTATCTATCTATCTATCTATCTATCTATCTATCTATCTATCTATCTATCTATCTATCTATCTATCTATCTATCTATCTAGCCAGCCACATGTCTGGATATATGAGGATATTTATGTCAAGTACCCACAGTAAAATATGATATGTTACAGTAATATTTATTTATTACATTATTTCATTCCTGCATCTCTGACACATAGCAATCTGAAACAATGCAGTAAACTCACTCTCCATGTGTTTCAAGGAGACTCCTCATTTTCAAATTTCCTCCAGCAAAAACCACTGGACCTTATCTGTTCTGCTCAGAGTACCAGGTGGTACTCAGTTTCTGATTGAGACGTTGGTCTGTGCTGCATTGTCACAGTTTCCTACTGCACCTGTACCTCTAGCAGTAGGACACTATCCTAAAAAACCTTTCAGTTTGTTCACATAATGAAGATTGTAGTGTAGCCTCCTTCAGCTGTTACACTTATACATGCAGGATTTTCACCACTTCTTTTGGCTTTTTAACATTTCTACTGCTTTAAGTCTTTTTAAAACCATTAATCTTTCAGCCTTACAAGTTCTACTTTTCTATAGCTTCAGCCTTTCAGCACCTCTTCAGCAATAGCAATCACATGCTTTTTCTTTGACGAAAAGCATTTTCTAATTTTACTTTTTATATCAGCACATTTTGATCTCCTCCTTCTTTTGCTCAAGCAGAATTTTGAGTGCACTTATCCTGGTTGGTGTATTTCTATAATGTTTTTGAATATTATATTTGAATATATGCTTTAGTTAAGGATCTGAGTTCTTCCTCCACCATTGTAAAGTTTTAATGTCTCCTCAGGGCAAGTAAGCTTTCAATCATCATGCAGTAATGATAATACAGAAAGGTATAAATCGATAATTACATACAAAGTTCCATTGTTGTGTTTGATAAAAATAGAATTAAGATGCAGGAGTCCAGTTGATCTTATACTACCAACAAACCAAAATGATTTATTAAATGTGCAAAAAGCACAGAAAAACATGTTCTAAGGCAAAGGACCTCTCTCAATGTTTTGGGGGGTAAATTCCGTACAAAGTAAACTGCACAGTTCTATAATTGATGTGTCAGCCATTTGTCTTTAAAACAGCACCATTTGTGTGTGCACAGTTTTTCCGGCTACTTTGCAGATGGTTGTTCCAAGCATGATGCAGAACATGCCGCTGTTTGTCTGTCACATTGTGTCTTCTGACTGTTCATGTGATCCTGACGATGTGATGTTGAGATCAGGACTCTGTGCTCATGTCTCAAAGACAATTCTCTACAACTGGTCACATATGTTTGGGCTCATTGTTGAGTTGTTGGGCAGTAATCTACGTCCCAACTGTGTGGCTGAATTTAAATATCTAATATGTCTTCATCTTATAACTATGTCCATCAAAACATTTCTTCAATTCTCTCATCAACAATAAAAATCACCCCAAGTTCCAGTAATAGAGGAAGAATCAAGAATTTTCACTTTGATAAATATACTAATACCACAAATAAACCTACAACTACAAGTACAGTAGAAGCCCTGAAATTAAATATATGTACTAGTGTTATGTGGCTGTTATATTATTATGTATTATTAGATAATTATTACTCATGCAGTAATAGGTAAACAACATTTTATTGCAAAACTTTGTGAAGTCATAAAACATGATCTTTTACATAGGACTTCCACAGTATTGTTTTCACAACTAATCAGCTAATGGTTTGCTTTGCATAAATCCACAAAAGTTAGATCTTATCTTATTCTTGTTTTTTGTGTTTATTTATCTATTTTAAAGTTATGAATCACTTTTAAGTTTTCCTTTGACCTGTGTATAAATTGTGTATGCATATTTTTGTATATGCAAAACATGACACTTGAACTTGTACTTGAAAATGAACCAGCATTTATTTCATATTAAAGACATGTAGAGTAATTGTCACAGCTCTTGTTGGTTCTCTGTCTCAGCCAGCACTGGTTCTTGTCCAGTCTGCAGCCCTGACACTCACAGTCTGCATCTGGTCAAATCTACAGTAGCTCCATTCACATTTCATTGTCACTGGTCCTATTTTGAGATTCCTCTCAGGGAAAACTGCCAGCATGACCGGTGGCCACTTTAATCAGCTCTTACTGTCGGTCTTTATGTCTCAATCCCTTGTGCTTTTAAACTAAGGCACAGACTGGCTCAGATGTCAGAGGAAAGGTCAGACACCCTCATCACCATGTTGATCTCCATATCTCTCTCGTCTTTGTGCCACGTATCTGTTGTGGAAAAACCAAAGCCCCCAAGAGTTAGTGAAGGCTACTGAAACCATTACTGAGATAACAAACCTTTCTCAGAAATTAAGTAGCATTACCTGCGAGTCTGGGTTTTTTTTTTTTGATGTTCATCTGTTCATTTTCTTTACCCCTTGACAACCTGATTTTGTGTGTTCTCTGTTTTTGGAAAGCAAACAAACTGTCCCTGTGGAAGTACTTTTCATTCCTGCATTATTAAAATGAGGTTTTAGTGCCACTATATGGTGCTCATGTGGTGCATAATCCTAAATGACACCTCCAGGTTAAGTGTGTTGGTGGGTGTTACTTGAGGGAACACGGGGCATACTCATTTTACAGTGTGGGAGAGGAAATGTGAGGTAACACATTTCCACCTTGGGGCCTCCTCTGAGATTATGTAGATGACATTAGTTCTTCTCATTTCATATAGCTAATCCCATAATTCTTTTTTAAAAGTATTTTTCTTCTTTGTTAAATATTCTCTAATATGATGACTATATGATACTGTCCAGCCTTAGCCTATTTAGCCCTTTTTTTTTTTTTTTAAACTTGTGTACTGCCTGGTTGTCTGACTGGTTCTTGCTTAAAGTAGCACTATCACAAATACAGCAGTAAAAGCAATTAGAAAACTGAAATATACAATAAATAGGTCCAGGGGAGCCATAATTATCTGTACACAAAATATAGCCAATGGTGTAGTGCCTGTGGAGCAAATGCAGAATTCCTTTTTGTAATGTTTTGTTAACGGCACCAGAGCCTAGAAGTTCTCTGACGGCACGCTATGTAAAGAGGACGAGGATGTTTATATCTGATTCGCTGCACCACCGGCCACATCTAGTGGCCGAACAACGTATTGGAATTTGCGATAGTGCTACTTTAAGTTTCTTTTGAGAGATCTGAAAGAGATCATCTGACTGAATAAAGCTAATATGTGGTCAGATTGCATCATGGTTTGTGTCTTTCACTCCCTGTTGAGTTCCTGTTTTATTTTGAAGTTCAGTGTCTCACCTGTGTTGATTGCACCCCCTGTGTCTTGTTTGTCCCCTGTGTATTTTACTTCAGTGTTTCCCATTGTCCTTTGTCAGTTGTCTGTTGTCGCTGTACTGTGTTCGTACCGTGTTCATCCTCTGTATTGTGCTTGGAGTTGCCTTAGCATGTTCTTTGAGTTTCTGCCATTGTGTCTTTTTGTTTCTACCCTGTAAGTAATAAATCCTGTTTTTTCCACCTGTTTCTTGAGTTCTGTCTGCATTTGGGTCCTTTTGAGAATCCCCACCCTGAAAGATGGATGATCATTTGTCTGCATTTCATGCAAAAGCCTATCCAGCCTCTTATTGTAGACTATTTTCTTATAATTGAGGACATTACAGTAAGTCAACAATCTTCAAACTCAGTGATTCAGTTCCTGTTTGACTAGTGCTGAAGCTGCAGTTACCCCACCATGACAGCAGAGAGAGCTCTTTGACAACAGCTCTACCCCTGCTCTACAGTCCTCTGCATAAGTTACTGTAAAACACAAAACACATATTTCATTACATTTGTATGAATCCACACAGCCATACAGTGCCTCAGTTGGTGTAGGCCTTTAAAGACATTGTATAGAATATGTCATAATACATCCTGTCCACAACATGAATGTCTACATGATACTAAAATACAGTTTGTCTGTCTCTCTATGTAACCTCTTTTGTTTCATTTTCCTTTAGGCCTTGGGCCCTCATCAGGTTTGTTGTGTAAACTTTGTAGTACCGGGAGGGAAAGGTTGCTGACTAGTGGTGAAAATTTGAAAATCTAAAGATGAAAGTGTCATGGTCTGTGTCTTGCCGCCCTGTTTAGTTCCTGTTTTATTTTGAAGTTCCTGTCTTGTCTTCCTGTGATTACCTCCTGTGTCTCACCTGTGTGGATTGCACCACCTTGTGTATTTTACGTCAGTGTTTTACCACTGTCCTCCCCAGTATATCATCATGATAAGATGATATCACACCTTCGTTAAATGGTGTGATACAAATCATTTGATTTTAAATGTGTTAAAAACAAAAGCAATGGTAATTGACCCAAGGCAGGTGACCACACATGAGCCAGTGGTCATTAAAGGTCAGAGTCTGCAGGTGGCAGTATATAAATATTTAGAGGTCCATATGGTCAACCTGCTCTGCTGGAAAACTCAAACTGACACTCTAACAAACTACTAAACTTTTTAAGACGATTGAGGATGTATGATGCTAACAAGCAGATCATGGTGATCTGTTACAGAGCCATTCTTAAAGGCATCAGATGTGGAATCACTGCTTGGTTTGGCAATCTCACAATCCAGCTGAAGAACAAGCTGGTCAGCAGACAGCAATGGAGTTAATTGGCATGAAAAATGATGAGTCCATATAGAGTTTCCACATCAACGCGGCGGTTAAACAAGCCACAGAAAACTCCTCTGACTCAACACATCCACTGTTCCCTGAAGACAAACTTCTCACATCAGGGAGAAGATTTTGAATTCCACAAACCAGATCAAAACGCTTTAAGTTATCATTTGTTCCAGCCTCCAATAAGCTGTGGAACAAAGAGGTCGAGCAATATAGAGCAATGTGCAGTCTTAACTTATAAACTATTTCATACCTTTTTAAACCAGCGTCTGGTGTCAGTGTGGATGTGATAATTTCTTTTTAACACTTTGAAGCAATGGACTGTAGCACTATGCCCAAAACACATTTCCCCTTGAGGGACAATAAAGTTGACTTCACTTCACTTTGTTGGATGGTCTGTGTTCGTCCTCTGTGCTTGTGCTCTGCGTTCCTGTGTTCCTGTTCAGTTTTGCTTTCCAGTTGTTTTTCACCCTGTGATTTGAATAAATTATATTTTTCAGTTTCCATGCCTGTGTCTGCTCTTGGATCCAGTCATACCTGCCATACCTGACAAAAAGTTGTAAAATAAGACAAGCCTTATAGAATAATAATGAAAGATTGTCATCAATTAAAGAGCATAGAATAAAACAAATAAGGTGTCAGTACTCAACACTGCTCTTCACTTGTTCAGATGATTTCTAGTCTGGCTGTCTGTCTGGTTATTGTGGAATCAGTTTGTCTCATGACTTAAGATCCAAAAAGAAAAAAATGTGTCACTATGACAGACATTCTCTTCTTCATTTCTCTAAACCTTGCTTACTAAACTTCACTCAGGAACACCTCAGAAAGTCTCCTTATCTCTGTGGCTCAGACATGCAGATCCACAGCTGACTGGTCAGCTGCTAATCCTCTACACCAGAGCAGCTTTCTTCCTGACCAGCCACCGTTTACTGTAAACTTGGAGCTCACATGGAGACGGCAGAATTAGCCACATAGAATTTGGGGACCAGACAAAGTTGGAGTAGCCACTCAGGTAAAGGACAGACTGACAGTCAGTGAAGCTATGGCCAGGTTGTGATTGTGTGTGTGTAGAAATAGTTTTGCAGTACACAGCACTTCTAACATCTACTATCTCAAGGTGGCTGCTGATTGGATACCCCCCAGTATCTCAGCTGAAACAAAAAGAGACTCTATCTTTGACAAAAGTGTGGAAGTGTAGCAGAAATATAAGCCACAAACCCAGAATTTAATAACTAATCTTAGTAACTAACTGGTGCAGACCTTGAATAATAAATTAAGATATCAAAGATCCTGGATGTTTGAGCAAAGGGAAGACACAGAGTCTAAGATAAAACGGGTGCTGAAGGGGAATCCCTTCAGTAAACTCTTCTCTAGCTCTTTAAATGCATTTTGTACATGTGATTTAAACATTTCAATTCCACCAGTTAGCATTTAGCAGGAGTAGCTTATCTGGTGTCTCTATTTTTCCTCTATCATAAGATTTTGATATTGTTATATTATTATGTTATTATCTTTTATGTGGCATAACAAGTTATTAAGATCTGGAAGAATCAAAATATTTTTTTTCAATTCCAGGTAAAATCTGGTAGTTAAA